>NC_050573.1:111367639-111967639 GCF_011100635.1 Trichosurus vulpecula
ATGTGCAAAACAGTGCCTTCAAACCCCTCCTCTCCCCTGCTGTTGTTAAAAGAACTTTTTCTACTCCCAACCAGGAAGGTGAATGAGAACAAATTCACATAACCAATGTATATTGCTCTCAGACTGGAAAAAAAAAACCTGAAGGATTGCTTCTAATTAAATCTGATTTCATTCTATAGAACCAGGCAATAAAGAAAATGAGCCCAGTTTGACATCATTCATATATGGAAAGCTAAAGAATAAAACAAGAAAATATAGTTGGATTCAGCTAGCTATATTCAACCCCTAATAGGCAGAGAAACAAAGGGCTTCTGGGAGTGAATAGGGGATTCAGACAGAGGCATAAATATACAATTGGCTTCCTGACTCTGTAGCCCTTAACTTTTGTGGCTGGGACCATTTAACTCATACTTTTAGATTCATCCCTCCCTCTCCTAGATTTTAGGATCAATTGTGGGCAAAGGCAGATTACACTCCCACCCTCCACAACTAGATATTAAACCAGCGTCTCGATCTACAGAAAGCCCCTGATGTCATTATCAAATGAGATATTTGTAAAGTGCTTAGCACAGAGTAGGTACTTAGTAAAGGTTTGTTACTTTCCTCCCACCCTCTTCCCTACTGTTGTCTCTGAGTTTATAGACCAGCTCCCAGATTTGGGCTCATGGTCTTATACCTGAGGTCTCATCTTAGACTCCTGTACCTGTTCTGGGCCTAGAATTTTGCCTTGCCTTCCCACTAAGTCAAAGTTAGCCAAATTCATCTCTCTTTAAGCACTTTATTATTTTTTTTTACAAAGCACTTCAAAAAATGTTACTTTGACTTTTAATTAATAAGTATTATTTTCTCTCCTTCCTTCTACCTGAAAAAAAACCCTTACAATAAACATACAGTTAAGCAAACAAATATCTGCATTGGCCATGTCCAAAAATATGTATCTCATTCTTCATCTTCATTACTGCTCTGTCAGATGATGAGTAGCACACTTCATCATTACCAGTTCTGAAGTGTTTCAAAGTAATTGGTTTTATAGTATTTTTTGTGACTGAATAAATTATTCTCCTGGTTCTACTCACTTTTCTCTGCATCAATTCAAACAAATCTTTCCAGATTTCTTGGAAATAGTTCCTTTTATCATTTCTTATAGCACCATAGTATCCCATCATTTCGTATACTGTAACTTGTTCAATCATTCCCTAATTGAGAGATGATCCATTAGTTTTTAGTTATTTGCCAGCCCAAAAAGACAAATCTTTTTTTTTTAATTACAAGTCTGTGAAGTAGAGGGTACAAGTATCAATAATCCCATTTTAGAAATTCTATTTTAGAAAGAGAGGAGAATTAGACCAAAGAAGTCAAGTGATTCTAAAAAGTGAGATCCTGGAGATGACAAATTTAGATCCTAATGATAGTTTGGGCAAATAAATGATGAGTCCCTGAGCTAGCATTATGGCCAATTAAGTGGAGGGGGGTGGGAGCAAGTGGTGAGGTAGATGACAAATGACTGAATATGGGGAAGGAGAGATGAGAGAAAAAGAAGAGATAACAATGATTTCAAAGTTTTGAACTGTATCAGTAAGGCAAGATTCATATTGATGGTGACCATGAATATGTCTGTATAGTTCAGAATTGCAAAGTATAAGAGACTGTCTGTATAAAAGGCAGAAGAAGTAAAACATTCATTCAGACACCAGAGGGTCAAATCCCAGAACCAATAACCCCAATTTGACATAGGAGTAATTGTATCCCAAAACCAATAAGTCCACCTCAACATAACAGCAAGGAGATTAAAACACAGTATCACAGCAAAGAGCCAAGCCATCCTGTAACCTTTCCTTCTGCAAAGGCCTTCTCATAAGCACTCACTCACAAATCTTAACTGTCTGCTTGCCTGTGTCCTCTCCTCCCACAGTTCTGAAAGCCCTTGCAGTTCTCAGAGCCCTTCCAGTTCTCTCTCAGTTCTCTCTTCTTCTGGCAGTTCTCTCTTCTTCTGGCAGTTCTCTCTTCTTCGCAGCTCTCTCAACTCCACTCTCCACAGTTATCTAGTCTCTGCAACTCTCTAGTCTGAGCTTAATGGCTACCCACAGGGTATATATACCCTGTGTAGGCCTGGGGATTAGCACTTAATAGCAAAGCCTCTCCTAATCCAGCTTCCCTTAACTAGCTCCACCTGAGGCATATTGAATGGGAGGGGAAGATCTTTGATCATATTAGCATCACATGAACCTGTGATACGTGTCCAAAGTATTTAAGCTTCAGTATATGTCTTTCCAGTGAATAGTCTGAATTAATTTCTTTCATCACTGACTGATAGAAATTAATAGTGTTTTGTCACGATAACTCATTGATCACAGGAAAAACTCTTTTTCAACAACCCCAAAAGTGACTCTACACATGGACATTACCAAATAGTCAATATCGAAATCAGATTGATTATATACTTTGCAGCCAAAGGTAGAGAAACTACATGAGTTAAAACAATACCTGGAGCTGATTGTGGTTCAGATAATGAGCTTTTACAATATTCAAACTTAAATTGAAGAAAGTAAAGAAAACCAGCAGACCATATAGGTATGACCTAAATAACACCCCTTATGAATATGAATTGGAAGTGATGAATAGATTTAAGGGACTAGATCTTGTAGATAGAGTGCCTGAAGAATTATGGACACAGGTTTGCAATATTGCAAAAGAGGCAGAAACAAACAAACAAAAAATCCCAAAGAAAAGGAAGAACAAGAAAGCAAAATGGCTGTCTGGTGAGCTTTTACAAATAGCAAGGAAAGAAGGAAAGCAAAAAGTAAAGGACAAAGGGAAAGATATAACCAATTGAATACAAAATTCCAGAGAATAGTAATGAGAGATAAGGTTTTCTTAAATGAGCAATGCAAAAAAAAAAAAGTAGAAGACATGGAGAGGAGTATAGAAAATAATAAATCTGGAAAGGATGGTAAGAGAAAGCCTTTTTTCTTAACAGAAAGCCTCGAATGTCATTTCTAAAGTTATACTTCCTAGTTCATTCTTCTTTCTACTCCAAAACCAAGACTGGTGCCCTTTCTCTCTATTCTCTTGACACTTGATCAAACAAGATGTTTTCTGTCTGAACCCTATGTTTATCCCTCAGTTCTAAGTTAAAAATCTTCAAAGTGGCTGGCACATAATAGGTGTTTAATAAACGTTCATTGATTTATTGATCTTTTTAAGACTCATGATTTCAGCAACTTCTTTGGATTCTGTCCTGAGAATCTCTCTCAATTAGACTTATCTTTCTAGATTTGGCCCAGGAAAAAATGTCCGAGAAAGACTTCTCTGCCTACCTTTCTTCTTCAATCCATACTTTCCAACTTTCTTTTATTTTCTCCTAGGATCATGTCTAGAGCTAGACGGGACATTGGAGGGTATCTAGATCAGCCTCCTCATTTTTTAACTTGAGCAAACTGAGGCCAGGGAGGTTAAATGACTTGTCCATAGTCATATAGGTAATTACTATCAGAGTTAGGATTTGAACCCAAGTCCTCTGATTCTGAAGCCAGTACTCTTTGAACTATTCTATTCTGCTTCTCAGTTTTCCCAGCATCCCATATTTATTTACAATTTATGGTCTCTTCCCCTTATTCCCACATCAAACCATCAATGCACTGTAGGAAGATAGAGCTCCCATACATGTTTCCAGGTCTCATTATCTTCTTAGTACAAATATTAGAAAAAAATGTTAGCATAGCAAAACCCTAGTTAAATTTTTATTGAGCCAACTTCAGGTATCTGAGTACTTCTATTGTAGTTTAAGCAACTGTAACTTGAAGTCAGAAGACCCCTGCCTTGGCACTACCATCATGGGAAAATAACTTAATTTCTCTAAGGCTCAGTTTTCTCATTTGTAAAATGAGGCTGATGATGCTTATACTGCCTCACTGTGGTGTTGTGAGAAAGGGGCTTAATAAACCATAAAATAATATATATAAATATGAGCTATAATTGTTAGTAACCATTTGGGAGAGAAGGGTAGCAAATGGGGGAAAGCTTGCTACCTCTTCCATGAAGCTTTTAAGCACATACACCCTGATCACTTCTTCCTGACCCAGAATCCTTCCTGCAGCCCACATTCAAACCCTTCATTGCACTCTGAAGTTCATTGCTATCGGTTCTTTGTTTCCTCTAAGTTTTGACCCCCCACAAAGATCAATCAATTAGCCAATTAGTGATTTTAAAAAAAATTAAGTGCCAGGTACTGTGCTAGACATAGGGATACAAATACCCTCCCCCTCAAAAAAAAAAAAAGAAAAAAAACAATGTCTTCTATCAAGGAAGTTACACTCTAAAGCAAACTTTGAGGTTAGATATTTTGTCTTCAGATTTTTTGGTTGGGGTGTGTGTGTGTGTGTGTGTGTGTGTGTGTGTGCGTGTGTTGTTTGTTTTGGTTTTGTTTTATTTTGTTTTGCCAAGGCCCAAGGAGCTAGGTATATAGGCTTCAATGAATTGTTTTGAAGTTCTATAATTATGACATCCTATAATCACTATCCTCAATGGTAAGCATGTGAAAATGTAATGTGGTATAGTGGAGAATATATTCGACTTCATATAAGGAATCCTAGGTTTAAGTTCAACTTTTATATTAGCTGGACCATTAACTCAATTGGCCCCTCTATGTCTTAGTTTTCTCATCTATAAAACAGGGCTAATACCTACATTACTTACCTCACAAGGTTGGTATGAGGATTAAATGAGATAAAACCTTTCATTTTTCTGTTTCTCAGTTTCCTCTTCTTTTTCCTATGCTTCCAGGATCTGTGATGTCATTCATATGGGCAAGGTAGGTTGCTACCCTTAGATACCTTAGAAGATAGTCTTCCTGAATTTCTGTGGCTACACTAAAAAGAGAATAATAATTCTTATCTCATCTCAACCTTGTGGTGATGGGCCTCTCTAAACTTAGGCAGTTTGGTGTTATGGATAGGGACTGGTGACGGAGCAGAGTAGAACTGATCCCACCTCTGATACATATTAGCTGTGTGACTGATCAAGTCAACCTCTCTGTGGTTCCATTTCCTTATCTAGAGAATGAAGAGGTTGGATTCAAAGGCCTCTAAGGTCCTTTCTTACTCTAAGTCTATAATCCTCAAATGACTGTTGGCTTTCTATTTGAAGCCTTCCCAGGTTAATTGGAGCTGTCAGAATTTGTTCTCAACTGGTCTAACATTTAAAAACTCAAGAGTCACAAACAGGCCATAGTGAGACATCAGAGAACTTTATTTCAGGATTAGAGTAGAAGTACTTTACAAATTTAAAAATAAAATGTAGACCAAAAGGTAAAAAGAAAACCTGAATTCCATTTCAGCAGCACAAGTCAACGGTTAGATGTTTGGGGACAACAGTACATCTTTTGGCCAAGAAAACCCCAAATGGGGCCATGGAAAGTTGCACATGACTGAAAAATGACTCAACAACAACAAGAAACAAATGACCAATTTCAGGATTGGAAGCTGTCTTACTGATAACAATGGAAAGAGAAATGGTCTTTGAGGATCTAAGATTGAGTCTAAGCTCTAATTACACGATTTTGGAGCAGTCATATTTACTCTCTGAATCTTAGTAGCCTCTCCTAAAAAATGGGATTGATAATACCTATACTATCTACCTCATGGGAAATTGTGAGGAAAATGCTATAAAAATATAAGATATTGTTGTTTTTAATACTATGAGTAATCCCCCATTCCACCCCATAACTCCATTCACCATATCTAATCATGGGGTAATTACATTTCTCCTTTACAGTAAATTATCCAAGGCCTGTAGGCTCCTGAATCTGATGTCCAATCAATTAAAAGAGAAAAAATCATTAATAAATTAGTGCAGGAATACTAATAAAGTGATTAAAATTTCCATTTGTTTTGGCAAAATGATTCAAATTCTTAGGCTGATACTCACTGAGGTCAAAGATAAAAAGAAAGTTTCCATATTCACCAAAATATTTATAGTATCACACTTTTTTTGGTAGTATCAAAGAATGGGGAAAATAGATGTCTATGTTTGGAGAATGCCCAAACAAATTATGGTACATGAATGTAAGGGAATATCATTGCAAGAAAGAGTGAATATGAAGAATACAGAGAGGTTTTGGAAGAAGCATATGAACTGACAAAGAATGAAGTAAGTAGAACCAGGAATACAATCTTTATGATGACCACAACAATTTAAATGGAAATAACAGTAGTAAGAACAACAAAAATCAAAACTAAATACTGTAGATATCTTGGGGTAGGGAGGGGAAAAAAGGAAAAAGAAGAAAAAAAGAAATTTGCATGATAACTATCATATATTTAAAAGGAATAGCAAGTTGTACATAATAGGTTTGCAGTTTCATAGGCAATCATCTTTTTTTTAATTATACTATGTTGTGGAAATGCTTGTTTTGCTCAATAAATTAAAAATTTTTTTTTAAAAAAAGGAACTATAATGACCAATCCTGGCACCAAAGAAGAGATGTGAGAATAAATCTTATTCCCCTCTTTGTAGAGATGAGAGACTCTAGGTAGTGTATATAACATCAGACATGGTGGACATGTTGGTTAGTTTGGCTAAGCTGCCCCACCACCACCTTTATTCTTTATTGTAAAGGTTGACTCTCTGTGAGGCGGGGGAGGGATATATTGAGAAATTAGTGTTGTCAGCACATAATTTTTCCTTAATTCCCAAATAGTCCTTTGATTCAGATTTTTCCAACAATAAAATTTTGAAGTCCTAAAACCTACAGGGGAAGAGCACACAGTAGCCATCAGTCAGTACTTTATTCTCAGAGAAGGACTGCTTTCTCTCTGTTCTATTCAGCACTGTGTTTTTTTTCTTATAGCTGCTTTTCTTTTTTTCTGTTTCTCACACAAATGCCCTTTTTCTGCCCCTCTTAGTAAACAAAATCATCTACACACAAAAAGGACAGTTGTTAACACATGCATGGCAAGAATTATCTTGTAAAGGAATTTGACCCCAGTGGACAGAACCAGTGACAATGGATAGAAGTTGCCAAGAGTCAGACTT
Source organism: Trichosurus vulpecula (assembly GCF_011100635.1). Taxonomy (NCBI): domain Eukaryota; kingdom Metazoa; phylum Chordata; class Mammalia; order Diprotodontia; family Phalangeridae; genus Trichosurus; species Trichosurus vulpecula. The sequence continues at coordinate 111,374,672 of NC_050573.1, forward strand.
AGATTTGGTGTATGGAAAGATTTCCTAATAATTAGAGATGTCCACAAGTATAATGAGAGGAGGTGGGCTCCCATTTATTAGAAGTTTGTAGTCCAAGGCTGGATGACCACTTGTCAGATATGCTACAAGGGACATTTTTTTCTGATATGGGCTAGACTAGATTGCTTCTGATCTGTCAAGATTCTTTCTTTTCCTTTAGGAAGATGGTCTTCACATATTGACCTGCTGTGTTCCTCCCTTTCCCTCTGTCTTTTACCATTCACAAATCATTTCATTCCACTTCCCATAATCTTCATAACACACATATTTATCCTCTTTATTTTCTTTCCCTGTATTCTTCCTTTTTCACCCACTTAGACAAGAAAAATCTCTCTGCCTCTTTCTCTTCCCTCTCTTAGTTCCATTTGCGAGTCCCAAGCCTGCCGTAATCGTGACTGATAATCATAAGAGCAGTGCTCCAGTGATACACGTGTCCAGGAAATGGAAAGCCATTAGTCTTGATGTAAAATTAGACACAATAAAGAGCCATCTACATCCAAAGCCCTTGAATGTTCTCAGAAGTCCTCTTGAGATTCTCTGCAAAAGTCTCCAACTACCTCCTCATCCTCCTCCAGTTACATCTGCCTTTCCTTGAGTATCAACATTCAAGATAAAATTTTAAAATGCATTTTCAATTTGTTGTTATTTTCTGGTTTCATTACCAATATTACAACAGTATTTTTGAACTGTTTTTCTTTGAAAATGTATGGATACTGGGCAACATTATGAGCTAAAGAATCTCATGGGCTGGCTTAGAAGCCAAACTATAGCCTTGTTAACTATGAGAAACATCCAAAGGCCTCCACAGTCTGGCAAGAGTCTGACTCTCCAGCCTGGCCTCATCATCATTTCCCTCCTAGCACTCTAGACGGTAGGCAAGCTAGATTACTCTCTGTCCACTTGGACATCTACCACTTCCTCTTCTTTGCTGCTACTGTTTCCTATTGTAACCAATCTTTTGTACTCTGTCCACCAAGGCTTGATTGGAGAGACAGGGAACTAGTGCCAATTCGAAATGAATCCCCAAAGATACTATGGCCTTGGACTTGATCTGGGGGCAGGTTGATCTACTCAAAGTGTCATTGTCCCTGACTTTGGGGGATTATGGGAAGAAGAAACAGCAAGCCAAAACTAATGAGAAAAGCCTGAAGCTAGGGGTTGTGCTATGCTCAGAAAGTTTTCCAATCTCAGTCTCTCAGTTGAAATGCTCAGCCTTTAAAATACAAATCAAATGATCACTCTTCCAGGAAGACTTTGCTTTTTACCCCATCTTCTTTTACCCCTCAGGCAAATAATAATGAACTTCCTCCTCTGACCTCATATAAGACTTTGTTTGTACCTCTCTAATATGCTCTTCATGAAATATTTGTATTAAAGTGAAATGCATTTCTCCCTTTCCCCAAGTCTTTTTATACCCCAAAGGCAGGTTACATATTCTATGTTTGTGTTTTGTCCCTTTACTTGATTGTAATTTCCATGACAACTTGTGCCCTCCAGCTCTGGAACAATGATTTAAATACAAGATATGCTTGAGAAATGTTATTGGATGAATACATGATCTTCTTAGTGTACAAGTTCAACCATTCCCAAATTTTAAAACTTTTATGGCCGCCTACTTCCCTTAGGAGGAGAAATACGTACCCCTAAACCTGGCATTTAAACTAAGTCATAGTCTGGACTGAACATAGCTTTTGAACCTTACTTCCAATTATTCCCTTTCGCTAATGCCATGTGCCAGCCAAACTGAATTAATGGCTTTTCATCCATTTCAACATTATACCTTCTACCTCCATGCATTAATCCATGTTATCTCCCAAGACCTAAACGAGCTAGTTTCTTAACCCTGACTCTCAGAATCCTTTTTCCTTCAAGACAGCTGGAGAGCGCTGGACCTGGAATCAGGAAGATCTGAATTCAAATCCCACCTCAGATGCTTACTAGTTGTACGACCTCAGGCAAGTCACTTAACCTCTCTTTGCCTCAGTTTCCTCATCTGTAAAATGAGAGTAAGAATAGCACTTGCCTGGTAGCATTATTGTGTGAATCAAATGAGATAATAATTGTAAAGCACTTAGTGCAGTGCCTGGCACCCAGTAGGCACTATAAAAATGCTATTATTATTATTATTATTATAAACTCGGCTCAGATGTCACCCCCTCTATATAAGGTTTCCTTAATGAAATTCAGCTATCAATATTCTTTCCCCACAACTTATTGTGTGTTTTATTTCCCTGTGTACATATTGCCTTTTTCCTAGTAGAACAGTGGGTTTCCCTTTTGTCATCATATCCTAAGGAGCCAGCACAATTCAAGGCACACAGGACTCACTTAACATGTGATCATTTATTTCAATTGGATTGAATAAAAATGTGCATTGGAATTTCCAGACAACCAGCTCAGACATTTGTGCTGACTTATTGGAGCACCAGCCATAGAGAGGTTTCTCCTTTAGATGCCTTGGAAAATGTGAATAAGATCCTTTACTGTATGTGCATTTACATAGACGGATCTTTAAACCAAAACGCCTGCAAATTTCAGGCCTCAAAACCATACAGCTTGAGTTGTTGTACTTTGTTTGACTTTAAGGTCTGTCGTTATTCTGGAGATTCATATTCATGAAGCAGGAGAAGTAGAAGCCACAGGGAATAAACATTTGGCCCAAGGAAATTAATGAGGGAACTAAAGGTGACCTTAATTGTGGGAGAAAAAATAATGCTTAAATTAGGTTGGACCTCAAAGGAATTCAGGTCCAGTACTTCTTGGAAGCTATAAGAAGAAGGGTCTGGAAATTACAAGCATGTCCTCAGCTAGCGTGGTAGGTGTAGAATCTATAAATTGAAAGGACAGGAAAGGAAGAAAAGTAACTGAGAAGTACTATTGTTTCATTGTAATTTCTACTGCTGTCAGCTTTTCTATTTCATTTTTAAAATCTGTTTAAAGTAAATTTTATTGATGCCTTATTTTTTTTTACATCACAGACTATTTCCAAACATATCAACACCATCCTTTGCAACAAAGAAATAAGAACAATTATGCTGTGCACAAAGGGCTATAAAACTGTGCATTCCTTTGACCCAGCAATATCACTACTAGTTCTGCAAGTCAAAGAGATCAAAGAAAAAGCAGGTTTATATGTACAAAAATATTTATAGCAATTTTTTGTCATGGCAAAGAATTAGAAATTGTGGGGATGCCCACCAATTGGGAAATAGCTGAACAAGCTGTGGCATAGGTTTGTGAAAGAATTGATGAAGAGGATGGTTCCAGAAAAAGCCTGCGAAGATTTATATAAATTGATACAAAGGGAAGTGAGCAGAACCAGAAAACATCATACACGCTAACAGCAGTACTGTAACAATGTTCAACTTAAAAGACAGCTACTTTGATCAATACAATGATTTAAGACAATTCCAAAGAACTCATGATGAAAAATGCTATTCACCTCCAGAGAGAGCTAGTGAACTCTGAATGCAGATTGAAGCATGCTTTTTTTAAACTTTATTTTCCTTGGTTTTTTTTTTAATTTGCAACATGGCTAATATTGAAGTGTGTTTTGCATGACTTCATGTGTATAATTGATATCATATTGGTTGCCTTCTCAACAGGTGGGGAGGGGTGGAGGGAGGGAGAGAATATGAAACTCAAAATAAAAAAAAAGAATGCTAGAAATAAATAAATAAATAAATGTTCTTTTTAAAAGAAAAAATGGTTATTCAAAAACAGTTGATAAAGTGACTATTTCTGACAGTGCACACCACATTCTGTCCCTATAGTCCTCCCCCACCTGTATAGAGGATCATAGATTTAGAATCAGAAGGGACCTCAAAAGTCATCTAATCCAACATCTTCATTTTATAATAAACTGAGGCTCTGGAAGTTTAAGTGACTTGTTTAATATCTCAAAGGCAATAGGTATCAAAGGCAGGAATAGCATTCAGATCCATACCCCAGAGCCAGTGCTCTTCCTGGAAGGAAATATGTTTCATTATGTATTCTCCTGGACTAAGGTTGGCCATTACAATTGTTTAATGTTCAGCAGCGTTATAGTGTTCTTTTCAGAACACTTTAGATTTATTGTGCTGCTGCCTTAAAGCATGGGGTGATAATAGATCCAAGAATCTCACCTACTGAGATGGAGAGAGGTTGGTGTAAAGATGTACCAAGTCCTGGAAACAGTCTCATAGCCTCCCTCTTTTTGCCATGGTATGAATTCCACCATTTGCAAGTTCTCTAGTGGCATCCCCATCATTTCTAAGGTTCTTGTAATTGTATACCTTCTGTGCTCTTATCTGCCTTGCTTTGGGAATGTTGATTATTTCCAGCCATAGTGTGGGGCAGGAGGAGGGGACAAGGGCCTGAAGACTGCCTTAGGTTGAGAGGTATCAGTTTCAGCTCTCATGAAAGAGGAAGTCAGTGGACTTCTCTAGTTGGGATAATTTCAAGTGTGCCCTCAGCTTGGGACATGTATGCTACCTTGGTATTTAGTTGTTCCTCCCCTGCTCCCTTGCATGAATCTTCACATGGACTCCTCCAATAAATGCCCCAAACAAAAGCCACACATTTATATTACCTGGCTCATCTGGTTCTTCTGGATAACTCCTTTAAGAGCTAACAATGGGTGCCAATAACATAATTATTCAATTATCTTTCCACTTTAAAAAAAAGAGTCCCTTTTTTGGTGCTTCAGCTGACTACTCCCTTAATTTCAGCCATCCCTTTCATAAATGTAGACCTTTGGTAGATTAAAAACTAGACAACAGTCAACAGGTCAGCCCTTTAGCTGCTCCCAATTACTTATGGTCTCAGTGAAGAGAATTCCCTGCGTTTCTATGATAGAGACTGTATTCTAGTTTTAGTCACAGTCTAGATCAGCCACTGCTTCTTCCCAAGGCAAAGATTTCCTCATGCCAGTGATATGATCATCAACTTTCCAACTTCAGATTAGAGATTCTGTCTGCAGAGAGCAGGCAGCTCAGCCAAGAACTGGCATTTGGAGGAAATTCACCTGTGCTGTGTCTAATGGTCAGTAAGTTAGGCAATCACATTTATTAACAACCTAGTAATGGCCCTGGAAACAAAGAAAGGCAAAGCTGCTCCTGTACCAAGGAGCTCACATTCTGATAGGAAAGACAAAAATAGATACAGACAAGATACACACAGAGTAGGTGGATGGTATCTTAGAGGGGATGCCTCCATCAGCTAGAGTGGCCAGGAAACACTGATCTTTGTCAGCAAAAGAGAAAATACAACCTAACTAACTGAACAGTGTAAGATGAAAGCAGGAGTAGAAGAAAGAGCCAGGGAATGCCCTGTTGACAGTTTAGGATATGACTAGAGACAGTGAAGTAAGGTAGGTGGTGTAATGGATAGGTTCTGGTCCTGGAGGCAGGAACACTCCTCTTCCTAAGTTCAAATTTGGCTTCAGAGACTTACTAGCTATATGACCCTGGGCAAGTCACTTAACCCTGTTTGCCTCAGTTTCCTCATCTGTAAAATGAAGTGGTGAAGAAAATGGCAAACCCCTCCAGTATCTTTGCCAAGAAAACACCAAATGGGGTCCCAAAGAGTTGGACATGGCTGATATGACTGAATAACAAGCACTGGTCATGATTCCAAATTCAGCCTTAGACATTTACTAGCTGTGTTACCTGTGTAAGTCACTTAACCTTATTTGACTCAGTTTCTCCATCTGTAAAATGAGCTGGAGAAGGAAATCACAAACCACTCGGATAACTTTGCCAAGAAAACCTCAAATGGGGTCATAGAGTCAGATGTGACTGAAAAATGACAACAACAGGCACTGACTGTGGTGGATGGAATGCTAGGCCTGGAGTCAAGACATAAGTGCCAATCCATCCTCAGACACTCACTAGTTGTGTGACCCTGGGCAAGTCACTTAGCCTTTGTCTGACTCAGTTTACTCAACTGTCAATCAACAGTAATTTATTCAGTACCAACTAAGTGCCAGGCAAAGTGCTAAGTTTGTCTTTCCAAAGAAAGACAAAAGATAGTTCCTGCTGTCAAGGAATTTACATTCAAAAGAAATAAGACAACATACAAAGGAGGTTGAAAAGAGGATTTGGGGGAAGGAAGGGAAGGTACTTAGGGTGGGAGCAGGATAGAGCAGTTCAGTTGGTTGGGAGGAAGCGAGAGAATTAAAGGCCTACTGTGTTCCAGTTCCATGCACTGTGCTCTCATTTGATGGGAAAAGAGTAGGCCAGGGTGCCACCTTAAATGGAGGTTCTGGAATTAACTCTCCATTCACCAATAAGAGGGAGGGGCAGAGAGCACTGGTGAGGTGTGAGTTGTAGGCTAAAGTGATCTTCCAGGATGAAGAAGATACTGGGATATGGAAGAAAAGTCCAGAGGAATGCAGCTGAGATAAAACGGGGATAACAATGACATCAATTCCCCAAAGTTATTGTAAGGATTAAATACATTAAGGTTTGTAAAGCATTTAACAAAGTGCTAGGCACGTAGTAGGCACTTAATAAATGCTTATGTACTTCCTTCTTTCTTGACTTCTTTTTCCACTTGGGAACCATCCCCTCAGAAAACAAAGACACATAAGGGAAGGAAGCCACCTTTGACGTCAGACCTACAAGATAAGAAGAGTCCTGTCTTGTTACTTATTTCTTTTCATTCAGCCTTCTCCACTCTATGCCCTTAGAATTACGAGAGTGATTTTTTTAAGGGAAACACCAGGATCCTATTGTTTTCCATTATTTAAATATATTGGCAAATTGTAACTTCAATTTGGGGAAAATAGCCAGAATGCTTAGATCTGGTTATTTCTTCTGTGCTTATTCTTCTCCATAATAAAGGACTACCAGAGGTCCTACATTACAGCACCAGTTGATGGAGATTATAAAATCAATACATTTGGAGCTAGAACTTTAGAAGCTATGGAATGCAAATGCCTCATTTTAAAGATGAGAAAACTGAGGTTCATAGGAGTTAAGTGACTTACCCAGGGTCATATAACTAGTAAGTAGAAAAGGAGAAATTTGAATCCAAGTACTCCTGACTTTGAATCTAGTGTATTGGGTGATGTAGGAATTGTGCTATAGGGTCAATTTTTATTTTTTTCTTGAAATAAACTTCTAAGACCAACCTCTCTCCCTCTCTCTCTCTCTCTCTTTCTCTCTCTCTCTCCCCTCTCTCTTTTTCTCTCTCTCATCTCTCTCTCTGTCTTCTCTCTCTCCTCTCTCTCTGTCTTCTCTCTCTCTCTCTCTCTCCCCTCTCTCCTTCTCTCTCTCTCTCTCTCTCTCTCTCTCTCTCTCTCTCTCTCTCTCTCTCTCAGTGTATTCATGGCAGTCACCCTCATGTGTAAGTGTGTTTTTCTCTTTGGGTCGGACACTGAACCAAGGAAGACGGGTTCATTAAGTGGGGTTCCTGGGAGACTAGGGACCTAGTGATCTGTGGGTTACAGGAGGAAGTTGAAAGGTTGGCCTAAACTGTTCAAATTGCTTCAGGTGATAAATGATATGAAACTATATCTGCTCAAACAATATCTGGAGTATTATTTTCAATTTTGGTTGCCACATTTTAGAAAGGATAAACTGGTGAATAATAACTTTTCAAGACAATGGTAGAATATAAACTCCATGAGGGTAGAAGTTATCTCATTTGTCTTTGTGTGGCACATAGTGAACACTTAACAAATGCTTGTTGATAGAGCAATAGATCGTTTGATTCGAAATACCAGGGTATCTGAGAAATAAACAATCCAGAGACATGTTTTGTCTGGAAAATAGTAAGTTTAAAAAGGTCTATATTTTAAGGGTTGTCGGCAACACTTGTTACTTTTGACCCCAGAGGACAGAGCTAAAAACAATGAACAGAAGTTGCAAAGAGGCATATTTAAGCTTGACCTATGGAAGGATTAACTAAACTATTCAGAAGTGGAATGGGCTGTCTTGAGAAGGAGAATGTTCCCCTTCACTAAGTTTCTTCCAGCAGAGACCGAATGACCTTGTCTAAGATACTGTAGCAGGGGCTCCTATTCATATCCAAGCTGTTCTGGATCGTAGAATTCTAGCTGTGTATCTGGAAGGGACCCCAGAGGCTATTCAGCCCAAACCCCTCCTCTTACAAATAAGGAAATCAGGACCCAGGGAGATTCAGTGATTTACCCAAGGTTGCACAGGTAGTAAGCATCAGAGGAAGAATTTGGCACATCCTCTGACTCCAGAGACAACCTCCTGAGGAGACAACCCCTGAGGCCTCTTCTAATTGGGAGATTCTACAATTCTGTCAGAACTGAGCCCTCAGATCTAGATTCATGCCTGAAAATATGGTTTCATCCTTTCTCACCCCCACTGCCTTGTGTCTAATAGTGTGTGAAAGCAGTACTCTTAAGTGAAGGATGATGGGTGACTGAACAAAAGCATAATCAGGACTGGACAAGCAACTCCAAGGGCATGTCCTTCTCATGGCGAGTCATGATGTCATTTGTTGGTACAAAGAAGAGCCCTCCTGCCTCCGTATCTTTGATTTTACATTCTTTCCATCAGAGTCTCTTCAAAGTGCTATATAAATATGTATATATCGATCACAGGCCTTTTACTTTTGAACATTCACAAATTCCACACTCCAAAGGAGGCCCCTTAACTTGTGCTGTTTGTAAGATGCCTGTCTCCCTGGGTGAATTCAAAGGGTGATACAGAGATGGCTTTTCGATGTGAAAAGAGTCATTGCCATCTGATCTAAAGAAGGAGCCCTCAATCAGTTGGGCAGAATTATACTGCTCCCAGTAACAAATGTTCTTACGCATATCACGGAGTACTGAGTTGGCTTCAGAGATGTGAAGTTTTATAAAAAAGGACTCATGTAATAAACTGAATTGGAACAAGGATTTGTTTTTTAAGAGAAGAGATTATTTTTTAAATGCAATAAGTGGCTACAAACAGAATAAGGATTTAGTTTTCTGTTGACATCCCAGGATGCTGATCATTCACACAAGAAAGATAATTGAAGGAGTCTGTTAGGTGGCAAGCATCAAAATGTTAGAATAAATTGTCTCTCTGAATACATATGTTCCCAAACAACAATTTTTCCCCAAGACTCTCACTTTACTTTTGGCAGGCTTGTTTCTCATTATTTGTTCTCAGCTATTATTATTATTGCAGCAGCTAGGTGGTACAGTGGATAGTGTCAGGCCTGAAGTCAGGCAGACTCATCTTCCTGAGTTCAAATCTGGCCTCAGAAACTTACTAGCTGTGTGACTCTGGGCAAGTCACTGTAAAGTCATTTGCCTCAGTTCCCTCATCTACAAAATGATCTGGAGAAGGAAATGGCAAACCACTCCAGTATCTTTGCCAAATGGGATCACTCAGAGTCAGAAACAACTGAACAACAATAACAAATCACTACAGAAGCTAGGTGTTGTGGTCCTCACAACAGTACTAGGAGGTAGGTGCTACTATTATCCCAGTTTTACAAATGAGGGAAATGAGGTACAGAAGTTAAGTGATTTGTCCAGAGTCATTCAGCTAGTAAATGTGAGGCCAAATTTGAACTCAGGTCATCCTGACTCCAAGACTAACGCTATCCAATCCAGAAGGAATTTCCAAGTTGGAGTTCCCCCAGCTGATGAAATCATAGGTTCAGTCCTTGTCCCCCAAATGTGTGTGTTTTAACTTCTATGCACATACAGACATAGCTACCTACTGCTGTATCTGAACGGTATGTCCTTGACAATCAGATGCATTCCTGACTGTTAACGATCAAATGCGTCCTATCATCTCCATCCCCACCCTTTACTGAACATTATGGCAGCAAGAAGAGAATGGGGGCCATTAAGGTATGGTGTCACAGTGATTGATGGAAGTTCCATAATCCTTCAGAAAATGTTACCTGAGCATCACTCATACAGTAAGTGAGGCTTTGACATGCTCCTTTAAAATGTTCATAAATCCTGGGTTTTAAGTGAGCATTACCCTTGCTCCTGCTCTCAGCACAGCAGGCATTTGCAGCTGTTTGATTTTCACCAGGTGATGTGAAACCATTACTAATTCAGTCAAATAGCTCTACTCCAATAGTTCACTGTGCCTGGCAGTTCTAGAAAAGCCACCTTGATTTCCCCACTAATCCAAAGCCGCCTCTACCTCCCTCCTACATTGTTCATGGATCACATCCTTGATCTCATCATCACCCACAATTGTTTCACTGTCTCTGTTAATAACTCCTAAATTCCTCTATCTAACCATAACCTCCTTTCCTCCCCTCTCTCTCTGTGCCTCTCCTCTCTGAGACTTATTCTCTATCCCAATACAATCTCCACTTACTATATGTCTCCCTGCTTCCCCAGGCTATTTCCCTTTGCAATGGTTCCATATCCCTCCTTTTGAAACTTTAACTGTATACTTAACCAATGCCACTTTACACAGTTCTCTTTCCTTGGATCCCTTGGGTGCTAGGATAGGTGGTGTCCTATCACTACTCGCTCCTTTCCAAACCCTAGCCTTGGATTATTCTCACCATCTACTTTCTCTGTTTCTACAGTCAGGCTGCTAAACACTGATGGGGGAAACCATGTGATCATGATGACTGGGGTCCCCACACATTTATATTATGTAATCTCAGCTGGACCCTGAAGCTGCATGTCAATGATTTAACTCTTCCATGACTGACTCCCTATCACTCTCCTCACATTATCTGTTCCAAAACTTTCTCTTTTTCCTCAAGGCACCTATACCACCCCCTTTCTGTCAAAAGAAGACCTTGCCACACATTTCACTGGGGAAAAAAGGGAGGAAGCCAACTGTGTGTAGTTCCTTCTCTCCAAGTCTATATATACTCCAGAATTCCATAGCATCATTCCCCACTTTCTCCTCCTTTGCTCCTGTATTGAAGCAAAGGAGAACCCTTCTTGCAGCACCAATCCTTCTACTTCTGCTCATGATGTCATCCCTTCCTGTCTACCCTGTAATCATCCCCCATGGACCACATTTTTAATCTCTCTCTATCCTTCCCTATTGCTCACAAACATTCCTAGATCTCTCCCATTCTTAAAAAGACTTCATGTGACTTTACCATCCCCTTGAAATACTGTCTTTATCTTATCCACCATTTCACAGCCATGCCTAAAGATAGGCTATCTATACTCTTGATCTCCACTTTCTCAACTCTTACTCACTTTTCAATCCCTTTCACTCTGTCTTCCAAACTCATCACTCAATCAAATCTGCTGTCTCTAAGGTTACCAATGATACATGAATTGCTGAATCAAATGTCCTCTTCTCAGTTCTTATCCTTCTTGCCCTCTCAGCAGTATCTAATACTACTGACTATTCCCTCCTAGACACTCACTCCTCTCTAGGTTTTAGTGATGCTACTGTCTCCCAATTCTACTCCTACTTATTCTATTTCTCAATCTCCTTTGCTGGATCACCATACTCATTCCATCCTCTGTGTACGATGTTTCTCCAGAAATGTCTGACCTTGGCCTTTTTCAATCAATTAATCAATAATTCAGCATACAGTTATTAAGTGCATCCTTCGTGTTAGGCACTGTGCTGCGGATGCCCTATTTTCCAGGAATGTACACTCAAATGGGAGAGAGTGCAAGTATATCAACATATACTTACAGAATACATATAAAGACAATAAATACAAAGGAGCTTGGGAGGGGAGTCACTACCTGTTGGGGGCATTAGGAAAGGGCTTCATGTAGATGGAGGTAGGGGAGCTAGAGCTTAGAGGAGGGATTCCATCAGGCATAGGTAAGGGAGGAGTACATTTCATTACTCTTCTTTTCTTTTTTTAAAATAGTGACCCCATCACTTTCCATGGGTTTAATTATCAGATGACTATGCAGATGACTCCAAAATCTATATATAATATCCAATTCTAGTCTTTCTTCTGAACTACATTATCAGGCCACTGGACCCAGATGACTCTGGAGAAGAAAGTTAGGGTGGTGACCTTGAACAGCCCTCCTTCACTCAAATCAAAGTCAACTGCAAGTCATATCATCATTTCTCTGATGTTGTGGTCCTCTTTGAGAGCAAAGGACAAACACAACAACAACATTTCTACATCACCGGGCTGCCTTTTGGATATCTCCAAATGGTTATTCTGTAGGCATCTTAAACTTAACTTGTCTGAAACAGAACTGATCACTTTTGTTCCCAAGTCTACCCCTCTTCCTAACTTTCCTATCTTTCCTATCTTTTTCCTAACTTTACTGTCTGGGGTTATCACCATTCTTCCATTCACCTTGGTTCACACCTTTGAAGTCATTCTCAACTCTTCTCTCTCCCTAACACCTCAGATCTGATTAGCTACTGTCTTGTAAATACTTTTCTTACTTTATACCACACATCCACCAATCAATGAATAAGAATTTATTAATTGCCTACTAAATTTTAGCCAATATGCCAGGCCCTAGGAAAACAAAAACAAACATGAATCTATACCCTTAAGGAACTTAGATTCTATCAAAGGAGAATACATGTACAACACACACACACCCACACATACACACGCATATGTACATATATATGTGTAAAGTATGCGTGTACATACGCATGCATACACAAATGTCCATACAAAATACATATACCAAATAAATACAAGGCAATTTTGTTGTGGAGGTACTGTTACCTTCTCTCTATTTACATACCACCACCCTAATGCAGGCCCTCATCACTTCTTTTCTAGATTATAACTTTCTAATTGGTCTCCCTACTTCCAATCTCTCCCTCCCAAATCCATCTTCCAAAAAGCTGTCCTATTGATCTCTTTTGAAATGTATCTTCAGTTTATTTTTATAAATAAATTACCTTTAATTATTTTAATTAAAATTTATTCTTTTTTTTCCGCTTTGAATTCTTATCTTCTCATCTTCCCCCTACATTAAGAAAGCAAAAAAAAAAAAGTTGCAAACATACATAGTCAAGTAAAATAAATTTCTACATTAGCTATGTTAAAAAAAAATTCTGAATTCATTATCTGTAGCTTGAATTCTTTGACTCTTTATCAGCAGATGGGTTGTATCATGTGTCTTCTAGAATTGTGGTTGGATAATGAGTTGATCAGAGTTTCTAAGTCTTGCAGGGTTGTTTGGCTTTACAACACTATTATTGTATAACTTGTTCTCCTGGTTCTGTTCACTTCACTCAACATCAATTCATACAAATCTTCTTAGGTTTCTCTGAAACTTCCCCCTTTATCATTTCTCATAGCACAACAGTATTCTATCATATATACCACACTTATTCAGCCATTCCCTAATTAATTAGTATCCACTCAGTTTCCCATTCTTGGCTACCATAAAATGAGCTGCTATAACTATATGGACATATATGTGTCCTTTTCCTCTTTCTTTGGTCTCTTTGAGGTTCCCAATTCATTCCTAAAGCCCAGATCTGACAAGTCACATCACTGTTCCAGAAGGTCCAATGCTCCCTCTTGCCTTTAAGATAAAATTCAAACTTCTTTGTTTGGTTTCTAAAACCTTTCATTGTTGTTGTGTTTGTCCTTCATTTTCAAAGAGGACCATGACACCAGGAAAATGATGACATGTCTTGCAGTTGACTTCGATTTGAATGAGGGAGGGCTATGCAAGGTCACCAGCTTCACTTTCTTCTCCAGAGCCATCTGGGTCCAGTGATCTGATATTTATCAGGATGACAGGAGATGGCCCAGGATGCAATGGGAGACCCTGGCCCTTTCAGATTCTCACTTTGAGTGAGGTAAAGCCTCTGAATAGGCCTCTTTAAGAAGTGAGCCAAGAGATGACCCCTTTAATGAGAAAAAAAGAGAAAAAAATCAAATTGGGAGGGGGAGACCCTCAGGGTTGCTAGTCAACATTGACATTCATTCTGAGTCAGGAGGGCCCAAATTATGGCCATTAAGTGGAGCTTGGGCAGGCACCTATTGTGGTCCAATCTATGAACTTCAGAGTGAAATGGGAAAGAAAGAAAGAAAAAAAGAAAGAAAGAAAGAAAGAGAGAGAGAGAGAAAAAAAGGGAGAAAGAAAGAAAGAGAGAGAGAGAAAGAAAGGGAGAGAGACAGAGAAAGAGAGAGAGAGAGACAGAGAGAGAGAAAGAGAGAAAGAAAGAGAGAAAGAAAGAAAGAAAGAAGGGAGGGAGGAAGGAGGAAGAAAGGAAGGAAGGAAGGAAGGAAGGAAGGGAAGGAGGGAGGGAGGGAGGGAGGGAGGGAAGGAGGGAGGAGGAGAGGGAGTGTATCAACAATCCAGCTAGCAGCTGCTGTGGGGATATAAAGCCAACAACAACCAGCTCACAGAACAATGCAAGCCCGGGTCCTTTTCATCTGCTTTACTAAGTAAAGCAATGTTAAGGGGTTAACAATCTTACTTTAATCCAACATACAAATATCATTTACTTAGTTCAGGGGGAAAATCCAGCACCCTGAATTACAGACCAAATACAATTCATAGTTATCAACATCTGAGTCTTCAGCCGGGGAGCTCATTACAATGGCTGGCCCAGAGTCACGTGCCACTCTTGCTGTGGCTCAGAGCTCCTAGAGAGAACGCTAACCCCTCCGCTTACATATCCTGTTCAAGGCCTCGAGGGCCCTAACCTCATCTAGGCTGGGCATGGAAAAGTTCCCCACCCCTCATATCATATCAGATACAAATCATTGGCTCCCAATTGTCTCAGTGCTGAGAAATACAAAAACATCCCACTTTCTCTGCCCCATTCAAACAAAGGCCAGAATCATTAAAGGTCAACAGCAAAAAGTCCCACCTTAATTACTATTACAGGGAGGGAGGAAGGAAGGAAGGAAGGAAGGAAGGAAGGAAGGAAGGTAGGAAGAAAGGAAGGACGGAAGGAAAGAAGGAAGGAAGGAAGGAGGAAAGGAATCTAGCCAGTAGAGTCCAAGTTAACTGAAGAGCTTCTGGCCATCAAAATTTACTTCCCTTTGGAGAGAAGAAGAAGGAGATGTCAAGCTGAGTTATGCAATTGGCTGGGTCCCTATTCAGGCAGCTCGGACTACTCACAGGCTGTGTCTGTCCTTCATTTTCAAAGAGGACCAAGACATCAGGAAAATGATGACAGGACTTGCAGTTGACTTTGATTTGAGTGAGGGAGGGCTGTGCAAGTTCACCAGCCTCACTTTCTTCTCCACAGCCATCTGGGTGCAGTGGCCTAATATTCATCAGGACAGCAAGAAAACCCTTCATAATCTCTTTCCAGCCTGCCAATCCAGACTAACCGTACCTTATTTTCCATCTCATATTCTAAGTTCTAGCCAAATGGGCCTGATTTATTTCTCCATACAAAATATCTCCCCCTCTGTGCCTTTGCCCAGGCTGTCTTGCAGATACCTAGAATTCACTCTTCTGACATCTAAATCTGAGGATCCTTGGTTTCCTTCAAAGTTCAGCTAGTGTCCTCTCCTACAGGAAGCTTGGTTTTTGTCCCCCTAGTTGCCAGTTATTTGTGCTTTCAAATTACCTTACATATGTTTTGAATTTCATTTTCTATGTGCATATTGTCCTCTCCCCACCCCGCCACCCAAATAGAATGTGGGGTCCTGGAGGGCAGAGATTGATTCTTTTTGGTTTTGTATTCTACTGCCTAATTCAACACTGAGGACATTATAGACATACTCCTTTGGGCAATCAATGTTTTTCTAGTGGTATTTTCGACCAGTTTCTCTCTAAGTTATTATGGTGGGGTTCACCCATAAAGCAAAGGAGGAGTTCATTCATATTGGAGCTGTTATGTAACCAGGGAGCATTAGTCATGGTTCCATTTCAGCAAACATTTGTTAAATACCTATTATCTATGAAGCACTGGGGTCAGTGACAAGACAACAAGGGTGAGGAAATAAATAAGATATGACCTTTATGGACAAAAAGCTTGCATTCCCATTAAGGACATAAAATGCATACAGAAATAAGTGTGATAGAAAATTGAGCAGGAGTACATACAGAGATACAACATGCTATATGAAGTTCAAGGGGAAAAATGTGCTTGTTTGTTTCTGACTAAAGGTGTTAGGAAAGATTTTATGGAGGAGGTGATATTCAAGAACGGCAAGCATTTCAACAGGAAAAGATGGGACAAGGGGTTTGAGAAGAGAGGGTATATTTCTTCAGCTTTCTTTGTCTAAGTAGCTACTACTTACTTTGTCCAAGCCTGAATAATCAATAAATCTAATATTCAGCAGCTAAGTGGCACAATGGATAGACTGCTGGGCCTGGAATCAGGAAGACATCTTAGTGAGTTCAAACCCAGCCTCAGACACTGACGATACGTGTGACTCTGAACAACTCACTTAACCCTGTTCTTCATCTGTAAAATGAGACGGAGAAGGAAATGGCAAACTGCTCCACCATTATCTTTGCCAAGAAAACCCCAAACAGAGTCACAGAGTCAAACACAACTAAAATGACTCAACAACAACAATAAAAAAATATTCGATGGGGTATAGCTGTGATTATTTCAAAGTTTAATCTCAGATCTGAAGACCTGAGTTCTACTACTAGCTGGGGCAAAAGGACTTTTGCTTATTTAGAACATAATCCTGGAAGGCAGAAACAATAAACAGCACAGTGGAATCCAAGCAACATCCTAAGAGACAAGAGATCTGGGTTCTTGTCCTGCTTCCATCTTTAAAGAGTTGTGTGACCATAGCCAAGTCAATTTCTCTAATGTTCCAGTTTTCTCATCTGTAAAATGGGAATAACTGTAATCAGCATATATTGTCATAAAAGCCCCCAGAACATGTGCCCAGAAACCCTTCCATAGCACTTTGTGTTTCTTCTGATGACGACCATATTTGAATTTTCATTGTTGTTGCTGGTGTCTTTGACTATTTCCTCTACCACACTGTAAATCCCCCAAAAGCTAAGACTATCTTATTGATCTCTAAAAAGGAGAAAACATAAAATTTACAGCCAATAGATCTGGGCTTGAGTCTCACCTCTACCACTTTCTAGCTATGTGATTTTGACAAAAAAAAAAGTCAAAGAAGGATTTAAAAAAATACTTGTACACAGGACTCTTGTCAGCTAAGTGCTTTGTAAATATTAACTTCATGGAAACTAATAGTTATTATCATGCTTGTCTTCACATCTTCCTCACTGTCTAGCATAGGGTCTCCCACATAAAGGTGCTTAATATGTGTTCATGGAATCACTACAGTAAATGAAAATGATACCTTGCAAAATTGGAGCTAATTAGTATCAACATAAAATGTATGTGTTAGCTGTAAGCGTAATCCACACTAAGAAATGCTTTGGGGAGGAAAGTGGCAGCCAACAAGACTAGGTGTCTCCTCACATCCCGTCTCTGGTCAGATGTTAACTGCTGAGATCATAGGGTCGCTTTAAGAATCATAGAATTTGGAGCTAAAACGAAGCTTAGGAATGCTTGATTTTTTGTGTCTATCACAGACCCGTTGGGTGGTCTGGTGAAGCCTAAGGCCTCTTCACAGTGTTTCTAAATGAATAGAATAAAATATGCAGGATTACAAAGGAAAACCATTATATTGAAGCAGTTTTATATGTGCCTACAACCCATATATGTATATAAAGATACACATGTATGTGTATATAACACAGTTCTATGAACTTGTATTATGTTTGCATATACATATTGCATATATATCAGTGTTCCAGTATGTGTGTATATGTATGTATGTACACAGAACTAGAAAGTGGCAAAAGTGAGGTTCAAGGCCACATATCCTGGCTTCAAATTCTTTAAGTGTGTATACATATGTGTATACATACACATATACATGTGTATAAATACACATACAAACATATACGCATGTATGTGTGATCGTAGGCAAATGTTTCATGTCAAAGATGTGTAAAAAAATTTACTGACCTATTTTATAGGACTCTTGTCTGCTCTTATTTGTAAACAGTAACTCTTTCTAGAGTTACTGTTTACACAAATGTGTTTTATATATATGTGTGTGTGTGTGTGTGTGTGTGTGTGTGTGTGTGTGTATAGATACATATGTAATGCAGATTCACAGAACTCAAGTTAAGAACTCCTGCTCTGGTATAACTCCTTATTTTTCAGGTGAAGAAACAGAGTAGAAGAAGGATCAAAGTGACACAGGTAGTAAGTAGCAAAGAAGGAATTTGAATTCAGTTCCTCTGACCTTCAGTCCTGTTCTCTTTCCCATAAGTCATATTACATGAGGGGTTGTGATTGTGTGGTGGGTAAAAGATGAAATGAATGAGAAAAAGAAAGGTTCAATCACCCAAGCATATCAATTTATTAAGCAATCAGGACCAGACCACTTCAGCTTAGACCTGGACCCCAAATACAAGAAGAAACAGACTTTTATATGTTAAAAACAGTTAATCAAATAAGACAGATTAATCAAAAGGAAACAGTGGGGGCAGCTAGGTGGCACACTGAGTAAAGCACTGGCCCTGGAGTCAAGAGGACCTGAGTTCAAATCTGGCCTCAGACACTTGACAGCTAGCTAGTAAGCTAGCTATGTGACTTTGGCCAAGTCACTTAACCCCAATTGCCCGGCCTTCCCCCTCCGAAAAAACCAAAAAGGAAACAGTACAACATTAGTTAATCTGACTTCTAATTGGATGAAATATCAGGGACTTTCCAAATTGAGGGAGAGAGATGGAACACGTGCAATTCCCTGAATTCAGAAAAGGAGATGCCCCCCTCCCCAAGTATCTGTAAACAATCAAGGAAACATGGAAAAATAACTGATTGATCAGTACAGGTCAGTTTTCAGATAAGACATGTGGGTTGTTTGAGATATACAATTGTGAGAAAACTCCTTGAATCAGTCTTTGGATCTGACTGGGTTTCTGGTTAGCATTACCTAATTCCTTAGTTGAGGGTCTCTAAGCAGCAAGGGGAGGTGGTCTAGTTTCCTAATCAGACAGGGATAGTTCAAATGATACAGTAAGATTTTCTCCCAATTCCCACAATTGAATAAACTCCCAAGACAAAACTGGAAGAACTGAAACAGCTCCAGAACTGAATCACAAGATAGAGTCAGTGTGGTTCACTCAGTTCCCATGATTAACCACTTGCTGTCCTAATTCCTTCAATTTTCTCAGGTAGCATACAGTTAGCATCAGTTCAACACTGTAGGGCTCCTGCTGAGTTGGAGAATGCATTGTTTGGGGCAAACAGACACACCTCTCCTGCCTACCTCTATTTCCTGCTCTGGGTCCTTCAGACATTTTCATCCTAGACTTGATCAAAATGCTCTATATCTCCCTAGTGGCTCTCCTCTAGAGCTTAAGTGTTTTTTTTCTTTCTTTCCTTCAGCTCCAGTTTTGACTTCCAAGTTCTTACCTACAGATAATGAATAGCCATCAACCATGTCCTTACCAATAAGATCTCCCTCACGTTTGATACTTCTGCTGGCCATTAATTCTTCACTTTAAGTTACCTAGTGGTTGGACTGACTTGTCTAATATGGATTTATCATCTAATTAATTGTAACTAGAGAAGTAAGTGGCATGGTAGGTGGATGAAGTACTGGATTTGGGATCAGAAAGACCTGAGTTTGAATCCTGCCTAGGACATTTACTACCTCTGTCACCTTGGACAAGTCACTGAACTTCTCCAAGCTTCACTCTTATTACCTAAAAAATGGGGATAATAATATTAGCTCTTAGCTCCCCAGGATATTGGAAGGATATAATAAGATTGCATGCAAATCACTTTGTAAACCATAAAATACTATATAAATGCTAGCTGCCGTTGTGGTTGTTGTTAATTGTTATTACTTACAGCCTACATAAGAAAATGTTGTTATAACAAGGTAGTGTTTTTCACGGCTGTAATGGCAAGTAAAGTGGGACTTTTGCTGCTTTTTTGTTTTGGAAGTGTGTCTCAGCACTAAGGCAATCAAGTGCCTTTGAGTCTTGCCTTTGTTTGAATCAAGCAAGTCAAATGAGACTTTTGATGTCTTTTGTTTTGGAGTGCTTCTTAACACTAAAGCAATCAAGTGCTTTTGAGTTTTGCCTTTGTTTCAATCAAGAACCTTTGTTTGAATCTGGAGTCTTTGATGACCCCTTAAAGTTGCTTTTCTTAGAAAAGCAGATCAAAGAATCTGTGCTAGTGGTCCTTCTGTGTGTTGGTGTTACTGGCCTTACACACAGTAGCGGCAAGTAGCATTGTTGTTACAATGGCATCTAAACAAAAGAGATCCAAAGGATAAAGATTTTTTAATGAATCTTTTCCACTTTCTAAGAAGGTATTTTTATTTTTAAAAAACTAGTGTAGATCTTTTAAACAGAAATATCTATTGACTAGAAAACAAGAAGAACAATGGAGTCATGGGAAGAATACTGGATTCAGAGTTAGAAAATCCTATTTTGAATCTCAGATCTACTATTCTATTGCCTATCTTACTTTAGACAAATCAATTCACCTTTGTAGGTCTCATTTTTCTTTTTTCTTTTTTTTAAATTTTCTTTATTTTATTCTGAACTTAAGAAATAGAACAAAGCATTTCCATAACATGGTAGAGTAGAAAAAAAATGATCACACATGAAATTGCAAACCTATTATCTACATCTTGCTATTCTTTTTAAATATATAATAAAATTATCATGTAACTTTGTTTTTCCTTTTTTTCTTCAGACCCCCACACATCCTAGAGATGGTTACCATTTTTCTTGTATCTAAACTGAAGACATTGAACTAGATGATCTATGAAGTCCCTTTCATCTTTAAAACTTATAACTCATCAAATTATTTCAGGTTGGAGGGAATGCCCAAGAAGAACATTCAGCTCTCTTTTCTCTTATTGTCTATGTGCCTAGAAACCCTCTGGTGTTTTAATGTCCTACAGAGTCCCACAGAGTCCTACCCCAGTGCATCACTATGGTGTGGAAGAAATGCTGAGCTCTTCAAGGCTATGCTAATGGAACCCAAGCCTGGCAGATTCCACTACAACAGAAAGTTTTAATACTATCCTAATAATAGACTGTCTCACTACAGAGGATCATCACCAATAAGCTCACCACTTTGAATTCAGATAACTGAAGACAGTTATCATGTCTGCACTCCATCTTCTCTTATCCAAATGGAACAAAAGGGCAACCAGTGAAACTGTAATGGCAGATGACTTCTCTTCACTTTTTAGGATATGGTCTGAAACCATTTAGTTCACTTAAGATAATAACATCTTTTCACCAGAATTTTCTTTATTCTCTTTGTAAGATAAAAGTTAAAACAGCTCCATTATGAAGGAAGGCTTTTACATCCCCTTTTCTCTCTGACTTCTCCAGCTTTTCTTCAACATAACAACAGAAGACTATCTTTAGCTCCTCTTAAGCCAATACTCTCTTTTTAAAATTTTTGTTCCATCAAATAAAATACTTTATTAAAAAATCAAGAAATAATAAACCAAGTGGGATCTTACGTTCTCTATACATTTCTGTCAATTGTGTGATGGTAAAGATGTAGCCTAATGTGTAAAATTTTCTGCCCATTCCTTTCTCATGTTTGCCTCAAGTATAGCTTCAATGTAGATTTTCTTATAAAAGATTTATTTATTATTTATTGTTAAAGATATATTTATCTGTTTTTACAAGAATTTATTGGATCTCTCTCATTCCTCGAATTGAACAATATAAATAAATTTAAAAGTAAAATCCTCATAATAAATATTCTTTATGAGGATTAGTTGAAGGAGTCAGTGATATTTTGCTTCCCAAGGGTGATTTAAGGTTCAATAGTGTGCCCCTTTTAGATTTCAGCAAAGTTGAAGGTCAGAAGGGTAAAGGAAAAGATAATTAGATCTAAAAATGAGGCCTTTTCAATTGTGATTAAAGCATTTTAATGGGTATGAAATCTTGAGTAGCACAATTACATATGAAAATACCATAAGAAACAATCAACTGGTCTCACAGACATAGATCATTTCAGTACTTTTTCCCCAGGCATTCATTTGTATTTCAATGAGAAAGATTTGGAAAATGTACTGAATGGTCACTATAAGTCAAAGCAAGATCTTTCATTGAGGTAATTCAGCTCTGTATGGGCAAGAGTAATTAAAGAGAGGCAGTACTTCTCCCACCTCCTGCCTCAGAAGTGAAAAATCTCAGAGCTGAGGCCTTAAGGAGAACCAGAGATTCTTTTACTACTCCAGGAATACAGCTCTCTGTCCTTTCTAAAAGAGTGTAGTAGGGGGCAGAGCCAAGATGGCAGCTGGAAAGCAGGGACTTGCTTAAGCTCTCCTCCAAATCCCTCCAAAAACCAGTAAAAATGGCTCTGAACAAATTTTAATGCTGCAGAACCCACGAAACAGCAGAGGGAAGCAGGTCTCCAGCCCAGGACAGCCTGGATGGTCGCTGGGAAGGGTCTATCGCAAAGTGCTGGAAGTGGAGTGCAGCCTATGCTGGGAGTCGGCCCGGAGCTGGCCTTAGGGCCATGAATCATTGAGCTGTGGCAGTTACCAGACTTCTCAGCCCACAAATGCCAAAGATCACAGAGCAGGTTAGTGGGAAAACTGCTAGATCGGGTGAGAAAGCGGTCCAGCCCCCAGCCCTGGGGGTGGCAGAGGGGGTGCGATTGTGTTTGCAGCAGCAGCAGGAAGCTCCTGCGGCTACTTCCAGAGCTCCAGTATCAGCTGCTTCCGGAGTCCCTAGCTCACACAGTGGGAGGAATCAAGTGGCAGACCAGAGCAGGAGTGCAGGGTTTGCTTTGCCCTGCTTGGATCTGGGTCGCATTCCTGGTTGGCAGTTCTTGGGGGAAGAGGATGGCTGTTGTGGGAGCTTGTGGTGACAGTGGAGTAGAAGTAGCTCAAAAAATAGAAGCACAACTCCTAAAGCTTGGAACAAAGCACTCTGTATTCTACAAGCAGTCATACCCTGACAAAAAGCTCAAAGGTCAAGTAGTTGGCTGGGAACATGAACAGGCAGCAAAAACAGACTCAGATTCAGACTCAGACTTAGGAATCTTTCTTTGGTGACAAAGAAGACCAAAACATACAGCCAGAAGTCAACAAAGTCAAAGAGCCTACATCAAAAACCTCCAAGAAAAATATGAACTGGTCTCAGGCCATGGAAGAGCTCACAAAGGATTTGGAAAAGCAAGTAAGAGAAGTAGAGGAAAAAATTGGGAAGAGAAATGAGAGTGATGTGAGAAAACCATGAAAAACAAGTCAATGACTTGCTAAAGGAGACCCAAAAACTACTGAAGAAAATAACACCTTAAAAAATAGACTAACTCAAATGGCAAAAGAGCTCCAAAAAGCCAATGAGGAGAAGAATGCCTTGAAAGGCAGAATTAGCCAAATAGAAAAGGAGGTCCAAAAGACCACTGAAGAAAATACTACCTTAAAAATGAGATTGGAGCAAGTAGAAGCTAGTGACTTTATGAGAAATCAAGACATTATAAAACAGAACCAAAGGAATAAAAAAATGGAAGACAATGTGAAATATCTCACTGGAAAAACCACTGACCTGGAGAATAGATCTAGAAGAGATAATTTAAAAATTACTGGACTACCTGAAAGCCATGATCAAAAAAAGAGCCTAGACATCATCTTTCAAGAAATTATCAAGGAGAACTGCCCTGATATTCTAGAACCACTGGGTAAAATGGAAATTGAAAAAAGCCCCTGATCACCTCTTGAAAAAGATCCCCCCCAAAAAAAACTCCTAGGAATATTATCACCAAATTCCAGAGTTCCCAGGTCAAGTAGAAAATACTACAAGCAGCCATAAAGAAACAATTTGAGTATTATGGAGATCAGGATAACACAAGATGTAGCAGCTTCTACATTAAGGAATCAAAGGGCTTGGAATATGATATTCCGGAGGTCAATGGAGTTAGGATTAAACCCAAGAATCACCTACCCAGCAAAACTGAGTATCATGCTCCAAGGCAAAATATGGATTTTCAATAAAACAGAGGACTTTCAAGCTTTCTCAGTGAAAAGACCAGAGCTGAATAGAAAATATGACTTTCAAACACAAGAATCAAGAGAAGCATGAAAAGGTAAACAAGAAAGAGAAATCATAAGGGACTTACTAAAGTCGAACTGTTTTGTTTACATTCCTACATAGAAAGATGATGTGTGTAATTCATGAGACCTTTCTCAGTATTAGGGTAGTTGACAGAGGGCAAAAGGTGAGTTGAATATGAAGGGATGATACCTAAAAAAAATTAAATTAAATTAAGGGATGAGAGAGGAATATATAGAGAAAGGGAGAAAGGGAGAGATAGAATGGGGTAAAATTATTTCACATTAAAGTGGCAAGGAAAAGCAGTTCTGTTGGAAGGGAAGAGGGGGTAGGTGAGGGGGAATGAGTGAATCTTCCTTTCATTGTATTTGAATTGAAGAGGGAATAACATACACACTCAATTGGGTATCTTACCCCACAGGAAAGAAGGGGGAGGGGATAAAAAAGGGGGGATGATAGAAGGGAGAGCAGGTAGGGGGAGGAAGTAATCAAAAGCAAACACTTTGGAAAAGGGACAGGGTCAAGGGAGAAAATTGAATAAAGAGGGATAGGACAGGAAGGAGGGAAATATAGTTAGTCTTTCACAACATGAGTATTGTGTAAGTGTTTTACATAATGATACATGTGTGGCCTATGTTGAATTGCTTGCCTTCTTAGGGAAGGTGGATGGGAAGGGAAGAGGGGAGAGAATTTGGAACTCAAAGTTTTAAAATCAGGTGCTCAAAAGAAAAAGTTGTTTTTGCATGCAACTGAGAAATAAGATA
Source organism: Trichosurus vulpecula (assembly GCF_011100635.1). Taxonomy (NCBI): domain Eukaryota; kingdom Metazoa; phylum Chordata; class Mammalia; order Diprotodontia; family Phalangeridae; genus Trichosurus; species Trichosurus vulpecula. Next base: position 111,399,377 of record NC_050573.1, read on the forward strand.
TATAGGGAATGGGGCATAGAAATCTATCCTGCCCTACAAGAAAGTAAGGGGAAAGTGGATGGTGGGGGAGTGGGATGACAGAAGGTAGGACTGACTGGAGAACAGGGAAATCAGAACATATGCCATCTTGGAGTGGGGGAGGAGGGTAGAAATGGGGACAAAATTTGTTACTCAAAATCTTGTGGAAATCAATGTTGAAAATGAAAATATTAAATAAACAATAAAATGTTAAAAATAAATAAGTGGATGAATGAATGAATAAATAGATAAATAAATGAATGAATGAATAGATAGATCGATACATACATACATACATGCATACATAAATAAATAAAAAGAGTATAGTAGGTCCTCAGTTGAAAGATCATAGTGGCACTCAGTTGAACCTGGGACTAGAATTAATGGAGACCACAGCGACCTGTCCAAGGGAGAGCCCAGGGAATACAGACTGATTAACCCGTTCAGTCATTCCTTGGGAGAAGCAAGTACAGGTAAGCCAGAGACGCCATCCCCTTCCAGGGGGATGCCAGCTTAGCAACAGAGTGACATCATTGGCACTATGACTCACAGTGAATGTCATGAGACATTTCTAGAGAAAGAAAGGACACTGAGGACTTGCAGTTCAAGAGTTATGTTTCCTTGGCAATATGTGTTCTCTAAAAGTATACATCATACTTGAAGTTTGTTCCACTGCCCTCCCACACTCAAGTATATTTGTGGAAGATTGCTCTCCAGTGTTCAGGGGAGGGTGGGAGGGCTTGAGTGTTTTGTAAATACTCTTCTTGCTATCCCAAATGTTGTTGCAAAAACTAATTGAGTCCATGGACTGATTTTTAATGGGATAAACACAAATGAGGGCCCATAAACTACAGCATTAGGATTATAACCCTTAATATTTAACCCTAAACCCCAAGGCAGCAGTCACCCTTATCAATATTTAAGCTACAAGTGAGAATGCACGCTTGGAGAAGGAGTCCAGGTGGGGTGTCAAACCTGAATAAAAGAAGATACTGAAAGGCTCCAGTGGCTCCACATTGCCTCCAGAATCTGGAATTTAAAGCTCTTTATGAACTGATTCTAATCCACATTTCAAGGCTTACTATACATTATTCCCTTTTCTACTGTCCATCACTTGATTCCACACCTTTGCAAAGGCTGTCTCCCATCCTTGGAGTATATCCCATCATTTCTTCCTCTTTGAATCTCTAACTTTCACCACAGTTTGGCTCAAATGATAGCTACTCATCTCCTCCTTATTGATCCCTTCACTCCACCCCCACCCCATCAATAATTTTGTATTCATCTTGTACTTACTCATTTGTACACATAACATTTCCCAAAATAGAATAGAAACTCTGGGGTTTGCCACTTTCCTTTTTCTTTTCCTTTGCATCTACCACCACTAGCATAAGACTTTGCATATAGTAGGCACCTGATAAATGCTCAGTGAAATTGAAATTGAATATGGAAAATAGATGAAAACTAGTTTTACTGTCCGGGACTAAACAGAATGAGGAGCAATGGATGAACATTACTGGAAGTCAGGTTTTGTCTCATGGTAACAAAAAACCTTCCTCCTAATTAGTACTATCCTAAAGGGGAATAGGCTGGCCTTGGGAGGGAGCTGGTTCCCCCTCACAGTTCAACAAGTACTTGCTGAGGAAAAGCAGAATTTAGGAGGGGTATCTTCAATTAAGCTTAGAATGAAGAGGTAAGAGTAAAGACTGACTGCATTGTAGGCATGAGCCTGTGCAAAGTTCTGAAGACAGGAAATGGAACGTCAAGGGAAAGGGATGGCAAATAAGCCATTTTCGCTAGATAGCAGAGTTCATTAAGGGCAGTGATATTAAATAAATCTGGAGAGGTAGGTGGAAACCACAGTGAAAGTAAATATATGATCAATAATACCTAGTGATAATGCAAAGCAAAAAGCAGTGTCATATCTCAATACTAGAGGGCAGTAATCAATAAAAAAACTAGTTAATGCTGGCTCTGGCACACATACATATATACATACACATACATATACACACATATAGTATATAACACGTACTTAATGATATATAATATATATTATGTATGTATTGAATGTAGAATTTCATACTCTTGATGGTTGGCAATCACTGATTCATCAATATTTGCCACTAGCTGCCCAACATTCATTCCTTGCTTATAACCCTACTAACTGCTTTTAATCTCCCATGGTATTAGACTCAAGCTCCCCTCTCTACTGAGGGAACTGGGTTTTAGACTATCACTTTCTCTCCCATAGATGTTATGAAACAAACATAATTTGCTCCTCCTGTCCCTCACTTCCAAACCAATTAGGGGCAGATAGAAGGGGCAGAGGACAGAGTACTAGGCCTGTAATTAGGAAGATCTGAGTATAAACCCAGACTCAGACACTTAACAGTTGTGTGACCCTGAGCTAGTCACTTAACCTCTGCCTTAGTTATTTTTATTGATAAAATGGACATAATTAGCGTATGTTGTTCAGTCTTTCAGTCCTGTCTGACTTTTCATGACTCCATGGACCATATCATGCCAATACTGTCCATAGGTTTTTCCTGAGAAAGACACTGGAGTGGCCTGCCATTTCTTTCTCCAGTGGATTAAAGCAAACAGAAATTAAGTGACTTGCCCACGGTCACACAGCTAGTAAGTATCTAAGGCTGGCTTTGAACTCAGTTCTTAGTGAGTCCAGGCCCAACACTCTATCCACTGAGCCACTTAGCTGCCTCACTAATTAGCATTTAACCTCTCAAGATTGTCGTAAAGGTCAAATGATATATTTGTGAAGTACTTAGCACACTGCTTGGCACATACTAAGCACTATATAAATGTTATCTATAAGTAATATTATTGCTTGACTACCTTCTTCCTCTTTTTAGGAACTGTACTTTGCTTTATAGATCCCTTCCTCCCCTTTTTACATTTTGCCCATCCCCCCAAATGATATATCCTGGCCTTCTCCTCTCTGACGGATCACATCCCTCTCTCTCCTTCATTTCTAAGTGATCTCCCTATTATAAATTTCCCAAATTAATCCAGCAGTTATTCTGATCCCTTTGAAAGCCATGCAGTATAAATACACAACTATGTGAACACTCACATTCTTGGCCACTCTTATAAATATGTCTAGAGATAAGAGTTGAGATAGGCAGGTAGATAACTACTACTAGTTATTTCATTATATATATACTTCAAAAACAGTTAGGTACAGTGAAATGGGATTCTAGAATCACAGAACATGGGAGCTAGAAGAATTTCTAGGATGTAGACTATCAGAAGTGGAAAGGACCTTAGATTGTTAGAGATGAAAAACACAGAATTACTAAATCTTATGAGTTGGAAAGGACATTAGAAGCATTCTAGTCCACTGAATAGATGAATGGTTGGTTGGATGGCTGGATGGATATCATATATTAAGTGATAATTGTATCCTGAGTACGATGCTAAGCATTGAGGATACAAGTAGAATCAAGGCAGTCCCTGTCCTCAACGAGCATATATTTTAAGATGAGGAGACAATGTATGTCTCACCAGGGTGACTGGTGGCCAGATAGGAATGTTTTGGTTTGTAAGTCACAAGGAGTGAGACAAAGGGAAATTGATTTACATGCCTGGTTGATACACAGGACAGCAAGATGAGAAAGAAGATGATGAGGTAGAATGTCTAGAGTACACTACCTTCTTACCTCTCCTTCTCATCGTCTCCCTCAGAGACCAGGTCAAGAGCTACTTCCTACATGAGTCCTTTCCTCTTACTTCCAGACGCATTCTAACATCCTGAAATTAATTTGAATTTCATTTTTATATATTGCATATTTTATATATGTTCACATGTTATTTCTCCTGAGAGAATATATTTTCCTTGAAGTCAGGGATTGTTTCAGTTTTGTCTTTGTATCCAAAGTATCTAGCATAGCATGGTATGTGGCTCATAGTAGGTAATTCATAAAGGTTTATGCATTGATTGATATAGAAAGCTCAGAACTCTGGTTGGAGACTGGAGTCTGGGATATGAATCTTGCCTGAGACATTTTTCTGTGTGGTCAACAATCTATCAAACAATCAATCGGGGTTTTTTGTTTTGTTTTACTTATTTTTTGAACACCTACTCTGTGCCATGAGCTGTGCTAAGCACTGGGTATACAAAGACAAAAATGAAACAGTTCCTGCCCCCAAGAAGCTTACATTCTATAGGGGAAGACAACATGTAGATATATAAGTATATATAACAACACATGCACAGAATAAACATGTGGATTTTATTCTGGAAAGGAAAGTCCCTGGAAAGTGGGGTGTTCATGTAAGGCTTCATAACAGAGAGTGGCATTTCAGTTGAGTTCAAAAGAAAACAAGGGATTGTAAGAGGCATAAGTAAGGAAGGAATACATTCCAGGAATAGAGAACAGACAGTGCAGAGAATGGAGACCAGAAATAGAATGTCACATGTAAGTTACAGCAAGGCCATTTAGCTTTCAACAGGAGTTGGAAAGGTAGGGTAGGACCAAGTTTTAAAGGGTTTTAGAAGACAAACAGCAATTTATGTTGATTCTAAAAGACACTGGGAACCATTGCAGTTTATGGAATACAGAAATGGAATAGTCAGACTTGCCTTTTAGAAAAACCAGCTTAGCTGCCATTTGGTGGATGGGAGAGATTTTTTGGTAGGGACAGCAATTAGGAGCATGAAGCTAAAGGGCATGAGCACTCGCAACAAGTATATAAAAGGAAAAAGGTATACATAGATAAAAGGATAGATAAATTAACAAAGAAAGCTGAAAGGGGCATCCTAGGAGTAACTAGTAAATTGTTAAAGACATTTTCTATCTTAAAACTTTTCCTGAAGTATCAAGGATGATGTCTATTTGTTTGTTTTTGTTACTGTTTAAAACTAAGTTAATCTGATTTTTTTAAATCTCTATTGCTATCATCTGCAATAGTAAATTTTAGTAAACTAGGAAATGTTCCTCATAAGTTGAATCTGCATAACTGTATATAAGGAAAACTGTGATTTTTATCTGTACATGTGGGACTGTATATAATCATCCAACATTGTCAGTTTTAAGATTCTCCTATATGGCTCTGGTGAAAGGACAATGTGAATCACAGACCCCAGAGGGTTGTTCTAAATTGGGAACATAGACTGTGCTTAAAAAAAAATGGATCCCCTATCTATTTGTTAGGGATGGCAAATTTACAAAGAGAAGAGAGTGTAAGAGTGGACTGGTGCTTAGACCACCTAAAATAGAGGCACCCATGACAGAGACACCAGGGACCTGCTTCTGAGAGAGGAGGACTAGCACATTCATGGATATTCTATATTGGCTACCATGTGGTTGGGCATGGCCTCTTTCCAATGATTTCCAATGTTTCTTTAAATATAACTGACTGAAGCGAAGTTGCTCTCTCTTCCCAGGGTGAGCACCCAGGGATGAAAGACTCATTAACTTGCAGCAGCACCAAGAAACAAGGTGGGAGAAGGACCTGAGGGCCACTTTGTCCTCCCCTTCATACCATGACCTCAAGGAATGGGCTTGGGGTTTTGGTCTTCTTTTGTTTGTCCTTTTCTGTTCTAGGTATAGGAAGTGGAGTCGCTGACTCTGAAGCCCATTTTTCAGAAGACCTTGGGGACCTTGGCATCCAGGATTCTAGGCCAGATATTGTAACCAGATCATTAAAGAAGTTTATATCAAAAGTGATGCCTGTAAGTCCAGTGGTGCTACCATGGTACTTGGCACTCAAACACCAGGTGGTAATGAGCTTGTTTGTTATTAGCTAATCATCACACTCTGCCTGCCTACAGGAGATCTTATGTCGGATGCAATATATCCCCTGTTGTCTTTCATCCAGATGAAGAATAGACAAGCCTGTGACCTGTAAAATATTTCCAAATAACTTGCAGAGATCTTGGCTGATGAAGAAAATGCAATGTGAATTATTAATGTCCCTTCCTGTATGGGAGCTACTGATGTAAGAGAGATGGTACCTTGTTTGCCAGGTGGTCTCTGCCTTCCCCGTATTTTTTTCCTTTATGCTTCTTGATTTTGGGTTGCCCTCCCCAAGCACATTATTACCCCCTCCCCTGCAAAAACATTTACTGGCATCCGAAACTATGAATAGTAGTGATGGGCTTGGGGATGATTAGAGAATGATTTCTGCATTTCTATCATCAGTTCTCAGTTTGATTTGTGTTATGCAAAATTAGGCCAAAGCACACGAGGAGATTCAATCATGTGACTGGGGACCCATGGTGGGAAGTGGGGGTGGGGGTAAAGAAGGGCTTCCTTTTTTCAGATCAATCCCTACTGTATGGACCAATGTTTCTCAAGCTGGAGGAAAGGGGAGACAGTGACTGTGACTAATAGGGCAATAATAGTGTTTCTCTAAATGAAGGCTGAGGCACTTAGATACTCAAAATGATTATTGAAATTATTAACAGGCAGGGTGGCAGAATGGGAACATCATTCAGAAAAACCTGGGCTATAATCCTGGCTCTGAAGCTGGCTAGCTATTTCACCTTTCTTAGCTTCCCTGTCTTTATGTGCCATATGAAAATAAAATTCATGTCTGATGCATAAGGGTGTTGTTACAAAAGTGCTTTGTAAATCATAAAGAACTACAAAAAATACGAGTATCAAGGGGGCTGAGGATAAACAGGCTTCCAACTTTTTGACGTATGAGACAATATTTGTGGATATAGATTAAAGACAGAGAGAGACAGAGACAGAGAGAGACAGAGAGACAGAGAGAGAGAGAGTAATGATAGGAAAGGATCTAAGAATAGTAATGCTCAGACAACTCTGGTATGTGGTGATAGATACAGATAGAAATAGAGATAGATACAGGGATGGAAAGACAATCAGAGAGTTAGAGATAAACATATCATCTTTAGCACCATCAAGCATTTATTAAAGTTCCTACTACATAGGAGGTGCTGTTGCTAAGTGCTAAAGATACGACAAAAGGCAAAAAACACAGTCCCTACTCTCAAGGAGCTCACAGTCTAAAGGGGGAGAAAACTTGGAAACATCAATGTACAAGCAAAATACAGACAGAATAAATTGGAGATAGTCTCAGAGGGGAGGGCATTAAGGTTATAGAGAGCCAACGGAGTCTTCTTGCAGAAGGTAAGGTTTTAGTTGATACCTGAAGGAAGCCAGGAAAGTGAAGAGATAAGGACTAGGAGGGAGAGAATTCCAAATATAGGGGACATCAAATGAAAATTTTCTGAATCTGGAGATGGGGTGATTTGTGTGAGGAATAGCAATGAGACCAGTGTCACTGGATCACAGAGTACATGGAGCAAAGTAAGGTGTAAAGAAAACTGGAAAGGTAAGAAGGTGTCAAGTAGAACTTCAAAGCCAAAAAGAGGTTTTTTATTTGATCCTGGGCATAATAGGGAGCTACTGGAATTGGCTGAGTGTGTGTGTAAGGTGAGGGAGGGGGTTGTATGGGAGAATGGGTGGATGTTGGGGGAAGGGTAGAATATCTTTGGGAAGATCACATTAACATCGGAGTGGATAATGGAATGGATGATGGATTGGACTAGGGAGAGATGTGAGGCAGGGGGACCAATTAGATGGTTACTACAATAGTCCAGGCATAAGGTGACCAGGAATTGTTCCAGAGGGGAGGCAGTATCAAAGGAGAGAAGCAGGCATCTCTACATAGATGTATCTCTACACAGAAGCATTTCTACACGGAGGCATCTCTATGTTGCAAAGGTTGAAAGGGCAGCACTTGATAACATTTTGAATGTGTAGAATAAAAGACAATGAGAAGTCAAGGATGACACTGAAATTCCAGATCTGAATGACTGGGAGAATAGTAGTAACCTCCATAGAAATCAAGAAAATCAGAGAGGGGGAGGGCTTTGGAGGAAAAAGAAGAAATCTTCTTTCAGACATGTTGAGTTTGAGATGTCTATGGTACATCCAGTTCAAGATGTCCGCTGGGTAGTCGGTGATTCAAGAATGGAGATCAAAAGAGAGGCTAAGGCTTGGTGAATAGATCTGAGAATCATCTGCATAGATACGATAATTGAATGGGGGGAGTGATGAGATCAAGTGAGGTATGAGGTAGTATTGTGGTTGCATGGTTTATCCTTTGTTCTCAAAGACGACCATGACATCAGGAAGATGATGCCATGGCTTGCAAGTGAATTAGATTTAACTGAGAGAGGGCCGTGCAAGGCCACCAGTCTCACTTTCTCCTCCAGAGACATCTAGGTCCAGTGGCCAGATATAGATCAGGACAACTGGAGATGGCCCAGGATGCAGTAGGAGACTTTGGCCTTTTTAAGCTAAGATCTTTCCCAAGTTCTCACTTTGAGGCAATGCCCATTCAGTGACTAGGGCTGTTTAAGTGAGTCAAGGGATGGCCCTTTTAATCCCCCCAAAAACCCCAAGCCTCGCAAAATCCACCAAGCTGGGAGATAGTATAGAAGGAGGAGGGAAGACGGCCCAAGAGAGAGCCTTGGGCGGAGACAAGATGGCGGCTGGAAAGCAGGGACTAGCGTGACCTCCCTGTCAAGTCCCTCCAAAAACCTATAAAAAATGGCTCAGAACCAATTCTAGAACGGCAGAACCCACCAAACAGGAGAGAGAAGCAGGGCTCCAGCCCAGGACAGCCTGGATGGTCTCTGGGTGAGGACTATCCCACACGGAGCTGGGAGCTGGGAGCTGGGAACGGAGTGGAGCAGAGCCCAGCCTGAGCGGTGTGGACCAACCAGACCAGGAGCCGGGTGGAGCGGGCCCTAGCGCCCTGAATCAGTGAGCTGCGGCAGTTACCAGACTTCTCAACCCACAAACACCAAAGACTGCGGAGAAGGTTAGTGGGAAAAGCTGCGGGAGTGGAAGGAGTTCGCGGTCGGCTTCCAGCCCCGGGGGCAGTGGAGGTGAGGCAGCTACAGCTGTTGTTGCTTCCCTCCCCAGGCCCACCTGGTGGGAGGAATGAAGTGGCGGATCAGAGCAGAAGTGCACAGCCTGCTGAAGATCTAAGCCCAGTCCGAGTTGAGGGTTCTTGGGGAAGGAGCAGTGCTGGTGTGGCAGAGCTGGCACATCCCCCCCAAAAGTGGAACATAGAACTCTTTAGTCTACAAGCAGTCATACCCCACTGAAAAACTCAAGGATCAAGTTAGTTGGTTGGGAATATGGCCCGGCAGCGAAAACGCGCCCAGATTCAGTCTCAGACTTTCCATTCTTCCTTTGGTGACAAAGAAGACCAAAACATACAGACAGAAGTTAACAAAGTCAAAGAGCCTACAACAGAAACCTCCAAGAAAAACATGAACCGGTCCCAGGCCATGGAAGAGCTCAAAAAGGAGTTGGAAAAGCAAGTTAGAGAAGTAGAGGAAAAATTGGGAAGAGAAATGAGAAGGATGCGAGAAAACCATGAAAAACAAGTCAATGACTTGCTAAAGGAGACCCAAAAAAATACTGAAAAATACACTGAAGGAAACAACACCTTAAAAAACAGACTAACTCAAATGGCAAAAGAGCTCCAAAAAGCCAATGAGGAGAAGAATGCCTTGAAAGGCAGAATTAGCCAAATGGAAAAGGAGGTCCAAAAGACCACTGAAGAAAATACTACCTTAAAAATTAGATTGGAGCAAGTGGAAGCTAGTGACTTTATGAGAAATCAAGATGTTATAAAACAGAACCAAAGGAATGAAAAAATGGAAGACAATGTGAAATATCTCATTGGAAAAACCACTGACCTGGAAAATAGATCCAGGAGAGATAATTTTAAAATTATTGGACTACCTGAAAGCCATGACCAAAAACAGAGCCTAGATATCATCTTTCAAGAAATTATCAAGGAGAACTGCCCTGATATTCTAGAGCCACAGGGCAAAATAGAAATTGAAAGAATCCATTGATCGCCTCCCCAAATAGATCCCAAAGAGAAATCTCCTAGGAATATTGTCGCCAAATTCCAGAGCTCCCAGATCAAGGAGAAAATACTGCAAGCAGCCAGAAAGAAACAATTTGAGTATTGTGGAAACCCAGTCAGAATAACCCAATATCTGGCACCTTCTACATTAAGAGATCGAAGGGCTTGGAATACGATATTCCGGAGGTCAATGGAGCTAGGATTAAAACCTAGAATCACCTACCCAGCAAAACTGAGTATCATGCTCCAAGGCAAAATATGGATTTTCAATAAAATAGAGGACTTTCAAGCTTTCTCAGTGAAAAGACCAGAACTGAATAGAAAGTCCGACTTTCAAACACAAGAATCAAGAGAAGCATGAAAAGATAATCAAGAAACAGAAATTACAAGGGACTTACTAAAGTTGAACTGTTTTGTTTACATTCCTACATGGAAAGATGATGTGTAAGATACATGAGATGTCAGTATTAGGGTAGCTGAAGGTAATATGCATATATATATATATATATATATATATATATATATATATATATATATATATATATATATATGTAAGTGAATGTGTATGTATGTATATATCTATGTGTGTGTATATATATATATATATATATATATATATATATATATATATATATATATATATATATATATATATATATACATATGAAAGAGAGAGAGCAGACACCCGGTGAGTTGAAGATGAAGGGAAGATATCTAAAAGAAATAAAATCAAATTAAGGGATGAGAGAGCAACATACTGAGAGAGGGAGATAGGGAGAGATAGAATGGGGTGGATTATCCTGCATAAAGGTGGCAAGAGGAAGCAGTTCTATGGGAGGAGGGGAGAGGGCAGGTGAGGGGGGAATGAGTGAACCTTGCTCTCATCAGATTTGGCCTGAGGAGGGAATACCATGCATACTCAATTGGGTATCTTACCCCACAGGAAAGAAAAGGGAGGAAGATAAAAAAATAAAAGGGGGGGATGATAGAGGGGAGGGCAGATGGGGGTGGAGGTAAAAAAAAATTTAAAAAAAAAGAAATTGAAAGAATCCATCAATCGCCTCCTCAAATAGATCCCAAAAAGAAATCTCCTAGGAATATTGTCGCAAAAATTCCAGAGCTCCCAGATGAAGGAGAAAATACTGCAAGCAGCCAGAAAGAAACAATTTGAGTATTGTGGAAACCCAATCAGGATAACCCAAGATCTGGCAGCTTCTACATTAAGAGATCGAAGGGCTTGGAATACGATATTCTGGAGGTCAATGGAGCTAGGATTAAAACCTAGAATCACCTACCCAGCCAAACTGAGTATCATGCTCCAAGGCAAAATATGGATTTTTAATAAAATAGAGGACTTTCAAGCTTTCTCAGTGAAAAGACCAGAACTGAATAGAAAATTTGACTTTCAAACACAAGAATCAAGAGAAGCATGAAAAGGTAATCAAGAAAAAGAACAAGAAAAAGAAACTGCAAGGGACTTACTAAAGTTGAACTGTTTTGTTGACATTCCTACATGGAAAAGATGATGTGTATGATTCATGAGACCTCAGTATTAGGGTAGCTGAAGGGAATATGCATATATGTATATATGTTTATGTATATATATATATAAGTGAATGTGTATGTATATATCTATGTGTATATATATATATATATGGAGAGAGAGAAAGAGAGAGAGAGAGAGAGAGAGAGAGAGAGAGAGAGAGAGAGAGGACATAGGGTAAGTTGAAGATGAAGGGAAGATATCTAAAAGAAATAAAATCAAATTAAGGGATGAGAGAGCAACATACTGAGAGAGGGAGATAGGGAGAGATAGAATGGGGTGGATTATCTCCCATAAAGGTGGCAAGAGGAAGCAGTTCTGTGGGAGGAGGGGAGAGGGCAGGTGAGGGAGGAATGAGTGAATCTTGCTCTCATCAGATTTGGCCTGAGGAGGGAATACCATACATACCCAATTGGGTATCTTACCCCACAGGAAAGAAGAGGGAAGAAGATAAAAAAGGGGGGGGGATGATGGAGGGGAGGGCAGATGGGAGTGGAGGTAATCAAAAACAAGCACTTTGGAAAGGGGACAAGGTCAAGGGAGAAAATTCAATAAAGCGGGATGGGTTGGGAAGGAGCAAAGTATAGTTAGTCTTTCACAACATGAGTATTGTGGAAGGGTTATACATAATGTTACACATGTGGCCTATGTTGAATTGTTTGACTTCTTGGGGAGAGTGGGTGGGAAGGGAGGAGGGGGGAGAATTTGGAACTCAAAGTTTTTAAAAACAGACGTTCAAAAACAAAAAAAAAGTTTTTTGCGTGCAACTAGAAAATAAGATACACAGGCAATGGGGAGTAGAAATTTAGCTTGCCTACAAAAAAGGAAGGGAAAAGGGGATGGGAGGGGAGTGGGGTGACAGAAGGGAGGGCTGACTGGGGAACAGGGCAACCAGAATATATGCCATCTTGGAGTGGGGGGGAGGGTAGAAATGGGGAGAAAATTTGTAATTCAAACTCTTGTGAAAACCAATGCTGAAAACTAAATATGTTAAATAAATAAATTAAATTTAAAAAAATAAATTTAAAAAAAGAATTGGAAGGGAAAAAAAAAGAGAGAGAGAGAGCCTTGGAGAAGGGCACTCACTATCAGTGAGAATCAGCTGGATGACGATCTATCGAAGGAAACTGAAAAGGAACAGACAGTTCAGTGAAAATAGAGAGCAGTGTCATAAGGACCTAGATAGAAGAGAGTATCAAGGAGCAAATGATCGATGGTGTCAAAGGCTGCCAAGTGATCAAGAACGATGAGGTTTGGGAAAAGGCCATTGGATTTGGCAATTGTTGGTAACTTAGTAAGGGGCAGTTTCTGTTGAATGATAAGGTCAGAAGCCAGACTGCAGAGGGTTTAGAAGACAGTGAGAAGAGTGGAATTGGAGCTAATTATTGTAGATGGGTTTTTGTTTGTTTGTTTGTTTTTAACTGGGGGTTACATAGACTATATGTACTCTGAGGTCTCCCAAAACCTTTTGTCATTCTTAATGTCAAGAGAGTCTTGGATTTCACTATTCAGTTGTATGAACCTGGGGGCAGTCACCTCCCTTTTCTGACCCTCAGTCTCCCAAAACCTTTTGTCATTCTAAATGTCAAGAGAGTCTTGGATTTCACTATTCAGTTGTATGAACCTGGGGGCAGTCACCTCCCTTTTCTGACTCTCAGTTTCTATATCTGTCAAATGGGGATAATAATGTATTCCCTGGCAGCTTATGCTGAAGATTGAATGAGAGAATGCATTCTAAGGGGCTTTAAAATGTCTCATGCACTTCATGAATTGTTATTTTTATTTCATTGAAGTCTTTGAATGTTTATAAATCAAATATGATTTTCCCATGAGAATTATCATCTCAGAGGTGTTTATCTTCATTTCTGATTGATCTCGAACGGACAGTAGCTTCTAATATTTTTGCTTTAAGAGTGCAGAGCTCCCACCTCCATCCCCAGTCCCAGGCTCAGTTTTATGCTTATTCCCCTCAGAATCAGGTACAGAGGTTCACCATTTATAAATTAAGTATTCCATTCATTTATCAATAGGCCTCTAGCTAAAGCCAAACTAGAGCTCTGGCTTTGAGGTAAGGAAGACCTGGCTTTGAATCCCAGCCCCTCCTCATTTGGCTACCAGCTCTGTAACTCTAGGAAAATCAGAGCCTCCTGGGGCCTCAGTTTCCTTATCTGTAAAATGAAAACAATGATAAAATATGCCTTACTCAGATGTTGTCAGGATTCAGTCAGATAATGTACGCAAAATATTTTGTAAAACTTAAATAGCTTCATATCTATTATTATATCAGCTATTTTTATGGCTAATTAAGCTTTGCCCACTCTTTCCAACTAGATTATAAATCTTTGCAGACAGGGCCAAGTGTTATACTGCTTTGGATTCCCCACGGTCTGTAGCATAACACTGAAAATACACCGAGTGCTCAAGACTGTTTAGTGACTAGGTTTGAAAAGCTCTTCACAGAGATTATCTCATTTATATCTTCACAGTAATGCTGGGAGATAGATGCTATTATATGCCCATTTCACAAATGGGGAAACCGAAGAAGAGAGCAATTAAGTGACTCACCCAGGGTCATAGGGCTATTAAGTAAGTATCTGAGGCTAGACTTGAATTCAGGTCTTCTTGACTCCTAGGCAAGTTCTCTATCCACTGCAATATCTTGCTGCCTGATTGAGGAACCAAAGTTTAATGCAACAATAGTAAACTGCACATAGAAATAGATGTACATATATGGGTATACACACACACACACACATATATATACAGACACATACATGTGTATGTTTATATATGTGTGTACACAAGCGTGTATAAAATTTCATCCAAGCAACCCTATCCCTCAGTAGATACTGATGTCTCTTCCCTGCTCATTTCTAAAATATTAATAAAAATATTATCCAGAATTGCCTAGAAGCAGAGAGATAGGATCCTAGATTTAGAGGACCCTTAAACCCAGCAGCCCGCAAACTTTTCTGACTACACATTCCTCTCAGTGGGTGGTGGGAGCATGGGGGTGGGAAAGGCCTGCATTCCCAGCATATGTGTATACTGTGGATAGAGTACTAGATCTGAAGTTAGGAAAACTCATCTTCCTGAGTTCAAATGTGACCTCAGACACTCACTAGATGTGTGACCCTGGACAAGTCACTTAACTTTGTTTCACTTCCCCGTCTGTAAAATAAACTGGAGAAGGAAATGGCAAACCACTGCAGTACCTTTTGCCAAGAAAACCCCAAATGAGGTCACAAAGAATCAGACATGACTGAGATGACTGAACCACAACAAAATTTATTTATTTATAAATGATACATATCTACCATTGTACAACTATATCATGTACATTAAAAAACACATCCAAAAATAGAAATTACAAAGGATGAGCTAAAGATAAAATAAACATTTTAAGCCTTTTTATTTTATTTATTAGTAGTATAAAAGAAATCTCTTTACCATCTTTAGTTTCAAATTTTCCTGTTTATTCCCTGGGGGTCTGGCAGACTTGTAAATAATAATTATTTCTGAGAAATCAATTATTCAGCTAATTTCAATCAATGTAGTCAACTATGCAGGTAAATTTTTCATTCTAAAGATACTTTTTATTGAAATAAATGCAATACAGTAATTGAATAATAGGTCATAACACTCAGTGAATATAACAGGTTTTCAGCAGGAGTTATGTGTCTGGGTATAGTCACCATACCCAATCCAAAAACAGTAAGCAAAAGTGAATTGTCTCTGATTTCAGTTCTACAGAATGTTTTCAATATATACCCATTCTTCTTTCTTTATGTGATTCTGCTTGATGGACGTTATCAGACCTTAATTTCCTATTCATGTTAACATATTTTAATTGCGTGTTGTTGTTGCTTTTAATAAGTGTGAGGAACAAAAAGGATTGCTTGTCTGGGTCACAGAATGTAGAAAAGGGGCAAGGGATTCATCTTTGCATCCCCTGATTGGTTGATCACAAATCCCTCGGGTCATATAAAGGCCCTCCCCTAATTGTGCAGACTATATAATCTAATCCAACTTCTTCCTTTTAAATATGAAGAAACCAAGAACCAGAAAGGTTGTGATTTTTCCAATACCACACAGATAGCAAGTTTTAGAGCCAGGATTCAAACTCACATCCAGGGGCAGCTAGGTGGCGCAGTGAGTAGAGCACCGGCCCTGGAGTCAGGAGGGCCTGAGTTCAAATGTGGCCTCCGACACTTCACACTTACTAGCTGTGTGACCTTGGACAAGTCACGTAACCCCAATTGCCCTGCCTGTAAACTCACATCCAACATTCTCTCTACTCTATAGTTCTGACATCAGAGGACAGAGATGTCAAAGGATATCTAATCCAATCTCTACCATATAAGTGAATTCTCACTAATAATAACAACTCACATTTCTATAGTCTTTTAAGATTTATGAAGTGGTTTCCTCACAAAAATGCTGTGAGGTATATAAGTACTGTTATCTCCATTTTACAGATTAAGAAACTGAGGCTCGGGAAGAATAAGTGACATTAAATATAGGAGGAGCTCCAATGAGGAAAGATTACATTCATTTGTTTTTTTACTCTAAGAGGAGATTAAAGTAGGAGAAATAGGTTGAAGTGATAGAAAAGCAAATTTCAGTTCAATAAAAGAAAAATAAAACACTAGTTTTTTAGTCATGTCCAACTCTTCGTAACCCCATTTGGGGTTTTCTTAGCAAAGACACTGGAGTGGTTTGCCATTTCCTTTTCCAGTTCATTTTACAGATGTGGAAACAGAGGCGAAAAGGGTTAAGAGACTTGCCCAAGGTCACAAAGCTAGTAAGTGTCTGAGGCCAGATCTGAACTCAGAAAAATGAGTCTAATAGTACTGAGCTAGTATTGAGTCATATGACCTGTGGGCCCTTAAGGTTTTAGTCTTGGTACTCCATCCACTATGCCACCTAGCTCCCATGAGCACTTTGAGCTATCATCAAACAAGCTGTGCAACTGGGGTTCAAACCCAGATCTCCTGAGCCAGTGTTCTTTCTAGACTACTTGGTAGTCTTTACAACTGTTTCAACAATCTGGCTAGCAGCTTCTGTGGGGGTGTAAGATCCACCCACAGCCAGCACCCAGAAAGCTGCCAACAGCACAGGTTCTTTTGATCTGCTTAACTAAGGAAGGCAAAGTGAGGGGGTTGACAAGCTTACTTTAATTCAGCACACAAATATCATTCACTTAGCTCAGGGGAAGAGACCAGCACACTGAACTTCAGAGCAAATTACAAACAAATTACAAACATCAACAGACAGACCAAATACAGATTCAGTTACCAACATCTAGGTTCAGCCCGGGAGCTCAGAACAAGGGCTGGCCCAGAGTCACGCGTGCCACCACTGCTGCGGGAAAGAGCTCCAGGGACGAGGAGGCCAACCCCTGGTTTTATATCTTTTTCAGCATCAGGGGTGAGTCACACATGCAACTCACCCACGTGACCTAGAATCATCACAAAGAGGCAACTTAAACCCACATGGTCTAAGAGCCTCTGATGTCCCAAACCTATCACTCGAACTCATTTGTAAACTAGGCCCTCCCCTGAGTTAGCCCCACCTTGGGCTCCACCTTAGTTACCAATCCATACCCACATAGGTTTTACACCTAATAGGGGTTTGGGCCTGGGGCTTAGCACCTAGTAAGGCTCAATGAAACACACTGAATTACTCAAAGGAAACAAACCAAACTCTTCAAGGGCACTTGTTGAACTAAGTGCTAAGGAGCCCATTTTGCTTACCAACACAGCAACACCCTGGCAAGTTCTAATTCAGCCTCTGCTTCAAGGGTTCTTAACTTTTTGCATGTCCTAGACTCAGTAGTGAGCTGGTAAATATTTAACAACCAGTTGTGGGGGGGGGGGGGGGGAGGGAGGGTGCACTCATGGCACAATTTTAAGTTTAATCTGCATCATTTTCTCCATCACTTTCTAGACTTAAGACCATCAACCAAACAATAAATTAACTCCTGATTTGCAATATTTACTAATTTCCAAGTTGTAAATAATTGTTTACACTGCAAATTTAACACATCCTCTACATGGACCCTTTGGCAGTCAAATAAAGCTTATGGACCCTTCTCAGAATGTTCTTAAATGTGTAATGAGGCTTTGGTGCATATCCAGAATGCTTTAGATGCTCTCTCTCCACATGGCAGGGTCTTAATGATGCAGAATGGAGTTGCCTTGGAGAGAGATTGGAATAGGTATGAACATTCTGTAAAAACAAGTTACAGACCTCAGGTTAAGAACCCCTCTGAAGACTGCTAGCAATAAGGAACCCCCTACCCACCAAAGCATCCTCTCCCATTTTCATGAAGCTCTAATTGTTAGAAATTATTTCCTAATTTTGAGTAAAAATCTGACTCTTTATAATTTCTACTCAATGGTCCCTTGTTCTTCCCTTTGGAGCCACACAGAATATATGTAATCTCTATGCTTGGGAAGCAATGTAATATAGTAGAAAGAAAACTGACCCTAGTATCAGAGAACCTTGGTCCATATCCCACCTTTGGTACTTACTACCCATGTGACCTTGGGTAAGTCACATAAACTCTCCAAGCCTCAGTTGGCTCCCCTATGAAATGGGCTCTTATCCTGTTTCTCCAGACTTCTTTATCATAACCCAGAATCCTTCTTATCCTGGTAGATCATTCTGCCCCAGTGGCTCCTTCCTCTAATTGGTCAGTTCTCCTGGAACCTCCTTTTTAGGGAAAGCGCCCAAGCCAACCATGTTCACTCCTTCATTCCTTTCTGGACTTTGTTCCTGGCTCTCTACACTTTTTCTTTTACCATGCTTTCTGTGGGCACTTTTGCCCCCTTCTTTTCAGCTCCATTTTAAGTGCTATCTTCTCCCATTCAAATGTAACCTCCTTGAGGACAAGAACAATCTTTCTTTTTTTTAATGTATTTATTTTTTAGGACTTACCTCAATGCTTAGCACACAGCAAGCACTTAAAAAAATACTTCTTGACTCATTTTGACTAGATGGCCTCTGAGGTCTATCCCAGCTCTGACTGTATGATTCCACTGGACAGCCCATAAAATATGTGAAGACAATCATCAGACTTTCACTGAAATGTCTTACCCAAGTTAGACATCCAACTAATCCTCATATGACATTGTTTGAATGCTCATCACCTTCCCAGGAACCTTTTGCTATACATAGTTTGGTTTGATATTCTTCTTCAAATGCAGTGCTCAGAATTAAATACAACATTCCACATGTGGTCTGACTATAACTGAGTAGGGTGAAGCTGGTATTGAGTCATATACCCTATGGGCCCTTAATGAATATTAATTGATGGATTTCGATGATGATGAAGTGAGTGGAGAAACAAAACAATTGAAGTACTAAGGCATTTTCCAGGAAATAATGATTTGATGTGAGAAATTGATGGCCTGATAAATAGCCAAGGACCATTAATCTCAGTCTACCACAAATCTCTTAGGAAATGCCCTAGTCAAAGGTCATTATTCCACACTGAGGAGGTACAAATGAAGATTAATAGGCCTATGGATTTTTTTTATGAGTTATGGAACTTCAATTGACATGTAGAGGGCAGAGCTCCCGAATTAATGCCCTCTGTGTATTTACCAGTAGCAGTCTTTAAAGAAAGAAAAAAAAAACCCTCAATTAAAAAAAAATCCTCAGTTCTTCATTCTCTTGGAACACTGGAACTGAGAATCTCAAAACAAGATCTAAGGGAAGAGCCAGGATACCTTTTAGTCACCCTTATTCCTTTGTCAATCCACAATAGAGATGAATTCATTGACAGACATTCTTAAGTGGTGAGTCTTGGTGTGAGGACAGGCCAATTTGGGGCCACAATCTCTAGTCAATTCTGCATAGATCAAATAAAATGAACCAAACTGGATGTCTCAGAGCCTCCAAACTTGGCAGACTCTGTGGATAGGTGAGGAGGGAAACCTAAGTAGTGTGATTTGAAGGGCACCCAATCCAAAAATATTTCTTCCCATAAACAAAGCAGATAGTTTTAACAGAGCTGGAAAGAAGCTCAGAGGTCACCTAGTCAATCGTCCCAGTCCCTAGCCCTGTTTTAGGGAATTAGGTCACATAGACCGGATGCACCAGGGCTGGAATTTGAACCTTTGACTTTTCTTCTGTATCACGCTGACTATACAAGCTGGCCATGGGACAAAGGTGAGATTGGGAAAGTTTGTCTTTCAGAGGCCTTAGGTTCTCTTGCTTTATTCTTTCTTCTCCCTCTTAAGGGCAGTTCCCTCCATCTATACCTCTCCCTGTTCCATGCTCAAAGCTTTCCTAGTCTTCCTAGTCTTTCCACTTTCCCTCTAACAATTCTGATGAGAAATTCAGATGAGGAACTCATTCACACTAAAGTATAAATGGCCAATAAAGAGACAAGTGTTACCCATTCCTAGAGGGACTTAGATTTTCTCATGGGAAAAAAAGCTTTAAACAGAAAGAAAGCTCATATAGTTGTACTTTAGGCATCGGTGTGTGCGTTCCAGTGTGTGTGTGTGTGTGTAGGGGTATGGGGAAAGATCAAGGAAAACTCTCTGTCCTTTCTGCCTAGGCCCATTTAAATTATTTCCTATCTCTAGGGTGGCTTCAAAGGTTCAGTTTGAGGTAAGATTCAGTTTGCCAAAACTTGATGGGGCAGAGGAATCACACTGGGCAATATGAAGCCATGGTTCAAAAGCACCAGAGCTCTGCTAATGTCCTTAAGAATAGAAGACAGACTGATCCATCTGTCCTAAAGCACAGGTCTAAGGATGTCACTCCCCTGCTCAATGAGCTTCAGGGGCTCTCAGTTTTATATGTTAAATAAATAAACAAAAAAAACCTGTAACAACTTCCCATCTACTAAATGGCCCCATTTACTTTTCCAGACATCTCTCAAATTACAATCTCTAACACATTCTCCATTCCAACCAGATTACCCATTAGCTCTTCCTACGTGTGACATTCCATTTCTAGTGCCATGATTGTACACAGGCCTAGAATGTTCTACCTTCTCACATTCACCTCTCAGAATCCTTAGCTTCCTTCATGGAAGGCTTCATGGTATCTCATGGGCCACCTCCAGCAAGGGTACTTTCCCAATTTGCTCATTTCTTAGCACCTCTGCCCCTCAAAAAACTATCTTTATTTCCTTTGCATTTTGCACTCCGTAGCCTGGTATGTGGTCTTTCCATCCAGTAGAGAGCAAATTGTGTGAGAACAGGGACTATTTCATTTTTGCAACAACAGCAACACCACCACCACAAAGCTAGTGTTTATGTAACAGCTTACTACCCGCAAAGCCCTTTCCATGTTTTGTCTCATTTGATCTTCAAGAAGATCCTTTGAGGTAGGTTTTGTTATCATCCTCATTTTACAAAACAGGTACAAAGGTAAAATAACTTTCCTTGATCCACATAGCTAATAAATGTCTCAAGCAGGATTCAAATGCCCAATAGTAGACAATGCTTTTGTACCCTCAGAAACTAACATAATGTTTTTCATCTAATAAGTATTGAATAAATGCTTATTAAATGGAATCTAGGTAGCAGAGAATCCATTAATATACCAGCAACTTTAAAGTGACCTACAAGCACTTATGATAAATCATAGCTTGGGTGCAGTATGAGAGGTTAGCGACAGAGAAATATGGCAAACACGTCCAAAGGGCATCATTGGGCACAAAGTATCACTCGTGTTCTGATTGCTAGAGTTCTTCTTTTGAATTGGGGATGTGTCACTATAGCCTCGAGGCCACATGTGACCCTCTAGGTCCTCAAGCAAGGCTTTTTGACTGACTCCAAACTTCACAGAACAAATCTTTCTGTGAAGTTTGGATTCAAAGGGCCTCACTTGAGGACCTAGATGGGCACATGGCCTCGAGGCTGCAGGTTCCCTACCCCTGCTATAGACAGAACCCAGCATCCATCTTGGTGAGTCATAACTGCTATTAGAATCATTTGATTCAGAGTTGAGAGGGAAATTAAGACCCATAATGGTTAAGAAAGTAAGATTTGAGTCCTTTACAATAGACTCTGATTCCCTATATGTATCACCAAACCACAGAGATACGTATTTTTCTCAGTTCACCTCTCTGCACTCCCTCCCATTAATCAGTGTAAGTCTGGCCCTGACCCCAAGGCCTGGCCTCAGTCCCTGAAATTCCCACCATAACAGTCATTCCATTGGGTTAACATAGTGTTTCTAATGCCCCTGACAAATGTAAATGTATTACCTGGAAGGGGTAAAATATTAACACATCGGTATCCATTAGATGGAGAATGCTTATTGTCTAGACTAAGATATGGCATTAAATGGACAACTTATAGAGCTTGCCCATTAGTGTATTTATCAGGGATAGCCACTGAGAAAGGACTCTGAGTTGGATGGAGGATTAAACAAGATGAAGACAGAAAATCAGATAACCTTTGGGAAACTACAGAGCTCCCTCAAACACCTCAAACTTCTCCCTGAAGTAAAGACCCAGCTAGTTCATATCAATCTTCTCTTGGTGTGGTGTGGCTGTAAGTCATGAAATATCACAGTGTCTGAAAAATCAAAAATGAGTATCCTTCACAGGACAATAGACAGCTGCACAGTGGGGGTGATCAGGCTGCAAAACAGAACAAATAAGGAAGCACAAAGAATAAATGGAACAAAGGGAGCCATTACAGAAAGGCATGATTGAAATAGTTGATGGTCACAGGGGGAAAGTGAGGAAAAGCCAGTTGATAGCTGGTCCACTGAGAGCCACTGATCCTCTAGCCTTCTCTTCATGTTAAAGGAAAAAATGACCAACAGAAAAAAATCAAAGAAGTGTGGATGTACACACACACACACACACACACACACACATTAAGTGGATGCCCTTTGTTGAATTTGTGGAAGGATAAAGAAAAAAGTGCCACAGAATGAACAGGCTGGGACGAGTTATGGTCTGCATAGTAAAATGATGAGATCACAAATACATTCAAGAGTATTTTAGTATCCATTAGTACTTATTCTACAAAAGAGTACAAAGAAGAAGGGAAAGGAAGGGAATAAGTATTTATATAGTGCCTATTACTGGCACGGGACCGCCCAGCATATTGTGCCCTCATCAAAGAAGGCTCTGCGCTCTATGAGCAACGCAGAACTGAAGTAGCTCAAAAGAAATGCAAGATGCACAAATTGAGAGAATCCATCTTGAATGTGCACATGGACTATTTGTGCCTGACCTGTGGTAGAGCCTTCTGAGCTCGTACAGGTATGAGCAGCGACTGTCTGACACACTGTAACTTGATTCTAACATAGTGACGTTATTTTGGTCCTCTTCAAGAATGAGGGGCAGCTAGGTGGCCCAGTGAATAGAATACCAGCCCTGGAGTCAGGAGGTCCTGAGTTCAAATTCGGTCCCAAACACTTGACACTTACTAGCTGTATGACCTTGAGCAAGTCACTTAACCCCAATTGCCTTGCCTTCCCCCCACCAAAAAAAAAAAAACCGAAAAAACAAAAACAAAAAAAAGGACAACAACCAACCAACCATTAGATGCCAGGCCTGTGCTGCGTGCTTTACAGATATTATCATCACTTAATTTCCTCAACAACCATAGGAGGTAGATGCTGCTTTTATTTTCATTTTATAGTTGAGGAACCTGAAGCAAATAGAGGCTAAATGGCTTGCCCCGGGTCCCACAGCTGCTAAGTGTCTAAGGCTGGATTTGAAGTCAGGTCTTCCAGATCCCGGGCCCAGAGAGCTAATGGTATTCCCTACTCTAAGCAGCAAGGTTAGCTCTAGGTTAAATTGTAAAATTGCCAAAGCTGCCTTCTTTTTCTTATGTAATACATACATATATATACATACATGTGTGTACGTGTATGTATACATTGGAGTATCAGTGAAGTTGGGACTTTCTTACTGTTTTAAAATGATTAATTGTCTTTGAGTCTTACTAGGTGCTAAGCCCCAGGCCCAAACCCCTATTAGGTGCTGAACCTATGTGGGTGTGAGGCTTCCAGGGTCCTAAGGGGAGGTGCTAACTCCAGAGCCAATCATAGCAGCCTAAGTTCTGGTCATTCAGATGAAGTTTGATGACGTCTGAAATGGTTTAAGAAGAGAAGACAATGCTATTTGCTCGGGGCTCTCACTCTTGGTGGCTCACTGATGTGGAGACTCTGGGCAGCTGTAGTTAAGAGCCCTCCAGCTTGCCCAGATGTCCAGACTTGGTTTTCTTGGTAACTATGAATTGTACTTGGTCTGTCTGTAATTTGTGTATTTGCTCTGAAGTTCAGGGTGCTGGCTTTTTCCCCTGAAGTAAGTGAGTGGTATTTGTATGCTGGATTAAAATAAGCTTGTTAACCCCTTAACGTTTCTTTCCTTAGTGAAGCAGATCAAAAGAACCTGGGCTTTGGCAGTGTGCTTGTTGTTGGGCTTGTGTTAGTCTTTCACCCCCATAACACCTGCTAGCCAGATTGTTGAAACATACATATGCACATACATGTGTATATGTATTCCAGTAATAGATATGTATAATATACCTGTATTGTATGTATTTGTGTGTACCTATACAAACATACAATATCTATCTGTACAGATAGACATATCGGTATTATATATAGATACGTAGGTCTGTATCTATATAAATATATAGTAGATAGATAGATACACATATATGGTATGTGTGTGTGTGTGTGTGTGTGTGTGTGTAGACACAGGCAGGGAAGGGAATAGGTATCTAAAATAAGAATTTATATAGCACCTACTATGTGGCAGACACTGCGTAAAGCACTTTTTAGAAATATTATCTCATTTGATCCTCGCATCAACCCTGGGAAGTAAGTACTTTTATTATCCCCATTCTACATTTAGGGAAAATGAGACAAACAGAGATACACAGCTAGTAAGTGTCTGAGACTGGATTTGAATTCAATTCTTCCTGACTCTAGACCCAGTACCCCAGTACCCTAACCACTGTGCCACCATATATATATATATATATATATACACACACACACACAAACATATATGCACATATACATGACACATCCACATACATATATGTGTTATATGTGCAGTGTGTGCATGCACATATAAAATAGCTCTTTAAATCTGCATGCATGCATGCATATACACACACACACATAAACACACACACAGACATAGCCATACAACTCCTGGATCCTCTGTTCACTTCCTGGTCTTCTCTATCTCCTCAGCCTTGTTCTAACTTGGGTAATCTTCTCACTCCCTCCTCTCCCCCTCCCCTTGACAGCAGAGACTGTCTTCTTTGCTTATATTTGTATCTTTAGCTCTTAGTACAGTAACCGGAATATAGTAAGCACTTAATAAATACGTTACGTATCTATATAAGGCAGGAGTTCTTAACGTTTTTTCTATGACGGACCCCATGTCTGTCTGGTGAAACTTGTGAATTTCTCCTCAAAGAAGATAGGAGGGAAGGAAGGAAGGAAGGAAGGAAGGAAGGAAGGAAGGAAGGAAGGAAGGAAGGAAGGAAGGAAGGAAGGAAGGAAGGAAGAGAGAAGAAAATGCTAAATTTTAGCTTCAGTTTAGTGAGAATAAAGATAATTTTTCCCCATTCAGATTCACAGAGCCCCTGTATCCTATTCCCATACCCTTTGGGGTGGGGCCCCAGAGACCCCAGATTAAGAATTTTTGCTGTAGGACTCTAAGGTTTGCAGAACACCTTGTAAACACTGTGTGATTTGATATGACATTGTAAGGTCCTCATTTTACACATGAGGAGGCTGAGGTTCAGGAAGATTTTGATTTGCCCACAGATCCACATTTAATAGGTATCAGAGGCAACATTTGAATCTAGGTCTCTACTGACCCCATGTCTGCCCTTCTTACCACCATTCTGTCCTGCCTTTCTCAATAAATGGATTAATTTTAATGGTAGAAATCATTGATAATGGGGAAGGCATTTGAGGACACAGAGTCTTCACATCACCCTTCAAATTACATTCCTAACTACTCTGAGTACTTCAGCTCTAGGGGATACAGAAATAATATGCTTTCAAAGTGGGAATGGAAGGCTTCTAGATAAAGCGTTTTCTGAACTCCTAACTGCTGGTGTCTTCCTTCCCTAGGTACCTTGTATTCTATTGCCTTGTAATTATTTTGGTTGCCTTCTTTTTATATTTATTCTACAGAAAATTATTTATGTTTGCCCTAATAAAATGGAAGGTCCTTGAGGACAATAGCTATTTTTTTTGTCTTTATATCCCCAGTTCTTAATTCAGCACCTGACACATAATATGTGTATAATAAAGTTTTGTTGACTGAATGAATTAGTGATTGATCGATAGATTGACTGATTGATTCCAAGAAGGAAAGGTCTAGAGAAGGGAAACATTACCCTGAAGAGGTGGGGTTCAAGTTGGATGGTCTGAGGCAACGAGAAATAGCATGAAGGTACTTTGTGACAGAAGTTGTTAAAATAATGAGTAGGAAGCTGAGAAAATAGGGTGAAGGGTGGGAGTGAGGGGAGCACACTGAAGACAAACACCCTCCTTGGCACTTATGCCTGGACCTGCCCCTGACTAATGCCTTCCCAGATCACCTGGAGCTGTCCAGCGTGGCTGTGGAAGAGTTCAGGAGAGGAATTGCTCAGAGAAGTCCAATAGAATAGAAACTCCTTGAGGGAAAGGATTGTGTCTTTGTATCCCTAGCTGCCTGTCATAGAATTGTATACATATTTATTAAATGTTTTCTGGATTTAAATGTTGTAGAGGAAAGACTTAGAACCAAAAGACCTGAGATCACATCCTAGCTCTTCTCTTTATTAGCTGTATGACTTTGCACAACTTGCCTCCTTGCCAGTCCTCAGTTTCCTCATCTGTAAAATGAAGGAATTGGACTAGAGTATTTTTGAGATGCCTTCCAATTATAGATATATTATCCTATGAACTCTAACCTTGCAGTCCTGTGACCTGGATTCAAATCTAGGCTGTGCTACTTGGGATTCTTCTCATTCTTAATTTATCTTCAGTTACTGGGTTTCTAGTACCGTCATTCATGAGCCCCCACTACTGTACTCACCATTAACAACCAACCAGTTTGTATCAATTAGCTTTTAGAAAACAGATTTACTGAAAAAGTATAATAAGAATAGTTGCTAGCAGCTCTTTTGATGGCAGCAAAGAATCAGAAAACAAGGGGATGCCTATCAATTGGGAAATGGCTAAACAAGTTGTGGTATGTGAATGTGATGGAATACTATTGCGCTATAAGAAATGAGGAGCAGATGGACTTCATAATAACCTGGAAATGTGATCTGGAAATAACCTGGTATGTGATCTGATGCTGAATGAGGGGAGCACAACCAGGAGAACACTATACATGATAACAAATACACAGTATTTGTGATGACTAACTTTAATAGACTTGGCTCTTCTCAGCAATACAAGGTTCAAAGATAGCTCCAAGAGACTCATGATGGAAAAAGCTATCCACATCCAGAGGAAGAATTATGGAGTCTGAATGCAGATTGAGGCAAACTATTTGCTTTCTCTTTTTTTTTCTTTTTTCTTCTTTGTTGGTTTTGTTTCTTTTTTCTCATGATTCATTCCATTGGTTATAATTCTTCTTTACAACTTGAATATTATGTAAATAAGTTTAACGCAAAGGTATATGTAGAACTTATATTGGATTACATGCCATCTTGGGGGGGAGGGGGAAGGAGAGAGGAGGAGAAAATTTGAAACTCAAAACCTTGTGGGACTGAGTATTGTAAACCAAAAATAAAAAATAAATTAAAAAAGAAAAGAATAGTTGCTAAGAAACAGTCTTCCCTCCACCACCCCACACCTAAACAAAGGGCCCATTTCCCCTTTGCACATATAACGTCATTGAAGAGAATGAAATCAAGCTTGAGGGACAAAAACAGTGAGGCATACATAGAGAAAACAAGTGGGGCCAGAAGATACCTTACAACTCTTAGCACTGGAAGCATTTGCTTCTCTTTGCAGAGATCCCACAAAGTTCCTCATTGGTACAACTTCCTATTAAGGCAGGGAGTCCAAGTAGGCCTGCAACATCCATTACTTCATTGAATCCAAAGCTGGGACCTCTTGAGGGATTTCTAGGGGTACCATTTCCTAAAGCTATCTTTCCTTTGGTGGTTATCATTCCTCATCCAGTTGTCCTCAGTCTTTCTCCACTCTCACTGCAGATTCTGACCTAAACCACAGCAGATCTCATGGATTCCTTAGTTCACACTCAGCTCTCACTGGAAATAGATCCTCTAACTCTCTAGAACTCACAAGGTTGGCCAGTCACTCGCATCTCAAAACACTCATTTGCCTACCATCAGAGAGAGGTGGCCATGTAGTCATAACCACCATGGCCAAACGGTGGATAGGGTTGATGACTCTCTTCCATCTCTGTCTTGGGACCAGGTTAAAGTAGTTGAAACTGAAAAGAAAAAGACCACAAAAGGGTGAGTGCCCCTTCTGATGAGTATTTGTTGTTGTTCAGTTGTTTTCAGTCACGCCCAACTTTTCAGGACCTTATTTGGGATTTTCTTGGCAGAGACATTGGAATGGTTTGCTATTTCCTTCACTAGCTAATTTTTCAAATGAGGAAATTGAGGCAACAGGGTTAAGTGACTTGTCTGGGATCACACAGCTAGTAAGTGACTGAGACCTTATTTTAATTGAGGAAAATGAGTCCTAACTCTAGGAAAAGCCCTCTATCCATTCTACCACCTAGCTACCCCATCTGGTGAGCATACTGCACTCTAATGTGGCAGCAATTAGAGTCTTTGGCAATAGCCGACAAGAAGATACCTCAATCATCCATATAGTTGTATTAGCAGCAGGCAGAGAATATCTGCACATTCTTCAAAGACTAGCCTCAATAGTCTGTTTCACATATTAAAATAAGATTACATATTTAGAGCTGGAAGGGACCTTAGAGGCTATCTCTTTTTTACCTTCCTTTTACAAATGAAGGCAGTGAGTCCAAGATAGATTAAGTGACTTGGACAAGTCACATAGGGCATGACTCATCTAGAATTACTTTTACATCCCTGAGTCTCAATTTCCTCATCTGTAAAAGAAGGAAGGAAGGAAAGAAGGAAGGAAGGAAGGAAGGAAGGAAGGAAGGAAGGAAGGAAGGAAGGAAGGAAAAGGGGTCCTGACTGTCTCATAAGGGCTATGAATTACTCTGTTACAATAGAGAAAGAGCCCAGTTGTATAACTCAGTGAATATTCTAGCAGGAAGACATTTCATACTTATCTAAATTTACTATGCTGCTCTGATGTATTCCTCTGGAAACCCCACCTCAGATTTCCCTCTCTAATATCTGTGTAATAAAAGACAATATATATTCTTACCACAGCAGCAATAAATAGGGCACACACAGCAGCACTCCCTGTCTGGGGGAGGAAATCAGAGCTCTTTGGGGACACATATTAGCCATCACCATAAGAAGGCACAAATCAGCATGGTGGCTGAGCCCCGATGAGTGAGTGATCACCCTGCTTTCTAATGAAACTAGAGCATGAAAAGCATTAGAGAGATTGATTGGAGTTAAGTTAGCTGCCAGTGTTACCCGGGGTATCCTTTGTTATAATGAATCTGCCTGGGAATATTTATGGAAAGGTGGGGTATATGTAGGGAGGGGTGTAGATGGGAGTGGGGTAAAGGGGGGGGGGTGGTTAAGAAGACTGTGAGTATATGTTGCCAATTGGCCCAATCAGCAGATCCAATAAACAGAGAAATGTGAAGTTCTACACACAAGGAATGGACCCACGAGCTCTGTGTGCTACCTAAAGTTGTTTCTTTCCCATGCATCAGATAATTGAAAGCAGCATACTTCCCCAAGTATTTGGGAAACAGGCTGAGCAAGGCAAATGCCTCATCTGGAGGGAAGATAAAGCTGGCTTAATGTAGTGCTTGAAATAAAATTGTAGAATGTGAAATGACTTGGTTTTGAGGGATGGAACCTAAGGACAGATGGCTGCTATTGTGCAAAAATTAAAGAGATTAAAGTGGGTGTAACTGTCTGGGGGTTCATGACTAAGGGGAGTTAGGGGGTATAAAATAGTTATGATTTAATTTAAAAATCAAAACCAATGGTCTTATGGAAGCAAGGGGTTTGTTTTCCCTATTTCTAGATCTATAATTTCTTCTCTGAGTAGGCACAGATCTGGCTTTCTATAGCTTGGGGTTCTTTGACATGTGCCATCTATCTTAAACCCTTTATGACCTGTCAGGATTTTCTAGCCTAGCCAGAAGAAAATTTTTAAAAATCTTTGTCACAGGATTGTGGCTACTGAGCCAAAAGGCAGTGAAGCTGCTTCTCATTGTAGTTCCCTCTGTGGACACCAGGTGGCAGGAGCCCCTTGGTATGCATGTGTGTTCCTGTCCCCTATGTTTAGACACTGAGTGAGGTGGCCATAGCAGAGATAGGAACCCACATCGATATTGAGTATGGAACACAAACAAGCGGTAAGAGTATGAATATTTATATTTCTCTTATGAGTGTATGTGTGTGTGTAAATACATATATATGTACACACAGATTTTATCTGTATATACATGTATATGTATACATGTTTATACACATATACATATACACATATATTTCAATATCTCTATGTATGTATGTAATAGACATATCCTGGGGAAAGTATAATGAATTGAGTTTTTTTTTTTAACAGTCCTCTTGAGCTTTCAACACTTTCTATCACTAACATAGTGATAGAAAGATAGTCCACTCTCTGTTTTCCCCAAAACAACTTTACTAAGTTAGGAGCAGCTCTGTTTCAGGTTGCCTTCAGGGTGATAGATTTTTCTGGCCATCAAAGCTTTTGAAGTCTAGCCCGTAGAGGGAATGTGATCTGCATTGATGGATAGAGCTCAAACACTAATCAAATGATAGATTCACGAAGTAAGAAATATCAAAGAAGTAGCTTGATTATTCACTAACAGTTTCATGGTACAGTGAAAAGATTTCTAAATTTGCAATCAGAAGATGTTGGTTTAAATCACAACATTGCCACATGCTGTCGATGTAACATTTTGGGCAAGTCAGTTAACCTCTCTGCACCTCAGTTTCATCATCTGTAAAATAGGGAGAAGTCAGAGTAGATAAGCTCTAAGGTACATTCTTGATCTAAATCTATGATCCTCATAAATAACCCTCTTTTTATTTTTGTGGCCTGCCAGGAAGGAAGTTGAAGACATTATACTGGGATATTTGTTTGATGTTATCTCCTGCAAGATCCTTGAGGGCAGGGTCTGTTTTGCTTTTGTCTTTGTTTCCCCAGGACTTAACCTCCACAGGGTCAGAATTTAATAAATCTTTGTTGTTGGACCGATTGGCTATATTCAATGAGAATGACTGCACCTTATTATATAGCAGCCACACCAGTGTGATGCTCCAGGATACTTCACATGAAGAATATAGGGATGAAGTAGGGAATAATTGGCCTTTGACAAAGAATTTTAGTAGAGGGGAATATATAACCACAATGTCACTCTTCAAACTAGAGGAAAATGGTAGAACACTCCAATCAGGCAAGACATGTTCCATAGATGTCGTTCTGGTGGTGCTATCTGAAAATAGTCAGTGACCATATTTCTTCAAAGCCTTTTGAACATGCCCCACAAAAGGCAAGGTAAGCCCATACATCACAGAATCAGACTTTTGAGGTGAGTGGAGTCCTCAGTCCTTTTCTGGCTCCCACAACTTCCCTCAAAATCTTCATGACTACAACAGTGCTATGGATTTGAAAGTGCCAACTATAAACCTCAAACAGTGACAAGGAAAGGGATAAAGAGTTATCTTCAATTTACATCTGTAGACAACTAACACAGCCCCCAAGGAACTAAAATTGGTAGTCATCCAAAGGAAGGGGTGTATTGGTAAAAGTTTAACAACCATCTCCTGAGAAGAGGGGTGGGGGGAACCTGTACCCATAACATACTTTAAAGTTGAATCTCCATTAACATCTTCTTTGTCACTTTCTTAAGTCTAGGCAATCAACAAAAGAATAAATCAAGCTTTGATTTGTATTGTTTGCTAATGTCTAAAATATAATAGCTTACACTAAAAATGGAACAGTTGACTCTTACAAGCCAATTCAAGCTGGCTCTAGTATACCCCTGCAAAAGCAATGGAAAGGTTCAAAGTGTACATGAACAGCCCCTTACACATTACAAATGAGGAATTGTGAAGACATAGTATAACACATGCCATTAGACAAGTGTATGATCAGAAAAAAAAAAAAAGATGGACCACTCCAATCTATGAGCTCTAGAGTGAGTTGGGTTTAAGGCTTGGTTTTTGAGAAAGAAACCTAGGCAGTAAACCCCAAATTAAGGAGGCAGCCTTCAGCCATCAAAATGTACCTTCCTTTGGGCAAAGCACCCTCAGGTAAGGAGAGGAGAGGAATTCAGTAAATGCTTGTTGAGGTCAACTGATTGACAAGAGTCCTATAGAATTAGCAGCCATGGATGGGTTATAATCTGTATCCCTGGAGAGAGTACCCACATTGAACGGATCACAGGAGGATGGAAGGATACCAAAAGAAAACAAAGGCAGGCTTGTACAGGGTATAATATCCACTAATTGCTGCTTCAAATGAGAATTTTCAAACACTTAAATTGTCACCTACCAAATGCACCCAGAGGGCACCCTTCATTGAAATGAGTGAATCCAATGAAGCCTGTGGAGTGTGAAAATAAGTTGTGGTATCCTGCTGACATGTCATAGAGTACTTAGGAGTCCAATGTTATTAAGGCAAAATGGGACATCAGGCTAGTCATAAAGACTTTGGCTTAGGTGGGACCATGGTAGAAAAATTAACCTCACCTTGGCACCATTGGCAATTAGATTGTTGTTATGGACAATTACTTCACATCTCTGGCACTATTTGAATAATGTAAGTCAAAGGAAATATCAGCATGATACAAATAAGAGGAGTCCAGGATTTGAAGCCCAAGGTCTGGAGTTCAAATCTCATATTTGATATCTACTAGCTGAGGGACTTAGGGAAATTCACTTAACAGCAATTTCTTTCTCTGTAAAATGAGAGGTTGGGACTAAATGAAATCTGAGGTCCCTTTTTGCCCTAAATCAACAATCCTATGTATGTGAGGGTAAATATGCCCTAATCATATCAGACTTTTAAAGCTGGAAAATGACAGAGATATAAAAGGGAATTTGACTGATGAATATCTGAACAAGGAATTACATATTTCAACTAGAGACATAACAGATTTGGATATTTGTTATCCAGTCATCACAGTACTAACAAAGTTTAGAAAACATGAAAGGTAGATAAATGATTTATGATACATAGATATCTGTATCTATATCTATCTATCTATCTATATGTATATATATATTCATGTATAGTTAGAGATGGAACATCTATTAAACACTTACAGCAAGCACTGTGCTAATCACTAGGGTTACAAATACAGGCGAGAAAACAAGCCCTGTTCTCAAGGAGCTCACATCCCCGTAGGGGCAGACAGCACATGAAGAGGAGACACCTGGAACAGCATCATGGATTCTGGGAAGTGGTACAGAGGCCCTGACCATCGCAAGGTAAAGCCCAAGCTCACCCATAAAAGCTAAAGGTCCCAGGAATGCAATCCAGGTTACTGATGGCAAGGGAGTACAGGCGGTGGTGGTGATCAAAATAGAGAAAGGATGATATGGAGTGAGCTAAACAATATTTCCTTTGATCCTCATGACAACCTCTTGAGAAAGATATTTACAGGCATTATCACCTCTATTTTATACTTCAATTCAACGAACGTTTACTGCTCGTTTACTATGTGCCAGACACTGTGATAGGCACCAGAAAAACAGATAGGTAGATAGATAGATAGATAGATAGATAGATAGATAGATAGATAGAGACAGACAGACAGACAGACAGACAGATGGATAGACAAATGATAGATAGATAGATAGATAAATTGATACAGACAGACAGACAGACAGACAGACAGATGGATAGATAGACAGACAGACAGACAGACAGACAGATAGATAGATAGATAGATAGATAGATAAACAATTTTGTCCCTGACTTCAAGGAGCTAATATTCTTCCAGAAGGGGTGCAGGGCAGATAATCCAAGGAGGGAAATTTCCCTAAGATCATGGACCCATTCATGGAAGAGGTGGTCATTATGATAAAAGCTACATAGCAGTCAAGAAAGATGAGGACTGAAAGAAATACCATGGTCACTGGAGCTGATGTAGATTTCACAGATGACCTTAAAGTGATAATTTTCAGTACAGTGGTGATGGAATAAACCTGGTTATAAGGTGTTGAGAAGCTATTGGTTAGTGATAACGACATTAGACATTACATGCAATGAATTTTTTATTTTTTTAATTTTTTAATTTTTATAATTTTATTTTTTCAGTTAAAAAGCAGTTTCCCTCCAACCTCTTTCCTTCTCATTGTGTGGGGAGTGAGAGAGGGAATATTATAACAAATATGCAAAGTCAAGCAAAACAAATTCCTCCATTGACCATGTCCAAAAATATCTTTGGATCTTGAGTCCATCACCTTTCTGTAGGGAATAGGGAGCATGTTTCATCCTTGATCCCCTAGAATTGTGGTTGATCATAGAGTTGATCCGAGTTCTGAAGTCTTTACATTGCCTTTACATTGTGATTGTGTAAATTGTTCTCCTCATTCTCCTCCCTTCATTCTGAATCAGTTCATCCAAGTGTTCCCCTGATTTCTCTGAAATAGACCCTTCAGTCATTTTTTTATGGTACAGTAGTATTCCACTATATTCACATAGTATAATTTGCTCAGTTCTTCCCAGATTGTTTGGGTCCCTCCTTAGTGTCCAGTTCTTCACCACTCCAAAAAGAGTTGCTTTAAATATTTTTGTTCATTTGGGTTCTTTCCTTCTTTTTTGATCTCTATGGAAATATAGGCCTACTACTGGTATTCTTGATCAAAGCATATGCATGGTTTAATTATTTCTTTTAGGTCTAATTCCAAATTGCTTTTCACAATCTGTCTTCCCAAATTCTATCATTTTCTCTTTTTTTCAACTTTGCCAATCCCTTGGGTATGAGGTAGAACCTAAAAGTTGTTTTAAGGGTCTCTTAGTGAAAACAGTATGGCCCCTTGTGATTATACCATGCTCTACAAGACCAAGATGTCATAAGAACTATTGGTACTAGCCATCATGAAGATTTCAAAAGAATCAGTCTTGTTTCTGAACAGCTAGATTTCCTCAAGCTCCCTTAAAAATCTGAGAACCTTAAAAATCTGAGAACTGAATTTTTTAATAGTTTAGCAATAAAGGGGAGGAAAGATGTGGGATTTTCATAGGTGCTCTAGAAAGGGAAGGAATTTGCTAGGTCTTTTTATTTTTATTTTTTAAGGATTAGAAGAACCAAAACATATTTAATAGGCAGATGAAGAAGAGTTAATGATGAGAGGGGAGAAGATGCATTCAAGAGAACAAAAACTAGAGTGACTGATAGAACAATTGATAGAGAAGGCAGAGTGGAAAGGGTTCAAGGGGACAGAGAAATGGCTCCTCAAGATGCATTTGCTTTTCCCCCTCTTTTTGTAAATAAATGAATGAATCAATACATAAATACACAGACATACACACACATGCGTGTGAGTGTGTAGACATATATATGTACAATGTCTTCTTTAATCAGTTCCTCCAAGGTGATTCTGTGACCTTTCTGCACCACTTGTTTTCCCAAGCATAAAATACTAATTCAAAACCTCCTCTGTAATCTGGCACCAATTTCTTTTTCCAGCTATAAATCCCACTACTCCCCCTCATGTACTCTGTGATCCAGCCAAGTTCAGCTCATTACCATCCCTGGAGCACTCTCCTGCCTACCTGTTTTTTACCTTCCCTTATGTCTGACTGGAATGCTCTCTCCCACATCTCTCGCCTATTAATGCCCTACCAATCCTTCAAGTCCAAGCTCACATGCCCAGTTCTCCAAGAAGCCTTCCCTGAATCCCCATGCCCTATAAGCAATAGTTATGTACCTTGTTGGTAAGTGATTTCTCCTGGTCATAAAATTGCTAAAGTTAGAAGCAATGTTGGAAACCATCTAATCTAAAACTTTCATTTTTCTTTTCCTTATTTCCTTATTTTTATGGCTATCTTTTTTTCCATCTTTTTAAAGTCTTCTTCATAAGGAGCAGCTAATGATAAAAGAATAGAAAAAAGTGTTTTTGTGTAAAGGAAGAGATTTATATTTATTGTCAAAGAATAGAAGATAATGCCAATGACATAGATGAACATTTTGATATTTAATATGAGTAGAAAAGGAACTTTATTTTAATTTAAACTTAATATAACTGCTCAATTATGTGTATAAAGAAATACAGCTTTCAAATATGATTTGGACAGTTATGAGAGAAAATTATTTGTGGTATAGATTTGAGGGTTCAGATCTCTTTGTTAACAATGTGCAATGATACCATGCTTATGTGGGAACATAATGTAATGTAATAAAGATTCAGAGAAAGATTTGTTTATTTATTAAAAACTAGAGATATGTGACTGAAGAAACAGTGTCAAGGGCATAAAAAGCTACACTAACTTTTTGGAGATTTCAGAGTTAAGGCATGGTGGTTATCTCCGCAATTTATATATGTGTGTATATATGTGCATATACATATATATATATACATATATATAGAAATGTTTTATGACTACAGAGGAATAAACTAAGAAAATGATAAATTTCATAAACATTTGGGAATTGGGGTATGATTTTAAAAAAAGGATTGTCAATTTGATAGAAGAAATTTGGGAAGGTGTGATTTTTTTCTTTGAGTAAAAGGTGAATCACTGAGGGTCAGGAGGCTCTCATGCAAGCCACTGAAGGGAAAACAAGAACCTGAGAAGAGATGAAGGCACAGCAAGGGGGCTAAAAAGCAGCTGCATCTGAGCTAAGGAAATTGGAACTAGTCAATTGTTTCCTGATTAGTCAGAGAGAGTACTGATTTCATTAACCAAGATTTCCAGTGACAGCTATTGCCTTTCAGATCAATCTAGAACTGGAGAAAGAGGCAGCTAAGTCACTGAGTAAATGGAGCGCTGGGAATGGAGTCAGGAAAAGTGAGTTCAAATCCAGCCTTAGATACTTAAATAGCTGTGTGACCCTCCTCAAGTCACTTTAGCCTGTTTGCCTGGGCTGTAAAATGAGCTGGAGAAGGAAATGGTAAACCACTCCAGTATTTTTATCAAGAAAACCCCAAATAGGGTAAAAAAGAGTCAGATGTGGCTGAAAACAATTAAATAAGAACAAGAAAAATTAACAACTGAGGGAATCAGGTAGGGTCTCCAATTAGGGAGTGGTACTTCAGTTGATGCTTGAAGGGAGCCAGAGATTCTAAAACATGGAGAAGTCTAGTCAAGGAGAACAGCTGTGCAAAATCACAGAGGTGAGAGATGGAATTACATATATGTGGTGCAAGCAGACCAATGTGAAGCAAAGAGACCAACCAGTATGGCTAGAACCTTGGGTATGTGAGGAAGAGTAATGTCATCTGTCTGGAGAGGCTGGAGTCAGCATGCGATTATAGAGGGACACTCCAAGCTCTTTGGTCAGGAGAGTGACATCAAAGTGTGTTTTACCAGAGGCAGTATGCTATAGGGGATAGGGTGAGAGACAAGGCGTTAGACTTGTGCTCTAAGCCTAACACTCGCCAGCTAGCTTCTTGTGATCTCAGGTAAGTCCCAACTCTCTTAGCCTGATGTTTGTCAGATGTAAAATAAGGTAATAATCCTTGCACAACTTAACACAGCTCTATTTCGAAGATCGAATGTGAAAGTGTGTTATGAGCTATAAAACCCTCTACAAATGTGAGGTCACAGCTCCTCCTCCATCTTCTCAGACAATGATGACGATTACTATTGTAAACATTGACCGTCACTTCAAGGCCAGATGGATTACATTTTACATCTCCCTTCTGGTTCTCTGGTAGCCTTAAAGGAATTGGGGGTCTAGGTTCTCTGCCACTGGCTCTGGCCCGCAGCAATGGTGTTCCTCCAAGTGTAGGGGGTAGTCGCCTGTATCCCAGGTCCATTTGTTGTTGTTCTGTAGTTTTGGGCTTGTCTGACTCTTCATAACTCCATTTGGAGTTTTCTTGGCAGAGATACTAGAATGGTTTGCCATTTCCTTCTCCACTTCATTTTATAGATGAAGACCTGAGGTAAACAGGGTTATGTGACTTGCCCAGGGTCGCATAGCTATTAAGCGTCTGAGGCTGGATTTGAACTCAGGTCCTCCTGAATTCAGGGCCAGCACTCTATCCACTGAACTACCTAGCTGCCCTCTAGTTCCATTTAGACACCAATCATCAGAGTCACTTTCACAAAAGAATGTTTACTCCAAAAGTAAAATATACAAATTTACTCTCTAGGAAGGAGAAAGAGATTAGAGTCATAGCTTAGCACCCTTCCTATAGAGCACAGTCCCAGTTCCAAGTCCAAAATTCCACTTTGGTCTTGAATCCCAGACACCCCGGCTTCTCAGGGTTTTCATGCTGGGCTGACTGGCTGCACTATCCCATCTGGCTCCCAGGCCACTATAGCTCCAACCCCAGGATCCTGTAGGGATCACCTCAGGCAGCTGAAGCTAAGTAAGACAAACCACAAAGAACACCTCCAGGCCCATTTCTCAGAGGTAAAATAGAGGCAGTAGGGGAAGGAAAGTCCTTCCCTTCTCACCAGTTCATTACAGTCTTTGTCTTCTGGACACAACAGACAAGAGTGCCTTAAAAGAGGCTAAAAAGGGGCGGCTAGGGGGCGCAGTGAGTAGAGCACCGACCATGGAGTCAGGAGGATCTGAGTTCAAATCCAGGCTCAGGCACTTGACACACTTACTAGCTGTGTGACCTTGGGCAAGTCACTTAACCCCAATTGTCCTGCCTTCCCCCTGCAAAAAAAAAAAAAGAGGCTAAAAAAAGTGGTGGAAAAAAACATAAAAAGAACAAACAGTTTAGTCTCACCAGTTTTAAAGATACAGGCAGCCAACCAAAGAAGGCTAACCTCACTCATAAGCTAGGGGATAAAGAGGCCTCCATATTGGGCAAGATGAACATGCTCAAAAGGCCCCTAGAGGGTGCCTCCATGTTAGGTGAGCTGGCTCCACCCAGGCATGCCTGGGTAACAGTAATTCCAGGCTAAATCTTAGGTTCTAGTCTCAACTGTGTCACTAATTGGCTAGATAAGCTTGAACAAGTAAATTAACTTTCTAAGCTTCATTTTACTGATCTGAACAATCTATAAAATACTTTTATTACCCACCAAATACGTAATGAACTTTTTATAAAAGCATGTTGAAGAGCATGAAGTACTATTTCAAAAGGTCAATAAACCCAATAAAATATGCAATGAGTTGCCCTGGCACTTTTTGGCAAAGCTTGTACTGACCTCTTAAGTCCTTGTTATTTTGGGGTAACACAGCAAATCCTGGGTACTCCCTGGGTCTCTGACCCCATGCTGGATGAAGGGAATGAGGATGGGTGAGTGCTTATTTTCTCAGACTTTTGTTGAATGTAAGTATTATATTTCATGAACATGATCAATCCCTGGCATAACTAAATTGCTAATAGTTTAAATAAATCCATATAATAAGAGGGATTTTACATGTTTAGCATTTTAAGGTTTGTAAAATATGGTACCTCATTTAATCCTCTTTGAGGTAAGTGCTCTGCAGTTCCAGAATCATGAACCAAGATCAACCAGCCTTGCTATAGCTACCCTGACGGGGTGTCAGTCTATTCCTTTTGGCCCTACTCACCAAACTAGTAACTTTTCTGCCTCTAGTGTTCTTCCTTCATTAGACTCCTCTTTGTGTTGTGTTGTTTTACCCTTTAGAATGTAAGCTTGGGGCAACTCAGGAGGTCCTGAGTTCAAATCCAGCCTCAGATGCTTGACACTTAGTAGCTGTGTGACCTAGGGCAAGTCACTTAACCCTGACTGCCTTGACAAAAAAAAAAAAAAAGTAAGCTCCTTGTGGGTAGGACTGTCTTTTTTTTTCTTTTTAACATTTCTATCCTTTGGGTTTTC
The DNA here is from genome assembly GCF_011100635.1 of Trichosurus vulpecula. Lineage (NCBI taxonomy): Eukaryota > Metazoa > Chordata > Mammalia > Diprotodontia > Phalangeridae > Trichosurus > Trichosurus vulpecula. The sequence continues at coordinate 111,438,876 of NC_050573.1, forward strand.
TTAGGGGCTGGGTGGCACAGTGGATAGAACTCTGGACCTGGAGTCAGAAAGACCTGAGTTTAAATGTAATCATGCAGTACTGTCAGTTGACCTAAGACAAGTCAGCCTCTGTCTGTCTTGGTTTTCTCTCGTGTAACATGGAAATAATAATACCACCTACTTCCCAGGAGTGGTGTGAGGATAAAAATGGCTCAACTCCCTATTGCCAAGCCTAGCTTTCTCTCTTCAGATTCTGTATCTCTGTAGCCATTTCACCAATCTTATTCTTTAGGGACTTGATTTCATCTTCTTTTAGCTCCCTAATTTGGTTTTTAAAATCCTCCTTTAGCTCTTCCAGTAATGCTTTTTGGGCTGGAGACCAGTTCACATTACCTTTTGAGGTATCAGACCTGTCTATAGTGTCATTGCTGACTTCTTCCAAATTGGTATTTTGATCATTCCTGTCTCCATAAAAAGAATCTATAGTCCTCAGTTTTTTTGTGTTCTTCTTCATGTTGGTTAGCCTTTTCCTGGCTTTACAACAAATTTCTGCCTTTAGGGCTCAGGGCTCTCTGTCCCAGCTTTCTTATTCTGGGGGTTGTGAGTCTAGAATTATAACCTTCAGTTTCCTGAGGTGTCAGGGAGGAGTCTGGCTCCCTGATGTCTCACTCCCTGGGGGTGCTCTCCAGCACTGTTCCTCTTCAGCAATGGTCTCAGCTGTTTGTTGTTTGAGCTGATGTCTGGCACTTCCCCTGGAGGAGCAAGATTATGTCTGGGCTCCTGGTGTTGACCCCTGCCAGCTCTGCCCCTCTGGGACTAATGAACTTCTACTATTTGACCACTGAAGCCCCACTTCTTTCTCCTCTGTTCCAGCGTTCTTTTTTTTTTTTTTTCCGAGGAATTCTCTGGGTGAGGGGGGGAGGGATTAGAGCTGTTTACCTGGTCATTATGTCTCCCGGAAGTTCAAGAAGCCGTGTTTCATTCCTTTGGGCTGCAAGCCTCGGTAGTCGGTGTTTCACAGCCGGTGGCATCTCGCTGCCTCTGTCGCTTCCACAGATTGCCGTCCTATGTTGGGAGGCCTGGGGATCTCCACCAGTTTTGGGTGCCCAGCTTTCTCCCAGCCTGTCTCCCACGTGGATTTCCCGGCCTGCCACTTCTGCTTTGGTCTGAAGTAGCTCCCCACGTCAAGCCCTCTCCGAGCCTACAGATTCGTGCCTCCGGCCTTTCAGACTCTCCCGGCTCAGAAATTTGCCCCATGCAGACTGCTTGCAATTTCTAACTCTCTCAAACCTGCTCAAATTCACTTTTTTTTATAGGAATCTGACAGACCTTGTGAGAGAGGTCCGGTAAGACGCTGCCTTCATGCGGCCATCTTGGTTCCCCAAGCCTAGCTTTCTCTTGAATTTGTAGTGATCTATCTTTACTGTGAGAGATCAGACCTATTCCTCAAAGCTTTGCAAACCTTGAAGCACTATATAAGTAGTAGCTATTACTATTAATGTTGTAGTTATCATCATCATTATTAGTTATTCTCTTACTGAAGGTCTTCAAAAAAAAAAAAGCATGATACCATTGGAGTACAGGGTGGATGCGCCCTTGTCGGTTAGGTTGTAGAGTGGATTTATAAGTTAGACTAGATGGCTATTTCAGTCTCTTTTTATCTCCAGTTCTTCAGGGAATATTAATAGAATTAATGGAAACCCTCTCTAACTATGACCAGATCCTCTCTGGTTGATTTATGGAAGGAAATGAATAAGAATTGTGTAGGATAAGGTACAGACAGGTGACAAAATGCTTCAATAGAGTGTGCTCCCAATGGATGAGGCTGTACATCCCTTAAAATGCAAAGCGTGTATGTGTAACACTCTTTCAAGGCTACCCCCTGCCAAACTTGCACTCCACTTAGTAGCTTGAGTCCCCAGAGAGTGACTGCCAACTCAGGTTCTAAAGACAACCATGTGGGTTTGTATTTCCAACACTATAATAGCTCGGCTAGGTGGCACAGTGTCAGGAAGTCCTATCCTGTCCTGGAGTCAGGAAGAACTGAGTTCAAATCCAGCCTCAGACACTTATTAGCTGTGTGACCTTGGGCAAGTCATTTAACTTCTGTTTGCCTCAGTTTCTTTGACTGTAAAATGGGGCTAATAATAGCACCTACATTGCAGGGGTTCTTGTGAGGATCAAGTAAGAGAATTTTTGTGAAGCGTTAGTCTTAAGGCAGGCACAGTTCAGTTATTTTTCAGTTGTATCCAACTCTTTGTGACCCCATTTGGGGTTTTCTTGGCAAAGATACTGGAGTGGTTTACCATTTCCATCTCATTTTACAGATAAGGAAATTGAGGCAAACAGAAGTTAAATGACTTGCTCAAGGTCACACAGCTAATTCAGCATCTGATGCCAGGTTTGAGCTCACAAAGATGAGGATTCCTGACTCCAGGCCTGGTGCTCTATCAACTGAGCCACCCAGCTGCCCTTATGAGGCACAGTACCTGGCACACATTAGGCACTATGCAAATGTTAACTGTCGTCATTAATTAATCACTGCCCACCAGCAGACATGACTAGCTCTTAGCAAAAGTACTTTCTCTGATGGCGTGGTTAAAACAATAACTGCAATATATTCCCTTCCCCCTTTCCTAGGGCGCACCACAAATATACATCACATGTTTGAGAACACTGGGCACAAGCTGAGTACGATGGTAATGAGTTACGTGCCAAGACAACCACAACTCTAGCACTACAGGGAGTCTTTACGTAGAGTATTCATAAATCTCTTGGGTACAGCTTCTTTGTCAGACAGGTTTCTCAAGCAGATTCCCAGGTTCCTACCCCTCTCTATAGCTCATCTCCCCATTGTCAACCTTAGCTTTCTCTTGAATTTGTAGAGATCTCTCTTTACTATGAGAGATCAAACCTGTTTCTCAAAGCTGTTTCCTCTCCCTTTGGGCAAATCACTGTAACATGCCATGACCAACAGTGGTGGAGGTGGAGGGAGAGAAACTTGTACCCTCCCAGGGGTCTCTTCCACTGCATCTCTCAAACTCCATAAGGTTTAGGTATTTCATACCCCCAAGGTGTGTGGCTAATTTGTTTCCTGAGCCGACTGAATTGTTTCCTTCTGACTCCATAAAAGAAATGTTTTTTACTTTGTAATGGGATCAGTGGGTGTGGCCACAATTTTACAATTAGTTCAACACAGTCACCACATTAAAACCTCATTATCTGTGACTAAATCCTGTTATTATATCAAATGAGTTGGGGAAGAAGGAGATTGATAATGTAGGCTCTCCCCTATAAGTCTTATTCCCCACCTGACAGACTAGAATCTATTTATGTCAAAAATCATGTTTTAATCTTTGTATCTCCTACCCCTTCCCTAAGCTCAGCACAATTTTGCACTGAGTTGGAGCTTTATTTTTTCTAAATTGAATTAGTGAAAATAAACAGTCAAAATTCATTATTTAGTCACTGAGAGGACCTTTCCCCTACTAATACAAAGTATAGCCCCTCTAATTTCTCCAACAGCAGACAGTCTTCAAGAGGGACAGTAACTAAAAAAGGATGATGATCCTTTGGCCAACTTAATTCTGACACTGCTTTAAGGAATGGCATGGAATTACTATAATTAAAGAACTTGAACTCCCAGAATCCTCCTAGGCTAGCAGTGACATCTGCACAACTTATCCCCACATTGAAATAAAAACAGCATGGCCTTTTGGTTGGGCATGATGACTAAACAAATTGTGGTCTGTGAATAGAATGGAATAGTACTGTACCATAATAAATATGGAATATGGAGGATTCAGAGAAACATCAACAGACTTATATGAACACTGTATGGGTATAGAACAACAAAATAAACCCAACACTGAATGCTGTGCGATTAAAATGATGGTGCTTGCCTCTCTACCAACCCCCTCCCATAAGAGATTTTAAATGGACTTCTCTCTCTTATTTGCAGAGGTGGGGGGTGTTAAATATTGCATATACCGTCAGATTCCATTGATATAGTGGTTGATTTTGCTGAACTGCTCCTTTTGTAGTCTTTTTATTATTATAATTTCTATTCCTTGTTATAAGAGATTGCTTTGTGGGTATGGGGCTGGGGAGGAATAATTTTGGAAATGAAGATAAAAAAAATCAAAGATATTAATAATTCTTTAAAAGACATGGCAGGAGAAAATGTGATATGATACATGTTAGCCCTCTAGAGACTACGAACATTTGACCAGGAGCCAGAAGATATGGCAGCCTCTTAGAGCACAGACTTCAGTTGAAGAATAAAAGCATTGAAATATTGAATGGTCTTAATAAATGGAATTCAATTGAATTACTCTGAGGTTATTTGACATTTCTTGAATTATAGATTTTCTCTGTTTAAGTTTTTCTCATACTCAGAAATAGAAAGTAGGATATCAAATTTTTGAATCTTCAGTTAATTAAAAACAAAAAAGGTTATTCCATATTAATAAAATTTAAACACCAGATTCAGAAACATTTAGTCATGATGTTATTAATTTTCTGAGAAATTAATATAGCTTAAACTATTTCAGCCTCTATATTTCTTGTCACTTGATAATAATAACATTTTTATTTTCTGGGGGAGTCTGGACATGCAATTTCAAGGCACAAAGAATAACCCTCCATATAGAAATTCCTCCCCCAATGCAAATCAACAACTCATCTCTTACTTATGCGCTTAGGCAGTCATCTGGGACACTGAACACTTGAGTGACTTACATGGTCACATAGTTAACATGTTCAGGATCAGGACTTGAGCCTAAGCCTTCCTGACACCAAGGTCATCTCCTCTATCTATTACTCTTTGATGTCTCTGCATAGCATATGTTTCAAAAGCATCCCTCTCAATGCAAGCTTATCTTGTGCTGGTTAATTAGGTGTATGGATATGAGCATGGTGTATGGGAAAAAGGTCTATTTTGGGCATTAGGAGATCTAGGTTCAAGCCACAGACTCATAATTTTGGCTCTGTTAGTGCACAGCCACAGGAGTTCCTCAGCATATGAGCTTCACTGCCATCCTTATCCTTATCAAGGAAAAATGAATACAGTCATCAAATTTTACTTTGTTCAGCCATTCCTCCATTCTTCATGTTCAAATCATTTCTTAATATGCAAGTGGGGGTGGGGGTGGGGGTGGAGAAGAGGGTAGTGTCTGCTGGAGAAGGGAAATATTGTGCAATATGTGTTTTCAATTAACTAGAGAGTTATTAAGATAGGGAGAGAACAAAGAGCATGCAGACCCTGAAGAGCCAGAGGACTATGAAAGATGAATATTAAGCAAAGCCCAGCACAGCAGGTACCAGATGTGATGCTCATGGGAGCCACTAGGGGCTTGCATTTGGATGCCTAGCATCAAGGCATTTGCACCTTTTATTGCTTTTGCTGCTAGAGGGCCTTACAGGGGGCAAGTCACTCTGCCCTGAGGCTATTTGTCTCATAGGTACTGAAAAGCAAAAATCTCCTGGGCTCATTCTCTTTTTAATCTGTGACTTTAACACAAAAGCATAAATTGAGAAATCATTAAATTTGGGAAGTACCTTATAGATGATATAGTCAACCCCTTGATTTTATACTTGAGGTTTATAAAACCAGAGAAGTAATTTGCTCAAGGTCACATAGTGGCAAAGACAGATGTCCTTCTGAAATCACCAAACTTCATAATCTTATGCTCTTTCCAGTACATTGTAAATCCATTGTAAGTGGATCATTCATGGAGCCTGTAGAACAAATTTCCATCCTTTTATCCAGCCTTCAACACACCCATTCAAGTAGTAGAAGTGACGAAGGCCGTACTGTGTGCAAATTTTTTAATTAAGTGGTGTTTAGTACAAAGAAAAATAAGATAGGGTCTTTTGATTTACAGCAACTCTGATTAGGGAGATAACATTTAAACACAATCAGTTAAATTAGAATCGTAAAGGACAATTTATGGAATCACAGATTTAGAGCTAAAAGGGACTTAGCAGCCATGTCATCTACCTACCTCATGTTACAGATGAGAAGAGTAAGTCCTAGAGAGGTTGTTACTTGCCCAATGTCAGACAGAACTGATTTCAGCTGAGATGGACAGGGAAGCAAGGATTCCAGTTAGATTTGGAGAAAAAAAATGGATAAGGATTCAAATACCTAGGCAGGAAGAATAAAGTGGCTCTTAGTCATGGTGGAAAGATCACTTGTTTGTGATTCAATCAAGTAATCAGCAAGCATTTATCAGCATTTACACTGAGCCAGTTAGGTCAGGCCCAGAGTCAGGAAGACTCATCTTCTAATTTCAAATCTGGCCTAAGACACCTTCTAGTTATGTGACCCTGGGCAAGTCACTTAACCTTGTTTGCTTCAGTTCCTCCTCTATAAAACGAGTTGGAGAAGGAAACGGCAAACAATGCCAGTATCTTTGTCAAGAAAACCCCAAACGAGTTCACGGAGCCTTGGAGGTGACTGAAATGATTGAACAACAACAACCATGTACCTGGAACAATGTTAATTATTAGGGAGACAAAGAAAAGGCAAAAAAACACCCCTGCCCTCAGGAAGCTTACATTCTAATGGGAGTGAATCAGAAGATGCAAAGTCTAAACATCTCTCTTTCGCTTACTAGATATGATCAACTTTCTGTACCCCAATTTCCTCACCAGCAGACATGATGATGACATCTAATATCACCTGCAGTGTTTAACATTCTATGAGTCTATAAATGTACAATAGTTTCTCATCAATGGGTCCCCAGAATAGTTACCTTGGGTTAGAGGTGATCTGTGGGTCAGCACCCACTCCAAACTCATGTACCTCCAGGAATTGTGATCCAAATTCAGGACACATATATAAGGAATACTTGTGTTAGAGGAACGTGTGTGAGGAACATGCTAACAGTCTATGTGGCCCAGTCACATACAGCAGGGGATATATGTGGCCAGAACAATCTATTTCTCCAAAACTGAAGGGCTTTTGAGGTTCTCAGATAGTCTTTATGCTGGTTCCTTCCAAAATCTTTATGCTGGTTCTTTCTAGACATTATGCTTCTGCTTTCTTCTGGTGTGTTGCCTCTACCCAGAATATCTGTTAGTCTCATTGTCACTGAGCTTTTCTTTGCTACTACATTTTGGGATTCTGCTTTTTATGGTCATCTGCTTAGTTCCCAGTTCCCATGTTCTAAGGTACACTGATTAGAAAGCCTCTCCATGACAAAGAACTTCTGATGAGTTTGAACAGGTTGTAACACACTGCAACTAAAGAATTATAATGGATGCCATCAAAGAAATGTATCAGCAGAAAAGAAAATGGGCTGGTAACATAATAACAAGGATACTCATTAGACAGCCTAGGCCTTGGTTTCTTCATCTTAAAAAGACATTTGGATTTGATGACCTCCAATAGCTCTATGATCCTGTGAACTGCTTGATTGTGGGCAAGTTATCTCTGAGCAGAAGCTTTATCATAATAACCAGAAGGTATTCACAACTTTATAGCCCTTTGGGCATAGTTCCAAATTATTCTCCAGAATGTCTGAATAAATTCACAAATCCATCAACAATGCATTGGTGTCACGCTCTTCCCATATCCCCTCCAACATTTATGATTTTTCTTTTTGTCATACTAGCCAATCTGACAGGTGTGAGATGGTACCTGAGAGTTGTTTTGATTTGCATTTCTCTAATCACTAGTGAATTAGAGCATTTTTTTTTCATATGACTATAGATAGTTTTGGTTTCTTTGTCTAAAAACTACCTGTTCCTAACCTCTGACCATTTATCAGTTGGGGAATGACTTGTATTCTTATAAATTTGACTCAGTTCACTATCTATTTGAGAAATGAGACCTTTATCAGAGATACTTGCTACAAATTATTCCCCAATTTTCTATTTTCCTTCTATTTTTTTGTCATATTTATTTTGTTTGTGCAAAAACTTTTTAAATTTTATATAATCAAAAGTATTCATTTTTCATTTTGTAATGCTCTCTATATCTTATTTGGTCCTGAGTTCTTCCTTTATTCATAGATCTGACAGGTAAATTATTCTATGTTCTTTTAATTTGCATCTGTTGAGGAATGGCTGAACAAGTTGTGGTATATAATTGTGATGGAATATTATTTTGGTACAAGAAATGACAAGCAGGATGATTTGATTAAAAACCTGGAAAGACATATAAAATGATGCAAAGTGAAGGGAGCAGAACCAGGAGAACGTTGTACACAGTAACAGCAATATTGTACAATGAAGAACTATGAATGACTTAGCTATTCTCAGCAATACAATGATCCAAGACAATCCCAAAGGACTTCTGAGGAAAAATGCTATCTGCCCCCAGAGAAAGAACTGATGTTGTCTGAATACAGACTGAAGCACCCTATTTTTCACTTTCTTTCTTCTTCGTTTGTTGTTGCTGCTGTTGTTCAAGTATTCTTGTATGAAATGACTAATAAGGAAATGTTTTATATGATTGCTCGTGTATAACCTAGATCAGATTGCTTACCATCTCAGGAAGGGGGAAGGAGAGAGGGGAAGGGATAGAATTTGGAACTCAAAACTTTAAAAAAAAAAGTTTAAAATTGTTTTAACATGTAATTGGGGGGAAAATAATAACCAGAGGGAGTCTCTATGTCTCAGAGTGGTTGTAAAGATCAAATCACGTACATCTACAATCTGCTTTGTATGTCACATGCTTTGCATACTTGATTCATGTTTGTTAGATAAGGGCCTTTATGGCAGAGGAGAAGGAGGAGGAAATGATTGATGCAGAAAAATGCCTAGAATAACTGATAAATACGTGATTGCAGACCCTGAAACCAAATAAATTTTAATAGCTTTTCTTATCTGGCCTGGTTGTGATCAGTGCATTCATAGATGTCTGTTGTCTATTCATCCTGAACTGAAGCTTCTGTAAAAGATTTCTACTCCTTTTTATCCATCTCAGCATAAAATCCTATATATACCCTGATCCCCTTAGACTAATCCAAACTGGTCCATGTAAATACAGAGATGACTTCCTGGGCCATGGTTGCAAATGCTACTTCATCTTCCAGAGCCAGAAAAGGAATGGAATATAAGGGTAGCAATGAGCTTGTAGTATATGTCTCTTTGTATCCTTTCTACTTGTCGAGTTTTATTTAAGTCTTTTGTTTCTTTCATCACCATCCTTCCTAGATATACACTTTCCCTCTCCTTTATTCTTACCTAGTTGCCTACGGCCCCTCCCCCCCAACACACACACACACTCACTACCCCCTAGGGAGTCTTTCTTTATAATAAGAAAACATTTAAGCAAAGCTAACTGATACAGTCAATGTGTTGGACTAAAAATGCACAATTGCAACTCCACAGTCCTCCCATGAAAGATGCATTCTTTTTTTATGTGCAACTTTTGTGTGTTCCACCAGTCCTTTAGACGTTTACTGATAAACCCTATAGTTAGATTAAGGCACCTAGTTAGACTAGGGCACAGCAGCAGAGAGAATACTGGGCCTGAAAGGAAGATATGAGTTCAAATCTGGCCTCAGACACTTACTAGCTGTGTGATCCTGGGCAAGTCACTTAACCATGTTTGCCTCAATGAGCTACAGAAGGAAATGGCAAATTTCTCCAGAATCTTTGCCCAAAAAACCCCAAATGGAATCATGAAGAGTCGGACATGACTGAAATGACTGAATAGCAATAACAAAACAGTTAAGCTGGAGGTGAGCATAACAGCATTTCTGTTCCTTGACTTTCAGAACTGGATAAATACTGAACCTTCAAGTGCTCTGTGAATGTCTGCTATTAATATCATTATCATCAGTTAAAGAGAAGAACACACAAGCTCTCCTAGCAGGGCTCCATTTCCCCATTCTCCCTCTCTACATTCAGTTCAGTGCCTCTTTAAAATCACCCACACATCTTAGGCTTTTTCCAATATCACCTGACCTCAAAGCTGTGTAGGAGGAGAGCACACAAAGCACTCCCTGTTAGGCTCTCCAGGTGTGTGCATTCTGTGGGGGAGTGCTCCAAGTTCAGGGTATGCCCATTCCACATGTACTCTGGAAACTCCTACAAGAAAGGGTGGTGTAGCACTGTCATTTTTGGGGTGGAGTGACCTTGTTAAGTGATGCTATGGTACATTTTTACTGCCACCATAACTCAGGTGATTCTACAATGAGAACATTTATTTTGCCACCAAAAAGAAATCAATAGAATTGCACATTAAGGACTGATAGGGACCCTAGAGGTCAGAAAATTGAGAATCAAAGTTAACCTAAACTAAAGCACAGAGACTAGGTGCTTAATCAATATTTGTCGATTGATTGTTGAATAATTGACTGACCCATGATCCATAGGTAGTAAGTGGCAGAGCTAGGATTTGAACCCAGGTCTTTTGACCTGCCAAATCCAGAGCTATTTCCACTTCACCAAATTAAGAAGGAAATCTCCACTTATTTACTGGGCAAAAGACACCCCCCCCCACACACACACACACATACGCTATCGATGGCTACTGAAGAAGCAGGGCTGGCAGGAACAACACAGTTACAGGGCGTGCATGCAGCAGAGTCAGCAAGTCAGGTTTCATGTTTTTTGTCTCTCCTGTGAAATAACTTGCTAATTGGAAGAGCTGCCGTATGCAAATGAGTAGACTTTAAATATAGTATAATTGCTACCAATTCTCCATGGGAATGGGAAGAAATGAGGGCATGGATAAGAGAAATAAATGTAAGCTCTGCATATTAGATAGTGGTGTCAACCTTTTCCTGAACAAATCTTTTGCCAGAGATGTTAAGGATGGGATGTTTGACGTAAGTACTGCTTTTGTGCCCTTTGGCTGCTCACTCCTCTGGGGTCAAGTAGCTACAAGTTAAACAGAAAGAAGAAAAGAATAGTAAATATCACGCCCACCCAATGAGGGCCTGCCAGGGGAGGGCTAATGAAAATGAAATAGGCAAACAGGATCAATTGTGCAGGAGAAGGAGGTTGGTTTCTGCACTAAGAATGCAGTTAGCAAATGGGTGATCACAAACGGTGACCAAGACTCAGGGCAGAGCCTTGGAGTGAGAGTCATAAATCAGTTGAGGCAATATAAGAAAATGTCAGGTGATCTATCCAGTCTGAGTCAAGTGTGTACAACTTAGAAGACAGGGAGCTAGGTATAAGGTCCATGAGAACTGTACATAGGATGGGCTGGGTTTGGGGAGCTTTTCTCCATGGTATTGATACCCAGGGGCATGTTTCTTCTTTTTGGAGGCCTGAAGACTGATGTCCTTGAACAAAGAAACTTGTGTCCCCTCCACCAGTCTGTGTTGTAAGGTATAAGGCCACTTCTCTGCCTGGTTCCAAGGTCCCCAAGGACCTTGGACTTCAACCACCTTATCTCTCCTCCCCCCAATTTCTGTGGGGCATGAGTGTGGTGTTAACGTGATTAAAGATCTTCCCTGACCATTCAATAGGACCTTTACTTACACCCTTTACACCCCAGGCCCACACCCTTTTGCTAATTAGGTCACAAGAGGTGTGAAGCCCCCAGGGCCCTAAGGAAAGGAGCCAATTGTACGGGCACTGAGTTCTAGCCAATCAGATGTGCATGAATTCAGTCAGAGACCTGAGTTCTAGCCAATCAGATGCCAGGTAGGACTGTATATAAGGAAAGCACAGAATGTGAGAGCAGCAGAATCGAGAAGCAGACATGAAGCAGAATTGCGAACATCAAGAAGACATTGAGGCAGCAGACATCAAGAAATTGAAGACAGACACTGAGAAAGCCAGCATCAAAAGAGACTGCAGAGTGGAGGGTGCAGACCAGAGAGTTGTGGAGATCAAAGAGCTGAGAATCTACAGCATCAAGAGATTGGAGAACTGAGAATCCAGAGAATCCAGGAGACTGCAAGGACTCTGAGAACTCCAAGGGCTTTCAGAACTTTGGGAGAGGACACAGGCAAGCAGATGGTTAGGATTCATAAGTGATTGTTTATGGGAAGGCCCTAGCAGGGGGGAAGGTTACAGAATGACTTGGTTCCTTGCTATAATAACGTTATAATTTTCTTGTTGCTACACTGAAGTGGGCTTACTGGTTTTGGAATATAATTATTGCTATATCAAATTTGGGTTATTGGTCTTGGGATTTGATACTCTGCTGTCTAAATAAATATTATACTTCTTCTGCCTTCCACCTAGAGAGGTTTTCATACTTTGCAATTCCAAACGATACAGGCATATTCATTGTCATCTTCGAGGTCATGAATCTTGCCTTACTGACACAATGAGCTGGACTCTTTGGGATATGAGTCACCCACTTGATGTGACCCACAGCTAGGTCGTCCTCTATCACACATCACTGGGCAAACTATTGTCTCTGCCCACACTAGTCCCATTCTTCAACCCTTTATGTACTAGATAAAAAGCATCCCTAGTTATGGCTCTGAGATCAGGAAAACCAGGGCCACAAAATGAAGACAGCTTCTGAGCTGTCAATTAAGTGAGTTCCTCACCCATAGAAAGCTGTATTCTTTTCTGATTCTTAAAGGGGTAAAGCTGTCAAATGCTATGACCATATCAGATGGTACAAATAATCTATCAACTGGAAAACATCTTCCTTCATATTGTGTGTGTATTATTTGTATTTATTTGTTATTGTTATTTAATGCAGAGAAGTAACAGAAGGAAAGCTAAAAGAAGCAGAGACAAGCAGAATACCTTTGAAACTTAGAGAGTAAATGTATTATATATTTAAAATGAAAGCTATGCATAATGGAGATCTTCGGTTTCACATATAATCTTTTTCTGTTCTGCTATGTATGTGGAAATGGCCATTTTTTTTAAATTTCGGAATAAGCATGATTTTTTAAAATTCTGCAATCATGACAAAGATAATGGAAAGGGAAGATAATGGAAAGGACTAATTGTTGAAAACAGGGGAATCTACCCTGTATGTAAAGAAAAACTTTGCCAGCAATTAGACATGTCTCAAAGTAGAATGGGATGACCACAGAGTTGGGATAGAGAATTTTCTGTCATGAGAGGGCTCTGAGTTGATGGTCATTTTAGAGGGATGTCACCACCCATAAATCCTCATGCTATCAGTGGGAAGGATGAACATACATAGGGAACACATGTGACTAAAGTGCACAGAGGAACGGCCAACTCATACCTCTGATATCGCTGGATTGCCAGTATCTTTGGATCACATAGAAGTTTTACAAATCCAATCACTGGATTGGCTGGGGAGGGAGAGCAGTTGTTTACTCCCCTTTAGTCTGTTTCTCTGAGCTTTGGCTAGAATGGATGTTTCCTTCTAAATTAGGGAGAGAGAGAGAGAGAGAGAGAGAAAGTTTGAGAGAGAGAGAGAGAGAGAGAGAGAGAGAGAGAGAGAGAGAGAGAGAAAGAGAGATTTCTTGATCCAGGCCAAGCTCTTTAGAACACAGACCCAGAGCTGCATTAGACTAAAATCTGTCTTTTCATTAGTATGTACTTGGTTACCAATGTCAGGGAATTTCGCTCAGGCTCACTCTGAATTAGAGTTAGGGATTCTGTGAAGTTGCCTGCTTAATTCCCATTTGCCAAACTAGTCCAAATTAGTGCTATTTTAAAGGCCAGCCTTTGAGAAAACTGCCAAGGACATTTTGTGTTCCCACCACAAAACCTTCCTCCTCTTTCATAACCCCAAAACTTTTTTGCTCTCCCATGCAGATGAAGGAACAAAGATGTGAGGGTTGGTGAGGTGGATTATTTTTTCCTGCCTTGAGTTTTTATATATAATGAACCTAACAACTTAAAAACAATCAACAAACATGAACATTTCAGTATACAAAGACCCAAAAAGAAGAGACTCTGGATGGAACTGAAATCTTCTCTTATTTATACAGTTTATTCTGAGGTGTAGGGTGTATTGATGGAAGATTAGTACCTTTCATGTGAGGCCTTCTGCACTTTTTTCAGAGCTGCTTTCCACCTTTGGTGTCCACCTGATTCACTCAACTCTCACTGTGGCTCCAAGAGGCCACACACAGCGGCCATACCCTGGTAAAAACCATCTTGGCTGATGAGCTAAATCACATTGAGGGTAACTAAGGGATCTCTAGCCCCTTGGTGAGTCAGGAGTGTGTCCACCCCAAGCATGTGAAGATTTCTTCTGGTAGAATGGGCAGATGAGAACAAGTTGTTCCAACAGTCCTGCAGGTGGCTGAAGCAAAAACAGTGGAGTGCTTAGAGTTTGGTTAGACTTTGAAGACACCAAGGTCATCCACTGAATCTCAAGCCATCACCAGTCATTTTGACTTGGTCCTGCCATTGGACTGTGATGACTCTGGAAGAGAGAGTGAGCCCAACAACTTCACCCAGCTTGGCCTCACTTAAATCCAATTTATGTGTGACATCATTCATACTATTTTGCCCTTTTTTACATACTTCAAAGTTCTGTGGCAACAGGTAATGACGAAGCAGCAGATGTAAATACATTGGGAGCTAAACACAACCCTGCACACAGGTGGCTCAGGCCATGAGGTCGTCTTCTCACTAGAAGTAGCACTAGGCTTTGGCAGCCCCATGGGTGTCTGAACAGCCTTTTAAAGACCACATTGCTCACCTCCTGGTGTGAGGAAGGGGCCAGAAAAGGTACCCTAAAAAAAAGTGTCTGCTTACTCAACTCTGGCCTGCTTATCACAGCAGGTGAGGATTCCCCCCACCCCCACCCATGGTCAAAACACTCACACAGAAACACATACACACACACACACACACACAAAACATACTAAAACTTCTGCAAAAATGATTTCATTCATCATTGGTACATGGAATGTGCATACACTTTTGGACAACACAAAATCCAGTAGACCTGAAAGATGAACTGCTCTTGCTGCAAGAGAACTCAGCAGGTATCTCACACAAATAGCAGCCCTGAGTGACACAAGGCTGGCAAATGAAGGCCAGCTTACCAAAGTTGGAGCTGGATACATGTTTTTCTGGAGTGGCTGCATTGAAGGGGAGAGCCATGAAGCTGGCATAGGTTTTGCAATCAAAACTAATCTAGTCAACAAGCTTGGATGCCTACCAAAAGGAATGAATGTCAGGCTTATGACAATGAGATTGCCAATTGAAGGAAAGTACCACAGCACCATCATCAGTGCCTATGTACCCACCATGACAACCCTGATGAGGTCAAAGAAAAATTTTGTGAAGACCTGGAGACCTTCATCATCCATGTGCTGAAAGAGGATGAGCTTAAAATTGGAAGGGCAGACTCAGACTACCAGACATGGCAGGGAGTCCTTGGGAGGAATGGAGCTGGAAACAGCAACAGCAACGGTCACTTGCTACTGAAGACTTGTGCATCTCATGACCTGCTCATCACCAACACTGTCTTCAATTTACCTAAATGCAATGAAACTTTGGAACTGATTATGTGACATGGGAGACACTGGCAAAGGGTCACATAGCATTGTGTGCCCACATCAAAGAAGGTGCTGTGCCCTATGAGCCAAGCAGAATTGCAGTAGCTCAAAAGAAACATGAGATGTACAAATTTAGGGACACCTCTACTCCAAATGTTTATGTGGTCTATTTGTGCCCAACCTGTGGTAGAGCCTTCTGAGCTCATATTGGTCTGATCAGCCACAGTTGGACACATCGTGCCTTGATGCCAACATAGTGATATCATTTTGGTCCTCTTCAAGAACTGACAACAACCAACCAACAGTTTATTTTTACGTGTCTATTAAATTTAATAGTAGCAAAATCGCCCAGTTTGTACCCCCTTTAATTTCTTTTTTTCTTCTCTGTATTTGAAAACATTTTATTCTTTCTCTTTTCTTTCTTTTTTGTTTAGCTTCTATATTTCTCCCTACTAACCTCGCCTCCCCTCACTACCACCACAATTAGAATCTTTCCCTTGTAAAAAATAAATATTTTTAAAAGTCAATTTTTAGTCAAATATGCAAATGTATGTGCTATTCTTCACCTACAATCTCTCACCTCTCTTCCAAGAGGAGGGACGCATGCCTCATCTTCAATCTATTAAAACTCTGATTGGCTTCAGAAAGGTCCAAGGAATAGTTGATATGATGTTTGCTGCTAAACAACTACAGAAGAAATGCCAGGAGCAGAACAGAGATCTGTATGTGTTTGTCTATCTGACCAAGGCCTTTGAGTCATGAGAGCTTATGGAAAATTATGTCAAAATTTGGTTGCCCAAAGAAGTATATCAGTACTGTACATCAATTTCATGACAGCATGCTTGCCCAGGTTCTGGATAATGGACAATGCTCTCATGCCTTCCCAGTCACCAATGGAGTGAAACAAGGCTGTCTGCTTGCTCTCATACTTTTTAGTATGATGTTTTCAGTCATGTTGTCAAATACCTTCAATGAGGACAAACAGGACATTGAAGTGAGCTACCGCATTGTTGGTAAATTCTTCAACTTGAAAAGGCTACAAGCCAAGACTAAAGCTGAAGCAGTGTTGGTGCATGATTTTTTGTTTGCAGATGGTTGTGCATTCAATGCCGTTTCTGAAGCTGAGATGCAACAAAAAATAGGGATTCTGTGCTGCTTGTGCTAATTTTGGCCTAACAATTAACACAAAGAAAACACAGGTGCTCCATTAGCCAGCACCATCCATGTGTGGAACCATCAGTTACAGCAACTGGAGAAGTTTTGAATACTGTGGATAAGTTCATTTACCTTGGCAGTATCCTTTCCAGGGATGTACACATTGCTAATGAGGTTGACACACACATTGCTAGAGCTAGCTCAGTACTTGGGAGGCTCCAAAGGAATGTGGGAAAGAAGAGGTATTAGACTGATTTACCAAACTAAAGGTCTTCACAACTGTTGTGCTGACTTCGTTGTTGCATGCCTGTGAAAACTGGAAAGTATACCAGAGCCATTCCAGGAAACTGAATTGCTTCCATTTGAATTGTCTTAGGAAGATTCTGAAGATCACCCGGCAGGATAAGATACCAGACACCGAGGTCCTTTCTTGAACTAAACTGCCAAGCATTCAAATTCTACTGCAGAGACTGCAACTCAGATGAGCTGGCCACATCATCCAAAAGCCAATGTAGGCTTACCAAAAAGACTATTTTATGGAGAACTCATGAAGGGCAAGTCCTCACATGGTAGTCAGAAAAGGTGATACAAAGACACCCTCAAGGCCTCTCTTAAGAACTTTGGGATTGAATTCATGACATAGGAGACACTGGCACAGGCCATCCAGCATGGCATTCCCACATCAGAGAAGGTGCCATGTTCTTTGAGCAAAACAAAATTGACATTGCAAACATAAGATGCACAAATTCAGAGAATCCATCCCAAATGTTCACATGGATTGTTTGTTCCAGACCTGTGGTAGAGCATTCTAAGCTTTTATTGGTCTGATCAGCCACAGTCAGATACACTGTAACTTGATTCTAACATAGTGATGTCATTTTGGTCTTCTTCTAGAACAAAGGACAACAATCAACCACTACTAAAATTCTGATAGGATTATTGTTTTATTTAGAGCTCTAATGTCTTTCAAAGTTGTTTTCCTTTATGTTTTTGTGATCATCATGTAAATTACTTTAATTCCTCTCCCGACTCTCAAGACTTTCTTTAATATGCCCTAGCTAGGGTACCTTCTCCCAACCCTTGCTTTTATGCGGTGTCTTCCCCCATTTGACTGTATGCTCTTTGAGGGTAGTAAATGACTTTCTGCTTATATTGGTATTCCCAGCACTTTGGAGAATGGAAGCACATATGAAAGGCTTAACAGATGCTTATTGACTATGGTTGACTAATTGCTATTGTGGTTCTGCTCTGATTTCATGCTGCCAAAAGTTCATACCAGTCTTCTCAGGTTTCTCTGAATTCGTCATATTCATCATTTTTAGGACTTAATGATATCTCACTATATACTCACATACATATACATAAATACATACACACACAGCACAATTTACTCAGCTATTCCCTAATTGGTTTAGTATCTAGTTTTTATATAAGAAAAAAAATTCTGCTACAAATATTTTCAGACATATGGGTCATTACTCTGTGGCTTTAAACTCTCTGGGGGGGTTGGATATGTAGCTAAATTCAAACACTGAACAATTTAAATCAGCTTAATTAGGCATAAACTGGTTTAATCCAATTCAATCCAATTTACATTAGTCCAATCCAATCTAAATCACTTTATTTAATTTAGTTTAATTTAGTTGTAACAGGTCAAATCCAGTGTAAACAGGTTCATTCCAGGTTAAACTGGTCCAATATAATCTAAACTGCTTTATTTAATCTAGCTCGATCCTGTTTAAACCAGTTCAAACTGGTTCATTCCATTCAAATAAGTTTAAAGACATTCAGTCTGCTTTAAAGTGGTTTATTTTTGTTCGAACTGATTTGAACAGGTTGAAACTGGTTCACTTGAGTTCAACTCAGTTTAAATTGGTTCAATCCAACAATTCAGTGTAAATCTGTTTAACTCAGATCAATCCAGGTTAAAGTGTCCCCATAATTAAATCCAATTTGAACCAATCCACTGTGTGTATATATTTAACTTATTGAGCTTATATGATAAACCATTTATTATGTATATGTAAGTATATAAATATAGAAACAAATAAATGTTTTGTTCTTCCTTCTTGAAGAGGACCATGACATCAGAAAGGTGATACCACAACTAGCTTCTCAGTACCCATGTCTTCTAAGTGTTCATGATTCTAAGTACTTAAGTATATAAATATCTAGGTAACTGATTACCGAAGTGCTTAAGTACTTACGTGCCTAGGTACCTAATTATCTCTATACCTAAGTGCATGTGTACTTAAGTATCTATATATCTGAGTGCCCAAAGTATCTTACCTATGTAACAAATTCATTATCCATGTTCCTATGTTCCTTAGAACCCCCGTGCTTAAGTAGCAAAATGTTGTAGTTGTTTTAGTCTTTCAGTTGTGTTTGACTTTTCGTGATCCCAGTAAAAATGTTTCTACCTGTCAGAATGGGTTTGGACTGGTTTGAACTGGTCTGTGCCCATCTGAACCAGTTTTGACTGTCCAGAACCTATTTTGGCCAATCTTAACCATCTTAAATCAGAACATTTTTACTGGTCTGAACTAGTTATGACTAGTCTAAATGTTTGGAACTGGTTTCAACCTTCTTCAACTGGTTTGAACCAGTCTGAATGATTTCCATACGTTTGAACAAGTTTGAGGGGGCAGCTAGGTGTCACAGTGAGCAGAGCACTGGCCCTGGAGTCAGGAGGACCTGAGTTCAAATCCAGCCTCAGACACTTGATACACTTACTAGCTGTGTGACCTTGGGCAAGTTATTTGACCCCAATTGTCCTGCTTTCCCCCTTCCAAATCTAAAACAGTCTAAACTTGCCTAAACCACTTTTGACCTGTTTGAACTAGTTTCAACTGTAATGAACTGTTTTTAAATGTTACACAGTGACCTCATTCTCTCTTACATAGTGACCTAGGCCCATGACTTCTCTAGGCAAGGACCCCATTATCTTCATACCCAAAGACTCAATTACCTATGTACCTAATAACTCAAGTACTAAATAACCTATGTTTATGTCCCTGAGTACTTATGTACTTAAGTACCTAAGAACCCAATTAACTGATTATCTAAGCACCTAATTACTTTAGCTCCTTAAGTACCTAATTACCTAAGTTTCTATGTTCCTAAGGATGTATATACCTAAGCTAATCAGATCAATAGGAACTTGGAATGCTCTACAACAAGTCTGGCATAAATAGTCTATGTGAACATTTAGGGTGAATTCTCTAAATTTGCCATCTTGTGCTTCTTTTGAGCTACTTCAATTCTGCTTTTCACATACAGCACGGTGCCTTCTTTGATGAGTGCACACCATGCTGGGTGGTCCTGTGCCAGTGTCTCCCATGAGAGCCACACTGGTTCTCAGGTAGATGACAGTCTTCCAGGTGAAGGATCAGCCCATTAAGGAGGTTTTTGGCCAGTAATGTATACTGTCCAGGTTTCGCAGGCATACAACAATGAGGTCAACACAATGGCTCTATAGACCTTCAGTTTGATGGACAATGGAGGCATCCTTGAAGTCCTGGTGGATAACCTCCTCTTGCAATATAACCCAGAAAATTTCAGTCAACTTTTGTACCAACAATGGACCCTGGCCCCCTTGTAAATCTCAGCTGGAATAGAATCAGCACTAGGTGCTTTGCCACACAAAAGAAGCCTGATGGCATTCAAAACCTCTTCTTCAGTTGGAAATTGGGATAGAGAGGGACTGACTTGAACTTGAGGTAAATGGTGAATGGCTTCAGCACTGACTGATGACAGTTCATTTAGAACACTACAGAAGTGTTCAGCCCAAGTCTCCAGAATCATATCCTTATCAATGAGGCTCCATCAGCACTGAGTAACCGAGATGCAACATACGTCTTTGGTGTATAAATACCCTTCAGGGCATCATAAAAGTGTTTGGGATTGTTACTATCAGTGTAAAACTGAATTTCATCTGCCTTCTAACTGAGCCAAGAATCCTGCATCTCTCTAAGCTTCATTTGTACTTTACTTTTGATGGAGTTAATTTTGCCTTCTTAGAGATGAACTATCCTGCTGGAAAACCTTGTGGAGTTCTCGATTTTCATTTAGCAGCTTCCGAATGAATTTCCCTATCATTTTTGTCAAACCAGTCTTGATGTTTGTGAGTGTTCTGACCCAAATGAGTAATTGCAGCACTGTGTACCAAATCTCTGAAAGCTGCCTACTCCTCTTCTACTCCACTGTTACCAACCATGTGCTGGTGAAGCTTGCCCTCCAAGTTAGCAATAAACTGTTTCTGTTCAGAGAAGTGCTCCAGTCTATTGAGATTAAGTCTTCTGGCAGTCATCTTGCCTTGGGGCCATAGCTTTTGTTGAAGGTGAATATTAATCTTGAAGAGGATAAATCTATGACCAGATGTTACAACAATTGGGCTAGCAGTTGCTGTGGGAATGAAAAACCAACACAAGCCCAACAACAAGAAAACTGCCAGCACAGGTTCTTTTGATCTGCTTTACTAAGGAAAGCAATGTTAAGGGGTTAACAATCTTATTTCAATCTGACATACAAATATCATTCACTTAGTTCAGGGGGAAAAGCCAGCACTCTGAACTTCAGAGCAAATACAAACAAATTACAAACATACATTATAAACAGTCCAAATACAATTCATAGCTACCAAGAAGGCATCCACATCCAGGTTCACAGGCTGGAGGGCTCTTAACTACAGCTCCCCAGATTTTCCACATCAATGCTCCTGCAAGAGTGAGAGCCCCAAACAAACAACTCTGCTCTCTCTTTTTATATACTCTTTAGCCGTCATCAAACATCATCTGAGCCACCAGAACTTAGGCTCCTACTATCAGCTCTGGTCTTAGCAACACCCCACCCCCCCACTCCCCCTCTGACCCCCCCCCCCCCCAGCGCTTCACACCCCTGTTGGCTTAGCACCTAGTAGATAGAGGTTTAGGCCTGGGGCTTTGAACCTAGTAAGGCTCAATTGAAGACACTTAATTTAGCATTCTAAAACAGTAAAAAAAAAAAAGTCCCAACTTAATTGATATTACACCAGTCCAACACTCTGTACCACATATTGCCTTCTTCACCCTCATATCTTATCTGTCTGTTCTCCTTACAATCACGTAATGTATTAAATGTCAATATTTGCTGTGAGGGTGCATCCATGAAGTTTTATTGCATTTAGGTAAATTGAAGACAGTGTTGGTAAAACTTCAGAAGACTGGTATGAACTAATACACCATGAAATCAGAGCAGAACAACAATGGCAATTAGTCAACCATAGTCAATAAGCATTTGTTAAGCCCTTCCTATGTGCTTCCATTGTCCTAAGTGCTGGGAATATCAATAAGAAAGTCATTTACTATGCTTAACAGCACATAAAAGCAAAGGTTGGGAGAAGGTACCTCAGTTAGGGAATGGTAAAGAAAGACTGGAGAGTCAGGAGAGAAATTAATGTAATTTACCAGATGACCACAAAAATATAAAGGAAAACAACTTCAAAAGACAGTAAAACTCTGATGAAAACAATGATCTTATCAGGATTTTAGTAATTTGATGATGAAGCATTCCTCTCTCTTCTTGACAGAGAGGTGAAAGACTGTAGGTGAAGAACAACACATACATTTGCAGATTTGGCCAAAAATTGAATTTTTAAAAAATATTTATTTATTACAAGGGAAGGATTCTAACTGTGGTCATAGTGAGGGAAGGGTACATTAGTAGGGAGTAATGGAAATGCTAAACAAAAAAGAAAGAAAAAGGTATGAATAAAATATTTTGAAAGACAGAGAAGAAAAAAAAGAAATTAAGAAGTAGGTGATTACAAAATGTATGCCAGTTTCATGGCTCTCCCTTTCAATGCAGCCACTCCAGAAAAACATGTGCCCATCTCCAACTTTGGTAAGCTGGCCTTCATTTGCCAGCCTTGTATCACCTAGTACTGCTATTTGAATGACTCATCTGCTGAGTTTTCTCACAACAAGAGCTGTTCATCTTTCAGGTCTACTGGATTTTATGTTGTCCATAACTATGCACATTCCATGTACCAATGATGAATGGAATCATCTTTGCAGAAATTTTTGTACATTTTTTTTGGTGTATTTTGACCACACGGTGGGATCCCCACCTGCTGCATTAAACAGTCCAGGGTTAGGTAAGCAGACACTTTTTATGGCACCTTTTCTGGCCCCTTCTTCACACTGGCAGATGAATAGTGTGGTCCTCAAAAGGCTGCTCAGACACTCATTGGGCTGCCCAATACCATTGTTGTTTCCAGTGAGATGACCCTATATAGCCTAGGCCACTTACATCTACATACAGGGTTGTGTCCATAGCTCCCGGTGTATTTGCACCTGCTGCTTCATCATTTGCGTGTTGCCAAAGGCCTTTGAAGTAGGTAAAAAAAGCAAAATGGTATGAGTGATGTCTTTTGAGTCATACAGACATTGGATTTAAGTGAGACAGAGTTGGGTGAAGTTATTAGCCTCACTCTCTCCTCCAGAGTCATCGCAGTCTAGTGGCAGGACAGAGTCAAAATGACTTGTGATACCTTGGGATGCAGTGGATGACCTTCATCCACAGTACCTGCTTCAGCCACCTTTATCTGCCCATTCCACCATGGGAAGTCTTCACATGCTTGAAGTAGACACCCTCCTAACTCACTGAAGGGTTTGAGACCCCTCGGTTACCCTCAACCTGGTTTAGCCCATCTGCAGAAATAGTTTACTGGAGTGGGGCCACTGCACAAGCTACAATTTCTTGGAGCCATAGTGAGAGCTGGGTGAATCAGGTAGAGAGCAGCCCTGAAAAAGGCCTCTGTAGCCCTCATATCAGAGGTAGTCTTCCCTGAACACACCCTAAACCCCAACAGATTATCAAAGTACCTAATATCTGAGACCTAATTATCTAAATATTTATGTACCTAGGAAATTAAGTATCAAAGTACTCATATTCCTAAGTACCTAGGAGCAAATGGCAGAAGTTGAAAATGGGTAATTTTAGGCTAATATCTGATAAGAAAAGCTTTGTAAAAATTTTAGTTTTCCCAAAGTGGTATGAGCTGCCCTGAAAAACCTTTGGGCAGAAGCTAAGTGATTCCTTGTACATTGAAGAAGGATTTTTTTTCCCCAATATGGCTTCAACTCTATGGCCATGGAGTTCCCTTCCAACTTTGAAATTCTATGATTCTTTGACTTGCTCAAGTTCAGTACAGATAGAAAGTAAACATCCCTCTCTGGCTCCCAACTCATTGTGTAACACAACCTTAGGCTGTGTTACCCTGACTCATTTTCAGACTCAAAAATAGAAATAGAGTACCATGGTAGAAAGCACCCTGGGTGGCAATTTAAAACATCACAGCTTTATTTGTCAGTCTATCACTTTCTAATTAGGTGATGTTGGGAAAGTCATTTTACCTGTCTGGGCCTCAGTTTACTCCACCGTGAGACAAGGGGGCTGGATCAGATGCTCTCTGAGGTCCTTTGCCCTTCTGGGTTCTATGACTCTAAGAAACTGCTTATCTACCTAAACAAGTCTTCTAAGAATTATTTATCTGTTTTCTCGGTTAATCCTGAGAGTGCCACAGCAAGAAGCAACAGTGATAACAATACCAATACTAGCTAGTGTTTGTATGGCACTTTCGGATTCATAAATGGTTTTACCTGTTTGACCTCATTTGATCCTTACAAGATGCGCTATTATTACCATTTTTTCCAGATGAGGAAACTGAGGCTAAGAGAGGCTAAGTGACTTGCCCAGGGTCACAAACCTAGTGAGCATCTGAGTCAGGATTTAAATTCAAATCTTCCTTTCTCCAAGTCCAGCACTCTCTCCATTACACCAAGCACATGACTGTTCTCCTTTTGATATACTGCATTAGAATGTGCTGTGTATTTATGTACCCAGATATTTATGCACATTACTATACATTATGTATAAAGACAGAAAGGGATAGATTTTTCAAAATATATATTTATGCCATTGCTATAATGGATACCTCTTATATTTAGAAAGCAGAGACCAAAAAGATGAATCTAATCTTTCAGTTCTTGATGATTACATGCTTCCAGAAAGACCTAAATCTTTCCTTCGTGTAGTTGGAATCAGGAAACCATAAAGCACATTTATAAACGTGGCCAAGACCAAGACCCTCCATAGACCCTGTTAAGGTAAATCTTTCCCCAGTGACTAGCTCAGTCCCATGCTGATTTCGTGATGGACAATTGTTCTGCAATTAGTCAGGAAAAGCAAGATTCTTTTGCCGGATTTCCCTGCTTACCACCTGGGGTTCTAATCAAGACTTGTTAAGTGCACAGAATAGCATCAGATAGTGTTATCTTTCTCTCATTATATAATAATTACATCTGTGACTTTTTTTTCATTTTAATTATTTTCTTCACTTTAAATGACACGGGGCATCTTAACAAAGTAATTCACAGAGGGAAAATATACTCCCAAAACAGAGGACCTGGACAGACGAGTGCCAGGATGTCTAGATTTTATTTTAATTTTTCTGCTGCTCATCAGTATCCCATTCAAGGCACTGGATATTCAAGCCAACATTTGATATGACAGGAGCTTCTGTTGGTCATAATAGGCCTTTGGATAACTGAGCAACCCCAATGGAATTGGACCCCTCCAGATTCAGAATATCATAGGCTATTAGAGGCAGTATTCCACATAGAGATTCCAGGGCTAGAGCCAAAATTCCCACTCACCCCTTCAATCATTTTTTTTTTTTTATATACCCAATGAGTGGTAGCATGAGTAGTAGACAAAGTGCTGTATTTTGAACCCAGAGACATGAGTTCAAATCCCACTGCTGCCACCTAGATGTCAGAGTGAATACCCGTCAGGACTCGGACTCAGGAAGACCTAAATTTAAATTCTGACTCAGATATTTACTAGCTTTTTGATGCTAGATAAATCACCTTATTTTTCTCATCTATAAAATAAGAGGGTTGGTTTTAGTGATTTTAGGGAATCCTTTTGATTGGCAATAGAAAGCTACTAATACAATGACTTCTGACTACGATCCTGTCATCCTCAACTATTTAATCTCTCTGCACCTCTGGCAACTCTCCAAGATTTATCTACTAAGTCACAGATCTGCACACTGAAGAATTAAAGTTCCACACTGAAGAATACATATTTATGATGCTATTTGTTTCATAACTATTTGGGGGGCCCCATTTGTACTCAACCCCATAGGCAGTTCCTGACCTGCTGACATTCTGAACATCTTATTAAATCTTCAGTTATCTTTCATATATTTATTGGGGTCTTATGTGATCCTGTCCTCACATCTTATAATATGCTTTCTCTTAGGTCCTTCATGATGAACTGCATAACTTCTCCAGGGTCTTCTTCTGTGGCAAGACCTTAAAGATGATGGAGCGTAGTATTTAGAGGCAGCTAACTGGAGCAGTAGAGTGCTGGGCCTGGAGTCAGAAAGAACTGAGTTCAAAGCTGGCTGCCAACACTTAACTATCGGTGGACAAGTTTGCCTCAGTTTCCTCAACTGTTCGATGGGGATAATAACAGCACTGAGTAGCAAATAAACTCCTTTATCCAAGTCCATAACAAACAAAAATCAGAGAAGGTATACAGACAAGAATAAGACAATACAATGCAGTTACAATAAGACAATGCAGAGTGAATGAGTTCTCCCCATTGCGAGTAAGACATCTTCATCAAGAGTTAAGAAAGAGTCCCAGATCTCTCCCAAAGAGAAATTCCTGAAGTGACAAGTACAGTACATTGAGGACGGGGATGTGTCCTAGGTGTCGACTCCTTTCCATGTGGGATTCTTCTCAGAGTTTTCCCTCTCCTATTTTCTTATCTTCTCTCTCAAAGCTGGAATCCAAAAGATTGGATCTCTCTTCCCTCTGCCTCTCATTTAATTCCACCCCTCACCCAAGCATGAAATTTTGAATTCGGAAAATCAAAATCACCGAGCTTGATTATTTTCAGCTCACATATCAGTATCACTTAAGAGACTGACGGAGTATCTTCCTTACAATAACTCTGTGAGATGCAGAAGGGAATATGGTTATTCTTATCCCCATTTTCAGAGAAGGAAGCTGAAATCCTTATTCCCATCCAAAGGATGACATGGATTGAACATGTAGAAAGGGCATTGTGTTATATACAAGTTGAATCAAACGACCTCTGAGGTCTTTTCAACCTGAAAGTTGGTGATTGTGTGGGGCTCTTGCTCATGGTCACAGAGCTAGCACTAGTTAGCAAATATATAGCCCTTTAAGGTTTGCAAAGTGCTTTCCAAATATCATCTCATTTTGTCCTGACCACAACCTTGGGAGGTAGGTGCTATTATTATCCCCATTTTACAGACAGTGAAATTGAGGCAGACAGAGGTCAAGTGACTCACCTTGGGTCGCAAGTGTCTGAGATTAGATTTGAACTTGGGTCTCTCTGAATATCAGAGCTGGTATTTGAACCTGGATCACCTGGACTCCAAGTAAACTCCTTCCATGACCCCACGCTGTTTGAGTGCCCACGATGTGGAAGTTGTGTTATTTATTATTCCTTGGGTGTATATAATGAACCTCTATTTGCAAATAATAAATGTAGCAATGAAGGGTTGTGCTAGGGGGATATTAATAAGAATTAAATCTCAGAATCTCAGTACTAGGAGGGAACTCTGTAGCCCTGTAGTCCAATTTGTGCATAAAAAAGTCTAGAACATTCTGTAAACTGGACTCTGGAACATTTGTAGCAAGACATCATCTATATTTGCTCAGAGTCCCAGTGAGGGGGGAACTCCAGTGGAAAACTTTTAATTGCTAGAAGTTTTCCCTTATAGCAGTGGTGGTGCAGGACTGTTATTATTCTCTGTCCTGGTATAGGAGGTCTGAGTCAGGCTGGCAGATAGGTAGTAGGAATGCCTACAACAATCCTGGCCCAGCACAGTGGGTCTAGGGTAGCAACAAAGCAGACCCCCAGAAAGTTATTCCCCAGCATAGGGGGCTAGGGACACGGCTCAGCACTATGAATGCCCACAATGCTCCAGTCCCAGTAGCAGCAGTGGCAAAGTGGGCCCAAGGCAAAGTTCAACCCCAGTAGAGAGGGAACCCCTCCCCCTCCATCCTGATCTGCTAGCCCTATCCCAAGTTGCAGTGCCTACAATATTTCTGTCCTGGTATAGGTGGCGTTGGTTGTCCAGATCCACAGCAATGCTATGTGTTCTTGCATGGAGTGGAAGAGACAGACATTTACATAGGTAGGCAATGCTTGCTCCAGCACAGGGGGCAGAGTCGAATATGTGAATGGGGAGAAGGGACTGTTACACTTTTGTTTTTGCTATCTAATATAGTTTTCCTCCTTCACTGCAGCCTGTATAAGGCTTCTTGTATACCCAGAGTCAGAGATGACCAGTAATTCAAATGGTGGACAGTCCTCTAGAAGTGGTTACCTTACCACCACAGGGTGGGGTACGATAGCCTAACCCCCATCTCACATGCTTGTTAGAATAGTTTTTTTTTTTTTTTCCCATTCTTGAGGTAATTGACACAGATGACTAGAGGCTTAAAACGGCATTGACTTCACTTCCTGGTCACTCAGCACAGAAATAACACAATGAATACACTTCTACGTCCTTGGTTTCATTTTTATTCAGTAAAGCCCATAACGAATTTATTTAGTCCAGATGAGGGTCAGCGACAGTCTTCCTCTTATCCATTTATGCTGATTCTACTTCCCTAAGCCTGTGTAACCAGCCACGTCACCATAAAGCACATTTTAGTCAGTAGCGAGGTAACTCAGTGGACAGAGCTCTGGACCTGGAATCTAGAAGACCTGATCTGAGTTCAAGTCCAATCTTAGATACTTACTAGCTGTGTGACCCTGAGCAAGTCACTTAACTACTATTTATCTCAGTTTCCCAAACTATAAAATGAGGATAATAACCTCCCAGGGTTGTGAGGATCAAATGAGATAATAGTTGTAAACCACATAGCTGAGCACCTGCATCAGGGACCATCCTCCGGTCATCCTGATCTATATCTTAACACTAGACCCAGGTGGCTCCCAAGGAGAGAGTGAGGCTGGTGACACTGCACAGCCCTGCCTCACTTAAATCCAATTCCCTTGTAGGTCATGACATCATAACTTCTGGAATATAGTTTCAAATATTTTTTTCCAGAACAGTTGGAACAGTTCATAACTCTACCAATAGTACACTAGTGTGCGCCTGTCTTTCCACAGACTCACCAGCAACTGACATTTTCATCTATGGTCAATTCTGTGTTAGGTAGAAACTCAGAGTTATTTTAATTTGTATTTCCGATGTCGTTGGTCCTCCTTGAGAATGAAGGACAAACAACAACAACAAACAAGCCTAGCACACAGTATGCACTTGTTAAATGCTTGTTTCCTTCCTTCATTCAGGATCCTGGGAAAGTCATATAACCTCCGTCTGTCTCAATTTCCTTGTCTGTAAAATGGGGATAATAATAACACTTATCTCCCAGAGTTGTTTTGAGAATATAATATGATGATGTTGCTACAGCAGTTTGCATAACTTTAAGTGC
This sequence comes from Trichosurus vulpecula, assembly GCF_011100635.1. Taxonomy (NCBI): domain Eukaryota; kingdom Metazoa; phylum Chordata; class Mammalia; order Diprotodontia; family Phalangeridae; genus Trichosurus; species Trichosurus vulpecula. The sequence goes on from NC_050573.1 coordinate 111,467,911, forward strand.
CAGCTATTATTATTATAAATTAGTATATTAATAAAATATTTGCATGTATACATTTATAAATATATATTGATATTGATAAAATAAATATATTATTATATATGCTAGCTATTACTACTGCTAGAGACTATGCAATATGACTACCCCATTTTTATCCTTTTTTTAAACTTTTCCTCCAATGTACTATCTCTGCTTCTCTACTTTTGATCTATGCTTTAGAGCTTCTTAGAGTCTCAATCATTTGGGACAGGGTAGCCTAGACCATGGAGGAATCTTAGCTTGCTGATTTTTTTAAAAAAATATATATTTTCCAAATTCAACACACATAAATCCTGTTCCTGCATGAGTCTTATCAGGGGACAGCCTGTGCACAACATGGAGGTGGAAAATGGAATGCCATGTCCAGAGAACAAACAGTGAAGAGTCTGGTTTTGTTGGAATGTAGAGTTCATGAGGGGGAGTAATCTGCAATCAGCCTATGAAGATATGTTAGAGATATATGACCTAGATATAGAGGTGATATTTTTAAGAAACAGAGGCAAAGGAAAGGAGCTACCTTTCACAACCATGACTAGGGAAAGAATTCTTAACTAAACAAGGAATAGACGTGCTTAGCCTTTGTACAGGGGAAATTATTGCAATTAAAATTAGCAGAGAAGTTAACTAGGGGAAGATCTTGGCAGCAAATATCTCTGATAAAGACTTTGTATTAAATATACATTGGGGGTTGGTATAAATATATAAGAACAAGAACAAGCCCTCAATAAATAAGTGGTCAAATGATATAAACAGCCAGTTTTCAAATGAAGTGAAAGCCATTAACAGTCACATGAAGGAATGTTCCAAGTCACTAATAAAAACAGAAATACAAATTAAAAGAACTCTGAGCTTCTACCTAACACAGAATTGACCATAGATGAGAATGTCGATTGTTGGTAAGGCTGTGGAAAGACAGGCGCACACTAGTGTACTATTGGTAGAGTTATGAACTGTTCCAACTGTTCTAGAAAAAATATTTGAAACTATACTCCAGAAGTTATCAAAACACGTGTACCCCTTGATCCAGTGACACCTTTGCAACTATTTACCCCAAAGAGGTCAATATCAGAGAGAAAGGACCTATATGTACAAAGTATTTATAACAACAATTTTTGTTATGGTGGAGAAGCAGATAGAAGTGTGTGCCTATCAGTTGGAGAATGGCAGGAAAAATCACAATATATGGATGCAATAGAATATTATTGTGTCACAAAAAACGATGACTATGAAGAAATCAGAGAAACATGGGAAGACTAGTATGAACTGATGCTGAGTGAAATGAGGAGAACCTGGGAAACAATTTATATAATAAGACAGTAATATGAAAGAAAACAACTTTGAAAGACTTCAGAACTCTTAGCAACACAGCGACCTATTATGTCTCCAGCAGGCTGATGAGGAAGCATGCCTCCCTTCCCTTGACACAGAGGTGATGGACTAGAGGTGGAACATGAAACACTTATTTCTAGACATGGTCAATGTGTTGATTTTTTTTTTTTTGCTTAATTATACTGAGTGTTTCTAATTTGAGGTGGTGGCATGAATTAGTAAGTATCAATATAAAAAAGAAAGAATATTAATTAAAAATACTTAAAACATTATACAAGTAAAGGAGTAGGTCACAGGAGTTGATGTTAATCAACTGGGAAGTGGGGACATTTAATGATATATCTATATATATAAATTAGAGACAGCGAGGTGGCACAGTGGATAGAATGCCACTCCTGGAGTCAGGAAGATTCATCTTCTTAAGTTCAAATCTTGTCTCAGACACTTACTGGTTGTGTGACCTTGAGCAAGTCACTTAACCTTGTTTGCCTCAGTTTCCTCATCTGTCAAATAAGCTGGAGAAGAAAATGGCAAACCACTCCAGTATCTTAGCCAAGAAAATCCAAAATGGTGTCATAAAGCATCAAGCAGGAATGAAAACAACTGAAAAACTACATATAAATTGAAACTCCCAGGTTGTTTAAGTTAAGACCAGCAATTGTGGTTGAGAGTAAGTTTGTAAGCCAGGTACTGAACTTCTTGAGAAAGAGAGGAGAAGGGTGTGAAAGAGAGGGACACTAAATAATAGTCATGGAAACCATCACATTCATGCTCTCTAGTGGGCATTTAGAAGCCAGAGTCTGGACTTCAGAAAATAAATTGGTGTGAAAATTTGGATTTGGAAGTCATTTACATAGCAGCAACAGTTGAAAGTAGTCGAGTGTAGCAGGAGCACAGTACTTGGAATCAGAGGACGATGTTTTGAGTCAAGGCCGTGCCACAAGTTATGTAACTTTGGGTAAGTCACTTCAACTCTCTGAGTCTTGGTTTCTTTATCTGTCCAATAGATATTATGATATCACTATTTACCTTGCAAGGCTGTTGCAAGAAAAGTATTTTCTATCAATCAAAAAGCACTTATTCAGAACCTACAGGCATTGTGCTAAGTGCCCAGAATACAATACAAAGAATAAAATAACCCCAACTCTCAAGTACATAAGTATATACATGATAAATATAAAGATAGGAATAGGACCTTTGATTTCATGGGTCAAAGAAACTCCCAAATGAGCAAAGTACCTCTACCAATGAAGGGCAGTTCCTTAAAAATGCAACTGTATAGTGTTGTAGAGTTGCCTACCACAACCAGTATGTGTCAGAGTTGGGATCAGAAGACATGTCTTTCTTAGAGGCTACCCACATTTATCCACCACACCTGGGGTGCCAAGCTCATACAGGCCACTAAATCATACACAAGAATCCCTGTGGGCCATGCATACACTCAGAAAACCATCCATGATAGTATATATGTATGTATGTATGTATACATATGTTATATGTGTGTATATATGTATAAATATATATATATATATAATACATCAACACATTAAGGAATTATATTTTAATCTGGTTCAGGTTGTTCTCTGGAGTGTTGGGGACCACATTTGGCACCCCTGCATTACACTATTTTTCACGGGACAAAGAGAGTAATAAATACAAAACAAACACACAAAGAGTTGGGAGAATGGCATGAGCAATTGGAGGTATCAGAAAAGACTTCACTTAGGAACTGACGCTTGGGCCGCATCTTGAAAGAAGAGAGAAGCTCATTGAGGAGAGAGAACGGAATGTGTTCCATGAATGAGGGACAACCAGTACAAAGGTGACTATAAAATATGACTTATAAAATGCTTTAGATAAATCTGAGCTCATTACTCTGTGGAGTTAAGTGTCAGAAAGGACACAATAATGACAGGACTTACTTGTGGTGTAGTGGGAAAGTGATCAGACTGGGAAATTATAGGATATAAGTTCAAATACCGTCTCTACCATTTAATACTCATGGAACCTTGGTATTCATACATAAAATTGCGCAACTAGACTCAATAATCTCTAAAGTCCCTTGAAGCTCTAAAACTGTGCTCTATGGTTTCACGTGGAATACCTTTTGGGAGCAATGTCCCTGTCTGAAAATCCAAAAAGTCCCCATCTCCATCATCCTTCCCCTAGTCTCGTTTTCCAGTAACTAACTAGCAAAATGAAAGGGATCCTGGTCAGCTACTTCCATCTTTTAAGACTAAATAAGGTCTGGGAGTGCTACTATAATTGCTTGAGGGTCCTGTGGATACTGACTGGGGATCCAGCCCTATCAAGAAAAGCCTGGCAGACCTATACCCTCTACTTACTGCCCTGCATCACCGCCTTTCAGAAAATGGGGCCGGCAGAGTTGAATTCATCAATATAAAGGCCTAAAAGTATCCTCTCTGCAATCCAACCTTCAGACTTAGAGCTCACAGAAAGAAATTAGGCAGAACAAAGGCTCTCGCCTGCCCCACTTGGGTTTTAAACAGGAGGGTTTGTGCTTGAAACACTAAGGCACGTTTCTAGAACAATTCATTCCAGATGTCAGTGTTACCCTTGTAGTCTTTCTAACGAGGTGGGTGGAGGCCTTGAGGATGAAAGTGTGAGAGCTGGTGACTAGCTCCCTAACATCACACAAGTGTCACATGGGAGTCCTCTGGCACTTGGACCAAACACAGGATGATGTATGAAGGGATTAGCATATTTTTCTACATTTTTTCATCATCTCTCCCCCTCCGAGTCTTTTAGGAGCAATAAGATATCTCCATTTTCCTCCAAGAATGGCCACAGACTGGTCTAAATAAATCCTTCAAGAGTTTACAACGGGGAGGACACAAACAGAGATTATTGGAAGATATGGATAGAGGCTAGAGGAATAATAATAGGAGGGATAATAATAGTTATTAGTAATAATAATATTTATATAGGGCTTTAAGGTTTGCAAAATGCTTTACAAATGTTCCTCACAATGCCTTGGAGGCAGGTGCTGATTTCCCTGTTTTGTTATTGTTCAGTCATCTTCAGTCGTGTCTTAATCTTTGTGACCTTATTTGGGGTTTTCTTGGCAAAGATACTGGAGTGGTTTTGCCATTTCCTTCTCCAGCCCATTTTACAGAAGAGGAAACTGAGGCAAACAGGGTTAAGTGACTTGCCCAAGGTCACACAGCTACTAAGTGTCTGGGGCCAGATTTGAACTCAGGAAGATCAGTCTTCCCGACTCTAGGCCCAGAACTCTGTCTATTGTGCCACCTAGCTGCTCCCTATTTGACATATGAGGAAACCAAGTCAGACCAAAGTAATACAAATAATAAAGAATCACACAACTAGCGGATGTCTGAGGCTGCGCTTAAATTCAGGTCTTCCTGACCCAAGGACCACTGTTCCACAGAGTAATAATAGTGGTAGTAATTAGTAACATTTCTGTAACACTTTATAAAATGTTCTATATATGTAGATTATTTTATTTGATCCTCACAACAACCCTGTGATATAGGTGCTATTCTCCCCATTTTACAGATGAGGAAACTGAGATGTAGAGAGATTGAATGACTTGATGGAGCTTACACAGCTGGCATTAGAGATCAAACTGAAATCTAAGTCTTTCTGACCCCCAAGTCCATTGTTCTGCCTACTATGCTCTCCCTCTGTAATACTAACAAGTCTGCTTTATCAACCCACTCATCAGAAAGCATTTATTAGGCACCTGCTATGTTCCAGTCACCAGGCAAGGTGCCATGTCACATAGAATTATACAATTTCAGAGTTAGAAGGAACTAGCACAGGGTGGGAATTCCTTAGAATTTAGATCAGATCCCTAGAGGATTCATGAATTGCCTTGGTGACAACTTTGAATTCCCTCTGCAACATCTCTGATAAATCACCCCTGCTCTAAAACCATCAGAGACAGGGAACTCATTGCCTATGAGAAGCCTTTCTATATCTAAACATCTCTGATATTTAGAAACTTCTTCCTTGTTCTATTCCCTGCCCTGAGCATATATAGGAAGATTCTTTTTAGCATTCTTAGTATTTTTAATGTATCATTTTACATATTTTTAATAGATCATATCACTCCTCCACTCAAAAACTAAAACACTTCTTATCCTGGCATGCAAATCTGGCTTCAACCTACTCTTTCAACCTTATTTCATATTATTTCCCTCCTTAAATGCTTTCATTTACACATTTACTCTATATCCCATTAGATTGTAAGCTTCTTGAGGACAAGAACTGTCTTTGCTTCTTTTTATATCCCCAGCTCTTAGCACAGTGCTTGACATATAATAAATAGGTGCTTAACAAATGTTTATTGCTTGTTTGATCAGTTTCACTCAAAGTAACAACTAAATGCTCCCTAATTTTGTTCTATTTCTCATTACTAGTTCCCATTTCTCTATGCATTTCTTCAAGCAATTTTTCATGCCTACTATGGACTCCTGCCTTCCTGTTGAAATGATCAAGGTTCAGCTCAGGTGAAGCCTCTTCCATGAAGCCTTCACCCCTCACAACAGAAAATGACCTTTCCTTTCTCAAATTTCCCAAGAACACCTTGTCTTGATTTCTCCTTGCCATCTCATTCTACTTAGTAATGATTTTTTGGGCAGATATAGCTTATTTTCTTCAGTAGATTATAAGTACCTTGAAAGTTGAGACTACATTGTTTTGCACGTTCACATGCCCAGTGTCTAAAACAGTGCCTCTGAGATACTCGATTCTTAATAAATGTTCACTAAATTAAATTGAATTTTCAACAATCACCTTTTTCTGGACTTTGCCATTCATGTTACTGTCCCTGCAGGACCATGCCACTCTTGTATTTGGAATCAGTTAAGAGTTCTTGCATCCATCTTTTGTACGTGTCCTTTTAAAATTTTAGCTTATCAAAGAGCTAGCATGGGAGAGTGGAAAGAGGCCTGGCTTTGTTGTCATTAAACCTTGGTTTGAACCCTGGTTCTCCTACTTGGAAAAGTCAATTCATCTGGCTGGACTGTAGTCTTTTTACCTTTATGAAGGTATCACTAAAAGCGTCTATGACGGTATCACAGAAGGCCTAGACAACACAAATGAATCAATTAATCAAAAGTATAAATTAAACATAAGTCCTCATTTAATTGCAGAGCACTATAGGGTTTTAACCAGTGGATGAAAGGTAAATGATGCCACACAGGAAGCACTTTGCAATTGGTTGAAAAGCTCAAGTCATTCCTCTTGACTATGTATAAGAATAAGCAAGCCCATTTGGAGTTAGAGCGTGAAGGAGTGAATCCATCTAGTAGGGGAAGACTCCAGCTAAGAGACTGTAGCTGCGTTTGAATATTCAAAGAAATGTCACACGAAAAAGGTGCAATAAGGAAGGGGGATTAGACTTGCTCTGTTTGCCCCCAAGTAGCAGAATTAGGAGCAATGAGTAGAAGTTGCAAAGAGGTGGATTTAGCCTTTAATGTAAATGAAAACTTCCTTAAAAAATTAGAACTACTTAAAAGTCAGATAGGCCACCTGTGGAGATAATGAGTTCTCCTTCACTAGGGGACTCCAAGCAAAGGCTGGAGGACCCCTTGTTGGATGTATTGAGGAAGGGATCCTGGTTCAACTATGGGTCCATTTGGTGGCTTCAGAGGTTCCTCCCAGTTCTAGATTCACTGGAGATTTTGTCACTTCACAGTCCCTAGAAATTTTTTATTGTGCATGTGTTTTCTTGTGGAGATATAACATATTCTCATATGAATCACAGGAAGTAGATAACCATCAACAAGTATGATGGTTCTTGGCTGCTTGTCATATGACTGATAATAATAAGAGCTGGGGTATCTATAGCAATGCTTTAAGGGTTGCAAACTATAGACTTAATACACATTATCTTGATTAAGCTTCAGGTCAGCATTCTGAGAGAGGTGGCACATGTTTTCTGATCTTAGTGCATGGACCGGTGCCTGTTAAGTGGCAGGCACTTGATAAGCATCTTTTGAATGAAGGGATGAAAGAATTTTAAACACATTTATTAAGTGCTTACTATATACCAGGCACTATCCTAAGTGCTGAGAATGCACAAGCTGGAGTGGAAAGAGTCCTTGCTCCCGAGGAGTATTCTAATAGAGGAAAATCACATACGGTAAAGTAGGGGTAAAACAAGAGTATTGGATTTAGAAAGTCACGGGAATGGTGAGTGGAGTCATAGGGAAGTAAACTGGCATGCCCTTTTAATGACAATATTGATTTGATTATGGTTCCAGACATGGAAAGTATGCGTCGGGGGCGGGGGGGAAACGGGTTAATGGGGAGGAGGTGGAGAAGGGAAGAAGGGCTAGTGAGAAGATAGCCAGGGCATAAAGGGAAGCATGACTGGGGCCACCTAGATGTAGTGGGCCATATACGACATTCAACAATCAAGACAGTGGGGCCCAAGGGCAGGAATGCTAGGGATGGAAGAATTAAGACCTCCAGGGTATGGTCTCTGGTCTCCGGCTGACAAGCAGATGTCTAAGGCATGTTAAATTGTTGAATTTCTATAAAGAAACAGACTCAGAGAGTTTAAGCAACCTAGGAAGTACATATACCACTTAGCAAGGATTTGAACCCAGCAGCTGAGATCGCTGGTCCTGAATTGTAGTGCCTTGCCTTTGTCTTTAGGAGACTGGAGGTTTCTTGGGAAGAAAACTACTCAAATAACCTTTAGTTGCTTTCCTTTGTCTCTCAGATAAAGTCCAACCTCATCAGCCTGGCAATCAGCATCCTGTACCATCTGTTTTCAACCTACATCATCAGTTTTAACACACACATCCCCTCAATATATTCTCCATTCCAGGCAAACTGGACTACTCATCCTCACTCAAACATGTTATGCATTTCTCCACTTTTGTACCTTTGCATAAGCTCATTCCTATGATTATAATGCCCTTTTCATTCCCCCTATTTACCTATTTACTATTCTACTGATCCTTCAAGGCCCAATTAAAGTGGCTCCTCTTCAAGTTAGCTTTCCTTGGTGCTCAAAGAAGTGATTTCTTCATCCATTCTCGAAGCATTTTATTTTGTTTTAAATTTTACTGATATATTTATATTATCTTTGTTTTTAGATATATCCTTGCCCCTTCCTTTACCTGATGGGGGGGGGAGAGAGAGAGAGAGAGAGAGAGAGAGAGAGAGAGAGAGAGAGAGAGGTAGTTTAATGACACCAACAAACACATCAGTTAAGTCTGGCAGTGTGTGTAATATTCTACATCCTGAGTTCTCCATCTCTGCCAAGAAGGGAAAGAAGCTCATCTTCTAAACTGTTTTCCAGGGCTAAATTTAATCATTGTAAAGTGTTTAGTTTAATTTTTTTCTTTTCATTTACACTGTTGAAGTCACTATGTATATTTTTTCCTGATTCTGATTATCTAATTCTGCATCAGTTCAAATGTTTTCCCAATGCAAAGTGAAGTGAGCAGAATGAGGAGAACATTGTACACAGTAACAATATTGTAATGACACCCAACTGCAAAAGACAGCTGTTCTGATCAATATAATCATTCAAGACAATTCCAAAGGACTAATGATAGAAAATGCTATCCATCTCCAGAGAGAGAATTGATGAACTCTGAATGCATATTGAAGAAAATTTTTTAACTTTATTTTTCTTGCCTTTTTCTTTTTTGCAACATGACTAAGATACATGACTTTACATGTGTAATGGGTATCATATTGCTTGACTTCACAATGGGTGAGGGAGGGGCTGAAGGGAGGGAAAGAATTTGGAACTCAAAAAAAAGTTTTTTTTTCTTTTAATATCTCCCTATGCTTCTGCAATATCAGAAGCATGGTAATATTCAGTTACATTCATGAAATTTTATTTAGCCATTCTCTAATCAATGGGCATTTACTTTCTCAAAGGACTTTATACTTCTCTTATGTACATATCATATTCTGTTTTATATCTTATTTATTTATGGACATGTCTTCTTTCTCCCTATAAAATCTCTCTATCTTCTATCAATCATCTGTTTTTCTTTCTATCTACTTACCTACATATACATAATATATATATACATACATACACACATACATATCTATATGTGTTATACATATAGGTTTGTGTCTGTATGAATGTATGTATTCGTGATATTAAATATACATGTTGAATATCAACTATGTCACCATAGTGGCAGAGACAATGTTTCATTTATCTTTTTGCCTCCCTCAGTGTCTAGTGCAATATATATATATGAACAGTCACTTTTTAAAAAAGTCAAATAAATGAGAAAAGCCCAATTGTCTGTCTATACCTCTTCCTTCCAGTTATACTGCTGTATATTAACTAAGATTTCAAGGGTTATCTCTTTCATGAAGACTTTCCTCATTTCCACAGCTGAAAACTCATGTTTTCTTAGAGCCCTTTGTCTGGTTTGTTCTTCTGATCTTATCCCATTCTACCTTGAATTATAGTCATGTGTATATATGCCATATCTCCCTCTGTCCTCCTCCCCTTGTAGCCCATTAGCTCCTTGAGATCAGAGAAATGTGCTGTACCAATTGTCACTTTGTTGTTCTAAATGTTTGTTAACTGAATAGAGGATCATAAATAAAGATATTGAAAGGGACCTCAAAGCTCAACTACTCCAGCTGCCTCATTTGATAGATAAGGAACCTGAAACTAAGAGAAATGAAATAATTTCTTCCAAATCATATAGGTATTAAATGAGAGAAGCAAGATTTGGACACAGATCTCCTGAGTTCAAAACTAGTGATTTTTCCCTCAGATCATGCTAAAACTTACCACAGAGGCTAATGTCTGAGAACTTGGCCATATCAAGTTTCCAACTTGTTTTTTGGCCTAGGCTGTAAAGTAAAAGTGGTTTAAAATAAGACTTAATGGCATCCACTTCTGGAGGGTTTCCCCTCCCGCCCACCCCCCGCCAAAGTCTTCATCATCTCTGCCAATGAAAATATATGCAACACTTACTTTTTAACACCATTTACACACTTTAAGTCATAATCTTAATTTAGAAACAAAAAATGTATTATGTATAACTGGGTTTACTCATAAAATTATCATGGTTGGTCTTTCTAAATCAGAAATATACTTTCAATCCCTTCCAAGACCAGGAGGGACCAGGTTTCCATAGACTCAAAAGCTGTAAAGGTCAGCTTTCATCCAATTCCAAAGCCTTTGGTCTCAATCCTCTTTTTTAGCTGGAATCCTTTTAAGCAAACAAGAAGATAAGCTCTTTGGTTCCTATTTTTCCAGGACAAGAAGATGATACTCTCAGAGTTTCTTCTTTTCTCAGTCCTTTGAGGATTAATCAGGACAAGAATATGTCATAGACTTGGTCTTGCAAGGAAACTTAGAGGCTATATCATTATTTCATTTGATCTTCATAACAACCCTGTGAGTTACATGATATTATGATCCTCATTATGCAGCTGGGGAAACTGAGGCAGTGATTTCTCCATAGTCCCAACAACTACTAACTGTCTGAGGCTTTATTTGCACTGGTCTTCCTGATTCTGGGCCCAGTGCTTTACCCACTGAGACATCTACCCGCCCTTGGTGACAAACCAAATGATCAAATAAGATAATATTTTTATTGTGCACTATTCAAATAGCACACTGCCTAGGAACTATGTAAATACTTATTTTCTTCCCCTTGCCCTGTAGCTCAAAATCACATCTATCCACGTTCCATAACCTCTTGTAACACTGTCCCCATCCCCATCATTCAATTGAAGTATCTCTAATGCCACTAATGATCTCCTAAATACCAGATCCAATGATGCTTTACTCAATTCTTTCTTCTTGACTTCTCATCATTTGACACCACTGACCACATTTTCTTTTTTCTCATTCTTTTCTCACTTAGTTTACATAACATTGTAATGCTATGGTTCCCATGGGTATTCTACTTCTCTAACTACTTCTCTTTCTGGTCCTTCAATGTTTTATCATCTGGCTCTTGCCACTCCCCCTCCCCAAGTGTAGTCATCTCCTAAGAGACTCTCCTTTCTGTTTCTTCTTTAAACTCACTTCTTTAGTAATCTCATCCATTGTATCCAACAATCACTAATCACCCACTATGTGTGAGGCATGATGCCATGTGCCAGGGATATAAAGACAAAATGAAAAACTGCCCATGACCTCAAGGAACATACATTACGCTGAATATGTCCTAGTCTCTTGGTTTCAACTATCACTTCTATTCAGTTGACCTCTAAATCTCTATCTCTAAGTCGCAGCCTCTTCCTGAAATCTAAACCCGTATTTCCAAATGCCTGATGGTTATTTCCATCTGAATGCACCACTGCCATCTTAAGTTCACATCCACAAAACATCCTCAGCATCTGAATGATGATGAAAATCTGTCCTTCCTCTGGACTTCCTTAGTTCTATTATAATTCTTTCTACTGATACCACCATTCAAATGGTACCAACAATCTTAAAGTTAACTACTCTGCAAATACCTTGAACTTGGGAGGCAGTAAAATGGAGTAGAAAGAGCCCTAATTTGTATTAGTATCACCACTGGAGTTGAGTCTGAGGCTTAGCTCTGATGCTTTAAGAACTTATGTGACAGGCATTGTTCTAGGCCCTGAGGTTACAAGACAAAAATGAAACAAGCCCTGATCCCAAGGAGCTTACATTCTATTCAATGTTTATGCTGTGAGACCATGAACAAGTCAGCTAAATTCTCTGAACCTCAGTTTCCTCATCAGCAAAATAGGACTAATAAACATTAGAACAATATAACATTAGCCTAAGGAAAGTATCTTGAAAAAATAAAAGAGACCAGCATCTCACACTGTATACAAAGATAAGGTCAAAGTGGATAAATTATTTAGACATCAAGGGTGATTACTTATGAAGTAAATTAGAGGAGCATGGAAAAATGTACCTGTTAGATCTATAGATAAGGTTTATTACCAAACAAGAGAAAGAGATGATCACAAGAAGTAAAATGGGTGGTTCTGATTACATGAAATTAAAAAGGTTTTGCACAAACAAAACTAATGCAACCAGATTAGAAGGAAAACAGGAAACTGGGAAAACTTATAGCAAATTTCTCTGATATTTCTATATATTTCTCAAATATATAGGGAACTGAGACAAATTTAGAAAAAAAAATAGAAGCCATTCACCAATTGATAAATGGTCAAAGGATATGAAGAGGCAGTTTTTTTTTTAAGAAATAATTACATTAAAAAGTTTTAAAGCACTATTTTTTCTTTCTTTTATTTTTGGTTTTGTTTCATCTTTCTCATGGTTCATTTCATTGGTTATAATTCTTCTTTACAACTTGATTATTGGGAAAATAAGTTTAATGTGAAGGTATAGGTAGAACCTATATAGAATTACATGTCATCTTGGCAGGGAGGAGGGAGGAGAGGGAGGGGAAGAAAATTTGGAACTCAAAAACCCGTGGAACTGAGTGTTGTGAACGAAAACAAAAAAAATAATTAAAAAATGTTTACTGACTAACTTTTTCAAGAAAATGATAGAGAAGGAAGAAAACCTGGATAGCTTCAGCTAATTACCTCTTTTTGGGGGAAAAGATTGAGCTATTAAATCTCTGCCTTGAGGCCTTTTGTGTATTTTCATCTCTCCCAGTAGTTAGGACTACATCCAGAGGAATGGGACTGTATAAAGGTTGGCTTCATTTAGAGAAGAGTGACTAACCCTTATCCCCCAGAGGAAAGGGCTGCTTCCAACTTCACTGATACAGCCAGTCTAGTAGGTAAACAGTGGCACTCAGTGCCCAAAGGTACCTCACTACAACTTGAAGAAGGAAGGGATGGGATTAGTTCCTTTGTTATGAAGGGTCCCACTCTAAAGCACTATTGCTTAGAGAAATGCAAAATAAAACAACTTTGAGTCACTACCTCACATCTATTAGATCAGCTAAAATGACAGAGCAGGGAAATGACAAATACTGAAGAAGATGTGGAAAAATTGGGACACTAATGCACTGTTGGTGGAGTTGTGAATTGGTCAAACCATTCTGGAGAATAATTTGGAACTATACCTAAAGGGCTATAAAGTTGTGCCTATCCTCAGTGAAGTGAGCAGAACCAGGAGAACATTGTACACAGTAACAGCCACAGTGCAAGGACTGATTTTGATAGACGTAGCCCTTCTCAGCAATGCAAGAACCTAAAACTTTTTCAAAGGACTCATGATGGAAAATGCCATCCACATCCAGAGAAAGAACTATGGAGTCTGAGTGCAGAGCGAAGTAGACTATTTTCTCTTTTGTTTTGTTTTATTTTCTTTCTCATGGTTTCTCCCATTCATTATAATTCTATGCAACATGACTAATGTGAAAATGTGTTTAATAGAAATGTATGTGTAGAGCCCATACCAGATTGCATGCTATCTTGGGGAGGGAGAGGAGAGGGAGGGGGAGAAAATTTAAAACTTATGGAAATGAATGTTGAAAACAGAAAATAAATAAATTAATAAATTGGGAAGAAAAAAAAACTGTGCATACCCCTTGACCCAACAATACCACTATATCCCAAAGAGATCAAAGAAAAAGGAAAAGGATCTATATGCACACAAATATTTATAGCAGTTCTTTTTGTAGTGGTAAAGGAACTGGAAATTGAGGGGATGCCCATCAACTGGTGAATGGCTGAACAAATTGTGGTATATGATTGTGATGGAATATTATTGTATTATAAGAAATGATGAGGGTGATGGATTCAGAAAAACCTGGGAAAACATATATGAACTGGTACAGAACGAAATAAGAAGAAGCAGGAAAACATTGTACACAGCACAGTAATATTGTAAGGATGATCACCTGAGAAAGACTTAAGTACTCTGATCAAGGCAATTCCAGAGGACCTATAGGTGAAAAACTGTTCTCAGAGAGAGAACTAATGAACTCCGAGTGCAGATTAAAGCATACTTTTTCACATTCTTTATTGGTGTGTGTGTGTGTGTGTGTGTGTATGTGTGTGTGTGTGTGTGTCTGTGTTTTGCAATATGGCTAATATGGAAATGTTTTGCATGACTTCATATGCATAATTGATAACATATTGCTTACTTTCTCAGGGGGCAGCGGAAGGGCAGGAGAGAGGGAGAGAATTTGGAACTCAAATTTTATAAAAATGAATGTTAAAAAAAATTTTACATGTAATTGGGAAATATATTTAAAAAGAGAAAAGGTTAAAGAGCTGTATAAATGTGGCTTTTATTAACATCATTAACTCACCTTGACCTTCTCCTCTCCCTCCACAAACATTCATTCAGTTGCTAAGTCTTACTGGCCCTACACCAACATTATTTCTTATATTCATCTTCTCTTTTGCATTCTCTTTTCTCCCACTCCAGTTTAGCATATCATTACTAAGACTAATTTAGTTCTGTGCCTTCAGTCCAATAGCATTCCAACCCATCCTACACACTTTACTGTCAATCATCTTCGTAATGAGTAGGTCTAAATCTCTACTGTTCATCACATGCTACCCAAAGTCCTTAGCCTGACCCTGAAAAATCGTCAATCTACTTTTTCAGTCTTAAGTCAAACTTTTCCCATTCACGTAGTCTACATTCCAGCCAGGCTGGATTTCCTGAATAAGTATTACCTTTTCGTAACCCTCTTCCCATGCCTTTGTTCATACCTGCTATTATCCCAATTACTCTCTATTGAAATCCCTCCCTGCCTGTCTCCAATGTAGGACTTAACATGTGGAAAGTGCTTTGCAAACCTTAAAATGCTTTATACATTTTAGCTCTTTAGTAAATTAATCTCCCTCAGACTCAAGTTCTTCTTCATCTGTAAAATGGGGATGAATATCTTTTTCTGATCTCTTTGGTCTACATACTACTAAGATTATTATGACTATCTTTTGCATAGGTTACCCTAATACCTTATGAAGGATTATCTGTCAGTTAGAGGAAAGCAAAACTAGGGCTATGGGAGAGCCATGTTGGACCTGAAAGCCAATTGTTAAAATTTCAGTGTATTCATACTTTGGAAATCAGCAAATGCTACAAATCATGGCTTGATTTATTGCTATATTAGTTGTCTAACTTTAAGACAGTTGTGAAGAAAATGCTAATAATGTAGATTCAATTTAAATATGTGTCCCGTGTTCATTTCCCACCCCCAAACTCCCAGAGACAGTCGTTAAACATCTACCAGGACACTGCTGAATGAAGCCTTAATGAATGAGACATATGGGTCAAAAGTTATAATGAGTAGATAAGTGCCAAGTAGTAAAAAACAGATAAGGCCTAAGGTGTGGAAGAAATGGTGAAAGGGATGGTGTAATGGTTTCCGAAGCTGTGATAACTTTAACTTGAAACTGAGTAGCCTTTGCAAGTGAAAATCTTGTACTCACCCATTGACAGAGAGGCAACGGACTCATTACAGAATGAGACATACCTATTTCAACTTGGCCAATAGGGGGAGTGTTTTTTCTTGTACACTTGTTACTACTGCTGCTGCATAATCATCACCATCATCATCATCATCATCATCACCCAATCAAGCGAAAGGCTTCCTGCTCCATTATCTGTTTAATGCCTGACATCCAACAATGAATATTGATCAATCAACATGATCATCAAGATCATGGCTTAAGGTATGGCCTGAACTAGGAACATAGAATCATGAATTAAATAGAACCAGAGTTAAAGAGGACCATAGAGACCAATTAGTCTAAGTCACCTATTTTAAAAATAAAGAAACTGAGTCCTGGAGACATTGGGTGACTTTACCCATATTACCTAGGTACTAATAATAACAACAAACATTTTCACAGTGATTTAAGTTCCACAAAGCACCGTATGCACATTATCTTATCGGATCCTCACAAAAACCCAGTGATATTGGTGCTATTATGCTCCCTGGTTTGCAGATGAGGAAACTGAGGCTGAGAGAGGTTAAATGACTCTTGTGAGGTTACAGAGCTAGTAGATGTCAGAGGCAGAATTTGAATTCAGGTCTTCTGACTGAGTCTAGTGCAACTATCCAGTTGCTCTAAGGTACTTTACTTAGGGAGAAAACAGCAGTGCTAGAATTTTAACTTGGGTCCTGTGACTCTGAGTTCAATGTTGTTTCCATTACACAGCTTCCTGCAAATTTTCAGTGCAGCTGCTCTTTGTCCCTCTCCTCCCCCAAGCTCATTGAGAGTAGGCAAGGTCTGTTTCCCTAACACTATGCACAGTTTTCTGAGCAGAATAAATATTCAATAAAACTTTGTCAATGATTACGATAACAGTTGATAACTTTCTTGTAAAAAAAAAAAGTTCCTTCCCTGAACATACATATACCACCCAGTCTTCTGGATTGTAAACTCAAGATTTGTGGAGCCATTTTCACTCCCTTCCAACTGGAACCTTGGAGACGATTGAGCTTCTCCATACTTGGTGCTGGTCCTGCATCATGGCTATGAAATTCTTATCTCCTGCTCCTCTAATCTAATGGGGGCAGGTAGGTGGTAAAGTGGATTAGAACGGTGGGCTTTGGAGTCAGGAAGACCTGAATTCAAATGCAGTCTCAGACCCTTACTAGCTACATGACCCTGGACAAGTCAACTTAACATCTGTCTGCATCAGTTTCCTGGAATTTGGTATCTCCCCCCCACAAAAAAAAAAATTTAAAAATAGGCACCACTGAAACTTGTGAATAAGTATGATAAGCTCTTTAATAGGATCCAAGGGATCATTCTAAAATTCCTAACTCCTGGTCCCTTTTTCTGGCATTTCAACTAAAACTGTTGCTGTATCTGGTGACCTTTTCTCAAACCTCTTTCTTTTCAGCCTTTCTGCAGCATTTGATACTCTTTGATCACTTTCTTCTGAATATTCTCTCCTTTCTGGGTTCTTACAATATTACTCCCTCCCGTATTTCTTCCTACCTATCTGACCTCTCCTCCATCTCCTTGTTCTGGAAATGTGCAGTTAAATGTTTAACAACTGGAGATACACACACACACACACACACACACACACACACAAAACATGCTTTTAAGCTTGTTGTTGAGTCATTTCAGTCATGTCTGATTCTTTGTGATCCCCATTTGGGGTTTCCTTGGCAAAGATATTGAAGTAGTTTGCATTTCCTTCTCCAGCTCATTTTACAGATGAGGAAACAGGGTTAAGTGACTTGCCTAGGGTCACACAGCTAATACGTGTCTGAGGCCAGATTTGAACTCAAGAATATGTGTTCTTGATTCCCAGACAAGTCTCTATTTACTGTATCACCCAGCAGCCTGCTTTTAAGCTTAATCTGAATTATTAACCTTTTGTCCATCACTTTCTTAAGAATAAATGATTAATAAAACAACAGATCAAGTCAAAATGCACAGTATTTGCTGATTTCTGAAGAACAGAAGCTCACACTGACAATTCAACAATTTCTTGTGAGCCAGTTGGCTCCAGCACAGCCCTGAGTTTTATTTTAGGCTCACCTCTCCTCTCCTCACCTGTCCTCTCCTTTCATGTCTCTGTCTCTGTCTCTGTCTCTCTCTGCGTGTTTCTCTCTCTCTCCTTTCATCAAATCTCATGGGTTTAATGATCATTTCTCTGCAGATGACTTATAGATCTACATATCAAGCTCTTCTTTTTTATGCTTTATTTCTTTTATTTTTAATTTATTTTAATTTTTAATTAATTCCAGTCTTTCTTGAACTTCAATCCCATATAATCAAGTGCGCATTTTTAAAAAACTAGATGTCCAGTAGACATATTAAACTCAACATGTTCAAAACTCATTATCTTCCTTCCAAACCCCCTCCTCTTTCACATTTCCCTTTCAAAAGCACCTGTCAAAGGCACCAATAGCCTTCCAGTCTTCCAAGTTTGTGACTGTGACATTATGTTTGACTGCTCACTCTTCCTCACCCTACATATCCAATCAGTTGTCAAATCTTGCTGTTTTTACCTCTCCAATATTTCTCACATCTGACCCCTTCTTTTTACTCACACCACCTTGGTTCAGGCTCTCATCAGCTCTTGTCTGGATTATTGCAACAGTCCTCTGATTGGTCTTCCTGCCTCTCACCACTTAAGCCCATCCTCCAACACACACTTGAGAAAATGATTTTCCTTAAGTGGAGATCCCCCTACTCAACCAACTCCAGTTATTTCTTATTACCTCTAGGATAGAATATAAACTCCTTTGTTTAACTTATAAAACCATTCATAGCCTTACCCAAGTCTATCTTGCCAGGCTCATTGGACATTACCATGCTGTCTGTGATCCAATCAATTTGTCCTCTTTGTTCCTCACCCATGGGATAACACCTTTCATTTCTGTGCCTTTACACTGAGTATCCCTCATGCCTGGAATGCGCTCCCTTCTTACCCCAGTCCACAGAATCAAGTACCATCTTCTATATGAAATCTTTGCTGAATGCTCCCCCTCCAGTCACAAATGCCCTCCCTCTCAAACTTCCTTGTATTTAACCATTTTGTATTTATTTCTATTGATTATCCTCCATTTATTATATTTTTTATTTGTATTTTTTTATTTTTAATTTATAGAATTAAAGATGCATTTCCATAACATGGTATAAAAAAAAAAGTTGATGGCACATGAAACTGCAAATCTATCATGTACAACTTGCTATTTCTTATAAATAAATAATAAAGTTATGTAAAGCTATTTTCCCCCCTTTTTTTCCTTCCCTCCCCACCCCCTACCCTAGGGATGGCTACCATTAGACACAGATATGTGTGTGCATACACATGTGTGCGTGTGTGTGTAAAATCATTCTGTACATACTTCTATCAGTTCTTTATCTGAATACAGACAGCATCTTCCTTCATATGTCCTTTGTAGGTAATTTGGGTATTTATAATAGTCAAAATTACTTACTTTCTCAAGCTGTTCTTAAAACAATATTGCTGTTACTGTATACACCATTCTCTTGGTTCAGCTCATTTCACTCTTCATTATTTCATGCAAGTCTATCCATGTTTTTGTAAGACCATCAAGCTCATCTTTTCTTATAGCATAGTAGTATTCCATCACAAGCATATGCCAAAGCTTGTTCAGCCATTCCGCGATTGATGGGCATCCCTGCAATTTCCAGTTCTTTGCCATCGCAAAGAGTGCTGCTATTAATATTTTAGAATATATAGGTTCTTTTCCTTTTTTTCTAATCATCTTATAGTGGTGTTGATGGGTCAAAGAGTGTAATAACTCTTTGGGCATAATTCCAGACTGTTGGCTCAGTTCACAATTCCACTAACAGTGAATTAGTGCCCCAATTTTTCCACATCCCCTCCAACATTTGTCACCTTCCTCTTCAATCATTTTAGCCAATTTGATAGGTGTAAAATTATATCTCAAGGCTATTTTAATCTGCATATCTCTAAAAATAATGACTTAGACCATTTTATATGACTATAAATTGTTTTGATTTCTTCATCTGAAATTTAATTTGCAAAAAAGTTTACATTTATTCTGCAAATACTTATATATATATATATATATATATATATATATATATATATATATATATATATATATATATATGTACTTTTTGTCTTCCTCAATAGCAAGTATAGATTGCTTCATTCGCTGTAGCATTGTCCCTAGTACTTAACATAGTGTCTAGCAAATAGTAGGAGCTCAGTAAATGCTTGTTGATTGAGAAGTGTCTAGGGTCCAATGTGAGCCACCCAGTGAAAGTATAATAGTTGTTCTCAATCTGATAAAGGTAAAAGAGTAGGTTAATTTGCTCTGGCAGACAGGTAGGATGACCAAAACCAAATAAAGCAAAGAGATCCTTAAATTGAATCCAATCTTTTTGTTTTTGTTTTATAAGTTTTACTTCTAGATGCCTCTTCCTCTTCTCACCCTTTCCCCACCTGTAAGCCTTCCCTTAGAACCAAAAATCACCTTCAGTATCGTCTGATCCAGGGACCCTTCCCTCTCTCTGATTGGAGAGGGTGGAGGGTGGACAGTGGAGAGTTCCTCCCAGATGCTCCATTTAAAGAGGGTCCCACCCAAGTGCATTTCTTTCAGCTTTTCCATTATGTCCCTCCCCTAGGTACCCCTCTTTTCAGCCTTTAAAAAATGTGTTGTTTTCCCCCCAATTAGATTGCAAGGGTCTTGAGGGGGAATATTTTGCCTTTTATTGTGTCCCCAGCACTTAGCACAGAGTCTGACACATTAATAGACATTTAATAAATGTTTATTGACTGACTGATTGCTAGCAATCTCATCTGACACTCATATTACATGCAATATTCCACACTCTCCAAAGTACATAGGCAAGTACATATTCCTATCTCTTCTCCAGGGCCAACATTAGTCATTCTATACACAGTCCATGGCTTCATCCTAATGTTCTCCTCATTTACTTTCTGGCAATCATTGTGTATATTATTCTCTCAGTTCTGCTTAATTCACTCAGTATCAATTCACACAGGCCTTCTATGTTTCTCTGAACGCCTCCTATACAGAATTTCTTACAGCACAGTATTATCCCCTTACATCCAAATGCCACGATTTGTTCAACCTTTCCCTGATCAATAGGGATCTTCTTTGTTTCCATTTCTTTGTGATCACAAAAAGTGGATTTCAAGACATCCTCTGATAATCGCAGGGACCTTTGGGGCTCTTTCCTTGGCAGTCTCCATTTGCAACCATACAACATATATGCCATGATAACGGGAAAAACAGAGCGAGGTAGATTCTCTTTCCATCTCAACTCTGACTTTTCTTTGTCTAATCAGTTGCACATGGCATTATTTTGGCCTGGCTTTTTTTTTTTTTTTTTAGTCTAGACGGAACATATTCCCCCAGGCTCTGGTAATTTCCTCAGATGTTTCCAGCCCACCTCCACCTCCACCTCCTCATTTTCCTCTTTATCTTGACTCTGTATTTTCCATGCTGCTGTCGGTCCTGTGGAAACTCACACATCAAAGCCATGTGTAGTCATTCTGTGTTTCTGTGTCCTTTCTCTCTTCTCTCCTTCCTGCCCAACATTAATATTAATAACTTGTATCTTTGCAGTTGCTTTCTTCTCCATTCTCAAGAGACCAGAACCTTTTTTTGGACTTTCTGCTAGAGTGAATACTTGTTTGAAGGCATGGTAGGGCATGCTGGGAAACAGGGCAAAGGATGATGTCTCTGATACAATATTGGGCTGAGTAGCTGAGGCATTCAACGTTACTGTTCCATGAAGGCAGTCGAACCGCACGTTTGTAATATTCCTCCTTTCCTTTCGGAGGACAGGGAGGAGTAGATTTGTAAGCCATTTAATGACAGTGAGTTAGCCAATTTTTGATCATCCTAATTTCCCTAAAGTCACCAAAGAAAAGAAACGTCTCTTTCATTCTATGCCACTAGGGTACTAGCACCAACCAATGAAAATCATTAAATGAATACTTGATTCAGACAGTTATTAACTCATCTTGGACACTCAGTGGCTGTGTTACCCTGGGCAGGTCATGTAATGTTTCCGTTTCCTCATCTGTAAAAGGAGAAGGTTAGACTCAGTTGTGTCTCGAGTCTCATTCAAATCTAAATCTACTATCCTATGATCCTGTGACTGCCTGTGATTCTGTTTTCACACATTCACACCCACTGTAGGCAAGTTAATTAAACTAAGCTTTGTACACGCCCAGGTCACCTCAGTTAGAGGTATCCATGTGGTAAGAGAACACAGAATGACTTCTCCCAGAAGCAGATCCCTACCATTTCCCATATGAGTGCTTCCATCTTAGTTAATCTGGGCACTCATGAAACCTGGTTACAGTAGGTAGTACAAAGAGTTGCTACAATCCATGGGAGCTTATGAAAGTGTTCTCCAATGGCTATTTGGACCCTATACTGAACTTGGCCACAGAGCAACGTATGGAGTAAAAATAGTGTCAGAGATATAACTAGGGTACAATGACCAGACCATTGTTGACCCAAGGCACTAAAATTATACATTTTTCAACTCAGCATAGAAATAACTGAGCTTGGCACATATTTAGTAAAAGCAAGTTGTTAAAATCATAAATAACAAGATGGCTCATTTATTCTCCTGGCACCTGGTCATATGGCCCCTATCCTAGCCTGGCCCACGCCTAACTCAGCCCTGCTTTCACCCCCACTGGTAGCCTTGAGCTTCTATCCCCAAGGTTGCCCGTTCCCTTGACCCAACCATACGGAACTGAATTTGTCTTAAAAAGCTGGTTTGAGTGTGCATTTCTTGCTGTTCTGTACTTTTTGCTTAAACTATAATACCAACAAAGGTGGAGAGTCAGAATAATATAGTAGAAAGAGGACAGAATTTGGAATCAAAGGACTTGAGTTTAAAATCCTAGCTCTACTATTTACTGTGTGACCTAATACCTGTGAATTCCTCCCTCTCAATCTCAGTTTCTTCATCTGTCAAAGGATCATAAGATTTAGATATAGCACTAGGAGGTCAGATCCAATCCCCTCATTTTACATTTGAGGAAACTGGGACACAGAGAGTTTAAGTGCCTTGTAAAAAAGGTCATCATGTAAGAGTAGAGAAAGAATTTGAACTCATGACCTTGGCCTACAAAACAGATTTTTTTTTCTTTTTTTTTCCATTATACCATGATCTCATCAAATGAGGAGGTTGAATTAGATGATGCCAAAGGTGCCTTCCAAGTCTAAATACTAAATATTATTTCCTACTGCTAAGCTGGGATGTAACTGTGTCCCAACTAACTCCAGGGAAACCAGCCAGCTCGGATTTTGTCAAAGACTGTGGTAGCAGCAGAAACCAGGGGTGGGAGAGGTCGACATGTAGAGGTGGCTATGCTTTACCTGCCCCCTGCCTCTTGTCTCATCTCTCCTTCTTGTATGAGCATACCAGGATATGAAAGACAAAAAAGGCTAACTGGCCAATACTGCCATTGTCAGGCTATGGTTCCCTTTAGAGACAGAAGTCCTGGGGACCTTGGGATTTGGGGTTTGAGAAAGACTGATTCCAACAGATGCTTTGTCCTTTAATAAGTCCCCCACTGAAAAGGTACCACATTGTCTATGGAATGGAGTGCCCCTGTTGACCCTTTATTGTGGGTACTGGTAGGGGACAAAGGTAGCAGCTGAGAAATCAAAAGGGGGCTGGGAGGAGAAGAATTTGCCTATTAGTGGTACTTATTATTAGCGCTCTGTGTGCAAAAGAAGAAATCCATTTGCAACTCTGCCACAAATAATTTCCTGCTGGATATTTCAAGTGATCCAGGACTCTCATTCTGCTGCTCATGAAAAGCTGTGTGGGTTTGGAAATAGAGAACCAATGCTGAGTTACAGTGTGTGGGGCTAACAAATTTCTGAGCTCTCAGCGGGAACCCTAATAGGAAAATTCAAATGAGGCCACCTGCTTTACTGCAGGTCTGAGGTTTGTTTTTTTTTTTTTCTACCTTGAGTTTAATTTACCCTCCCAGCCTCGTTGTGAGAAATGGGATTTTTCAGTAATTGTAGAGATAGGTCTTCTTTGTGCCAAGGTACCAAGCTTTGTGTGGAAAATGAGTTTAGATGGTTTGGGGGTAGACTGTGGGGTGAGTGTGTGTGTGTGTGTGTGTGTGTGTGTGTGTGTGCATATTCTTCAGTATAGAAAGAAGATCCATTTTCAGGGAAACCATGCTCTGTTAAGCAGGGTCACCCTAGATATAATTAATTTCTCAGAGATGATAGTAATCTGATGGTTAGGAGCTATTGAAATGGAAACCTCTGACAGCTGATGAACATACACTATTCAAAAACTGATATGTTTGTCAATGAGAAATTCTCCTAAAAGGTATTTTTTGAAGCAGGTCATTACTCCTGCCATATGTGTGTATTTGATTCAGACTGTAGTGAATTCCAGGTATTAAGAAAATACTCTCTACTGGTTCAGATCAGCATCTGCCCTGTAACTTAGGGTGATGGAGAATTGCCTGGAGCACTGAGATGCTAAATGATTTGTATACATATATACACATATATGGATACATATAAACATATGCACATGTAGATATGTGTGTGTGTAAGAGGGAGTGGCCCCCCATTGACCTCTTTTGTTTTGGTTTGTAGACAATCAGAGGTTAAGTGACTTGCCCTGGGTGATGCAGCTAGTGAGGTCATATTTGAACTCAAATCCTCCTGACTTCAGGGCCAGTGCTTTATCCACTATGCCACCTAGCTGCCCCCACTGACCTTTATTGTGAATACTGGTTCATATACATATACATGTGCATTTATGTATGCATCTATATATGTGTGTACAAGTGTGTATATGTGTATGTGTATGCATTGCATCTGCATATGTATGTGTGGATGTTGTCTAAACCAAACAGACACGTGTGTGTATATATGTATTAGCTCATCCCCTAGGCAGGAGTAATGATAAAAAATACCTTTTAGAAGATGTATGTATGCATCTGGATGCATATGTATATATGAACATATCTTTCATAGGAGATAGATACAGATATATATACACATACTTCCACACACATATGCATATATAGGCATATAATTAGAATTCCTCATATACACACACATATATACATATATATGGATGTGAGTACGTATGATCATAGGTTTAGAAGTGAGAGAAACAATAGAGATCATCTAGCTCAAACCTCCATTTGACACAAGAGGAAGCTGAAGGCTGGATGAATTAAGCAATTTGTCTAAAGCCGCCAACCAGGGCCCTCTCCCCGGGCCCTCTCCCCTGTTCCATACAATGGATAAATTTATTGTTTGGAAAACAAGCCATGCTGCAATTTGAAAAGAGAGTAGAATAAAATGATCTCATTATAATAGGAAGGAAAAGGAAAAAAAAAACATTTAAAAACAACCTTATATTTAATTAAGTATAATTAATGATCAACTGCAGATCTGCCAGTTGATGTTTTGATGAAGAGGAGCAGTCTTCAGGGGAACAAGTCTTTTCTACTATGATGTGAGTGGAGAACTCATTTTTAATCATATGTGTTTCTCTTTGGCAAATAGCTATCTGAAGCACAGCTAATTTTGAAGTTCTCTTTTAAGAAGTTTTCTGATCTTCATGAGTACACAGAGTAATATAATGCCAGATGAATCACCAACCTGCTCTCTTCTTTTTCTGTAGCATTCCCATATACTCTAAGTAGGCACAGGAAATCTATCATATGAATCTGAAAGGTGGGTTCGATGTGTCCAATCTTCTGTTTGTCTATCCACCCAATGGACTTTCTGGTAAATGATTAATAAATACATTTTTCTCCTTTGCTTTTCATTGCTTGTGTAATAAAGTGTGACAACTACAGTAGCCTAGGGATTGTGAACAGTCAAGTACCCAAATTCTCCTTCAATTGCTAAATTATCTATTTTATCTTAGATTCTTACCTACAAGGATGACTCATTCAACTTGGCCCCCACCTACTCGTTCAAGCCCCCCCTTTTTTTTCTTTTTTTCCTAGCTATTTCATTTATTTATCTTCATTTAAAGTCCTGACTTCAATCTATAGTATAATTAGATTAGCAAATCAGTAAAAACAGAAACATTAATCATATGTAACAGACAATATTTTATATATACATATAAATATACACATATACATACACACACACACACATACACACACACACACACACACACACATATTTGATCTAGCTTTGCTAAAAAGCAGAAATCCCATCTTAGGCTGTAATCTTTCCCTCTGCTCTTCAGTGTCCTGTCCAATTTGACTATCTTCTTGTTATTCACCTTGCCTGCCACTACTCCCTTGGGATCATTGAACATTTGCAACCAATCTGTAGATGCCCCTCCTGGGAGTTCTGAAATCCTGCCTCAGCTGTCCTGATTGGTGAGAACATCACATGGTCCACTCTATGCAGCTGACCCCAGCCAGCCACCCCAGGCATCACTCTACTACCACATTAGTTTTTCCTTGTTTTCCAGCTCTAGAGCTTCAACTTAAGCAATACTGTCATTGCTACCTTAAGGAGTACATTTATATTAATAATAACTTATAGTTAGCATTTATAAAGCACTTTAATGTGAACAAAGAATTTTTACATATATTATTTCATTTGATCCTCATTACATCTCTGTGTGATAGGTGCTATTATCGTCTCCATTTTACAGATAATGAAACTGAGACTGCATCATCTTTGTGTCTGAAGCAGAATTTAAACAACTTTCCTTTGGCTCCAGTCACTTTTTTGGTGACTTCCCAAATCAAAAACTATCCCTGACTACCACTCCCCTATACCTACAGCTAGGTCTAGATTAATGCAAGTTCAAATAACGTAAAATTCAATTTAGTCTGAATTATAAAGTGATAGCAGGTTGCGTTTAGTATGAACCAAAATTCAGTTAATCCAACATGTGCTAACTATTTGAGGGTTTTAACATGAGGTCACTGCATCACTAGTCTGCACTTGCTTATCACTGCTTGTGAATGTGATGTGCTGCTATGTACCATATTACCAACAAGCATGTTAATCTTTTCAAAGAGTCCTTAAGAAAATAAACAAAAGGAAGAATATTTCAGGTGGAAACACTATGGATACACACACAAAGAAGAGGCTTGTTATTGCATTAGGACAAAAATCTGATACAATTGAACAGCATGGATGTGGTGGTAATAACTCTAAAATAGGATGAAATGCTGAAATGCCTGAATTTATAGAACAGAATATCATAAAACAGGCAGGCAAAATAAAAGAAAGAAGAAAAATTGTATCAGATTTTTGTGGTTTGCAAACAACTACAAGAAATAGAAGTGTTATAGTGATACAAGTGGAGTATTGTTTAGCCATATGGATTGCAGATTGCAATAAAAAAAAATACATTCCTCTTAGAAGGCAAGCCATTCAGGCATAAGCTTTAACTTTGTTTAAGGCAGGGAAAGAAAATGGAAATGAAGTAACTTTTACTACAGGAGTTTGTTGGTTCAATTGCTTTAAAAATCACATTCAATTGCTTAATGTTAAAATTATCAGAGAGGCAACCAGGACAGATGAGAATGCTGCAGCTAACTCTCTTCATGCTTTGATGAAAATAATAAAAGAAAGTGGATACACTGAATAACAAATTCCTAATGTGGATGAAACAGGCTTATTCTGGGATAAAATACCTTTCAGAACTTAAAACTAGTATTTGGTTTTTGTGGTTCAGTCATGTCCAACTCTTCATGACTCCATTTGGGGTTTTCTTGGCAAAGATACTGAAGTGGTTTGCAATTTCTTTCTCCAGCTTGTTTTATAGATGAGGAAACTGAGGCAAACAGGGTTAAGTGACTTGCCCAGGATCATATGGCTAGTAAATATCTGAGGCCAGATTTGAACTCAGGAAGATGTGTCTTCCTGACTCTAGGCCCCACACTCTATCCACTGTGCCATGTGAGAGTTAAATAAATGGTGCACACCAAAGGTGGATACACAAACAGCCCTGAAAAGGGCATGGCAGCCCTCACACCAGAGATCCATCTTCCTGGAACTCTTCATATACCCCATCTGAAATCTAGTCAGCAGTGAATGGAGAGACTAGAAAGGAAGAGATAAGCAGTGAATAGAAGATGGATTACTGCAAAAGACAGTCTTGTAGACCACAGGTGAGGTTGTCTTTTGTTTGCATTTTGGCTTGGGAAGGAAGATACTAATTTCAGTAAGGCAGCTGAATAAGAGAGAAAATAGCATCATATCAGAGAAAAGGTAGGAAAGGACCCATGGAAATATGGGGAAGCCAACTATAAATAAGGTCTTAAGGGTGGAGTACTTGAGTCTGAGAGCCTAGAACAGAAGGACCAAGAGGCATTTTCGCAAAGCTCAAGTAGTCTTCAGGGATAGCAATTAGCAAGAGCCAAAAAACCCTTGAGGGTTTCAGTTCTATGAAGTATGGAAGGAAAGAAGGATATTCCAGTTGCTGTAGAAGTTTCCCTCTGTTTGTGTTTTGGCCAGTGCTGCGCGATAGTGACACAGGATGTACAGGGTGTTCTTAAATTCTGGACACATAGACAAAAATGCATATTTTCAAGAAATGAAATTAAAGAAATTTTAACATTTTATTTAATTGGAATATTAACAAATAACATCTTCAATATGATTTCCATCATTTGTGATGGAAAGGTTGATGCGCTTTGCAAGATTCATGTGAATTCGATGGAATAACTCCACATTGCCGTCAATTTTAGCACATTTACTCTTTCTGTGTTCAATCAAGTGTGTTGCACCTGTGCTTTTTATTGAATACACCTTCTCCTTTAGCATACCCCAGAAAAAGAAGTCAAAGGGGCTAAGGTCTGTTAATATTCCAAATATTTCAAAATCTGCTTTTTTTCCTATGTGTGCAGACTTTAGGGACACCCTGCAGTATGGCATAGTAGAAAGACTTGAATTGGACTTAAAAGATATTTAGGTTCATAGTCAAGTGTTTAAAACAGGCAAGCCACTTAACCCATCCACATCAACTCCTTGAGCTGTAAAATGAAAACGATAATAAACGGATTACCTGCCTCATAGGGTTGTTATGAGAAAAGTTTTCTATAAACTTTAACATGCCAAATAAATGGGAATAGCTATTTTCATTACATCCACACAAAATACAGCTTGAGCTCATGTTAGAGGAGTAGGTCAAAGGCTGAAAGAACACTTCGTTACTTTTTCCTATTATCAAGTACAATCCAGTGCCCTTTGAAAGAACGGAAGCAGGGCTTCAAAGAGAAAACAAAGAGGAAAGACACTTTGAAGAGGCATTGGGGAAGCCTAATTTGCATCAGAATGCTGAAGAATAAAGAAGTGAGATCCAGAGAAGGAAGGAAAGATGGACCATGGAACTTCTGGAAATATGTAATGGGGATGAGATTCTTCCTATAGAAGAGGGGCACTTAACTTGGGACTCATGAACTTAAAAAAAAATGTTTTGATAATTATGTCAATATAATTGGTTTCCTTTGTAATCCTATGTATTTTGCTTTATGCATTTAAAAGCATTAATCTGAGAAAGGATCCAAAGGCTTCACTAGCCTGACAGAGGAGTAAATGGAAGGAAAAAATCTCTGTGATGATGACACCCAGATGTGGTCAGAGTGGGTGCTTTATGATCACTTAGACCTCATTTGTTTCCATCAGGCTGTAGGTTCTGGGATCAACCTAACAACAAGAAGCATATGTGACATATGCTTTCTTCCTAGATAATATACTCAGGGCATGGGGACTATTCCAATTCCCCCCTTTTTAATTTTTTGCTTTTAGAAATGTTGTTGTTGAGATGTCATTTGTCTTTACATCCAAGTTATTTTTCCTCCTGCCTCTAAATTGAACTGCCCCTTGAAAACAAAGAAAAACCAAGAAGCAAAAATATCTGATAAAGAAATTTTGTCTGACAATATATACAGTGTTCTATCTTAATATTGCCCCACTTTTCTGTCATATGAGGGACATATGTTTAGTCATTTATTCTTAATTAAAAAGTTTTTTCTTAAATTTTTAAAGGTACTCATTTTTTCCCTCTCTTTGTTTCCTGAAATAGAATAAAAACAAAACAAAAAAATAAAATTATTACAAAAGCACATGCATTCCAGCAAAACAAATCCCCATATTGGACATGTCAAAATATGTATGTCTATTCTGCATTTTAAATCTATCACCTCTCTGGCAGAAGTTAGGTAGCATGATTCATCCTCAGTCCTCTAGATTTGTGTTTTATTGTTGCATTAAGTCTTTCAAAGTCGTTTTTTTTTCCTCTACAGCGTTGTCATCAGAGTGTAAATTGTTCTCCTAGTTTTGCTCCCTTCATTCTGTATCATATCATAGAAGTATTTGCATATTCCTGATTGCTATCTTTTCTTCAGGACCTTCCCTAGTTTTACCATTGCTCGAAGTTCAACTTCCTTCCATTAACATTTTTGCCTAACTTGTTACGGTCATCATTTATATTGTTTTAGTCTTGAAAGGAGAAAGGAGGAATAAGTTTTGCCAAAGAAGGGGTGTTGTTCATCGTTAGTTCTTAAAGAAGACCAAGAATATCACAAGGGTGAAGTCTTGACTTGAGTGTGAACCGGATTTAAGTGATCCAGAGCCGCTCAAACGCATCAGCCTCAATCTCTCCTCCAGAGTCATAAGAGTCCAGTGGCAAGACAAAAGCCAAATAACAGGAGATGATCCAGGATGCAGCGGATAACCTTGGCCTTTTTAAGCTAAGGTCTTTTCCAGGCCTAGTTTGTCTGAGGCAACGCCCATTCAGTGATTAAAGGCTAGGTAAGAACTGAGACAAAAGATAGCCTAGTTTGCCATCACAAAAGAATCAGCCTGGGAGAGGAGACCTTCCAAGTTTCTAGCCAGAACAGAAAAAAAAAAGTACTATTTATGCTCACTCTGAGCCATTAAAACCCAAGTAATGAGCAAGAGAGTCTTGGGCTGAGACCTATTATTGGCCATTCAATGGGTTTAAAGGCACAGTCAGGTAACTCCATTTGAATCACAATTGGCTTTTCCAAACCCTATTTTTTTTCAGAGCTTTATTTCAAGAAATCATACTATTTCCTCCTATAACTCATCTAATTTCTCCTTTAAAAATTTAGGTGCTGTTAGAAACATACTCACATTGTCCAGGAATAAGCAAGACTTGTTGGGAAGCCAAGAACGTTTTAATTATAATTTACATTTATTCCCCCTGAATAAATGGATACCTCCCCTGAACAGAGTACAGGAGAAAGTACAAAGGACTCAGATGGACACCAGTCCTTTAATAGACCTTCACTTCAAATCTCCCGCCAGGCTCTTCATTGGCCAGATACAACCCCCTAACTGTGTACTTATGCCCTCCTCAAATGGCTTGTTTAAGCATGCATACAAGCCTCTGACCTTTCACCTGACCGACCTGAGGCCTGGTTTCTGCTAAAGCTGGGGTGGGGGGGGGGGGAAGTACACCTTCAGTTCTGTGGAAACAAAACTCCTCCTCCCATTTCTTACAGTGCTATACCATTTGGTACATATACGTTTAATATTGATATGCTTCACTGTCTAATGGTATCTTTTAGCAAGATATAATTTCCTTCTTTATTTCTTTCAAGTAGATCTATTTTTGCTTTTGGTTTGCCTGAGATCACGATTGCTACCTTTGCTTTTCTTTTTTTACTTCAGCTGAAGCATAATAAATTCTGCTCCAGTCCCTTACCTTACTCTGTGTGTGTCTCTGTGCTTCAAATGTGTTTCTTGTACATTCCATATTGTAGTATTCTGATTTTTAATCAACTCAGCTGTCTACTTCCATTTTATGAGTAAGTTAATCTTACTCACATTTACACTTATGGCAACGATGTATTTTCTTTCATCCTGTTTTCCCCATTTTTCCTTTCTCTCTGTCTCTCTCTGTCTCTGTCTCTCTCTCTCCCCCTCTCTCCTTTCATCCTGTCACTCCCCACAAGTGTTTTACTTCTGACCACCACCACCCCCAATCCACCCTGCCTTCTATCAGTCCCATTGATCTTTTTGTCTCCATCCCTTCCTACTTCCATATAGGGTAAGACAGATTTCTATATCCACTGAGGTGTGGAGTGTGTATCTTATCCCCTCTTTGAGCCAATTAAGATGAGAATAAGGTTCAAACATTGCCCATTGCCCCCACCTCTTCCCTTCTATTATAATAGTTCTTTCGTGCCTCTTTTATGTGAGATAATTCAGCCTATTCTACCTCTTCCTTCCCCCTCTCTTCTTCCAGTGCAATCCTCTTTCTCATCCCTTAATTTTGTTATTTTGGCTATCATCCCATCATAGTCAACTCACACCTGCACCTCCTATGTATACCCCTTCTAATTGCCCTAATAATGATAAAGTTGTTACAAGTCATCTTCCAATGTAGTAATATAAATAGTTTAACCCGATTGAATCTCTTGTGTTTCCTTGTTCCTGTTTACTTTTCTATGCTTCTCCTGAAGCTTGTATTTGAAGATAACTTGTTGCTGTTGTTCAGGTCTGGTTTTTTCATTAGGAATGCTTTAAAGTCCTCTATTTCATTAAATATCCATCTTTTTCCCTGAAGGTTTATACTCAGTTTTTCTAGGTATGTGATTTTTGGTTGTAATCCTAGATCTTTTGCCTTCTGGAATATCATATTCCAAGCCTGCCAGTCCTTTAATGTAGAGGCTGGTAAATGCTGTGTAATTCTGACTGTGGCTCCATCATACTTCAATTTCTTTCTGTCTGTTTGCAGTATTTTCTCCTTGGCCTAGCAGCTCTAGAATTTGACTATAATATTCCTGGGAGTTTTTATTTTGTGATCTCTTTCAAGAGCTGATCAGGGGATTCTTTCTACTTCTATTTTACCTTCTGGTTCTAGGATATCAGGGCAATTTTCCTTGATAATTTCTTTTTAAAATACTGTCTGGCTCTTTTTCTGATCATGGTTTCAGGTAGTCCAATAATTTCAAAATGATATCTCTTTGATCTATTTACCAGGTCAGTTGTTTTTCTGATGAGACATTTCACATTTTCTTTTATTTTTTCATTTTTTTGATTTTGTCTTATTGTTTTTTGATGTCTCATGAAGTCATTAGTTTCCACTTGCCCAATTCTAATTTTTAAGGAATTCTTTTCTTCAGTGAGTTTGTATACCTTTTTGTTTTTTCAATTTGGCCAGTTCTACTTTTTAAGGAATTGTTTTCTTCAGTGAATTTTTGTACCTCCTTTTCCATTTGGTCAATTCAATTTTTTAAAGAGATATTTTCTTCAGTGAATTTTTGTATATCCTTTTTCCTTTTTTTTTTTTTTTTTTTTTGCTTCTTTTACCAAGCTGTTGACTCTTTTATGATTTTCTTGGATTACTCTCATCTCTTCCCCCTCCTCCTCCCCATTTTTTCTTCTATCTTTTATTATCTGGCTTTTAAAATTCTTTTTAAGCTCTTTCAGGAGTTCTTTTTTGGGCCTGAGACCAATTCACATTTTCCTTTGAGGCTTTACATGTAGCCATTTTTATATTGTTATACCCTTCTAAGTTTATGCTTTGATCCTTCCTGTTAACATGGTAACTTTCTATGGTCAGGTTCTTTTTAAATTTTTCTGCTTTTTTTTTTTTTTGGCCTATTTTGTGACTTTTTCTTTTATGCAAAAGTTGGATTCTGTTTCTAGAGTGGAGAGGGTACTGCCCCAAGTTTCTTGTGCTGGTGCTTGGGGCCAGGCTACTGATCCATCCCAAGGGGAGGATCTTGCTCCTGGCTTGCTGCAGAAGTAGGGCCTCACAGCTAGATTGCACTGTGGACAGGGCCTCACAGGTGGCCTACACAGGCTACTGGCTTACCTCAGGGCTCAAATCCTAACTACTGACTTGTACTGAGGGTAGGGCCTCACTGCTGGTTTGCCCAGAGGCCTTGCTGTGGTTCCCTGGCCAATAGCCTGCCGCTGGCTGGCTCACTAAACTATGCTCTCCTCTTACCCTCATGAGACAGATCTTTTCCGCTGGTCCTCCATGTTGTCATGGGCTGGAAAACTTCTCCATTGCTCCAAAATTGTTTCTGAGGTATTATTCCAGGGTTGTTTGGAGGGGAATTTTGGAGAGATCATAAGTTCCTGCCTCACTCTGCCTTCTTGGCTCTAGAACCAAGAAGGTAATTATTTTTAAAAGATTTGTTGATGCATTTTGTGTTTAAGTCACAATCATTTCTGAAAACACTAGAGTGACAACAATAACAACCATAGCACGTACTGTGTGCCAGGTACTATGCTAAGTCCTTTACAATTATGATCTCATTTGATCCTCACAACATCCCTGAGAAGTCAATGCTATTATTATCCTCATTTTTACAGATAAGTAAACTGAGGCAAACTCAGGTTAAATGATTTGCCTAGAATCACAGAGCAAGTAAATCTGAGGCTGGACTTGAACTCAGGCTTTCCTGAAATCTAGCCCAGGCCTCTGTCCATTGTGCCACCTCAAGTTGAATCCTCTGCTTATTTAAAAAAAAAATGATTTTTTTTAAAGGATCAAGAGAAAACACTGGACTTTTTCTACATCTCTCTGCCAGAAGGAAAGAGATATGTTTCAAAATCTGATCTTCAAGATCATTATTGGTTTTCAAATGAGTCATATTCACTTTCCTTTTGGTGAAATTTTCATTTATATTGAGTTATTATACACATTATTCTTTTGGATGTATTTATTTTGCTACCCTTTAGAATGTAAGCTCTTTGAGGCCAGGGACTATTAATTGTAAGGCATGATTGAATTTTTGTTTCCACGGAGACTATATGAAAATGTGATTTGAAGCCATACTGGTGGCTAATTGTAGGCATTTGGTCTCTTGAAAATCAGCATATCTAAAAAGGGCAGACTCTTCTTTGTTCTAAGAAGGCCTGTTCCTGTATCTCTAAAGAAATGTCAGGCCAGGTGTCAGTCTCAAAAGCATAAGACTCAATCCAGACTCAGTATTAGATAATGGGTCTTTGATCATTGATATCCTGGGTTTGAATCTCCAAATCCATGCTTTTGTCAATTCTCTTTAGTAACTGAGGGGGACCTTTCTCACACTATGTGATGCAGACAAACTGAAAGGAAACTAAAAATATAAAGAATGGGGTGTATGTGGATGAGGAGGGAGGGAGGGATTGAGGTGTGGAGGTGAAAGAGATGTAATCAAGGGGTGAGTTTTAGTGAACCCTGAAATGCTGACCAATGGGGTTCAAGGCATGAAATTCAAATCTGGAGGAAATAAAAGAGCTTTGTACCTAACTTGAGGTGTGCTTGTGCCAGCTAAGAGCCAAGTCACCCCATCAAATAATGACGCGAAATAAAAATCTTTTTTTCTAAATTCACACATGGCCAGGTAAAATTCTTGGTATTTCTTACATTAATGTCTTTGAACATCCAGAGCCTACTACAGAGCCAATGTTCTTTCCACTGTACCACAATACATGGTTAATTACATTAATTGATTTCCTAATGTTTAATCATCTTCACATTGCTGGTCCGATGGGATACATTTCTAGATATATTGTGAAAGTTTCTTTGTGTTAATATTTTTTTAAACATTTAAATCTATTGCTATTGTTGAAATTAATTAATAGTTCCCTTGCTCCACCTCATCCCTGCTGGCTGTGGTTTGATGAGTCATATTTTTGCTCATAAAGTCCAGAAAACTTGGGTTCAAGTCCCACTTCTAACACCTACTGAAAACGTGACTGAGCAAATCCCATAAGCTTTCTGTGTCCCAGGCCAATCCTTAAGAATATAAATTGCAGAACAGGTATAGATCTGCATAGATAGAACAAATTTCCTCATTCCCAATAGCAATGAAATGACTGGTTCAGTTTTTAAAAAGAGGGTATAAGAGCAGGAGAATTTGGCAGAATGCCTCCTTTCTCAATTATTGAATATCACTTTGGTAGCGTAAGTCTTAATCACTAAGTAATTAAACTGTTTGATAGTATTCACTTGAAAATTCATACAGACCAAGGATATTTTTCTTCAACAGTTCAATGATGAAATAATTGGTTTCTCTTTTTTAAGATTAGGTTGCTTAAGGTCTCATTTTTTTTGGTAAACAGTATTTTCTGGTTTTGTTGATAGTAACTATTTTCTTAAAATTATTTGTTTTGCAGGGAAATACTTTGGTATAATAATTTACAATCATTCTTTTTATTTCCTCTGTGCACTCTGAATTACCCTTATTCATTTTTTATTTGGTTGATTGGGTTGATCCCTCTTTCTTTAAATCAAGTTAGCGAATGGTTTATTGATTCAATTCATCTGGGAAAAAAAAATCCAGCTCTTAGTTTTGTTTCCTAGTCTATAGTCTCTCCTCTTTCCAAACCCCATCCTCCACACAGCTGTCAATATGGTATTCCTAAAGCACATGTCTAACTTTGTCTCTC
Source organism: Trichosurus vulpecula (assembly GCF_011100635.1). Taxonomy (NCBI): domain Eukaryota; kingdom Metazoa; phylum Chordata; class Mammalia; order Diprotodontia; family Phalangeridae; genus Trichosurus; species Trichosurus vulpecula. The sequence continues at coordinate 111,504,036 of NC_050573.1, forward strand.
TCCTGCTCCATAAATTCCAGGGGCTCCCCAGTGCCTCCAGCATCAAATTCATTCTAGTCTCCTTGACATTTAAGGTCCTTCACAATCTTGCTCCAACCTACCATCCCAGGCTTATTACTTGTTACTCCTACTCACACACTTTATATATCATCCAAACATGTCCTTTATAAGGCTTCTCATACAACATTCTATCTCTAATCTTTGTACCTTTGCTCTTGCTTTCCCACACGCCTGAAATGCATTCCCTCCTCTTCTCTGCCTCTCAGTGTCCCTTGCTTCCTAGAAAGCCCAGGTGAAAAGCCATCTCAAGCATGAAGTCTTTCCCGATGTTCTCAATTGTTCCTGCCTTGCCCTTCCACCATTTGCTTTGTATTTATGATCCATAAATTTTACATGTGCTTATATGTGTGCATGTGTATATGTGTGTGTATGAATATGTGTATGTACAAGTTGTTTCTGCTCATAAATACAAATTCTTTGAGGATAGATATTTTTCCTTCATATCTGAATTCTCAGTACCTAATACAGTGCTGGCACATAGTAGATATTTAATAAATGCTTATTGACTGATAATACTTGTTAAACTTGGGATCTCTTCTGGGTTGGAATAGGGCCACTTAGTATCTTTCCAAAATCAGGACTCTTCCATCTCTTAAAGTCTGTGATTCATTAATAGATTATTTTCAGTATTTATCTATTTCTCTTCTAGTTTTAAAGATTTCATATTTTTTACTTGTTTGAGTTTTATTAATTTGTTAATTTTCTATTTTAATTACATACTCAATTCATTAATCCTCTCTTTTTCCCTTGTGTTAAAATATATTTTAAAAGATATCTCTCTCTCTCTCTCTCTCTCTCTCTCTCTCTCTCTCTCTCTCTCTCTCTCTCTCTCTCTCCTCTTCTCTCTTCTCTCGCTCTCTCTCTCTCTCTCTCTCTCTCTCTCTCTCTCTCTCTCTCTCTCTCTTTCTCCCTCTCTCTCTCTCTTTTTCTCTTTCTCTCTCACTTTTGTTTTAGCTACAGTTAGTGGACAATAGGATTTTATCTGAGATTTGAAGCCAGGAGGCAGAGATGAGAAAGGATGTTGACTCTGTTGTTATTCGCTTTAACATAGTTATTTGCTATTTTTATGATTTGTTGTTTGACCCATTCATTAATCAGGATGACTTAGTCTCCATTTGTCTCTGCATCTTTTGCTTATGTTCCCAGTAAAAGATGTTTGAGTTCACCATCTTTTTACATTTATTATTTACTAGTGCCCTAGCCCATAAGTAATTTTTGGAATTATAATGTGATGTTGAAAAATGTATATATAATTTATTACTGTTCAGAAGATCACTAAAATCATCAAATCTGTTTTTGAATGGTCTATTGAATTCTATGTTTTCCTCTTTTTTTTCTTTATTGTTATGGTAGATTTATTCAGTTCTGAAAGAAGATTAAAGTCTTCTATGATTATTTTGTAACATCTATGCCTTTTTGTAATTTGTTTAGCTTTTCCTTTAAGAACTTAGACAATATGTAACTTAGTCCATATAAATTTAATAGTTATATTGTTTCATTCTCTGTGGTGCCTTTAAGCATAATATATTTTGGAGGAACAAAGGAGAGAAACTAGCATTAATTAAGCACCTACTATTTGCCATGCAAAGTGCTTTTCAAAAATTATTTATTTAATTTTGCTTTTCATCTCAGAATTGGGAATTTAAATCATTGCTTGACCTCAAATCATAATTGTTTATTTGTAATATCTCGACACATAGTACATTTTGCTCCAATTTATCATTTTAATTTTATCTGGCTTCCTTTTAAAGTAGGATTTGTATGGAGAAAAAATATTAGGTTTCGTTTTCTTGTCCATTTTGCCATTTTATTTCATTTTATTGAGAAGTTTCACCCATGAAAAAATAAAGTTTAATTCCTAGGTTTATGTTTTTCTTTATTTAAATTTTTTTATAAGTGTAAAAGGGGATTGGCCAATGGGATTAGTCTCTGCCTTCTGCCAACCCATGTTGGGGATGTTGTGAGGTTGCTTCAGAAAGTGAATGATGATGTACAATCTATGATGCTCCAGAACCATTGTATGGACAGTTATACTGTGGCTGTTCCCTTTCTGTTTACTTTATGATGAAGAAAACCTTTTAAATTTGCTACTGAGCCAGGCACACAAAAGGCTACACCATTGAAATGATCTCTCTCTCCTTCCTTCTGGCTACAAGGTTTAAGGATGACTGAGCTCCAGAGGGTCAATGTAGTGCAATAAGTGTTGGCATGGTCTTCTTTCAATTGCAATTGCAGAGAGTGTTTGATCTGTGAGGGGCAAGTCTGATAGGGCGGTCTTTGCTGTTCCCTTAGTACAGGGCCTCATGAAATCTCCAAAGGTTTTAAGAGCCAGTGATTGAGCCCAGGAAGGAGACAGTCAACCTGCTAGATCCACCCCATTGGTAAATCTACCCAGTGACAGAGACACTGTGTTCTGCAGGTATTAGAGCAACTCATCCATTGGCTATGCTACATACAAAAATGGACTCACTGATGGCAAATATTTGTAGCAGCTGCTCGGAACCCACTCACCCTAGGGACCAAGGCAGTACACTAGAGAGTGTGCGCCATTTATGGAGTATTACAAAATCCTCTCAGTAAACATCGCTTGGCAAAAGCTAATTTAAGTCAATTGCTTACCCATGGAGATATCAACTGCCTAAATGATTTTGGGGAGATACTAATTGGCACTGTTGTTGTTAATAAGTCATTTTCCAGTCATGTTTAACTCTTTGTTGGGTTTTCTTAGCTAAGATACTGGAATAGTTGGTCATTTCCTTCTCCAGATCATTTTACAGATGAGGAAACTGAGGTAAACAGGGCATAAGTGACTTGCCCAGGGACACATAGCTAGTGTCTCAGGCCCAGTTGGAACTTAGATCTTCCTAAGGCCCAGCGCTCTGTCGTAATCACTGATGACTGATTTTGGAGGAGCATGCTAGGTGGGATCTTATGCCAATAATATAAGTAAAACCCCACAGTCCTTCATACATAGCCCTGGGAGCTTAGAGGGAAGAGAGAACAGGGGCTTTTCTCAGAGAGCCCTATCACCAGTGCTAGTTTCAACTGGAGGAGCAGCCCCAGAGTACATGCTATCCATTGATTTGGTCAGCATTTAATCCCTGTCATTAGTTTGCACCACGTTAATTTGATACCAGTCTCTTCCCACAGAATTTCACTCCTCCCAGTACCCTTGTTCATTCCAAATTCCTTGAGCTTACTTTTAGCTTTATTATTTAAGCTTTCTTCCTTTACTTCCTTTTTTTACATTTTTATTCTTCTCTTTGTTTTGTTTTAGACTTCTCTTTCCCAGATTATATGCTTTAAAATCTTCCTGCTCACCCCTCACATCCACTCTCTTAATGAGTAATATTCATTTGGCGAATTTTTCTAAGAAGTGTTAATTTACTTCATCCCTTTCTTATTCTTTTTCTAGGCTATTCTGAAATCTAATCTCCTATTCATGGGTTTTAGCTTGCACATTATTTCTTTATTGCATTTTATTCCCTTTATCCAAAGCAAGACTCTTGGGAAACAAAAGCTTTGCTTCCGTGTATGCCCAATTCATCTATTAGTGCAATTAAAGCTCTCACTGACTCCTTTGCTATGCCTCCACCTCTCTTTTTTTTTGCTTATTTTTTTAATAATATTTTTTATTTTTAGTTTATAACACTCAGTTCCATGAGTTTTTGGTTTCCAAATTTTCTCTCCTTCCCTCTCCTCCCCTCTCCCCCACCAAGAGGGCATGTAACGTAGGTTCAATGTACTTTCTCCTGAGGAGCTTCACTATCAGAAATATTAAATTATGAAAGATGTTGCATGGTAGGTAGAGAAGTAGTTCTGTATCCTGTGTCACAGGGCCTGGTCCTACATACCCTTACACTCACCTTTTGCCCATTCTAAGTCCAATATACCCTCCTTCTGCACTTTTGTCATCTTGCTCATACACCTTCCATCCGGGACCCACCGAGCAGTTAAGATTTCCCCTCGCTCATCTGACTTGCAGGTGACACAAAGCTACTAAGGACTGCTAACACACTGAATGACAGAGTCAAGATTTGGGGATATCATACTAGGTTAATGGGCTAGACCAAAGTTAATACAATAAAATTTAAATATTAAATCTTACACCTAGGTTCAAAATATCAACTTCTCAAGTACAAGATGGGCAACTGGATTCATAAAATCTGTGTTATTTCCCCACCTCTGGAGGCAATGGGGTTAAGTGATTTGCCCACCTAGCTGTCCCAAATTTGATTTTTTTAAAGATGTATACAGAATATGGAAGCAAGAGCAGATAACTAAAGAAGAAAATAAAAAGGTGGCCTGGTGCTGTAGGAGCAGCTAGGTGGTACAGTGGATAATGTCAGGTCTGGATTCTAGAAGACCTAAATTCATATCCATCCTCAGACACTTACTAGCTGTGTGACCCTGGGCAAATCACTTTACCCTGTTTGCCTCAGCTTCCTCATCTGTAAAATGAGCTGGAGAAGGAAATGGCAAACCACTTTAGTACCTTTGCCAAGAAAAGCCCGCATGGGATCACAAAGCCGGACATGACTGAAAATGAGTGAACACCAACAACAATCATGGTGCTGTAGGAATGTTATTAGGAATGATAGAGCTCATAAAGATTTGAAATTGGTAATGAACACTAAAGATAAGGAAAAACAAATAGTTATTTTGTGGACAAGAGGAATAGTTTTGGGATACTTTTCAATTCGATTCAATAAATGTGTTAAGTGCCTATTTCCTGCCAGATATGCAGCTAAATGCTGGGGATACAAAAAGAGGCAAAAGACAGTTCCTATCTTGAGCTTACAGTCCAATAGGGAATAGAGAGTCACTGGCATAAATGGGGATGATAAATAATAATAATAATATCGAGAGGAAGGCAGAACAACTAAACTCTTAAGTTTCCTTCTTTTTTCTCAATCAAAGATGAGAATGTTTGACCTGGAAAAGAGAAAATATTAACAATTTGAAAAATATTATAACAGCTTGTCATAGAGGAAAGACCATTGAATTCAGAGTTTAGAGTCAGAGAATTTGAGTTTAAATCTTGGCCCTGCTACTTACTGTGACTTTTGGGAAGTCCCTTGAACTCTTTGGACATCAGTTTGTTAATCTACACACTGAGGAGAATAAAGTAGATGATCTCTGACGCCCCTTTCTGCTCCAAACTCTGTATTCCTGTTATTTCCAAGGGCATTTAGTTGAACAAGAATTCTTTCTACATTCCCAACACCTAACCATTACCTGAAGACCTTTAGTGAGGGGAAAATCCACTCACTAACCTATAGTTTGTAGTCTCTCCTTTTTCTAAGGGAGAAACAATAGCTATCTTCAAGAAATGTAGAAGACAATCTTGTTCAAGTACAGGCTGAACTGGCTGATCTCTGAGAGTATCATCTCTGAGAGAGTGAGCATGGGGAAATAAACTTTTGCTTTCATGTTCCATTTTTCTCCCAGTTTCAAGAAAGTAATGATCTGGTACAAGGCAGACCAATACCTTGCTGGTCTTATGCCCAGAAAATATAGATTGTATTCCCATCTATAATATTGTGTAGTTTTAATTTTTTATTTATGGAATAAAACAAACCTTTACATAACAGTACAATTAAAAAAGATCATTGGGGCAGCTATGTGGGGCAGTGAATAGAGGACTGGCCCTGGAGTCGGGAGGACCTGAGTTCAAATGTGACCTCAGACATCTGACACTAGCTGTGTGACCTTGGGCAAATTGCTTAACCCCAATTGCCTTGCCTTCCCCCCTCCAAAAAAAAAAAGATCACTGTCCATGAAACTGTAAATCCACTATGCACAACTTGCTATTCCTTTCAAATATACAACAAAAATATCATGAAAATTTCTTTTTTTTCTTCTCTCCCCTCCACAGCTCTAGAGATGGCTACCATTAGACACAAACGGGTATCTACATATATATATACATACATACATATATATATATATATATATGTGTGTGCGTGTGTGTGTGTGTGTGTGTGTGTGTGTACAACGATTATATACATACTTCTATTTATCAGTTCTTTTTCTGGATTCAAATAGCAGCTTTCTTCACTTTAGGTAATTTTATTGCCTGTAATTTATAGTTAATTTGGGTATTTATTGGGTATTTTATATATTGGGTATTTATGGGGTATTTAATTTGGGGTATTTATAATAGCCAAAATAAATTATTCACTCAAAATCATTCTTAAAACAATATTGCTGTTACTCTACACAGTGTTCTCTTGGTTGTGGAAAATATTATACTATTTTATATCATTTTTAATTTCAACTAGACCCAGAGCCTGAATTAATGAGTAACTGAATGAAGATCTTCTTCTTTCACCTGTACTTCCTTGTTCTCTCTAAAAGTTTGCTCAGGAAATACCCTTACCTCTGTCAACAAGACCAGATTAGACTGACCTAAGGACATTCTTACCCCTGTTAGCCATTAAAGGATGAGACCCTAATTCCAAGAGAGACTACCTCGCTTAATATTAACTGACCTTTGTCAACATTCTTTACAACTCTGTTCCATTAAGGAAAATCCTCTTCTTGTATCATGGTTAAACATACATGGGGGTCATAAAAAATGAGGTAACACAGGCTTGCTGGGTCTGCTAAAATAATGTATATAAGTTTTCTCATTCCTTTGTTCAGGGAGCCAGAGTTTATGCTCTGACTCCTTGTACGTACAAGTAAACTATGCTTTAAGGGAAAATAATAAACAACATGGATTTTTCTATCACCTAGCTCTGTTGTTTCCTTCAACCAAATTTTCAGGTTTAACATGGTTCTGCTCATTTCAGTCTTCATTATTTCATGCAAGTTTTTCCATGTTTTTCTAAAATCATTACGCTCATCATTTTGATGAGGGCACAGTCTCTGGGAACCCCCTTGAACTCTCCTTGAATCTTCTAACTAGATCTGGCCTTCTCCTAAGCCTTACATTATCATTAGGCCCAAATCTCTACCTAGCCTTGCCCTTTGTTGTCCAGCTACTTCCCACCCTTGATACTATCAATATCCATGCCTTCAGCTACTTCCCACCCTTAATCCCATTCTCTTGGTTCCTGGAGTCTGACCTCATCCTAGTCCCTGGGGTCCCATCAAGCTCCTCCTTAGACTCCTCCTCAAGACCCTCCCTAAACCCCTCCTCTAGTCACCCCAGACCATATAATTTCCATCTTGCCCCCATGAAGGTGCTCAGATTCAATCTACCTTAGCAGATTGAATCTGGCCTGCTTGTGAAAACAGGTGGCAAAAAGGGTGGGATTTCTAAAGACAGCCCATTATGGTGAATCCCTAATAAACTTTGTCTTTTTCCCTTGGCTGAGAAGGCTTGAGTCGAATTCTTTTGGCAGGATCCGGCGTGTTGGTATTTTGGATTCACGAGCACCCCTAGAAACGTATGGTTCCCTACCTATCATTCATCATTTTTCCTTAAACCTCTTCAATTTCAGTGTGTAGTTTTACTTGAGTTATTTCCAGTGACTTGTACATGGAGGGTGTCAAGCATCAATCAATCAGCCCACACCACTTAGTCCTGATGCTTTTATCAGCTGAAAATATTTCCTTTGAATCAGTCAAATAAGGGCATTTGTACTAGGTAAAAGAAGTCTCTAAAAACCATTAGGGATGCTTCACAAGAAGTGTGCTGGTATTAGCTAAGGAAACTTGGTTACATCCTGCGGATCCTCTTTAAAACAACATACTAGTCCATCAATTGGGGAATGGCCGAACAAGTTGTGGTATATGAATGTAATGGAATGCTGTGGTGCTATAAGAAATGGGGAAGATACGGACTTCATAATAACCTGGAAAAACCTACATGATATAATGTTGAGTGAGTGGAGCAGAACCAGGAGAACATTATACATAACCACAGATACATAGATTCTGTGATGACTAACCTTGATAGACTTTGCTTGTCTCAGCAATACAAGGTTCAAAGATAATTCCAAAGGACTCATGAGGGAGAGAGCTATCTATATCCAGACAAAGAACTATGAAGTGTGAATACAGATTGGAGCAAACTATTTGCTTTCCTTTTTTTTTCTCTTTTGTTTGGTTTTGTTTCTTCTTTCTCATGATTCATTCCATTGGTCATAATTCTTCTTTACAACTTGACTATTGTGTAAATAAGTTTAATGCGAAGTTATATGTAGAAGATATATCAGATTCCATGCTGTCTTGGGGAGTAGGGGGAGAGGAGGGAAGAAAATATGGAACTCAAAATCGTGTGGAACTGAGTGTTGTAAACTAAAAATAAAAAATCTTAATCAAAAAAACAGAAATAAGAGTTAAGTAGTAAAAAATAAAATAAAATAAAAAAATAAAACAACATACTAATTCGGAACCTACAGATTCAAGCATCTGCCAGCATAAAGGAGAGTCTGATGAGGTCACAGTCTCTGGGAACCCCCTTGAACCTGGAGTATAGTCTCTGGGAGCCCCCTTGAACTCTCCTTGAATCTTCCAACTAGATTTGGCCTTCCCCTAAGGCCATAAACCTTACATTATCATTAGGCCCAAATCTCCATCTAGCCTAGCCCTCTATTGTCCAGCTGCTTCCCACCCTTAATCCTCATCAAAATATCTATACCTTAAACCCTATTACCCTAGCCTTCTGTTGTCTTTCATCTCCAGGTAGCCTTCAGCTATTTCCCACCCTGGAGTCTGACCTCATCCCAGTCCTATCAAGTTCCTCCTTAGACTCCTCCTCAAGACCCTCCCTAAACCCCTCCTCTAGTCACCCCAGACAACCCCTCAATCCCTCCCACAATCTTTGTGTATATAAGTTACCTCTTGCCTCCATGAAGGTGCTCAGATTCAATCTAGCTCAGTAGATTGAACCTGGCCCACTTGTGAAAACAGGTGTCACAAAGGGTGGGATTTGTTAAGACAGCCCATTATGGTGAATCCCTAATAAACTTTGTCTTTCTTTGGCTGTGAGAATGCTTGAATCAAATTCTTTCAAGCAGGACCTGGCATGCTGCTATTTTGGGGTCTTGACCACCCCTAAACATGTGGTTCCCTATCTCACAATTTCCCGTAACCTCATCAGTACAGCTAATAGTGTCTCCATCAGGAGCCAAAGACAAACTGGACTCACTGGATGAAGACAGCCTTAAGGATTTTAAGAGGACTCTAGAAAAAACTCCACAATGCCTAAAGGGAGCTTTGAGAGTCCTCAACAAAGAGGAGAAGACTTCTGGCAATCAGGAGCAGCAGATGACTGCTTTGCCACATGGGCTCTGTAATCTCAGTCCACTTTGCCCTAATCTTCAAACATGCTGGTAGGACAGCTTGTCACAGAATTTGGGGGAGGGATGTCTTATGCCAACTGTCTTATGATGCCACCTTAGAAAAAAATTCCTTTCTAAAAATGAATTAAAAGTCCGGTTGACTGACCTCAACTAATGATTATGGTAAGAAGCACATCAGCACATCAGAAGGGCTCATGAGCTAAATCAATAGAAAGCTAAAGGCCCCTCAAGAGGAGCCCTCTGAGGACACAAACTGCTAGTGTCATTGGGGGTTAGGAGAGCAGATCCATAACATGGGCTTTACTTGACTGTTAATTTCTAAGTATACGTCATGAAACTTGTATTGACAGAAATGCAACCAAAAAAATAAAATAAAAACTCTTAATTAATTGGAAGGGGTTTTAAATTCATTTGGATTATTTTTTTTTCTACATTCTATGTAGAATCACAATGCACTAAAACAAAAGGGTGTTTTTTTAAAGCGATTTAGTTTTAAAAAACAAAAAATTCCATGGTGTAGCCTGAGCTCTACATAGATTCATCCCAAACACTTATGCTCTCTTCTTCATCAATAGACCTTTTACACAGGGGTACAGTGGTATCCATGACAGTGAGAACAGTACCAGATTTGGAACTGGAACAATTGGGTACAAATTCTGCCTCTGGTCCTTACTACCTACATGGCTTTAGGCAGGTCAAATCATTTCTCTGTGACTCAGTTCCCTCTTCTGTAAAATCAGGGGATTGAACTAAAGAAGGCCCTTTAAGCTCTAAATCCTGTGACCAAAATATTATTTAATACATATTTGTTAAACACCCATTCTGTGCAAGAAACCCAGGGAAGTGCAAAGATGGTATCATAGTTTCTGTCCTCAAAGGGCATATAGCCTAACACACACACACACACACACACACACACACACAAAAGTCCAATGCCATTCGCCAGGCAATAAAATTGCCTAAAACATTTTAGAAATAATTCCAACACTACCCCCTTGCATTTCCTAAGATCACAGCGACTCCTTTCTTCCACAAAAAAAAGCCTATGGCGCATTAGAACCCCCTTCCAGTTCAACCCTCTTCTGTGAACCTGGGTTACTCATGACTCCAGTTCTGTCTTTAGGGGACAATGCAAATTAAAAACAACAACAACAAAGAAAAAACTCCTCTTTCTTTGATCCATGGAAATAGTACTCAGCCCTTCTCTTGTTTTTAAGAGTTTTACCCCATAGAAAAAAATACAATGAATTAACATTTTTAAAAGCAGGGGAAAGGAGGTGGAACACATGCTTTGAAAATATTATTTATTTGAAAATATTATCTATTGCTATATAGAAACCTGGGGCAGCATCAGGGGTTCGGGGATAAGGGGTGCTCGAAACCCCAACATACCAACATGGCGGGTCCTGCTGAAAGAATTCGATCCAAGCCTTCTCAGCCAAGGAAAAAGACAGTTTATTAAGGATTCGTCATAATGGGTTGTCTTAAGAAATCCCACCATTTGTGACGCTTGTTTTCACAAGCCGGCCAGATCCAATATAATGAGCTAGATTGAATCTGAGCACCTTCATGGAAGCAAGATAAGACTCATATACAGCAAGATTATGGGAGGGATTGAGGGGTGGTCTGGGGTGATGAGAGGAGGGGTTTAGGGAGGGTGTTGAGGAGTCTAAGGAGGAGCTTGATGGGACTGGGATGAGGTCTGACTCCAGAGTGGGAAATAGCTGAAGGCTACATGGAGATGACAGACAATAGAGGGCTAGGGTAACAGAGCTAGGGTATAGATATTTTGATCAGGTTCAAGGGTGGGAAGCAGCTGGACAACAGAGGACTAGGCTAGGTAGAGATTTGGGCCTAGATATTGAAAGGCTTATGGACTTAGGCAAAGACCAGATCAAATGGGAAGATTCAAGGAGAGTTCAAGGGGGTTCCCAGAGACTGTAGCCTCATCAAGGCCTCAGGCCATATGTGGCCTTCTAGGTCCTTGGGCACAGCCTTTAGACTAAGTCCAAACTTCACAGAATAAATCCTTTTATTAAGGGAATTTGTTCAGTGAAGTTTGGATTCAATCAAAAGGCCACACTTGAGGATCTAGAGGGCCTCCAGGCCACAGATTTCCCACCCCTGAACTAGGTAGTACTGTGGATTGAACCCCAGGCCGTGGAGTTAGAAAGACCCAAGTTCTAACACATTTTCAGATGCTTACTAGCTGTGTGACCCTGGGCAAGTCACTTAACCCTGTTTGTCTCAGCTTCCACATCTGTAAAATGAGCTGGAGAAGGAAATGGCAAACCACTCCCATATCTTTGCCAAGAAAAACCCAAATGGGGTCAGGAAGAATCAGACACAACTGAACAAGAACAATATGTAAACCCCCAGGCAACCAGGTTTCAGTTTTCCTTGGTTCCTACATTCTAGGTTGATTAATCCTTTCTTCAGGTGTAAATGGAGGCAATCTTTTCCAGTGAAATGTTGAGTTTTCACTTGTGCCACTTAGAATAACTTAGTTCCTTCATCCTGGTAGATCAGAAAAGTCTTCATGTCAAGTTGGCATTCTAGGAAAGCTTTGAAAGGAGTTAAGGTATTTTAAGAGAGGGAAATAAGAAGAGATTGCCAAGGTATGGAAGTGAAAGATGAAACAGTGTGTATGGAGAACAGTAAAAGTAGGCCAATTTGGCTAGAATTTAAGAGTAAATGAAGGAGGTAAGGGTCAGTAAGGCTGGAGGCCAGTTAAAGTCTTTCTCCTAAATTTCTGACCTGTCTTTCACATCCAGAAATTATTAGCTAAAATACCTGTGCAGGTCCTGACTTCTTGGTTAAGATAGGAAACCCTGTCTAGATTTCAAAGATTTCTCCCCTTGAGCTTCAAGTCCGAAGAAGCAAGCAGTTTTCTTCTCACTTTTCTGTACTTCTTGATACTCTGGAAACTGTCTCTTTCATTTGACCTCTGCTCAATGTCCTTGCTGATTTGCCTCAAACCAAATTCCTTATTCCAATTTCAATACCTACCTCTGTCCCTTAAAGTGCAATCACATTTTCTGCCTTCTACTTGGACTGAGATATGAGCCCTAGCCTTCTCAGAAGGCCACAAGGACCCCAAACCACTTAGCTAAACCTTCAGAATTTTCTCTGTGAGCCATGGTATCCCTAACTTGATGCTAGAACCAGGTTGTTGTTTTTTTTCTTTTGATCCTATACGCTTTGTAGACTTTTCCCTAGTTCCTTTCATGTTGGCAGAGCTGTTAAACAGAGCTGAAGTATACAAGAGCCAACACACAATGGATACCTGTGGTTAGCCCAGCTGCCTGCTCTAACAACTTCCCAGCTCCCAGATCAGTAAGTTGTGGCTCATGCCCCTTTTTTCACAGGGGCAGTGTAGCCAAGGGTGTGACCAGGAGGAGGCTAGTAAATTGGACGCGTTAGTGAATGAGTCCTTTGTCATGGCCTTGAAGGTATTTGCCTACACAATATGTCAATATCCTCACAGACATAACAGACCCAAACCTGATTCTCTATAAGTCTCCCTCAGCTCTGACCTCCCTTAGTGCTTAACTCTCCTCTGCCTACTCCCTTTTAAAGGCCAATTCTAAGGGGGTAGCTCAGATCCATATTACAACACCTCAATTACCCTCAACATGACATCAGTGGGAAGACAAGCTCCTTATGAAAGAAGGTTCTACATTTAATCCCAGAAATAGATATAGCCCCAAATGCAGAGTCAACTGTACCTATGATGTAGCTAAAATGCATGTATTCTACAAAAAATAAAATAAAATAAAAAATAAAACTAAAAGGGCATTTTTCTTTTGCATATGAAATATATTTAGGCATACAGAGCACATCAAAACACTTAAAAAGGATGCATAGTAATTTCTTATCTTATGATACTCTTAATTAAATAAAATCAAATTACATAATTGAATAATAAATGCCTTTTAAAATTTACTGTGAATGCTTGCTTCCCCTAATAACCTGCTGTGATGCCTTATTGTTTGGAGGTGACCCAGGGTTTTTGAAGGCTGTAGCAACAGAATGAAAGTTCTAGCAAATATTCCAAGCTGTAATTCATGGAATAAAGCAATGCCTTCAAGCCTGCATTAAGTAAAGCCAAACCGTTGATAATAGCTAAAATTTACATAACACTTTAAGGTTTACAAAGTGCTTTACATAGGTTGTATCTTTTGAGCCTCACAACAATACTGTGAGGTAGGGGAAACTGAGGCCAACAGAGATTAAGCAATTTACCCAAGGTCACACAAAAAACTTGAACACAGGTCTATTGAGTGTGAGGCTGAGAGCCAGGATGAACTTTGTTCAAATCCAGCTTCAGACACCATCTGGGTGACCCTAAGCAAGCCAAAACCATCCCAAGCCTCAGTTTCCTCAGCTGTCAAATAAAGGGGTTGTACTCAGTGGCCCCTGAGGTCCCTTGTGGCTCTAAATCTAGGATCCTGTGATTATGTTTGATTTCTCAAGACCAGTCCAGATAAATCTGGAGAGACTCATCACTATAATGGCACAGCGATGACTTTTTCAATTACTCAAACTCTCAAAAACTGTCTACTGATCTTGGATAAGTATTAAATCCCACATCCTTGAAATCCTGTGAATGCTAGAACCTGAGAAAAAGTAGGTATAAATTAGAGGAAGGAAGTGAGGGCATGGATCCAGGTTTCTGTGGAGACTCTGAAGAAGACTTCTGGGCACTTTCAACTGATTTAAAGAACTGAATCTGTATTATACCTAATTCCATTGTTTTGCTTTCCTTTTCTTTGACACAGGTATATTTATCTTCTATTTATCACTGAGGGTTGTGTGGGATTTGGGCTTATAATGGAACAAGCAAATAGAACCTTCACTTAAAAAACAACAAAATGAAGCAACTCCCCAAACAAGTTATCATGCTGTATTTTAGATTTATTTTCTCCATTTTAGTTTTGCAGACTTTTGGGGTTTTCTCTGAGGACAGGCAGCCTGGCACAGTGCAAAGAAAGCTAGACTCTGGGATGAGGACACCTGGGTTTGTAATTTCAGCTTTGACACTTACTATTAGGGTGACCCAATCAATTAATCTCATTTGAACCTATGAAATGGGAATAATGATACTGTGCTGACTGTGATTTTTTTTTTCAAGGCCTCTATTTCTCCATTTAGGAGCTGAGAAATTACCAGGCAGGATCAGTTCTCTGTCCTTGATCTTAGGACCCCCTTAGCTGATGTGATGGATCCCTAGAGCACTGGACTTGGAAGCAAGAAAAACTGGGTGCAAATTCTGCTTCAGGCACTAGCTGTGTGTCCCTGTGGCAAATCACAACATATTTGGGCTTCAGTGTCCTCATATGTAAAATGAAAAGGTTGGCCTCAATAACCTCTAAGGTCCCTTCCAGCTTTAATCCTATGATATGATGAACCTTTGACCCAAATGACCCTCATTCCACACAAGGTCATGTTCAAGGTGTAGAGTACAAGTTGGCTTGACAGGTGCATCCAACTTGAGGCTGAATTCTGTTCTTTAGGGTAGCAATGGGAAAGATGTGGACACAAACCTGCTACTGATCCATCACACCTACAACATATGAAGAAATTATTTTTGTGATATCCTTTGTAAATTATTGAATTTGTGAATTATTGAATACTCTATTTTCTGGCCTTCATGACTTTTGACTATGCTGTTCCCTATGCTTGAAAGATCCTACTTCCCTTTCATCACCTCTTGAATTCTCACCTATCATTTAAAAACTAGTCCAAATGTGACTTTTTCTACTTCCTCCTGAGTCCTTCGGTAGGGACATTCCCCTTTCAAACTCTTCCTTAGACTTCCATCAAGGGCAAGGAAGGGGAAGAGGTTGCTTATCCCCACCAATGCCAATGGTGGCTCCTCCTAACTTTGTGGCCAACCATCTTTGATGAAACAATCCCTGTCCCATCACAGATCAAGAGTTGCTGCATCATCTCACTAAGACATATGCCACTCAATAAAGAAACAGCACAAGGCCCACTCTAGAGAGCACCCCTAATACAACTGTACTTGTGATTGTAAAATAACACATACAACCTGTGTGTTTTACTTGACTTTGTCAAGTGTTCCATTTCTAACATAGTAATGGGGGAAGAATAAGGTACTGGGATATAGTGCTAGCTGTTAGTTCTTACACAGAAGAGTAGAGGTCATGTAAGTACTTCATCTGAGAAAGGTATTCACTTTGTTTAGGGGAAAAGCAGAAGGGGAGGCCTACTTGCTAGTTTTTTCTGTTACAAGATGGCTGATCTATGGAGATCTCAAGTCCTTCCCTTAGGCTTAGGCAAGACAGGGGTCTGCTTAATCTGGGAAGTTTAGGATGTTTAGTGTTCCTAGTCTATTAAGGAAAAGAGAGTTAGAGAAAAACCCTTGCCCCAGAGCACGGGTTCTTATTCATTTTTGTGTCAAAGATTGCTTTGAGCAGTCTGATAAAGTCTATGGACTCCTTCTTAGAATATTGGGGGGTTGTTTTTTTTAATAATTGAAGGAAATGATAAAATTTAATTAGAGGTTAGTGCAAATGAAGAGATATTTTTCTCCAACCAAGTTCATGGATCCCCTGAAATCTATCCACAGACTCCAAAGAGACCTCCAAGATAAGAAACTAAGCTCTCTATTCCACTACCATTGATAATTTTATTATATTCACTCCATTTTCTGCTCAATATGGTCCAGTGGAATGATTATTGCTACATTCAAAGTCAAAGTACCTGGAGTTCAAACCCTGACTCTGAAATTAACTACTTGTATGGTCTTGGGCAAGTAGACCTCACCTCTCTAGGCCTCAGTATCTGCATCTGCAAAGTGAGAGACATGTGGACAAGATGACCTTTAATTTCCCTTACAGATTAATTCAAATACCAATGTTTTCATACTATCTATGTTCACTTCACCAATCTGGGAGTCACTTTCTTTATTTGTCAGATGAGACAGGAGTCAATTAGATCATCTCTGGTGTCCTTCTAAGGTGTAACATTCTATAATTTTACTCCTTTTCCCTGTGATTTCTAAACATTTGCAAAAATAAATGAAAAAAAAAACCACTATGGTTAACTTGGGACTGAAAATGAAAACCACTGAGAGGGGCATTCTAGTGGTAATGAGAACTTAGATTACAGTAAGAGATGGAGAACAAACTCAAAAAGATGTGTGGCTGTCCTTTGGCTATCAGAATTGATCAGATCCCCGTTTAAAAGAGAATGTGGGGACCATGTATTTCGATCTGTTAAAGTTAGCCCTGCTTCTCCTTGACATTGTGAAGGTACCCATAAGTTCTGGTTTTCTTCACATGAATGTACTGTGTTGGAACCTGAGTGGAGGGTGGAGCTACCTGTCTCACAGGATTGGTGTGAGGAAAGTGATTTATGATGTATAAGACACTGTAAATATGGGCTATGTATAGGAAGGCTCTCCTTCCAAAATGAGCAGAAGGTAGCTAGGTGGTCCTCAGACTGAAGTGAGGATCTTCGTCACTATATCTGCTTGCTCTCAGTACTTCCAAGTTCAAAGGGGACACAGAAAGAAATAGCAAAGGAACCAACTGGCTTAACTATAAGCCCAGTGAATGATTGGTAACACAAGCATGGAAGGGAAAAAAGCAATATCCCTTGGGAGAAGAAGAACAGAGAGGAGAGGAAAGGAGAATTTTCCAATAATAGAAGCAAAAGAATGGGGAGTAGAGTTCCTTAGCCATTCTTAAATGAAGAGTTTGTAATTTGGGGTCTGAGTATAAATGTAACATTCACTATAAGTGTTTTTTATTGTTGGATCGAATTGTTTTAAAGATTCTTTAGTCACTGAGAATGTCAACACTCTTAAAGTGTAATTCTATTCAGCAAGCATTTACAAAGGACCTATTCCCCTAGCAGAGCTAGCCAGCCAAGAAGGCACAGAGTGAGGATGAAACCCTGATAGTAGCTCTCTGAGAACTCTGTAGATGTGTGTGATACAAAGACAGCCCCTGCCCTCTTGTTTATATTCTAGGCAATTGTCAGTCGTACAATTAGAAGATATCTTCATATCTTTCTCAAAACCTGCAATAGTACATTAGACATAATTTTTCCTTAAAAATTGCACATTTGGAGAATGAATAAATGAATACATATATAACACTATTCACGGATCTTTGCTTTATACCACCTCTGCCTTGACTAACAGAGAGAGAATGTGCCTGGGGCCTGAATGTAGAAGGTGGGCTATGGGTGAGGGAACAAATATGCTTCAAGATGCCAGGGAAGCAGCCATGCCAAGCAGAGTGAGAGAAGTGGGGATTCAAAGACCCAAAGAAAGAACAGGGAGTACAGGAAAAGGCCCTCTACATTTCTGTGCCTGTCCTTCACTCACAGTGGAGCTGAATCATACTGGCAGCTAGGTGGGACAGTGGATAGAATGTTCGACTTAGAGTCAGGCGGACCAGAGTTCAAATCCAGCCTCTGACACTTACTAATATATAAGTTAACTAGGCAAGTTAACTAACCGTTATCTGCCTCAGTTTCCTTATCCATAAAATGGAGGTGATAATAGCACCCACCTCTGAGGGCTGTGGTGAGGATAAAAGAAGATAAAGTTTCTAAAGCACTTTGCAAACCTTAAAACAGTATACGTTAGTCATTGTCGTTGTTATAATTAATGAACAAACTGAAAGGTGAAGTTGGGGTTCAATGTAGGCCAATTGTAGAAGGAAATGGTTTGAGGGTAGGATCAGAGTAAGGAAAAGGAACCACAAAAGAGGTCATTGCCCCAGTCTTGAATTAAACAGCTGAACAAACACTGAGCCTCCTGAACAAACATTAAGTACATTGCCTAGGAAGCAGCTGATTTGAAAGTATAAGTCTAAAGACTTGAACTCTGCTCCTGGAACTCCTGGGTTTATGGCACTCATTATGGCACTGGTTAATAGACTCCTTAAGGACTGCTCACATCTGAGTGGATTCGTGGGTGTGTAGTCCTTGCATATTCAACTTTATTCCTTTTCTATCTTTTGTTATAAGTAAAGAATTTATAACCTGGGGCAGACTTCATGGTACAGTGGAAAGAATACTGGCTCTGAGGTCAGAGGACCTGGATTCAAATCCTACCTCTGATGCTTACTACTACCTGTGTGATCTTCAGCCTTCCTGAGCCTCAGTTTCCTAATCTGTAAAATGAGGGGGTTAGAGGAGGAGGCCTTTGAAGTCCCTTCTGTCTCTGGTTCCTATGAATTCTATAATCCCATTGTAACACTTCCATTCATACCATGTCACAGGGATGTCATTGGGAAACCGTGGTTGGATGGAGATATTATATAATGAAATGTATGATTTCAAACCAGTATGACTCCATGTTGTCATGCATCTGTGACTGGGATCTATTGATATAGTAGAGGGAAGAGGGAATTGCATACCAATGGCGGGGGGGGGGGGGGTCAACTGACTAGTTGGACAAATCTCCACAGCCCTGCCACCCAAGGAAGGCCCAGAGCTAGTAAAGAGATGATGATAGATCTCTGAGAATTTTAGAGAGCTTGGTGTTTCCCTCTCCTCTGCCAAATGATGCAGAAAGTAATGCGTAAATGCTAAGGTGAGAGTGCTCATCTTTGTTGTTTTATCATCATTGCTGGACAGGATTAGGCAAGTGGTCAGCAGTACTCCATGATGAGATATGATGAATGAATGAATGAATGAATGAATGAAGCAGCATATTGTTTTCAAAGTTTAGAATGAGTTATTTAAATAAGCATCATTTACGAAAAGGTTAGAGGTATTTCCTGAAAACTCCTTGAAAACAGAGGTCCTTTTAAATATTTCTTTCCTCCATAGTACCCACCACAAGGCTGGGTATAATATGATAGGAGTTTAGTAGTAACAGGTTGAATGAATGAATGCATGAATAAATGAATGACTTTCATGGTGCCTCCACTTCCCAATAGCTTCCTGGGTGAAACAGAGGCCACAGGCATATGAGGAGTTGATAATTTTGTCACAGTGCCCATAAATATCAAGTTGGAATAACAGTATCAAAAGAAAAACTTGAATTTGCATTCAGGCTCTGCATCTTATTAGCTTTGTGACCTTAGGTGAGTCATCTTACTTTTCTAGGCCCAATTTCCTCTGTAAGATGAAGGGATTGTTCTAAGATGTTCTCTAAGGCCCCTTCCAAAATAAACAGTCTATGAATACCTGACACCTACTGTTGGAATTTTTAGGAATGGTTTACCGGTTTCCCATGTATATACATGAATAGTTCAGAGAGGTTGAGACGCTGGTTTACTCTATGAGCTAGAACTAATTCCAAAATCTTTATTCATGTTGTTCTCTGCTGTTTAGAATGCCACATTCGTCTTCCTCAAAGAATCATGGAATCACAGAGCTGGAACCAACCCCACAATTAAAGGGAATTATCACTATATTTACCAATGAAGGAGTTGTCAAGACTGTACTTGAAGACCTTCAAGACAATGACCCCACACCTTCTCAAGGCAGCCCATTCTACTTTGGGATAGCTCTAATTATTAGGAAGTGTTTATGACCTGAAGCTTAATTCTGCCTCTGTAATTTTCTACCCATTGGTCCTATTCCTGACCACTGGGGGAAGACTGAACAAGTCTACATGGCAGTCTTTCAAAGACTTGAAGACTGCTATCATATCCCCCTCAAGCTTTCTCTTCTCCAGACTAAATAAACATCTCCAGTTCCTTCACCTGATGCTCCTATGAAATGAACTCAAGTCTCTTCACTATCCCAGTTTCCCTTCTTTCTGCATATCTTCTCATGTTTTTCTCAAGTCTTCACTCCTTCTCCATGATTTTTCTCCTTTGTCTTTCTGTTTAGAATAACTGCCAATAATAATAACAACTGGCATTTATATAATGCAGTAAGGTTTGAAAGGTACTTTATGTTATCTCATTTGATCCTTACAACCCAATAAGGTAAGTGCTAGAAGTATTCCCATTTTGTAGGTATGTAAACTGAGAGTGACCATTCTGAAGTGATTTGCCCTGGGTCACATAGATAATAAGTATCTGATTCAGGATTCAAATTCAGGTCTTCTGAATGCCAAGTCCAGCACCACATCCATTACTTTACTTAGCTATAATAAACATTTGGGCATCTGGTTATATCCCTTTTTTTTTTAATGTAATCAAATGTCTGATTGTCTAGTAAAATCCAAGCCCCTTAAGCACAAAAACTGTATGTGAGGAGAGAGATTTCCTTTTATCTTTGTAGTTCTAGATCCTCCCACAGTACGGTTCACACTATAGGCATTGAGTTGAACTGAATTAGACTCAATTGAATTAAATAGTCTGATGCATGTATATTGCAGTCCCCAACAAGATTGCAAATTCCTTGATGATAGTAAGCCTTTTGTATACCTCACTAGCACTGAGTATTATGTATTTAGCAAACCAGTGACTTCCAGCCTTTTGCCATTTTAGCCCTAAAAGTGAATATCACTGAGGATTTGAGACCCTAAAACCTAAAAAGGAACTAAAATGGGTAATGTCATCAAAAAAGCTGAAGCTCATAAAACAGGGAACATCCCAAAACAAAAGCAGCCCTTTTGTTTTGCTTCACATGTCCTTGGAAGACCAAAACTGAAACAAGTTATACTAGTTAAAGAGAAAAATATACTAATGACTGTCTGATAAACCTTTACATGATTACTAAGAGAAAGTCCTTGTCTTTTGATGAGGTATGGGACCTGGAACTCAAAAAATGCAACCCAGCCTTCTGAACTTTCCCCCAAACATCCCCACCTAGATACCCAATCATCCTTTCAACTGTCCTTTCATTGTGGCCCAACCCTCCAGTGTCTCTTACCTCTGGACCATCCCAAGCTACTTCCCATCCCTTAGTCCTGTCTAGACCTTTTCTCGGTTACCTCTGGATCACTCCAGGCTATTTGCCACTCTTTGATCCCATCCAAATCTTCCCACAATCTTTTTCCTTATAAAAAAAGAGTCAGTCTTGTCTCTACCAAACATGCCGATTCTTAAAATCTCTCCAGCTTCTATAGGCAGCACAATAAACCTTGTCTCTGACCGAAAGAAGGCTTGAGTGGTCAAATTCCTCCCAGGCAGACCCGTGCCCTTTACCTTTGCATCTCAGAGTTCCTAGCACCCCTAGACCACAACACTTTCATCTTCATTTTGTGGTGGCTTGGAGAAGACCTACTTATGAAATTAATTTCTCCCCCTCTTCCCACCACCTCTCTTGCTATTTGGCTTGGATGTTGAGGAGTACGTCTGTTTTTTTAAGATTCTTCTCCATATTCAACATCTCTAGTTTAGATAATGATCTGGATAAGAACCAATGCATTGGATTATGACTGGATAAGTGGATGAGGGAGTGAATTAAGTGAGTGAATGAATGAATAAATGTGTGCAAAGACACAGAGCATTCCTTAATCCTATTCCTAGTTGTGTTATAGATTAGACCTCTTTGGATCAAATTCTATTTGGGGACATAAGTATATAATCCCCAGTGAAAATATCAAAGTCCATGTTCAGACTAAATTCTGAAGCCCATTTATTTCCCCCTTGCTATGTGAGGTTTTGTCAACTAAGGAAGCATCATTGAGGATTTGATTGAACCCCAACCCATTAGGAGAATCTACTCTCTTCCCTTCCATATTTCAATAGATGCCAATCACAGGCACACAACACAATGGAGCCAACCACACAAAAACAATTGCCTCTCAACAAGTTAGTAGACTTCTTGGTGATGTCCCAAGGGCACACTCAATTCCTTAACATCCTGTGCCTAATGAATACTTCCACTTAATAACCTAGCATTAAGGCATAGGCTTCTGTTTGACCCGTTTGATGGTAGTGTCTAGTCAGTGTCCTGCCAAAATTATATAGATAGATATATATATATAGTCAAGACAGGAGCATTCTCGACACTTTAATTCTGACTGTTAGTCAACCAACCGAGTAACTACTATCAGTCAAATACAGTGATAGGTGCTAGGGATACAAAAACAAAGACAGAATGGACTCTGCTTAGGAATTTACATTATACCAGGTGAACAACTCTAACTAAAAAGGAGAGAATTTGGAATTTAAAAATTCTCAGTGCTTAAAAATAAGTGAATCTTTTTAAAGAAAAAGAAAAGAAAAGGTTTCTATGAAGTGCTATAGTAAAAATAATGTGAATTGGTGGGCATCCTTCTGATAATGAACCTCTCCAAGTTTGATGGTCCTCAGATGTTAGACATAGAAATAACTCAGGCCAGTACTTAAAACCTATCTAGTTTGTATGTATATAAGTAAAAGAGAAAGAGCAAGAGTGTGCGCAGACACACACACACACATACACGCGCGCGCGTGTGCACGAATTCATTTTATTAAATGTCTAACATAGAAATGTTTTCATTTGGAAGGGAGCCATCCATTTTTCTTCTGCACCTGAATACCAGAAAATTGATCTTGAGCCCTGATGTAAAAACTAGGAGGAGGGTGGAGCTGGTCATCACATATCCTTTATGACCCTTGATAAACTCACAGTGTTAAGGAAATCTGCACATGAAATTCCTCTTTCTCCCTAACTCAGAGATTTGCTAGGAAGAAATAAATCAAATTGTCCTCATTAGTGGACTGAAAACCTTCAAACTGATCTCTTATTAGTGCTGCCTCCATCACTGGTCTCTTGCCTGTTGTCAACATCCACACACCAAGACCATTACACTTAAATGTCATAGTGCTAAATCTATAGCATCGATTTGGAGGAACAATGAGAGCCCACTGCCAATGGAGACAAACTCATTTTTCTCATCTGCTAAGGCTTCATTCTCAGGTTCTTGTGAGCTAACATTAAATCAACACTGCATTTGGCTATAGGACATCTATTCAAATAGAGATTGTGTGTTTGGGGGTGTGAGGACAGGGAATGGTTGCTATTTGTCCCACATTTAACAAGCCCTTTATATGCAGGAGGCTATTTGGTATGGTGGAAAGGGTACTGGGACCTATAGTTAGAGGGGGAATTCATCAGCAAGCAAGGGATACAAGTGATCACAAATGTGTGTGTGTATGTGCACATGTGTGTGAAATTTCAAAGTCTTTTGCACTAACAAGATAAATGCAACTAAAATAAAAAGAGAAACCGAGTTGGGGGCAGGGGGTAACCTTTGCTTCAAACCTCTCTGATAAAAGCCTGATATCCTGACTTATATAGGGACTGGAACAATTGTATGACCAAGAGACATTATTCATTAGATAGGTATTATAATGACAACGGATTTTCAAACAAATACAAATTATCAATAACCATACAAAATGCTCCAAATAAATCATTAATAGTAAAAGAAATGCAAATTATATCAACTCTGACATTTTTCTTCATGTGCAAAGATTTTATTTTGATACACTTATGATCACATTGGTGTGAGTACTATGTTGACCAACGTATATCACAACCCACCTATGCCTGCCCATCCTGGGCCATTCTGGTTCATGACTTCTTACAAACCGGCAAAAATGATAAAAGACAGAAATAGTTGATATGAGTAGATAGGCACACTGATATATTGTTGGTAGAGTTCTGAATCTACTCAACCATTCTGGGAAGGCCTCACATGTACCAAAATATTCATAACAACATATATTAGCAAAAAACTGAAAATGAATTGAGTAGTTAGCCATTAGTAGAATGACTGGGCAAATTGTGTTATATGAATATAGCAAAATATCATTACACTCAAGAAATGATGAATAGGAGGAATTCAGAGACCTGTAAGAGGAACAGAATGAATGAATGACGCAGATCAAAGTAAGGAGAACCAGGAGAACAATACACACAATACTAACTATAATGAAATAAATGAAGAAAACATTAAAAGGCATCCAAGCACATATTAAATGCAGACTAATGTTGGCCCAGGAGAACATATAAAGGAATAAACTTCCTTCAGCTGGTGCATAATATTGTATATGTTCTCAGATATGGTCACTTTGTCAATACTTTCTAGTTAACTGTTTCTAGTTCTAGTTAACTGTTTTTCTTTGTTAGAAGAATGGGTTTAGTGAAGGTAAGAACATTTTGGAAAATGTCTATGGTATTAAATATATATATATGAGCGTACAGTCTCTGGGAACCCCCTTGAACTCTCCTTGAGTCTTTCCACTAGATCTGGCCTTCTCCTTAGGCCCAAATCTCTACCTAGCCCTGTCCTTTATTGTCCAGCTCCTTCCCACCCTTGATACTATCAATATCCATGCCCTTAGCTATTCCCACCCTTAATCCCATCTCTTGGCTCCTAGAGTCTGACATCATCCCAGTCCCATCAAGCTCCTCCTTAGAGACTCCTCCTCAAGACCCTCCCTAAACCCCTCCTCCCATCACCCCAGGACCACCGTAGATCCCTCCTACAATCTTTGTGTATATAAATTTCATCTTGCCTCCAAGAAGGTGCTCAGATTCAATCTGACCCACGAGTGAAAAAGATTTCTTAAGACAACCCATTATGGTGAGTCCTTAATAAACTTTGTCTTTTTCCTTGGCTGAGAAGGCTTGGGTTGAATTCTTTCAGCAGGACCCAGCGTGTAGGTGTTTTGGGGTCTCAAGCACCCCTAGAAGCCATCTATGGTTTCCTACCATCACATGCATATATCATTAGAAGGCATTATCCAGGCATATGAAATAGCCTGGGCAAAGCTTTGGAGACATGTATAATCAATCAAGAAGCATTTATTAAGCTATTATGTGCCAGGCACTGTGTTGAGATTACAAAGACAAAAATGAAACAATCCCTGCCCTCAAGGAGCTTACTTTCTATGAGAGGCAACAACATATAAACATATATACAGAATAAATACAAATGAATCAGGGGAAGGGGAAGGGCATTAGCAGGTGGGGGAATCAAGAAAGGTTTTATGTAGGAGGTGGAGCTGGAACTAGGGCTAGACCTAAAGAGAATCTTTGAGGCAGAGAGGAGGAAAGAGGGCATTCCAGGCATTGGGGGTTGGACCAGTGCAAAGACAGGAGACAGAGTATCCAGAGTGAGAGACAGCAGAAGTCCAGTTTTGGACCATAGAGTGAATGAAAGGGTGTAATGTATGAGACTGGAAAGGTAGGTCAAGGTTGGATTTTGAAGGGATTTAAAAGCACAACAGAGCTGTTTATACTTTATCCTACTAGCAATGGGAAACCTAGAATTTCCTGAGAAACCTGTACTTAAGGAAAATGACAATGGTAACTTTGGGAAGGATAGATGAGAGTGGGTTGACTGAAAGTCAGGAGACCAATTAGGAGACAATTATAGTAGTGATTTAGATGTGATGAGGACCTGAATTAATGTGGCAGATGTGTGAGAAGTGAGAAAGGAACAGATGTGAGAGATGCTGTGGACGTAGAAATGGCAGGTTTGGAAACTGATTAGATGGTGAAGTTGTGAGGGTGACTGAGAACCTGAGAGACTGTAAAGATTGTGGGAGACCGGACAGAAATAAGAAAACAACAAATAATAGGTTTCAATTTAGCCCAAGTATGAATTTTTTGGAGGAGAGTACTAAATAGTCCTAGGAATAATTTTTAAAAATAGCTCACATTTATATAGATAGGACTTGAAATAAAACCTTAGTAGCTGGGCAAGTCATTTAAGATCTCTCAGATTGTTTTTCTCATCTGTAAAATGGGTGTATGAATGGCACAAATCTCTCAAGGTTGTTGTGAGGTTCAAACAAAATAACATGTAAAACATTCTGCAAATACTAAAATACTATATAAATACTATATAAGTATAAACTACTATATAATTATAAATACTATATTTACACTTGATTTACGAGGAAACTATGTATAGAGAGTAGGGGTTGTTTCATTCTTTGAACAGTTACTGGCACACACTAATTACTTAATAAATGATTACTGACTGATTTGCTCCAGGTCACAAAGCTAGTAAATGACTGAGGGAAAATTCAAGGTGAGATCTTGCTGACTCCAATTCCAGTACTCTCTCTCCTTCACCAGGAGACCTCTTCAGGTAAGGTAGGGTATTATAATCTACCCGGTAAGGCTCCCTCTCTATTTAATCATTCACCAAATTCATCTTAATACCTAGAGGTTGAAAGCTCGAGCACCACACATTAGTCAGGACATTGACAAGCTAGTGCTTGACAAGCCTAGAGAAGGTCAATCAAGGTAGTGAGTTGTCTACCGCTGAAAGTCAAGCTTAGGCTGGATGACCACTTCTAAAGGATGCTATCAACAGAATTCCTTTACACGTAGGATAGTTTCAATGATCTCACAAGTCCCTTCAAAATCTAAGGTTCCCCAGACCACTATGCAAACCAGAGCCCTTGAGATGAAGAGCCCTAGAAATAGCAGCCTCCAGATCACCAGCTGCTTCCGGCCCAACCCTATAGTCATCATTCAGGAAATCAACACTTGTGAAGATGCAGCCTGAAACCTGCTTCTTCTTTGGGTACTGTACACCTGGCCTCCTCAGAGGATATGACCAATGAAAAAAAGAAAAGTTCTCACTACCAAAGTCCTTGGCCCTGCCAAACGGTTAGAAATCACAAAGGGATACAATTTTATCAGCGGAAATGACATAAAAGAAGATGCATTACTATCTGCTTTTCTTCTGCACCCCAAGGACCACCAAGCAATCAACTAACATTTATCAAGCTCCTACAGTGTGCCTGGAACTGGGCTAAGCACTGGGAATACAAAAAGAGGCAAAAGATAGTGCCAGCCCTTGAGGAGATCACAATCCAAAGGGGGAGCCCATTTGCAAACAAATACATACACAGCAGGCTATTTGCAGGATAAATAGGAAACAATTAGCAAAGAGGAGACACTGGAATTAAGAAGGATAGAGAAAAGTTTCCTGCATAGGTTCCCAAAGTGGGCCATATCTCCCTCTGGTGGTCTCTGGAACAATGGACGGGGCGAGGAGGGTACAGAATTGGGGGCAGTAGCCTCAAGCGCAATTGGGGAAGGGCCTTAAATAAAAATAAGGGTTAGCCTAACCTAAATCCCAGGAGGGGGCTGAGTAATTTTTTTTTGAAAAGTGGAAGGTAGGCCACATAAATTTGGGAGCCTTTGCTTCAAGGGAGGATTTTACTTGAGACTTAAAGGAAGCCAGGGACATCAGTAGGTGGAGCTGAGGAAGGAGAGCATTCCAGACATGAGGGACAGCCAGAGAAAATGCCCAGAGCTGAGAAATAGATTGTCTTTTTCATGGAATGGCCAGAAGGCCAGTGTCACTGGATTGGGAAGTATACGTTGGGAGTAAGGTATAAGACTGTAAAGCTGGGAAGAGACTAGGTTATGAAGGGGTTTTTTGAATGCCAAACAGAACATTTTATATTTGATCCTAGAGACAATAGGATGCCACTGGAGTTTACTGGGTGGGAGGGAGGTTAAGGGAGTATGGTCAAACTGGTGTGTTTTTTGTAAGTCTGAAGAGGTTAAAGAAAAATGATGATGGTAGTGATGAGGGCACAGTCTCCAGGAACCCCTTGAACCCTTGAACTCTCCTTGAATCTTCTCACTCTACCTGGCCTTGGCCTGAGGCTATAACCATTAAGCCCAAATGCCTACCTTGCCCAGTCCTCTATTGTCCAGCTGTTTCCCACCCTTAATCCTGTTTCCCTTCCTTAACCCTGATCAAAATATCTATACCCTAGCTCTGTTACCCCAGCCCTTTATGGTCCCTCATTTCCATATAGCCTCCAGCTATTTCCCCCACCCTGGAGTCTGACCTCATCCCAGTCCCTTCAAGCTCCTCCTTAGACTCCTCCTTAAGTCCTTCCCTAGACCCCTCCTCTGGCCACCCCAGACCACCCCTCAATCCCTCCCACAACCTTTGTGTATATAATCTCCATCTTGCCTCCATGAAGGTGGTCAGATCCAATCTAGCTCAGATTGGTCTGGCCCGCTTTCCTTACAGGCGTTACAAGGGGTGGGATGTCTTGGGGGCAGGCCTATGTGGCTAACTCTTAATAAACTTTATCTTTTCCCTTGGCTGAGAAAGCTTGAGTCGAATTCTTTTGGCAGGACCCGGTGTGTTGGTACTTTGGGGTGTTGAGCACCTCTCACCCCAAACCCTCATCAGTAGGGAACCACAGGTTTCTACGGGTGCTCGAGACCCCAAAATACCTACACGCCGGTTCCTGCCTTAAGAGTTTGACTCAAGCCTTCTTAGCCAAGGAAAAAGATAAAGTTTATTAAGGGTTTGCTATGATGGGTTGTCTTAAGAAATCCCACCCTTTGTGACACCTGTTTTCACAAGTGGGCCAGATTCAGTTTACTGAACTAGACTGAATCTGAGCACCTTGAGGCAAGATGAGACTTATATACACAAAGATTGTGGGAGGGATTGAGGGGTGGTCTGGGGTGACTAGAGGAGGGGTTTAAGGAGGGTCTTGAGGAGGAGTCTAAGGAGGAGCTTGATGGGACTGGGATGAGGTCATGATGAGGGCACAGTCTCTGGGAACCCCCTTGAATCTGGAATACAGTCTCTGGGAGCCCCCTTGAACTGTCCTTGAATCTTCCAACTGGATCTGGCCTTTCCCTAAGGCCATAAGCCTCACATTATCATTAGGCCCAAATCTTTACCTAAACCTTGCCTTCTATTGTTACCATAGATATGCATGCCTTCAGTTACTTCCCAACCTTGATACTATTGATATTCCTTCAGGAACTTCCTGCCCCCATCCCCATGCTCTTGGTTCCTGGACTCTGACCCCACCTTATCATCCTTAGACTTCCCCTCAAGACCCTCCCTAAACCCCTCCTCTAGTCACCCCAGACCACCCCTCAATCCCTCCTACAATCTTTGTGTATATAATCTCCATCTTGCCTCCATGAAGGTGCTCAGATTCAATCTAATTCAGTAGGTTGAATCTGGCCCACTTGTGGAAACAGGCAGGGGCATTTCTTAAGACAGCCCATTATGGTGAATCCCTAATAAACTTTCTCTTTTCCCTTGGCTGAGAAGGCTTGAGTCGAATTCTTTCGGCAGGACCCGGTGCGTCAATATTTTGGGGTGTCCAGCACCTCTCAACCTTTAACCTCTTCAGTCAGACTCCAGGATCAGGATTAAGAGTGGGAAGTAGCTGGACAATAAAGGGCAAGGCCAGGTAGAGATTTGGGCCTAATGATAATGTAAGGTTATAGCTTCAGGCCAAGGCCAGATCAAGTGGAAATGATGAGGGCAGTCTCTGGGAACCCCTTGAAACCTTGAACTCTCCTTGAATCTTCCCACTCGACCTGGCCTTGGCCTGAGGCTATAACCATTAAGCCCAAATGCCTACCCTGCCCAGTCCTCTATTGTCCAGCTGTTTCCCACCCTTAATCCTGTTTCCCATCCTTAATCCTGATCAAAATGTCTATACCCTAGCTCCGGTACCCCAGCCCTTTATGGGTTGTCATTCCCATATAGCCTTCAGCTATGTCCCCCGCCTGGGAATTTGACCTCATCCCAGTCCCTTCAAGCTCCTCCTTAGACTCCTCCTTGAGTCCCTCCCTAGACCCCTCCTCTGGCCACCCCAGACCACCCCTCAATCCCTCCCACAACCCTTGTGTATATAATCTCCATCTTGCCTCCAGGAGGGTGGTCAGATCCAATCTAGCTCAGACTGATCTGGCCCTTTTTTTCTTTACAGGCGCCGCAAGGGGTGGGATCTCTCGGGGCAGGCTTATTTGGCTAACTCCTAATAAACTTTATCTTTTCCCTTGGCTGAGAAAGCTTGAGTCGAATTCTTTCGGCAGGACCCGGTGTTTCGGTACTTTGGGGTGTCGAGCACCTCTCACCCCAAACCCTCATCAGAAAGATTCAAGGAGAGTTTGAGGGGGTTCCCAGAGACTGTACTCCAGGTTCAAGCGGGTCCCCAGAGACTGTACCCTCATCAGGTCTGTAATAAAGAGAGCTTTACTGATCACTTCTACCTCCCACTGTGAAGAACAGACCCCATGGTACACCCTGAACTTCCTAGTAACCACCACAATCTATAAAAAACTTTCCTCGCTCCCCCTTTCCTTTCCAACCACAGGAGTATGAGAGCAGGAACTGGCCCTGGGGAGAAGTGGAGGTGCTTTGCAAAGTCCTTCAGGCTGGAAGAGCCCTGAAGCCCTGCCTTACCTTAGTTTCAGAGTTTATGAGCAGGAGCTTTAACTGGACAAATCAAAGAAATAAAACTCCAGGGCTGAGAAGCAGAAGCACCTAGCATCCTTTGTGGAGAGATCCATTTTAACCCTCTCTTGGGCTGGCCTCTAGTCTTTGTTTCTATATTTGGTTAGTTCCCTTACAAAAATATTCACCACCACCCCTACTTTTCCCATCTCTGCCTCAAGGCTTCTCACTAAAATGAGACAAGAAACAACAAAAAAAAGGGAAAATCATTAATGGTTAAATAGAGGATGGTTTGGAATGGGAAGAAACTGGAAGAAGGCAGACTACCCCCCTCATCACCACCACCAGCCCCTGCCCCCCAGCAGGGTACTGCAGTAATTGAGGCATAGGGTGATGAGGGCCTGAACCAGAGTGATGTCAGTGTCAGAGGAGAGAAGGGAATGTATATGAGAAATGTTGCAAAGGTGAAATCAATAGGCTGTGGCAACAGATTGGATATGGAGGCAATTGGAGAGGGCCAATTAGCACCAGCATTTTAGTTTTGGTTATTTCTGAAATAAATGGCTTTTAAAATAGCAGTTATAACCAATCAATTACTCTGCGAACTCCTTGAGAGCAAAGGCTGTTTTGTTGTTGTTAGGATTTGCCTTTCTTTTTGTTCCCAGTGATTGGCATGGAGGCTAGCACTTGGTAGATGTTTAATAAATGTTTGATGACTTAAATAGCTTATATGCAGATAGACAGACAGGCAGAAAGACCAGACAGACAGACAGATAGAAAATAGTAGAAAGAGCAGGCTATTTATCTTCAGGGAGCTAGGGCTCAATCCTAGCTCGGTTTCTGCATGGATGAGATAATTTGGGAAGGAACCGTTGGAAACCCCATGGAATTTGGAATCAGGGAATATTTATTCGAATTGTCTTCATCTTTTCTAACTTGGGCAAGTCATTTTAACCTTTACATGCTCTAGCTCCTATATCTACAAAATAAAAGCATTGAGGTTTAGGGGTGCTGGGGACCCAAAAATAGGAAAATGTCGGGTCCTGCCCAAGTGAATCTGATGCAAGCCTTCTTTCAATTAAAGAAAACAAAGTTTATTAAAGATGTGCCATGTTAGGTAGATGCTTAGGTAGGCCAGAATGAATCTGAGCCCTTGTGATGAGGTCCAGAACGAATCTGAATACCTTCATGAAGGCAGGATGAATCTTATATACAGAAAGACTGTGGGAGGGATCTAGGGGTGGTCAAGTAGTCTGGGGTGACTGGAGGAGGGGTCCAGGGAGGATTTTGATGCTAATGTCCAATAGGCTGGGGTGCTTAGAGGTCAGGCAGCCGGGAACCAAGGGAAATAGGATTTTGATAGGATCAAGGGTGGGAAGTAGCTGGAGGCAATCTGGAGGTAACAGAGATTTGGGCATGGCAAAAATGAAAGGCTTATGGCCTCAAGCGAATGCCCGGATCAAGTGGGAAGATTCAAGGAGAGTTCAAGGGGGTTCCCAGAGCTTGTACCCCCATCAAAAGGGGGTGTGGAGATCAGAGGTATCTTGAAGGTCCAAACTTGAAGGTTCTGGTCAGGTCAAAATATAATTGGGACATATTTAACAAAATAAAAAATAATACAATAGAATATAGATAATGTTAATATGTGACTTTCTAAGTTAATACAAGGCCCACAGGGATGATTATGAACAATGTAGTGGCCCCCATTTCTCTTCGAGTTTGACCCCACTAAATGAGCTCTAAGGTCCATTCCACCTCTAAATTCTATTGTCCTATGATGTAATTCATCCTATCGAAGAGGTTTAGAAAAATGATGATAGGTAGGTTTCTAGGGGTGCTCGTGAATCCAAAATACCTACATGCCGGACCCTGCCAAAAGAATTCGACTCAAGCCTTCTCAGCCAAGGGAAAAGATAAAGTTTATTAGGGATTCACCATAATGGGTTGTCTTAAGAAATCCCACCCTTTGTGACACCTGTTTTCACAAGTGGGCTAGATTCAATCTGCTGAGCTAGGTTGAAGCTGAGCCCCTTCACGGAGGCAAAATGGAGATTATATACACAAAGATTGTAGGAGGGATTGGGGGTGGTCTGGGGTGACTAGAGGAGGGGTTTAGGGAGGGCATAGAGGAGGAGTCTAAGGAGGAGCTTGATGGGACTGAGATGAGGTCAGACTCCAGGGACTGGGATGAGGTCACACTCCAGGGTGAGGAAATAGCTGAAGGCTACCTGGAGATGACAGACGATAAGAGAGCTAGGGTAACTTGGCTGGGGTATAGCTATTTTGATCAGGATTAAGGGTGGGCTGGGCAGGGTGGAGATTTGGGCCTAATGATAATGTAAGGCTTATGGCCTTAGGGGAAGGCTAGATCTAGTTGGAAGATTCAAGGAGATTTCAAGGGGGCTCCCAGAAACTATATTCTAGGTTCAACGGGGTTCCCAGAGACTCTACCCCATCAAAGGGGGTTGTGGAGATCAGAGGTACCTTGAAGGTCCGAACTTGAAGATTCTGGTCAGGTAGGGACCAGATCAAAATATAATTGGGACATATTTAACAAAATAAAAATAGTACAATAGAATATAGATAATGTTAATATGTGATTTTCTAAGTTAATACAAGGCCCACAGGGATGGTTATGTACAATGTAGTGGCCCCCATTTCTCTTTGCGTTTGACCCCACTAAATGAGCTCCAAGGTCCATTCCACCTCTAAATTCTGTTGTCCTATGATGTAATTCATCCTATTAGCCATAAGAACATCAAGTTTACACCTAATACATAAAAATATAAATGGACTAATGAGTAAGTGATCAGAAAGTACCCAGATGTCCTGCTGGGATGGAGAGGACACAGAAAGCTCAGGAATAGAGTTCTCATGGCTTTGGCTTGGTTATTTTTAGCCCCAGGTCAACTATCACCAACCATCAGCTGTTGGTAGAAAAGAGTGGGGTGCTGAAAAGGAGAGCATTTAAATTTTAAAGGCTCTGCTTCAGGAGTCTGATTGCTGGCACACCAGTTCTAATGGTAGGGTAGATAAACAGTATAAATTAAGTTTGCTGCTACTGCTGGGTTGGAGAAAGACTTTTAAAAGTTGAAATGTGTCTTTTCATAAGGTTATTTAAAGAAAGTTACAACTAGCAGTCAGGTGTGCAAAAGCTGGGAAAAAACGCTATGAAGAGTTTAAAAGTTTTTAAGACAAGAAAAGGGAGGTGGCTTGGAGAGCCTTTAACCAATCAATCAAGGAGTACTTATTTCAAGCATTTTATTCACCCAACAATGTTGTTGTTGAGGCTGTTTTTAATACTTTCTCCCCCTTTAATATTTCCCCCCCCCTTTATTTATATATAACATTTCTTTGAAGAAGCTAAAGAGGGAGTTCTTTAATCTGAGGTCTGTGAGTTTTGTGTTTGTTTTTTTTTATTTTAATAACTATATTTTATGGGCAGTTAGGTAGCAGAGTGGATACAGCTCAGAGCCTGGAGTCAGGAAGACCTGAGTTTGAATCTGAATCAGACAATTGTGCAACCCTGAGCAAGTCACTTAACCATGTCTGCCTCAGTTTCCTCATCTGTTAAATGAGCTGGAGAAGGAAGTGGCAAACTACTCCAGTATCTTTGCCATGAAAACCCCAAATGGGGTCATGAGGAATCAGACAAATATAATTGCTATTTTAATAATAATAGCTGATAGCCATCATTTATAGGATTCTTAAAGATTTGCAAAGTGTCTTACAAATATTATCTCATTTGATCCTCATATCAAGGTTGGGAGTTAGGTGCTATTATTATCCCTACTTTACAAATAAGGAAACTGAGGCAGACAGAGGTTAAGTGACTTGCCCAGGGATACACAGCTAGTAAGTGTGTGAGGCTGGATTTGAACTCAGTCCTAGTACTCTAACCACTGCCTCACCTCCCTGTTTTCCTTTGTAAACTTACATATTTTATTTTAGGCACTTAAAGACATTATTCTGAAAAGGGGTTCATTAGATGCTCAAAAGGGACATAAGATTTAGGACCTTTTTTTTTTTTTTTAAGAATCTCTAAAACATTTCAGCACCTTACAATAGGAACAGTGTTGGCCTCAGAGGACTCTGGTTTTTTTTCTGGCTCAACCACTTAGTAGTAATCTGGCTGACCTCCCTTGGGTAAGTTACTTTAGGCCTCTGGGCCTATTTGTGCTCATTTGTAAAATGCTCTAGTTGAACTCAGTAACCTCTAAGGTTCCTGTAGACTCTGGCTGTGGGAGGCCTGAAGGGGATTACATTCCTCCTCTACAAGATAACCTGTGAGTAATATTGGGACCTGGGAGATCCCCTAGGCCAGGGCATCTTAATTTAGTTTTGTCTTATGGAGCCCTTTTGTAGTCCAGTAAATCCTATGGACTCCTCAGAATCCTGTTTTTAAAGGTGTCCAGTAAAATATATAGGTTGGTAAAGGAAACCAATAATATTGAAATATTTTTAAAATAAATAAATAAAAGAAAATACAAAATTCATAGACTTGAGGATATAAGCATTAATTAAACACCTACATTCTAGGCATTATATTAAATGCTTTACAAATATTTTCTCATTTAATCTTCTCAACAACCCTGTGCAGCAGGTGCTATTATCATCCCTATTTTATAGTTGAGGAAACTGAGGCAGACAAAGGTTAAGTACTTGCCCAGGGTTATATAACTAGCATCTAAGGTAGGATTTGAACTAGGGTGTTCCTGAGTCTAAGCCTAGTACTCTATTAAACCACCTAGTTCCATTCCCCATTCTAAGTACGGGAAACATGAGGAACAAAACAGTAACTTCCCCAATATCACACAGCTTTTTAAGTAGAACTCTCAAAGCCATCTCACTTGCCTCCTAGCCTAGCATTTTTCCCAAAATGATATATCAATGTTCTCACTTAATGGCATCATGTATTGACTATTGTGTGAAATAAAAGGATGTACATAGGACTATAAGATTGAGAACTGGGTGGGACTAATTCTGGGATTAACTGGAACAGTCCTGATTTTACAGTTAAAGAAACTGAGGCCCAGGGAATAAAATAACAAGGAGGTCACAGTGTTTGCCAGAAGCAGAGCTGATATTGGAATCCAAGTCTTGGAATCACAGGATCACGGTTTCAGACCTGGAAGCTACCTTAGAAGTCATCCGGTCCAAACTTGTTACAGATGAGAGAGCTAAGACTTAGAGGGGAATTCGAATAAGAGTCTTTCTTGGAGTCACATAGTTAGTAAATGTCTGAAGTAGGATTCAAACTCAGGCTTTCTTGACTCCAAGCCCAGTACTCTAGCCACAGTACCTCACTGTCTGTAGTGGAAAGACCCCTGGAGGGAAGTAGGTTCAAATCCAGACTTGGCTACCTCTTGCCCATGTGTCCTTGGGGAAATCCCTTTATCACTCTGGGTCCAGGTTTCCCCAATAAATCAAATAAATGAGAGGGTTAGACCATAAGATGATCATTCTGGGCCTCTAGAACCAGTGTGTGCCCTCTGCCCCTACCTCTTCTCTGTGCTGTGTTTCAATGGCTGAAGGCTGCCTCCTTAACTTCAGGTTTACTGGCTAGATTTCTTTCTCAAAAACAAAGACTTAAACCTAATTCACTCTGGAACTCATAGATTGGACAATAGGTCCCTGCCCTCCCAGCACAGAGTGAATGTAAATACCAAATAGTAACTTTCTCTTTTGGCCAGGAACCCTGAGGGTCTTCTTCTCCCAGTGTGATTTTTTTTTCTGACTTTTGATTAATGGGGCCATCCATTGATTAACTTCTTAAAGAGGCCTATTTACTGAATGGGCCTTACCTCACTCAAAGTGAAAACCTGAAAAGACCTTGGCCTAAAAGGGCCAGGGTCTCCTAATGCATCCTGGGCCATGTCCAGTTGTCCTGGTGAATATCAGGCCACTGGACCCAAATGGCTCTGGAGGAGAAAGCGAGGCTGGTGACCTTGCACAGCCCTCCCTCACTCACATCAAAGTCAACCGCAAGTCATGTCATCATTTCCCTGATGCCATGGTCCTCTTCGAAAACTAAGGACAAACAAAACACAACAATCTTTCCATTATCCTCTATGGAAACAGCATCTGGGTATGTAGTTATCTTGGAAGACAATTCCTTCTCTCCACCTGGGAAACCGGTACTGGTTCTTTCTCATTGGTT
This sequence comes from Trichosurus vulpecula, assembly GCF_011100635.1. Lineage (NCBI taxonomy): Eukaryota > Metazoa > Chordata > Mammalia > Diprotodontia > Phalangeridae > Trichosurus > Trichosurus vulpecula. The sequence continues at coordinate 111,540,592 of NC_050573.1, forward strand.
TTATTTCTTTCTTCATCCAAACTGTTTACTCTAAATGAGAAGTTTTGTGCCTAATTGTATTGAAAATGACAGTAGCGTTTCATGCCAGTTTCTTTAACAGGAACTCATTGGTGCCTCTTTAGCATGAAGTGTTGGAGTTATTTTAATCTTGTTAGGCTTGTTTTATTTTAGGTAGTCAGCCCAGCACAGAAACATGTGCCTTTCGCCAGGGCCCTGTGCAACTTCTGGGGAAGAGAAGGAAGGAAGGAAGGAAGGAAGGAGGGAGGGAGGGCGGGAGAAAAAAAGGAAGGAGGGAGGGAAGGAGGAAAGGAGGAAGAAAGGGAAAAATGGGAAAGAAAGTGAAGGAAGGAGAGAAGGAAGGAAGAAGATAGGAGGAGAAGGGAGGGAAGGGAGGAAGGAAAGGAGAATGAGAGAAAGAAAAGAAAAGGAAGGATGGAAGAAAAGAAGGAAGGAAGGAAGAAAGGAAGGAGGGAGGGAAGGAGGAAAGGAGGAAGAAAGGGAAAAATGGGAAAGAAAGTGAAGGAAGGAGAGAAGGAAGGAAGAAGATAGGAGAAGAAGGAAGGGAAGGGAGGAAGGAAAGGAGAAAGAAAGAAAAGAAAAGAAAAGGAAGGAAGTAATCAATCACTAATAAATCCCCTACTGTGTGCTGAACATTATGCTAAATGTATCACAAATATATTTCAATCCTCACAACAACCTAGGGAGGTAGGTGCTATTACTATCACCATTTTACAGTTGAGGAAACTAAGGTAGACAATTTAAGTGACTTATCACCCAGCTAGCAAATGAATGAGGCTAGATTTGAACTCAGATATTCCTGACTCTAGAACCAATGCTCTATCTACCTACTGTGCCACCTATCTGTCAAGGTAGATACACAGGGAGACTATTCACTTCTTCCCCCAATCCCCAAATTATTCAGTAGGAGAAATAATTGTGCTACCATTGATGAGACACCAATAAGCTTAATAATAACTAACACTTAACATGTTTACTTATAGCCAGGCCCTGTGCTAAGTGCTTTAAAAGTATCGTTATTATTAAAAATAATACTAATGCTTCAGTAGGATCATGCGATTTAGAACTGAAAGAGATCATTGATATTTGATCAATAATTTGGTATTATCTAGTCTAGCCCCATCACAGAGAGGTGAAATTATCCAGGGCTGAGATTCCCCAGCTGAGTTCTCTGTCTCTGAATAGGGTGCTCCTTCCTCTCTTCCACACTGCTGTATTTCATGTCTCTGATCTCACTACTGTGTGTTCTCCCTCCTATTATAACAGGAAGAAGAAAGGGCAAAAGTAAAAGGTTAATTTTTTTTTAAATGGATCTGTGATCTCACTGGGGGAGGTAACTCTTAGTGAGAAATTATTTCTCTCAATTTAGATTAGTTCTTTGCTGATGCTTAGAAGTGTTACTAGGGTCAGAGAAGTTAGTGCCTTGCTCAATGCCCAGTGCCCTTCTGCTAATATATGGAAGAGGTGAAACTTGACTCTGAGTTTTCCTGCCTTTGGAGTCAGTACTCTATTCACTATACCATAATTAATTAATGCTAGAGGGAAAAAAGTTATATATTTTAATATTTGCAGATATTAATTTTACACAATGAGAAGCAACATGGTATAGTGAATAGACCAAGCCAGCCTCAGAGTGAAGAAGTCCTAGATTCAGATTCTGCCTCTGACATAGATTGGCAGAATGCCTCTGGGTAAGTCACTTAGCCTCTCAGTGATCCAGTCAAATTTCTTAAGACTAGATGTTGCAGAACAGTTACCAAAATGTATCGGTAGAAGTAATTTCCTCATTAGTAGATTACTCTACTACGAAATCATAGGTCCTATCCCAAAATGCTCTACAATAGGCAACTCTCTTTTATATGAGAACAACTGAAGGAAACTTTTTTTCTCTCTAGGACTCAGCTTCCTTACCTATAAAAAGAAAAGGTTAGCATAGAGGATCTCTTAGGTCCCTCCCAGTTCCAAGCCTTATGATATCATGAAAAGACTAGAAAGCATGGGGTATGATTGAAGTCTTCAAGGGCTGCCTCAGAAGAGAGGGATTTCCCCTTCGCTGGTGGTCTTCAAGCTGGTAGCCGTTTATCAAAGAAATTATGGAAGGGATACAGAAGTAGAATGTAGTAGAACGCAATTCCTTGAGGTCAGAGGAGGATTCATTATCATCTTTGTATCACCAGTGTTCAGTACAGTGCCTAGCAAATAACCAGCAGTTAATAAAGGCTTGCAGAATCTTTGCTTTGCATTTCATCACAATCATACACCACAACTTGTTCAGCCATTCCCCAGTTGGTGGGCATCCCCACAATTTCTAGTTCTTTGCCACCATAAAGAGAACTGTTATAAACATTTTAGAACTTATAGGTTCTTTTCGTTTTTCCCTAATCATCTTTGGAAATAGACAGAAGTCCCTTCCTAATCCTGAGATTCCATGAGTCCGTGATTCGTATAGTTGAAGGATGTTCATGTGGAAGAGAAAACAGCTGTTTCTGTTTGGCTTCAAGAACAACGAGAGGAAAGATTAAGGTAAATTAGTTAGAAGGCCATGCTGGTCATCTAATCCAACCCATAGCCAAAAGAAATCTCTGCTGTAACACACTAGGTGAAGTGCAAGTCCAGTCTGTTTGAAAACCTTCAGCAAAGGGAAATCCACCACCTCTCAAAGCAACCTATTCGATGTTCAGACTTACCTACTTGCTAGGAAGTTTTTCCTGATGGCAAGTCTTAATTCGCCTTCTGCCACTTGTACCCATTGCTCCTGGTTCTGCCCACTGGAGCCAGACAGAACAAGCCTAATCCCTCTTCCACACCACAGCCCTTCAAAGATTTAAATACAGCTATCAAGGAGGTGGTTACAGAAAAATATGGCACGACCTACCCAACATGATGAAAAGTGAAGTGAAAAGAACCAGGAGATCATTGTGCACAGTAATAGCAATGTTGTAATGATGTCCACAGTGAAAGCCTTGGCGACTCTGATCCACACCATGACCCAAGACAAATCCAAAGAACTTATCATGAAAAAAAATGCCATCTATCTCCAGAGAGAGAAATGATGAACTCTGAGTGAAACTGAAGTATAATTTTCTCACTTTATTTCTTTTTTGCTTTTTGTTTTGGCAATATGACTAATAAGGAAATGTTTCACATGATTTTACTTGTATGACTGATATTTTACTTGCCTTCTCAGTGGGTAGGGGAGGGGTGGGAAGGAGGGAGACAATTTGGAACTCAAAATTTTAAAAGAATGCTACAAATAAGTAATAAATTTTAGAAAAAGATAAATAAAATGCAGGTATCAGACACCATTTTTCTTCTCATCTCTTCTAGCTGAAACATAGTTACTTCTTTCAATCCATCTTTATATAACACAGATGCAAAGTCCTTTTCTAGGTTGTCCTTGATACTCTCTAGGTTATCAATGTCCTACTTAAACTGTAATGTCCAGAAATGAACTTAATACTCTAAATGTGAACTGACTACATCAGAGTACAGAGGGTCTATCGTCTCCTTATTTATGGAAATTACGCTTCTCGTAATGAAGTCCAAGATCCATTAGCTGTTTTGGCTGCCATACTATACCAAAGACTGAAAACCCCCAGATTATTTTTAGACAAACCGCCTTCTAGCCAGCATGTCATCCATGCTGTACATGTGAAGTTGACTTTTGAATCCAAGTGTGACTATACGTTTTTGTAAAGTTTGATTTTCATGTTTTTAGATTCAGCCAAAGGTCTTGTCTAGGAAAATCTTTAGAGATCCTGATTCTGTCATTTATTGTATTATCTACTCCTCCAAGCTCTGTGTCATCTGCAAAAATGTGATGAGCATACCATCTCTTTCTTTATTCTAAATTATTGATAAAAATGTTAAACAGCCTAGGGTAAAACAACCACAGATTGCTTAGGCTAGTCGACTGGAGAGAGAGCTCTGATCAAATGGACTATTAACAACTATTCTTTGAGTATGGCCATTCAACCAATTTCAAGTCCACCTAACTGTATTATTGTCTAGTCCATGCTTCTCCATCTTTGCCACAAGAATAATACGAAATACTGTTGGGGTGATGAGACCTGGACCCTGAATTTTCCCATACATTTCAGTAGCCCAGATCCCTGGCATTTTGCCTGAGGCATCTGTTCTATACCAGCCTACCTAGATACTCAATAATTCTTTTAACTGTCCTTTCACTGTGGCTCTCCAACCCAGACCAGACCACTTAACTCCTTTCATTGTCTGCACCTGGCCCACCCCAAGCCACTTACCATTCCTTCACCCATCTAGGCTCCTTCTCTGTTGCCCCTGGGCCACCCCAGGCTATTTACCACTGCTTGACCCCATCCAGAGCTTCTCACTGTCTTTTCTTATCTATAAGTACCTATCTTACCCCCATTAAATTGCTCAGATTCACTTAGAATAAACCTCACTACTTTTACTGAAAGTTCAAATTCTTTAAAGGCAGACTCTGTGTACCCTTGCATTTTAGGGTTCCCAGAACCTCAAACCACAACAGGGGCACCTTCTTTTCCAAATGTATATAAACATTCAGTGTCTCCATGGTTTTCTCTTTGGTTACTGAAAGAAACCATTGGCCATCAATCAATCTATTGATTATTAGTTAACCTAATAAATTGATTATTAATTACCCAGAAACTCTACCTCTTGGGTTTTTCTTTCATCACAGTATATAAAGCATTTTACATTTTGATAAGCACTTTACATATATCTTTTCATTTAAAACTCACTGCACTATGAGCATTATGTCTGTTTTATAAGTGAGACCCAGACAAGTCAAGTTACTTACCCAGGTCACATAATTAATAAATGCCAAAGGCAGGACTGAAAGCTAGGTCTTCCTAATTCTGAGGCCAATAACCAATCTTTTTACCACTCTGTCTTACTAGGTGCTTCAAGCAGAATCTGCATTGCCTTCTGTAAGGGGTGCTGTAGGAGGAATTCATATGTGAAATAAGTACATAAGAAACTCTGCCTTAAGGTCTCTTTCACAGAATCTAAGATTCTATGATTTTAACATGACTTTCATGGACAATCAGATAACAAATGGAATAGTGAAAATATAACATAGTACAAAATGATACAACAAAACACAATACAATAAGCATTTGTTAAGAACCTGCTGTGTGCCATGTACTGCACTTAGTTCTAGGGATACAAATAAGAAAAAGATAGTCCCTTCCTTCAAGAAGCTTACAATCTAAGGCAGGAAGACAACATACAAAAGAAAGCTGAAAGTCAGAGCCGGGCAGACAGTACCCCATGACAGGGTATGATGGTGGAATTGAAACCAACCAATACAACTGATAAGAAATGAAGTGTTGGCTAGGCTTCTGAGCCCAGAAAAATGGAAAAGAAAATAGAATTTTTAGTCATTAGACCTAGGCTTGAGTCCCACTAGACCCCTTCTCTGTTGCCCCTGGGCCACCCCAGGCTTTTTGTCACTCCTCAACCCCAGTCCAGAGCTTCTCACTGTCTCTTCTTGTATATAAGTACCAATCTTACTGCCATTAAAAAGAGAGAATCTGACTAATGTCTAAGGTCCCTTTCAGCTCTTGATCCATCATCCTAAAACCTTTGAAACAGGTGCAGAATTACAGACCTCATGGACAAAGAAAGGTGCACTGTAACATTGAAAAGTTTGCCCACTATTCCAGAGAGATGATGATGAAGTGGGCAAGAGAGGTGATCGGCTCAAGATGCAGGAGATGTACATTTTTAACCATAGGTTGTTGTGGGAATCTATTCTGCTTCACCATGAATGTTTGTTACAAGGCCTTTCTTTTCCTTTTTCAGTGAAGGGGAAGGAAGAAGTAAAAAAGACTATGAATTTAAAAAAAAAATGAAAACCAAACAAAATGTAGGGCTTTCCCTAAGTGATTTTTTGGACTTATTTAGATCCATGACAATGATTGACATAATTTCTGATCCTAGATCCCTGTTAACTGGCACTGTTGAAGAAGACACAGCATATAAATTTCACTTATGTGGCCCTTTTTAGCTAAAAAACATTTTCACACATACTATCTCACTTTATCTTCATCATTCTACTTGTAAAGTAGGCAGGGCCAATATTATTACTGTATTTCACTGCATAATCATCGCAGATTTTATGCCAAAACTTTTTGCAAAAAAGTGGGGTGCGACCATTATGTGAAGCTTTAACAAATTATGCCAGTATTACTTAAAAATCATTTATTATTAAACTGTCTTTGATATAAGACTAGGATGCATGGAATAATCATGAATATATGTTAAAATTGAATACTGACAATGTGTGTGCACTGAGAATTCTAAGCTCTTGGCTGGCGATGTGTGAGAGATAAATGTGTATCCATATGCTACTGGTGAATACATTGCTGCTCTGTTTACCTTCTAAGCGGCTTGACGAACAGAATTATACCACATGATGATTACGTGATGAAAGGTTATAAACCAATTTTTGGACTGAAGGAAAAAAAACAGGGTGCGACAATTAGGCGGTGAAGTGCAGTATCTCCATTTCATAAACGAGAAAAAGGAGACTCAGAAAGCCAGTAATCAGAAGAGCTAGGGCTTAAAGCTGTATCTTCAGATGCCAAATCCTATGCTCTTTCCCCCTCACTTCAAAGTCTCCAAGCTGAAATACACTTCCCATATCCTGTCATCACTCCCATCTTTTCTAAATCTAACCTGACATAAAATGTCAGGATTAGTAGGGTTCTTAGAGGTGGCCAGACTAACCCCTTTATCTCATAATTAAAGAAAGTGAGGCCCAGAGAAAGGGGAAATGACTTCCCCATGGCCACACTGCTCAACTAACCGGCAGAGTTAAGATTGAGACCAAAGTCTTCCATTCTCGAGGCCAGTGTTTCTGGGACACTCTCCTAAAGGAAGGAGAAGCACACCTCCAGACTTTGCAAGCCTCTCCCCTAATAAAATCAGATACTTCCTTTCTCACATTTGATTACTGCACCAAGAAAACCTACCTGTCCACCATATCCACCAACAATGACAGCGATAGCTGGAGGTGACATTGGTACTTTATGCATGTTCAATTCTGCTCCCTTTATTGACAGTTATCACAATGTGGGATTATGTTGATACAAAATGAGCACTAGTTTGACTTGAAAAAAAAATCAATTAACAGCAAAATCATGCACAGCCACCCTGTGGGCATGTAGATTTAGTGACTCATTATGACCGAAAATTGCATGTGGCTGTCCTGGTGCTGCTGCTGTTTCCCTTTTATTCTTCCTTCACTTGCCCCCAGCAATCATGCCTGCTTTCAACCTATCATAAGGCAGAATGAGACAAAATCACCAGGGGTTAAAAGACCTAAATTGGATTATAGGCACACTGTATAGAAAACACAGTATTGCTGGTAATTGCATTCAGTCGGATAAATATCTTTACTTTCGTTTATGCCTCATTAGCATTCTGGCAGGAATTACCGCAAAGATTATAGACAGAGCTGGAAGAGATCTTGAAGGTCATCTAGTCCAACCCCTTCATTTTTACAGAGGAGGAAACTGAGGCTGAAATACGTGAAGTCAGTCACTGAAGGTGACATGGGAAAGAAATAACAGAGGTAAGATTTGAACTTGGGTCCACTGACTCCCAGGACAGTTTTCTTGTCACTCTGCCATATTGGCTTGGAATCATCAAGTTCGGTAATATCATGGTTAGAAAGGGCCTTATAGGTCAGCTAGTAAAATTCTCTCATTTTGCAAATGAGGAAACTGAGGCTCATTTAAGTGTTTTACTTTATGTCACACAGTTGGTAAGTGACCAAGCCAGGATTTGAATTTAGATTTTCTCTTTCCACTGCAACTAGTGGGCAGAGGGTCAACTCTGGAGCAAGGAGAACCTAGGCTGAAGTCCTGCTTCTGATATATATTCATTGGAAACCATGCACAAGCCACTTACCCGCCCTAGGCAGTATTCTTAATTTATAAATTGCATTGAGTTTGTAAAATCATATATTTAGAGATGGAAAGGGTGGGGAAACTGAGACCCAGAGAAATTAAATGATTTACCAAAGATCACACACAGAGTGAACATCAGAGGCAGAATTTAAGCTCATTTCTTTTGAGTCCTGAGTCAGTATATATTTCCCTAATCCGTGAACTGCTGAGCTGCCTCTGTAGATGGCATTTCCAGACCCAGAGCTCTCTTTGCTGATGAAATCATAAATCTGGACTACCCTTCCCCCTTCTCACCCCACCCCCTTCCCCACCAAAAAAAAGAAGGATGGGAGGATTTTTTTGCTTTAAATATGTCTGCTCCAGAAAAATGGGAAGGGAATATAGAATGACATCGGGTATCCAGACACAGAATGTATGTTCTGGTCTGTAAAATGATAGTGTCAACACTGAGCTAGTGAGTATGTCTATGTTGGGCAGAGGGATGGTAAACAAATTTGTATAGATTGTTTTTTTCCCAGCTACAATCGACCTTCTCATCATGATTATTGTCCTTGAGTATTTAAAGAGCTACTGTATGGAAGAGGGATAAGAATTTACTGCCTAGCCCCAGCCAGGAGAAGTAAGAACAATGTGTAGAGATTGTAAAAAGGCAAATTTTGGTTTTATGTTATGTCAGATACAAACTTTCATTCACAAACACTTTGTGATATTCTCTTATCTGTTTCCTACTCAGTGCTCACCTCCTCCCTGCTTTATGTCTGGCCTGCCTATCAGGACTCCTGCCTAGTCTGATGGATCTATTTATTCAAAAGAATCCTTTGGCTTAACTCCAGCACAACGTTTGGATGACTTTTTGATATTAGTCTGAACTATTCCTTTTGGCATACAGGTGAGTTCTCTCCCTCTACATCTTCATGTTCTTTCCCATGGAGTGGGGCAGATCCAGCACTAGGAAGCCAACTGACATAGCTATTCTGACTCTTTCAAACCTAATACTTCTACATTATACTATGTTTCTTTTCAAAGTCTTGACATTCATAAACTTCTATGCAATTTTTGAATGTTGTGATGTCAGACCACATGGAGAGAATAAAGTATTTCCTTAGCCTCAGTATGGAGACAGACTGACCAGTCAGGAGTGACCTCTCACAGGCACCAGAATATAGAAATAATCAGTTACCCAAACTAGTAATCCTTATTAGGAATTGAAGCCAGAGGACCTTTGCTCTGTCATTAACTACTTATATGACCTTAGTTTGTAAGTTGTATAACCTCTCTCTGGATTTATTTCCTTACTTGTAAAAAGAAGAAGTTAGATCTATGGTCCCTCCCAGCTCCTGCACCTGGAGTCAGGAAAACAGGGGAGTTCAAATTCAGCCTCTGACAATTATTGGCTGTGTGACCCTGGGCCAGTAACTTAACCATGGTCTTCTTCAGTTTCTCACCTGTAAAATGAGAATAATGATAGTGCCTACTTCCCAGGGTTGTTGTAAGGATCAAATGAGATAATATTTGGAAAGCGCTTTGCAAACCAAAAAGTGCTATGTAAATGCTAGCGACATTTATTAAATCTATGGGTTCTCAAAAAGCAAAATGAACAAAACCAAAAGAAAGCTGTACACAGTAACAGCAATATTGTTTTAAAAACAACTTAGAGCGACTAACTCAATTTTAGTATTATAAATGCTCAAATCAACCACAAAAGACCTATGAAGGAAGATGCTATCTGCCTCCAGAGGAGGAAATGATAAAAAGATGTATAGTATGGTTCTATATGTGTATATGGAAGCATAGAAAGCCAAGTAGCTTTGAAAATGATGTGTAGTATTTATTAGTTTTTTAAAAAAATAAATGGTATGAAATATAAATTCAAGATTTTATAGTGAATCTCCTTTTTGTTGTATTATGTATATGGAAATGTTTCTTTTTGTGTCTTTACGTGTTTAAGTTCAAAATGAATAAATAAATAAAACAAATAAATGGAAATCTATGATTTTCCAAACCCCGTCCTTGAAACCAATGGTGCGATAACTGGCATTTTTATAACACTTTAATTTTTAAAAAAAATGTATTGCAAATATTACTCCATTTAAAGCTCAAAAACAAACCTAGAATTATTGTTGTGTCCATCTTACAGAGGAAGGAAGCAAGGCTTACAGAGGTTGTGACTTGCCCACAGTCACAAAGGTACTAAGTTTAAAAGATGAGATTTGAGTCTAGGTCTTCCCACCTCTGAGTCCAGCATTCTGTTCACTGTGCCTCTCACCTACCAGCCATTATCAGACTCACATTACAGGAGGAGGTGGGCCAACCTGGAAGGGAGGAAAATAAGGTACAGGGCCAGAATTGCCAGTCAAGTGGCTAGACAGAAGAAGATAGAACCGCCACATCTACCTCGGGAAAGGTACATAGCCACCTAGGGGATGAGTACAACAGACGATAACCAGCTATAGAAGAAATTCCTAGCAAGAGTTTTTAGCTTCCACCTTGTTCTTCCCGACTAATAAGCAGCATTCCTCAGTGCTTCTCCCACAGCATAAGCAGCTAAGCTACTAACAAATTCCCAAAGTCCTTATTATATATGTATGTTTGACATTTATTGTTGAAGATATTGGCAAAAAATGAGCCATAAAAGCAATAATAGTAATACTGATAGTTCATCAATACTTCAAAAGATTTGTAGTTTCATTATGATGTCAGCACTTTCTGTATTGGTACAGATTTCAGCCAGTTCTCCTAGGCTTTAGCAGATAAGTGGTGTTTGAGAGTTGCTATGGGGGAAAACAATCAAAACAACAAAAAAGATTAAAAGAAACACTACATCACATATTGACCAATCCTCTGATGATTACCCTCTCCAAAACTCATCCTTAGAGGAGAGATACACAATCTATTGCCAGGCCCATATTTCATATTCATAATCTTTTCATTTTAGAAGGATGTGTTGGCAACCAAAAATGGGCTCCTTAGCACTTAGTCAACAAGTGGCCTTGACTAGTTTGGCTTTTTCCCCTGAACTGAATACTGTTTGTATGTTGGACTGGAGTAAGCTTGTCGGCCCCTTCACCTTGCTTCCCTTGCTTAAGCTGATGGAAAGAACCTGTGCTTTCCCGGTCAACCCCTTCACCTTGCTTAAGCAGATTGAAAGAACCTGTGCTTTCCCCGGCGTCCCTTACACCCCCACAGAAGCTGGATGGTTAAAAGCAGCTCCCGTTGGAGCCAGAGGCTGCCACAGCTACAGCCACAGCCACAGCTGAAGCAGGAGCTGCCAGTAGCAGAGCTGACCTACGGGAGGAAGCTGAACAAAGACCTCAGGCCAGTGGGTAATCTTTTTACCATAGAGGGGGAAGCATGATTTTGCTTTACGCAATCATGCTTCTCTGTAGCCTCCTGGTTACTCTTTCAAGGCGTACTTATTGGGCCTGGAAGCTTTTGATCAATATATCAAAATGGGGTTGCTGGTGCATGGGTTGGTTACTGTGGAGCCTAAATGTATGTTTTGATTCTTCTACCTTCTACTTTGAGAGTTTCTTATATCCGGCGGTTCCGAACCTTTCAGACATGTTTATGATCCTCTTTGAGATTATAAACTCTGCCCTCCTAATACAAAGGATCAGTTAGAGCTTGTGCCCTGCTGGTATTATCAGTCAGTTAATAAATATTTATTAAGTACTTCTTATCTATCAGGCATTGTGCTAAATTCTGGGGATACAAAAAGAGGCAAAAGATAGTCCCTGCCCTTGAAGGAGCTCACAATCAAGCCAGGCAGATAACAAGCAAATATGTACAAACAAGATATAGGAAAAATAGGAAATAATTCACAGAGGGAAGGCATTATAATTAGGAGAGATTAGGAAAGGCTTCTTGTAGAGGGTAGAATTTTAATCCTTGCCTTGAAGGAAGTCAGGGACAACAGGAAGTGGAGATGAGGAGGGAGAGCATTCCCAGGATGGAAGATAGCCAGAGAATACGCCCAGAGCTGAGATGTGGAGTATATTGTTTGTGGAACAGCAAAAAGGTCAGTGTCACTGGACTGAAGAGTACACATTCTCTGAGCAGATAATGAGGGTGAAGATGACTGAAAAGGTGAGGAGGGGGGAGAAAAACTAAGTTATTAAGTGCTCTTAAGGTCAAATAGAGAATTTCGTATTTGATCCTAGAATGGATGTTGTTCTAGGTCTTTCGTTTTCAAAGAGGACCATTGATATCCTGGGGTGATGTCTTGACTTGCAGTGAACCGGATTTAAGTGAGGCAGAGTTGCATAAAGTCATCAGCCTCACTCTCTCTTCCAGAATTATAGAAGTCCAGGGAGGAAGACTGGTGATGACTCAGGATGCAGCGGATGACCTTAGGATCTTCTATGTCTGACCAAGCTCTAAACATTCCACAGTACCTGTTTCAGCCACCTTCATGGCCATTGGAACAAATTGTTCTCATCTGCCCATTCTGCTAGGGTAGGTCTTCACATGCTTGGGGTAGACATCTTCTTAACTCACTAATAGGTTTGAAGCCTGTCAGTTACCCTCAACCTGGTTCAGTCTGTCTGCAAAGACTGCTTTACTAGGTTGTGGCCACTGTACATGCTATAGCTTCTTGGAGCCACAGGTGAGAGTTGGGTGACAGGTGGACACTAAAGGTGGCTGAGCAACCCTGAAAAGGGTTCAGCAAGCCCTCACACTAAATGTGCCAGTCCTCCCTGAACACCTCATATACCTCTTAGAGTTGATAGGAAGCTACTTGAGTTTACTGAGGAGGGAAGGGACGTGTTACAACCTGAGCTTCTGAAAAATCACATTAGTGGCTGAAAGGAGAATGGATTGGAGTGGGGAGAAACTTGAAGAATGCAGATTCACCAGCAGGTTATTGCCTCTATGCACGAGGTGATGAGGACCTGAACAAGGATGGTGGTAACATCACAGGACAGAAAGGAACATATTCAAGAGATGTTGCAAAAGTGAAATTAATACATCTTGACAACAGATTGGCTATGGGGGTGGATGGGAGATGAGTGATAATGAGGAGTAGAGGATGGCACCTAAGTTTCAAAGCTCTTGGGGGACTGAGAAAAGGGTGGTACTTGAGAGTGATAGGGAAGTTTGAAAGGAGGGAGATTTTAGCAGGAAAGATAATGGATTCAGTTTTGGACATGTTGAGTTTAAGATATCTACTGAACATCCAGATATCTGAAAGGCACTTGGGGATGCAAGATAGAAGGCCAGCAGAGAGGTTGGGGGGGGATAGGTTGATTTGAGAATCATCAGCACAGAGATGATAATTAAATCCATGGGAGCTAATGAGATAAACAAGTGCTGTATAGAAAAGGACCTAGGACAGAGCACTGTGAGATACTTAGGGTTGGAAGGTATGAGATGGACGAGGATCTAGCAAAGGAAAATGAGAAGTCAGAGAGCTAGGAGAGCCAAGAGAGAAGAAAACCTAGAAAGAAGAGAATATCAAAGAGCAGAGATCAATAGTGCCAAAGGCTGTGGAAGGGTCAAGAGGAACCAGGATTGAGGGAAAAGTCATTATCTTTGGAGAGAGCAGTTTCAACGGAATGATGAGGTCAGAAGCCAGATGGTGAGGCGTTGAGAAGAGAGTGAGAGGAGAGAAAGTGTAGGCAGCTGTTGTAGATGTCCTTTTCAAGGAGTTTAGACACAAAGGGCAGAACAGATGGGATGATAGGTAGCAGAGATTGAAGGATCAAATGAGGTCATTTTTTCTTTGTTTTTTTCTAGGAATGGTGAAAACATGGGTATATTTTTAGGCAGTAGGGAAGGAGTCAGTAGAAAAGGAGAGATTTTAGATCTTAGATTCACTCATCTAGCAGGGTTCAGAAGCAGAACTGGGTCCCATGTCTTCTAACACCAAGAAATTTCAAGACTGATATTCCTTCCACTATACTATACTGCTCAGTGTCTGAAGAGGAAGCATATAAATAGCTCCCTGCCTATGCCTGTGGGTCGCCTCAGTTATCAAGATCTTATTGGTATTGGCACCTTACATCTCTTCTTTCACCTGCGTTTTCTGATACTTTGGCTCTGAGAAAAACGATTATTTTATTATATTAATTATACATTAAACTACATATTATGTATATTATAGATTTATCATATTTATATATTTAATATAGAAATATACTTAGTTATAAATATATTCATATTATATTGCATATAATGAAGAATATATAATATTATATTAATAACCAGTTTTATACACAGGACTTTCTTTTTTGCTTGCTCATCCAAAGCCCAGGCTCTCAAGGACATTTCTGTCTTTGCCCAAAACCTCACCACCACCCCCCAGACCATCTCATCTAGGTGGAATTCTTACTGTAACCCCCACCATTGCTCTACTCAGGTAGGACTGGGTGGAGAAAAGATTCTTTTGTATAGTTTACTAGAGGCAGAATGATCTGGGAAAGTGCTGACATGATCAGAATCACATCCCCAGCCTCTCATTAGAAAAAGCCCATCTCCATTATAATATTAATTTTCTCATTAATTGTTAACCAATTAGATTGATTTTTAAATTCAGGGACCACCCCCTCTTCCAAAGGTATTTAAATATTCAGTGGCCTTCATGCAGGGTAAGGGTGATTATGTAGAGAACCACTGACCTCAATTTATTATTTGCTAGACTAATTAATTGATTATTAATTACCCAGAAACTGTCTCTCAGAAGTTTCATTTGTTTCAGCTCCTTTAGACTTAAAGCCTATTCCTCAACGTTTGCTTGAAATTTTGATAGCTTTCTTCCCTACTTGCCCTATGCTATTTATGTACCTTTGGTTCCTCTCTTAACTGATTTCTGATCCCCGGCTTGCCTTAATCTTTCCAGTTTATGCAGGCCCTGACAAAATCACAGCTTTTTCTTATTTAAATGAACCTTAAAGTTTATCTATTTTATTTAGAAATGAGAAAAACGGAAGACAGAGAAGACAAATGACTTGCTCAAGGTCACAAAGCTAGTTATGGCAGAACTAGAACCCAGGCCTCCTACTTCCCTTTCTATCTTCAACAGGAAGTCTTTCCCAATAGCTCTTAATGCTAGTCTTCCCTCTGTTGATTAGTTTCTATTTTTTTCTGCATATAACTTGTTTGTACATAGTTATTTGCATGTTATCTCCCCTTAGATTGAGCATCTTGAGGATTGGGACTGTCTTTTGCCTTTCTTTGTATCCCCAGAATTTAGCACAAAGCCCAAAACATACTAGATCTTTAATAAATGTTAATCAACTAGAATGTGGTAGCTCTTTCTACCACATTCTGTTTTTCTACGTGGTTTCTGACCTTGTTTTGCCCCAACTTCTGGTGTACATAAGCTTTTATGCACCTAAAGACTGGTCTGGTTGCTGACTGAACTTATTTTAGGCTCTCAAACATAGTGGGTTCCTGGTATTCCTAATCTCAGGACCTTGTCTTTCATGTATTAGGACACACAACCTCTGCAGATTTCTGAAGTATTTCCAAGCACTGACAAATAGCTTGAGATTCTGGCCATGTCAGACCTCCCCAGATAGGAAGCAGAAATGCTAAAGAAATCTCTGAAGCTGTTGTGAATGACATCACTTTATAGGTACACCCCTTTTTTTTGGTGGGGGTGGGGAAGCAGAGGGGAAAGAGCCTGGCCCTGTGATTTCATTAGTAATAGGGAACTCTCGGTGAGGAAATTTTCTATATAGAAGGCAGATAGGCACCAGTTCTCTAACCTATAGTCTTGGAGACCTGGCCAATGCTCAAGAGTTTAAATGATTTATCTTGGGTAATGGAGTTGGTGGTAAGTCAGTGGTAAGACTTGAATCCAAGTCTTTCTTCCTCCAATGCCATCTCTCTATCCACTACACTATTCTACAACATAGGTGCTAACAGATAATAGAATATTAGTGTTAGAAAAGTTCTTAAGTCATCTAGTCCAAATCCATCTTATAAATGAGGAAATTGAGGCCTAAAAGTTTACAGTGATTTCCTTAAGGTCACAAAGGTGGCTAAGAGAAGATCCAGGATGAGAACCAGTCTCTTGGCTTTCGTGGTCTTTCCACTACACAGGGATGCGGTCCACTCTCAGTGGCAACAGTTGTTGGCTTCATATGGTGACTAGAACTGGATGAAGGGGACTCTGGGAAAGAGCATCAAGGCATGACTCCTTGGGAGTATAAGAATCAGGCAGAGCCTGTGGGATAGCCAGCAGTCCACACATATCCCCTGTCGCAATTTGTGTGCTGATATCGGTCTTTTGGTTCAATAACTGTGAAGTTCATGAAGTCAGCATGAACAGACACAACCTGTGTCAGGTACTTTGTGATAAAGACCCAGACTGAGAGGTGGTGAAGGCCTGGTAAATGACGCTGTCGTGCCCCAATAGAGCATGAGGCGGATGAATTGGAACAGTTGAAAGAATGCTGAATCTGGAATCTGGAATTAGGAATCAGACTTGAATCCTTGTCCCTTACTACCTGTATCACTTTGGACAAATCGCTTTGCCTTTCAAATGGGACTCAGTTTCCTCACCTATAAAGTAATGGTTTGAGGATAGATTATCTCTAAAGTCTCTCAGTTCTATACTCCTACAATCTGCCCTTATTATTTTCCTGTGTCAACAAAGTCCTCTGCTGGAGTTCATAACTTTTTTTTTCTATAATAGACTAGAAAGGAAGAGAAAGGAAAAAAAAATAATAAAACACCCACCCAGACGTGTTATTTTGCTAACAGGCTTAACTTTGCAATAAACAAAGGATGCAAATGGGAAGAAAAGGCATAAAATGAAAATAACCTGAATGAATCATAGCCCACGATGTGTACAATGTATAAATATTCATGCTAAATTGCCGTTTTCTCCAACAGCATCGTTCTCCTGTGTGTAGTTAGGGCAGAGTAGCTTTCTGTATGTTTTAGTTACTGATACAAATATTTGTAGCATTGGTTTGAGTGTGAGGGGTAAGACTGGACTACTATTGCACACCTGAGTAATTTCTAATCCAGCTCTAAACCTTAAACACTCAAACACCTTAACTCCATTTGGTGAGGGAGAAACTGTAATCCATTTATTGGTCCTTCTGACTCAACTAAACCTGGAGGGAAAGAAGCACGAAGAAAATCCTTAATCTTAGCAACAGAAGGATTTGGCATTTCAACTTTGGGAGTTGTTTTTGGTTTTCATTATTTTTTTTTTTTTACAAAAACCTTTTGGAAAAGTTAAGACCTAAGTAATTGACTTCTGAAATAGCTTTTTGTTAGCTGGTCAAAGAGCTACAATAGGGTGCTGCCCTATGCTATTTGGCTGAGAGATGGATGATTTCTGGAGAGCCTTGCTCAGTTGGTAAGGAATGAAACTGTGGGTCGCTTCTGAGGTTTGTATAACAAGGATTTGGGTCATAGACCCCTTCCACAACCTGGTGGGTATTAATGGACCTCTTCTCAGAATGGTGGTTATAAATGCATAAAATAAAATACGTACAATTACAAAGGAAATCAATTATATTGAAATAAAACCAAAAAAATTTTTAGAAGCAAATTCACATTAATAACCCTTGCTACAGAGAAATGAGACTAGGATGGAAGGGGGAGGAACAGTATACTTTTGTTTCCCAGCTACACCCAGACTCCCGGTGACCTTGAAGACAGGATTTCCACATCAAATAAAGTGGAGATGATGATATTCACCACTCTGCAAAGCTGTCTGAACGCTTCCCACCATAGCTGGCTCTCCACTCTAGTGAGGAGTTATTAGAATTTCATTACTGCAACGAAGAGAAAGATTTGTTTTTGGAATCAAACACTGATGAACCAGCATGGATGGCTTTTCTCTCCACAAAAGCAGCCAGCTAAAGGAAGAGGAACAGAAGGGAAGTGGGTAGTATCTTTTTGCCTTAACAAGATTGGATATATATTTTTTTGCAAGGAAAAGAATTCCATGTATATGATATTAGATATGTACATATATATCTATATAATATTTCAAACATGTATACATATTGCATATTATGGACCTGAAACACACCAGATGAGGTGTGTAGGAGTTGCAATCTATAATAGTGGAGGGAATAGTCCCCAAATCTATCTAAGGTAGATAAGGAATCTATTGACAGAATAAAGTATTCACACAGAAAGAATATAACTATAGAACAATGATTCTGGCATTCCTACCGGGTTTATGGATTTGATCTCGCTACTTTACAGTCACACCTCCTATATGTACCTAAAATAAACAGTCACATACATAGGCTTAAAAAGTACTTTCTCTAGACAAATTTGGTGACAGAGGTGGTAAGAGTATTATTATATCCATTTCACAGATGGGGAAAATTGAGTTTCTTGCTCACAGTCACAGGGTGGGGCAAGGCCATGACTTGAACACAACCCCAACCCCAATCCTATACTTCCAACCCCAGGGGAGATAATCTACCCAACACTTCCATAGTCCAGAAGCAGAGCTGGCCTGGCTGAAAATGAGCTCTTCAAATGCATCTCAGCATCTCTCTATGAATAGTCTGGCCTTAAAATGATCACTTGTCTCACTTGTAGGTTACGTGGGAATTCCTTTTGTGGATGGGTTAGACCAGGGGTGGGGAACCTTGGCCCCAAGACCACACATGGCCTCTAGGTCCATAGGTATGATCTTTTGACTGAATCCAAGTTTTACAGAACAAATCCATTTATTCAGGGAATTTGTTCTATGAAGTTTAGATTTATCAAAAGGGCCACACTTGAGGACCTAGAGGGCCACATGGGGCCTCCAGGCTGCAGGTTCCCCACCCCTGGTCTAAACTATAGTTGCCGTGGTCCCTCCTAAGTCTCAAATTTTGTGATTCTGTGACCCCGTTAACCCATGCCTTGATTATCAGTCAGACTGTGGCCGTTCTGACAAGTAGAGAGTCACTGACAATAATCCTTCTGGTAAAATGAAGGACCACTGGGCTTTTCCATCTGCTAAGCCATTGCTTCCTCAGACTCCCTTGGCCTTACCTGCCTTTCTCTGTGCCCTGCTGACCCCCGGACCTTTTCATCTGCTATGTTACTGAACCTGCCTATATGTATGCTCTCTCCCTTAGAAAGTAAGCTCCCTGAAAGCAGAGACTGCCTTACTTTTTCCTTTGCATCCCTACTACTTAAATACAATGCTTGGTGAATAACTTCTTATCAACTTTTTAATTTATTCATGCATCTATCCTGTCACTCTTGTTCATCTATCCTCCCACTCCACACCAACCACCAGTCCTAGAACAAAAACTCTCCTGATGTTCCCACCTTGGGAAAAATAATCTTCTCTCAAGGGCCAGATGGGTAGTATGTATAGTAGATAGAGCACTGGCCCTGGGGTCAAGAAGATCAGAGTTCAGATTCATCCTCAGACACCTACTCTAGGCAAGTCACTTAACCTGTATCTGCCTCAGTCTCCTGAACTCTAAAATGTGGATGATAATAATAGCACCTATCTCCCAGGGTTGTTGTGAAGATCAAATGAGACAATATCCATAAAGCCCTTAGCAGAGTGCCTAGCTCATAGCAGGTACTAATAAAAGCTTATTCCCTTTCAACCTCACCCTTTCTCAAAATCAGAGGGAGTCCTGAGGCAGAGCTGATCTGGTTAAGAATGATTGCCTCAAACGTGTTTGCTTCTCCATGACAAGTCTAGCCCTAGTATTCCATTGACCCCTGCCTTAACCAGTAGTTAAGAGCAGTGCCTGCACATCTTCTCTGATCCCCATCACTCCTCCAGCCAATCTCTTTTTTGAGGCATTAACAATCATATGAACATTATCTCTACTACTGTCCTAAGGCTTCCTTTAAGTGCTATGCAAAATCTCACATTTCACAGGAAATCATTCCCAATCCCTCTTAATTCTAGTGCCTTCCCTCTGTTTATTATCTCCTATTTATGCTATATATAGCATGTTTGTCCATAACTGCTTGCACATTGTCTGCCCCTTTAGAGTGTGAGGACGGTGCCTGTCATATAGTAGGCATTTAATTGGTGCCTATCAACTGATTGATTATACAAAATTAAAACTTGAGCATGCTGAAGATTAGTACCATGTGACAAGTATTTCTTGAGTGTTTTATAACATGTACAGGACTGTGTCAGACACCGTGGAAGAAGCTACAAGAGAGTTTAAGGAAGGGTCTCTTCCTTCAGAGAGCTTATAATCTAGGAATGGAGGCAATACATATACCTGAAATAGTTACTTAAGGATATAAAATTAAAAGGGCAGGTAGGTGGCACAGTGGATAGAACACAAGACCTGGAGTCAGGAAGATTCATCTTCCTGAGTTCAAATCTGTCCTCAGACACTTACTAGCTGTGTGACCCAGGGTAAGTCACTTAATCCTGCTTGCCTCAGTTTCCTCATCTATAAAATGAGCTAGAGAAGGAAATGGCAAATCATTTCAGTATTTTTGCCAAGACAGGCAAATAGTCACACATGACCGAAAATGACTGAACGACAACAACATAAGAGTAAAAGCCAAAATGAGTGGAACAGATGATAGGGGCTCAGCTTCCTTTTGTCACACTTAAGGTGGTTCAACTCCATCCTAACCTGCACTGGGTAAAAAAAAAAAAAAAAAAGTTTCTTTAACGTAACTTAGTTGTGGCTCCTGTCTAGGGTTGTGTTGCTTCTTGAAAAGCCACTCAACATATCAAGTAGTCCACATCAGATATAGGACACCCGTTTATTGCTTCTTCCACAAGAGAAATGCTTAAACTACAAAAGATTCTTAAGCATGTATTGACAAATACTTAAAACATGACACACTTTTTGGAACTGATGAAGGGGTGTTTTGCATTCACTGTGCATCTGTACTGTCTGAGCAGCAGCTCAAAGTCCAGGTCTTCTAGCCAGTGAGAGCATGGCTCAGCATCCCGACAGTGGTCATCTCCTCCTTTCGGAAGGGCATAATTGCAGGAAGCACTTCCTGCTGCTGGTCAGTCTGTACTCGATTCAAAGACTCCAGACTTTTGGAGCTCTTGAGCTTACCAGGTAACCACTAAGATTAGAAACATCTGTTTCAGGACCGCTGCTCAGTGATCCATGCATGGGGAAAGAAGCACAAAACAGAAGAGGAAGCCGGAAAATTGAAGTCCATTATCAGGCCCAGTTTGTTCTTACAGCCATGTCGCCCACTGGGGAGGGGAAGATGGTATTCCTCTGTCCTAATAATGAGGCCACCTGTTGACAAAACAAAAATTAAGACTAAAATAAAACGAACAACCATCGGTGGGGGGAAAATGAAGACTAGGAAAGGAAGAAAAAAACGAACTTCCCCTCTCAAAGGAAAAGTCTCATCATAAATGACTCTTAAGGTATGTGAAGATCTCCCAACAGGGACTGGGGAAACTAATCTGTCCCACTACATCAGCATCTTACTGCACAAGGTGATCAGCTTAGGAAATTCAGGAGAAAGTGTTGGCAGTAACCCTGACATTTAGAGAAAAGCTGCAGCAACATTAGATAGGAATGCTGGCCTGCTCAGTGTGGATGCTAGGCCTTAACCCAATCACCCACATCACCTAGACCCACCCAGAAGGGAAAGAAGGTAATGTTGCCAGCTGCTCTATGCTTCCCACTGGGAATACTAGAAAACCTCTGAGAGGGATGATGACACGAGGTGTATGTTTATTAAATTTGTGGATGCCTTAAAGCTCGGAGAGATAGTCAATGTATTGAGTAGGATAAAGAGGATACAGAAAAAGATCTCAAAGGTTTGGTGCAAAGCTAACAAGATCAGCTTTAACAGAGATAAAGCTCTGTCCTTGGGATCCAAAAAAAATCATCTTCGCAAGTGGCTAAGGCCACACAGACTGCCCTCAAACTTCAGTTAGCTACAATGGAAAGAGTGAGGCGGTGCTGGCCACCTTTGACTTGCATTTCTGTAAGCTTCTCCCTTATACAAGCATTTCTACAGGGGATGAATAAACATTTGTCGCTGATGCAGACTAAGAGAATGATCAAAGAAATGCGTAACGTTCCATATATATCTAATTTGGAAATTAGTGCATCTGGTGGTGAGAAGAGTTAGCTGACAGAGAAACCAGGGTTAGCTCAGGACTTGGCCAATACACAGATTATATATAGCACAAAAGAACACAAACTATTACCAAATCAATGACGGCCAAAAAGAAAAGAAGTTGTACTTCAAGCCTCACTGCTAACCACTGAGAGAAGATCCTGAGAGGATAGCAATTATGCTTCAATGACCTCTTCCACATATTTTCCCACATAGCAGTCAAAGAGTTCCTGCGTTCTGGAAGCAGGCCAACGTATGTGAGCCAATATAATATTGACTCATTCCAGGCTTAGAATCATGGAAATTTTTGAGCTGAAATAGACCTTAGGGAACATCTAGTTCTAGCTGTTCTGTCGGTGTTGTAACTTCCCATGTTTGAAACCTTATCTTTGACTTCTCCCTTCCAGTTACCAAGTCCTAACCATTGGGCCCATCAGTCTTTCACAATCTGTTTTCTCCTCTTTATTCCCAGTTTCTCCACCTAATACAAGTCTCCATTATTGCCATCTACCTAGGTTGCTGGAATGGCCTACAAACAGGTTTTTCTGCTTCCAACCTCTTTTTTCCAATCCATTCTTATATACAACTGCCAGATTTGTGATGTATAAAGAGTTCAAGAAATATAGTTTCTGAGTTTCTGAATAAGTAATCATTTTATTAATCATGCTAGCAGATAATTAATAAAAGGGGTCAGTGGCTCTGTTGAATGCCAAAGACCCCTCATGGGACCCACTCAATGCTTATCTGCCCTTGGAAGAGTGGGTGGTCCTAAGGGTGATAATTGACTCTGGTTAAAAATTAATGAGAAGAATGAACATTATAACGAGAAGTGGATGTATTCTAATGAGGAGTTGGGAAACTGACTGATTAGTCTCACTCTCAGACTACCCTCAGCCTCAGGAAATCTAGACAAAGAATCTACCCCACTGCCCAAATCTGCCCCAGTAGAACACAATGGCCAGGAATTCACCTTAGATTAAATTCTTTGTAAGGTTCTCTAATTGGGTGGGGTAAAAATTCCAAGATTTCATCTCATCATCTGCCCTGCCTTTCAGAGAACTAAGCTTTTACCTAATCTCCAAATGAGGAAGGGAAAAAATCCTGGATCTCCCCAATATTAACAGTTGTTATTTAATAATCATTTCTCTCAATATGACAAACATATATTGGGTTGTTTCCTCCTTTGCTCAAAAATTTCCAGTGGTTTTTTATTTGGCCTACCAAATAAAGTTCAAAATTCTTTATCTGATATTCAAGGCCTTGATCAATCTGGACTGTTTGGCATCTTCACCCTCTTCTTTACTCCTCACACTCATGCTCCAGCGAACCTGGGCTTTCTATCTCTCCAAATTACCCACTTTTTTTGCTTACCCCTCTGTATTCAGGGAATCTCTTCCCTTTTCACTTTGCAAAAAGAGTTCCTTTGCATCCTTTACAATGTAGCTCAAATACCATAAATCCCTCCCATTGTTAGTAACTGCCCCCCTCTTCCCACTGAATGTCAAATTACATTTTGTTCTGGACTCCTGTAATGACTTATCATGTATTATAATATATAGTAGCTATCTGTACATGTGCATTATCTCTCTAATGTACTATTGTAGGTTCCATTGGGGGACAGCATCTGTCCTATATAAATCTCTTCCCTTCAAAATTTGATATGTCAAATTTTGAAAGGAAGATTTAACAAATCTTCTTAGGTATATTAATGAATATATATTGTGTTGTATATGATAGCCTCTTAAAATATGAGAAATAACCTTCAAGATATAAAATATATAATAAGAATACAAAGATGACACCATTACTATAATTTTTATAATTGTGCATTTTATGTTTTTGCATATTTATTATATATTTATAATCTTATAATTAATTTTTTATTGTAAACATTAAATAAGAAACTTACCAAAGCTAATTCTGGTCTTCAGAATCAATTGTCAATCACACCAACTCTCATTGGGAAGGCAGAAGAAAAAACATGTAAGAGAGATAGATGTTCTTGCCAGGGGGAAGTGAAGAAATCTAACATGCTTTGAATGATCACTATCCAAAAATTTCAAATAAAATTTTTAATTCTTTTAAAAAAAATAAATCTCTCCCATAGTTGTATAGGAAGCATCATAGTAGTAGAATGAAGGCCTTGAAGCCTGGAAGACTAGATCCAAGTGTCACTTTTCATATTTACTAGCTGTATGACCATGGACAA
Source organism: Trichosurus vulpecula (assembly GCF_011100635.1). NCBI lineage: Eukaryota > Metazoa > Chordata > Mammalia > Diprotodontia > Phalangeridae > Trichosurus > Trichosurus vulpecula. The sequence goes on from NC_050573.1 coordinate 111,564,742, forward strand.
GTGACTTAACTTCCCACTCAGTGCTCTGGGCAATTCTCTAAGACTATCAATTGCAATGGGAGAGAGAGAGCTTCCTCAGCCAAGAGTTCCCTATCTAGGCCAATGAAACAAAGGTCTAATCATTGTCTCAACCCTTTCTTCTTTCCTAGCACCTAGCACTCTGTTCTTCAAACAGCAGTTGTTTAATAAGGGTAAGAACGGGGAATCTATTGATTACTCCCATTCTCACTTAAAAGTAATGGTCTTTGTTACTAAGAACTTTTCTTGATTGAATTGATTAGAACTAGGTATGAACAAGTCCTGGATACCTCTCTGAATCAATCAAAGACATTTCAACACGTTGTGGCAAGAAATCTGCTCTGATTAGAACTTGGTCATACCCTGAAGACCTTGAACTAGATGTCGTTCGGTCGTTTTTCAGTTGTGTCTGACTCTTCAAGACCTTGTTGGAGGTTTTCTTGCCAAAGATACTGGAGTAGTTTGCCATTTCTTTCTCCAGCTCATTTTTATAGATGAGGAAGATGAAGTGAATAGGGTTAAGTGACTCATCCAGGGTCACATAGCTAGGAAATATCTGAGGTCAGATTTGAACTCAGGAAGATGAGACTTCCTGAGTCCAGGTCTGGCACTATATCAACTGCACCATTAGCTGCTAGATCAAAAGTGGAGACAGATTCCAAGATCTGGCAGTGGAGGGAAAGAAATGGAGGTGTCCAGAGCTGACCCAGAAAAAGTTGGTAGCACAGAGGCAGCCTGCAACGGGGAAAGAAAGTAGCACTGAGTTGCTGCAGAGAAGAGAAGAAATCAAGGAGGGCCATTCTCACTACAAGAATCTCAGAGCAAAAATCTGGGGCTAATATCACCAGTTCTCCAACTATAAGGGAAATTCCAGGACAAGCTCAACTTTTCCTCTGTCTATTAACAGATATACTCCATTTACTCCTACCTCTAAACATTTCAAGAAACCTGAATTTCATCTCAATCACAGAGGCCAGAGCTTGGCTAGAGATAAAGTATATAAAGGTACAGCAAGGGGCCTGATATCAAGAAGACGTGGATTCAGCCACTTACTAGTTGTGTGGCCCTGGGCAAGTCACTTAACCTATGCCTCAGTTTCCTCAACTAAAAAATGAGGATAATAATAGGACCTCCCTCCCAAGCTTGTTGCAAGGATCAAATAAAAGAATATTTGTAAGGCACTAAGCATAGCACACGGCACATAGTAAGAGCTATATAAATATTTGTTATTTGTTATTGTTGTTGTGGTATTCTCTCCCCACACCCCCCTGCCCCCCGCCCCTCCAATTAAGGCAGAGAACCAAAATCTCTGCAACTGGAAGTTTAGTGCAATTGTCATTATACTCCTAACTTTTTCATTTAATATAAATGCCTTAAAGCTCAAAGGAGAGAACCTGAGAGGCCATTAAACTTTCCTCATTGCTGAAAATCTGCTAATTGCTATAACAATATTACTGAGGTATTTGTTCAATTTGTACCCTTTCCTTTCACAGATATGGACATTGAAGTACAGGAAGGTAAAGTTCAAGGTCAATGCCATTTAGTGGCAGAACTAGGGCTATATCATAGTGCCTCCTGAATTAAATTAGGCACAAAAATCCTAATGTCCTAACTGAAACAAGCTTAAATTCTTTTCTATTTCAAGTCATTTAACAGTACAGCATAAACGTGGGGTTGAGAGGGAGAGATGTGTTGAATTTGATCTTAAATCTTAAAATCTCACTGGATGAACACACATAGGGCTAGGCCCCAACAGTCCTCAGGATGTCTTGTTCTGGAATGTCTTGTTACTTTTCACAAGTTCATTGTGCATTGTTTTGGATAATCAGTTATGCAAATTATTGTCCAATTCCCAGTAGTGCAACACTTTGTTCAGAGACCCTGCTAAAACCACAAATCCAACTACAAAATACTTAATAAAGAAATAAAACAATGGAAATGACAAGGCATAAATTAATAAACAAGCAATTATTAAAAACTTCCCATGTGCAAGGCACTGTGCTAAATTCGGGGAGTACAAAGAAAGGTAAAAATAAACCCTGCCCTCAAGGAGCTCCCAAGGAGCTCTAATGGGGGTGCAGGTGGGGATGAGGATGGGGAGAAATAACATACATATATATATAACTAAGTACATGCAAGATACATACAGAGTAGATGGAAGATAGTTTTACAGAGGAGCCTAATAATAGTAAGGAAGTGGGGCTGGGAGTGGGAGCTGGAAAGGCCTCCTGAAAAAAAGTAGGATTTGAGCTATCTTTACGTAGGAAGCCAGAGGTGAGAAGCCAGAGGTAAGGAGGTAGAGAATTGTAGTCAGAGAACAGCCATTGCTAAAGGATACAAATGAGAGACTGAGTACCATGTGGAAGGAATAGTTAGTTAATAAGCCAGTTTAGCTGGATCAGAGGGTGTATGGAAAGAAATGAAGCATAAGTAAACTGGAAAGGTAAGAGGAGCTCAGTTGTGAGGAGTTTTAAATGACAATGAGGTAACAGGGAGTTGCTGGAGCTCAGTGAGCAGGAAGGTAACCTAGAGGTACACTTCAGAAAAATCACTTAGGCTGTCTAGTGAAGGATACGCTGGACCGGGAAAGACTTAAGGCAGAAGGACCAATTAGAAAGCTACTATGGTCCAGGCCAGAGGTGATGAAAGGGCCTAAAGTAATTTGGTGACTTGGTGGAGTTGATAGAAGGAAACACATACAAGATACGTTATGAAAGTAGAAATGACTAGATGTGGCAATGGATTGGATATGTGTGGGATGGGAATTGGGGAGCTCCAGATGACACTGAGCTTGAGAACCTGGAGTTGAAAGGGAAATTCTTCATTTGGGCTTTCACTCTGATTAGCAGTACTTTGATGGGCTGATCACTCAAGATCAGCAATGGCTTCAAGGCATGGACAGCTTTTATTGGTGACTTTGAGACAGTTCAGGTAGATGCACCTCAGCAAAAGAGGTTGGGCCCTTGAATCTCAGCTCCTCCCCAACGTAGCAAGAATGTGACATTTTGCAGGTAGGGGTATGTGACAAAGAATACATGATACAAAAAGCCATAGACTGAGTGCCTTCTTCCCCACCACAGCCTCCTCCAGCACTCTTTGATAAATAGGGCTGGGAACAATAGGATGCTGAGTCAACATAGCTTTCAACACTAATAAACTGGGAGGAAGGTGGTGCTTGTTTAATAAGGAAATTGTAAAGAACAGAGAGTTTTGGGGGAAAGACTGTGAGCTCTGGGGTTTAAAAGAAAGGATGATGCCATAGAGGGAATAGCTCTAAGAAAAATATACTTCCTGCTCCTGAAGGAGGGATTAAAAGGTAAAAGAAAAAGAAAGGACTAGAATCGAAGTAGGGAATGCCTTAGATTGCTTCTTAACTGGGGAATGGCTTTGCCAGTTGTGATATATGAATGGAATGGAATATTGTTGCACTCTAAGAAATGATGAGGCAATTTCATAGAATGTGTAGTATGAACTGATGCAGAGTAAAGTGAGCAAAACCCTAATTATACAAGGTCATCAACACTTACACCTTTGAAAGACTTGGGAACTCTCATGAACACAATAACCAACTATGTCTCCAGAATCTCATGTAACCCACCTCCTGACAAAGAGTTGATGGCTAGAAGGTACAAAAAAAAGGTATGCATTTTGGGGCATGGTCACTATGCAGATTTGTTTTGCTTGGCTATGAATATTTTACTACAAGGGTGTTTTTTTTTTCTTTTTTTTCCTCTTGGTTTTTAATGGAGGGGATTTAAGAGGAATGAGGTTAATAATGGTGATGACCCCCCCCTCCAAAAAAAGATAGTTATTGAAATATTTTTTAAATGCACAGAAAACACCAGAAGGAAGTTCAGAAGGAAGCATAAACAAATAACCAAGTATAGTTTTTTCTCCCCAATCATCAAGTGAAGCAACAGTTGCTAGTAATTCTCTTACATGTATAAATTCAGTTTCAGGTATTAAAAATGTGATCATGACATGAAAATATTTTAGAATAGATACTGTATTAAATATTGCCATGTTTACAGTATGTAATACATTTTTAGCTGATGGATTGAAACATGTAGATTCAACTAGAATCCATTTATGTGATATTGTCAATAAAGGCAGAAATATTGGAAAAAAAAGTGGAAGTGACATTGAATTTATTTTATGCTTTTAAAAAGCAATTAGTATGAAATGGAGATTCAGAGTTCTGTATAGAATCTTCTATTTGTATTCTTGTGTAGACAGAACTTTTTGATGTTTAAATACAGAAAAAAAAATTGTTTTAAATAAACAATGAGTTTTGGAATTCCCTACCCCTTATACAAATGGGTACAACTCCTTACAGGCTCCAGGAGGATTATAAAGCAATCCCTGTTAATCCTCAGTAATCCCCCCAGCAACATAGTTGCCTCTAAATTCTGGGCTCAGTGCTTTAAAAGGGGGAAGTGTGCTGTTCAGAGCCCTCTGTTTCATGGGATTTTGCTGAAACTTCCTTATATCACATAGTGATCTATTAAAACTTCTTGGCTTGGACCTAAGATTGTCAGGATTCTCTTGGGTTCAGAAATGTGATAGTTATAGCACCTATGCCTTCCCCCTCCTTGATTCCCCTTCATTCTACAGAAGCCTGTTGCTTGTCTCATCCACCTCTGCTCTGAGCCACCTCTGGTCATCTTGGGTCTTCACAGCTCTCACCTCTAGAGAAAACTCTCCACCAATGAGAGCCCTCACTTAATGATGCTCCTATTATCAACATTCAGACATCTGGGAAATGTAGTCTAGAGAATTTATCCTGATGAACCATCATCTCTGGATCCTAAGGATCATGGGAAATGAAGTCCTGAAGTTTTCCTCAGCCATCCCTTTAAACTTAAGACTTGGGTCTCTGACCTTATTAAATTTCCTTAAGTTCTCACAAAGTATCTATGTTTTCTGTTTCAATTGGTTAAACATATATAGGAGTCTATGTGAAACCCAAAACTTCAACACCCTGAAATCAAAATTCTGTGTTGTATATCTCTGGCTCCTTTTCCTTTTGATGCATTTGCGAATGTCTTAGAAGCGGGATTAACTTTGAAGCCCTTTTCAGATTCCTGCTTCTGGCCAGTTTCTTGGAGTTTAGCTTCCCAATAGATCATTAGTTTGGTAGATTTAAACAACCAAAAAGTCAGAGGCCTAGGGGGCAAAGGAGCAGTTCCATGTGGATTCTTATATCTGGTTTGGTGGAATTTTTTTTTTTTTTGGTCATCTCCCTCTTACTCTCTCAATGAGCTCCTCCCCCATTCCTCCAAGCCTTCACCAAAATATATCTTTGGTATAAAGGCCAGAATGAATGGTGACACAGAAAACAAAGTCAGTCATCATTGATTAAGAGGAGTCATGGGGGTGCTGAGAGGCACAGTGGATAGCACGCCTCGTATGCCCAGTCTGGAGTCAGGAAGACTCATATTCCTGAGCTCAAATCTGGCCTCAGACACCTACTAGCTGTATGACCCTGTAAAAATCATTTACCTCTGTTTGCCTCAGTTTGCTCATCTATAAAAATGAGCTGGAGAAGGAAATGGCAAACCACTTCAGTGTCTTTGCCAAGAAACGGAGTCACAAAGAGATGCGACTAAAAAATAACTGAAGAAAAAAAAGGAGAAGTAAGCAGTGACTAGCCATTACCTAGCTTGTGTGAGAGTGGCATATCTAGTCCCCAGCTATACCCACCAGATTCCACTGTATCTGTCACCTTCACCAAGGCTACGAGCAGCACCCCTTTACCAACTGTATTTGGAAAAGAGGCACTAAGACAGTTGTATCAAGTGTAGTTACTCTGGGAACAACAGAAAGCCTGCCCTGAGTCCCTGCTCAATTGTGACAGCCTGTGGATGAGAATGGGCTGGCATACCTCCGGGCGCACCTCCTTACAGCTGCTTTAGTGTCAGACTGCTGTCTGGCAGAGGGCCTACGAATATGAAAGGGGATGAATGACAGAGTCTTGGGCTCCTGTCGTTGGCTGGATGTGATGTTCTCTTTCCCCATCGGGATAAGCCCGGGTAGCTGTCGCTGGGAACATCTGCCAAGAGCAAGGCGGATGTGAGGGGCTGTCACTTGTAACAGGTATTAAAATCATTGTTATGAGCACGAAGACTGAAATCCCGAGAGGACTCTCTCTATCAGCGCTGGCAAAGCAGTCACGAGCAGAACAGGCTAGGGACTCCCAGCAGAGAAGAGCCTCATTTAAAACAAGCAAACAAACGAGGCCAGTGATAACATCTTCATTCCAAAAGGAGGATGGCAGGAGAGGCCTGCCTTTGCCTTCCATGCTTCTACACTTCTATTCACTAGTCACAGGGAGAGTTTATGGAAGAAAATAAATAATGTCATCGTATGCATGACAAGGGCAATCAAAGGCTACACTCACTCCTCTCATCTACTGGCTGGAAGTGAATAATCTTTGTTTAAGGCTGAAGCCACATTTCTCAGAAAAAGTCAATGCCCTCAGGCTTCAGACTTAAATGAAGAGGCTTGGGAGTTATCATTTTTAACCATATCACTTTTCCCTGATAATTTTACTATCAAATAAGTTTAAGGATGCTTAGTCACTGCCATCCTTCCCATGAAATGAAAAAGGCTTTAGATGACAACTCACATTTATATGGCATTTTATGGTTTACAAAGTACTCTCTTAATAATGTCCCTGTGAGGTAGGTGATGCAAGTATTAATATCCATATTTAATAGACTAGGAAACTGAGGCTCAGTTTGACTGAGGTTAACTAACAGGGTCACTGTCGCAGATCTTTAAGTATTAGACTCAGGACTCAAATCCAAGCTTCTGACTCCTAATTCAGCGTCTTTTCCCCTAAGCCATTATTGAAAAATTAATAATTACAAGGAAGATTCCATGCAAGCCAGGGTGACAGTGAGTGAAAAAGAGGAACAGGAAGAGAAGACAAAGTATGATGAAAGGTAGCTATCATTTATATTTAGTTTCCTTTCCTTTCAATTCAGACCTGGGGTTTACACGCCTTTGATCCAGAGGAAGAAGGACCAGTCAACTGCTGCAACCTTGGTCTCCTGCATTGGCTGAGTCCATTTGAGACCAATTATCACAACTAATCGCCATTCTGGTTTATTATCCATCTACAAGTAGAAAGCAAACAAGAAGAATGGGGAATGAATGGTAGCTAGGATGGAATAGAAAAATAAATGTGTACACACTTTCCCTTTCTCAACTAGCACCAAAAAGCAGATGTTAAGATACCCTTACTTAACTAGTCTTTTTTTATCATTTCTTTTTTTATTTTATTTTATTTTATTTTATTTTATTTTATTTTATTTTATTTTATTTTATTTTTAGTTTTAGTTTACAACATTTGGTTCTACATAATTTTGAGTTCCGGATTTTCTTCCCTCCCTCCCCATCCCCTCCCCAAGACGGCATGGAATCCCATATAACTTCCACGTATAACTTCACATTGAATTAATTTACACACTAACTTAACTAGTCTTAATGCAATGTAAAGCTGTTAAAGCTTAAAACTGCACTAAAACTTTTGGAATACCCTGTATTTTAATTGTAAGAAGAAAATCATTACACAAAAGCAAGATGTATTGCTTGTTTTTAATATATCAAAGTTGTCAAAGCTTTAAAATTACTCTAAAACTTTATGTAGACTCTGTACTACTGAACTGAATAACTGCTACCATCTAGGCTCCCTTTGTATTGAAGAACAGAATTAAACCATACAGACTTTCTCTTCCTCTTCTCTTCTGCCCCTCCTCCCCCATCCTGCTTACACAGCCAGTGGAATGGAAGCTCATTGAAGGCAAGGATTATTTTGTTCCCATCTTCATATTCCACACACAATTGGTGCTTAATAAGTCTTTGCCCAATTGGATCTCATTTGTTATATTGGATGGAGCACAATACTGAGTCAGAAGGCTTGGCTTCAAGAGTCAGTCCTTCACTTACCAGCTGTATAACCCTGGACATGACCCTGAGCTTGAGTTTCTTCATCTGTCCAGTGAGGACCATATTTGCACTACAGGTGTCGCAGGACTGTTGTGACAGAAGTACTTTGTAAACCTTAGAATATTATATAAATATGAGCTATTCCTAATATTGTTCCCTGACATCGATCTTTATCAAGGTCACAAGTGCCTTCTGGATAGATCATGATTTAGTGGATAAATTCAAAGACCTTTAAAGTTGGAAGGAATCTTCAATATTTTTAAATATAATTTCTCTCATTTTTCAGAAGACACAAGCCCAGAGAGGTTAGGCGATTTGTCCAAAGTTACAGAGGTAATAAGAAACACAAGAAGCAGCTAGGTGCAGTGGATGGACCACCAGACCCAGAGTCAAGAGGACCTGAATTCAAATCCAGCCTCAGACACTTACTGGCTTTGTGATCCTGGGCAAGTCATGTAACCCTGATTACCTCCAAAATAAAACAAAACCAAAAACAAACAAACAAACAAAAAAAAACACAGCGAGGAATTGCCCTCAAGATTTCTAGCTCCAACGCCAGTATTTTCTGTACTACAACCACTGCCTCTTTAGTCTGGTTCACACTTGAACCTCACCTTGCCCATTTCTCCCTTTGTATACTTCTCATTCTTAATCTAAATCGACAGAGACATGGCAAATAGAGAGATGACTGTGGAGACAAGAAGACCTCAATTCCTGCCTCTGACACATGCTGACTGTGTAACCCTGGGCAAATCACTTAATCTCTGTGCTCTAGGCAACTCTCTAAAATGAGAAGTTTCAGAGCAGGTACCAATCCGCATTGGTAAAGGATGTTTCCTTTGGGAATCTGGGAATTCTCTAAACCAATGAAATCACTGGGCCAATCTCTACTCCTATCAAAGGGAAAACACAAGGGGTAGGTAATAATGTTTCACTAACAATGAAATTCTTGGGGATGCCTGGAGAGAACAGTGATGGGTGTGATATTATCTCATAATACAATATCATCACATAAGAATTACTCTCTATATATGTGTCACTGTCTCATTGTGTAATGATCAAAGTACGGTAAATTGATCCCTTGATCAGGATGAGTTAAGTATGTGCTGCTTACATTTGTGGTTATAGAGTCCTGATGGTTATAATATACTTTCTACACTCAGCCAAGTTCCTGTGATTTAAATTATGTTCATATTCCTTCATTATCATTCTGGAGAAGCATGGTACAGTCAAAAGAGATTTGACTCTCTGGGCCTCCGGTAATTTGTACTTGATGCTATAGGGTCATCTGTAAATGAGGTATCTGAACTAGATAATATTGAAGGTCTCTTTAGCTATAAATCTATGACCCTATTACCTCTCTGAGCTTCAGTTTTCTCCCCTATAAAATGATGACACCAGACTAGATGACTTCTAAGGTCCCTACCAAATTTAAAGCTCTGAACTATTTGTTCAAGTGATCCCATTCTATCCCATCTCTTTTAACAGATTGTTTTCTGTCATCTCCACTCTTTCACTTATTTTTAATCTCTCCCTTATCTCTCTACTGTCTTATTTCCTACTTCCTACAAACATGCCCCTACTATTCTTTAAGAACCCTCCCTCATTTGATCAGTCCATTCCCACTATCATCCTATATCTCTGCTGCCCTTTCTAGCTAAACTCTTCCAAAAAGCCATCTCTAATAGGTGCCTCCACTCTCTCTCCTCAAACTCTCTTCTTTACCACTTACAATCTGACTTCTGACTTTTAGCATTTCATCAAAACTGCTCTCTCCAAAGTTACTAATGATCCCTTAGGTGCCAAATTCAATCTTCATTCTCCTTGACCTCTCTGCAGCCTTTGACACTTTTGATCACGTTCTCCTTGATACTCCCTAGGTTTTCTTCTAACTGTAGGTGTTCCTCAAGGTTCTGTCCTGGGCCTTCTTCTCTTCTTCCTCTCTGCTATTTCACATTATAATCTCATCGACTTCCATGGATTTAATTTCCTTCTCTATGCTGATGATTCTCAAATCTATCTATCTTGCCCCAATTTTCTGCTGACTTCCAATGTTGCATCTCCAATTGCCTTTTAGACATCTGGAATTGGACGTCTAGTAGGCATCTTAAACTCAATACAGCCAAAATTGAATTCATCATCTTTCCCCCTATGCCACTCTTCTCCTTTCTCTCCTTTCTGCCCCCACCCTCTATTACTATAGAGGGCAACCCCATCCTCCCAGGACCCCAGCTTCACAACTCAGAAGTCCTCTTAGATTCCTCACTATCTCTCACCCCTCATATCCAATCTGTTGCCAAATCTGCTGATTTCACCTTTGTAATATCTCTCAAATATGCCCCCTTCTCTCCTCTGACACTGCCACCACTCTAGTGCAGGCCCTCCTCACTTCATGCCTTAATTACTGAAATAACTGACAGTGAATCTGCCTGCCTCAAATCTTCTATTCACCCATCAAAGTGATCTTCCTAAACTGTGCACCCCACCATGTCACCCTTCACTTAATAAACTCCATAACTCTTTATTGCCTCCAGGATCAAAACAAAATACTTTACTTTACTTGACATTCAAAGCCCTTCATAAACTAGCCCCCTCCTGCCTTTCCAGTATTGTTATAACTTACTCCCTAGCATCTATTCTTCAATCCAGGACATTGGCTTCCTGATTGTTCTAAGAACAAGACACTCCATCTGTAAGCTCTGGGTATACTCTGGTTGTCCCCCATGACTGCAATGTTCTCCCTCCTCTGCTTCAATTACTCCCCTCTTTGGCTTCCTTTAAGTCCCAATGAAAATCTCACCTTCTACAGGAAGCCTTTCCTTACCCCTCTTAATTTCAGTGCCTTGTATCCTGCATACTATGCTTGTTTTATTCCATAAATTTTTTAAAAGGGTTGGCAATGGAAGAAGTTATTGTCTTTTTAGAAAATAGTTGCTGATCTTGACTGATCTATGTCAGATCCCAGTGTAGACATGATCCCATGTTTTAGAGCAGTGGCTTAGAGGAGCACTTGATATGAATTTTACTTTATATAAGACAAAAATAGGAAAGACAGAAGGAAAGAAAGGAGGTGGGTTATGTTTTATTCCTCATCCTCAAAAGGAAAATTGGCCATGAAACTTCTGATTGAAGAAAAATACATGTTTTCAGTATTTTATAGAGACAGGCAGCATCAGATAATCAATTAACAAATAACTAAGGGAAAGGGAGCTTGCATACAAAGTAATGCAAAAGTATGGTGTCTGCCCTCAAGAAGCTCACCTTCTAATGTGGAAGATAATATGTAAATAACTATGTACATCCAACATATATACAATGCAGATGAAAGGTAATCTCAGAGGGAAGGTATGGGAGTGGGGATGGGGAAGGCAGACTACAGACAATGTGCTTTGAACTGAATCTTGAAGGAAGTTGCAGAGGCAGAGGTGAGGAGGAAGAACATTCTGAGGAAGAGCATTCCAAGGAAGGGGGAAAAAGGGGGCAGCCAAAGCAAAGACAACCAAGTCAGGAGATAGAGTATCGTGTGTGAGGAGTGGCAAGTAGGTCGGCCAGTATAGCTCAATTGTACTCAATTATATCTATATCTAAAAACACATATGTATAGTATATATACTCCTCACCATGTTCTTGATATGTGTGTATGTATATTTGTACGTTCATGTGTGTGTATGTTTGTGTCTGTGTGTGTGTCCGTGTGTGTGTGTGTGTGTGTGTGTGTGTGTGCGTGTGTATCAGGAGGTAGATTAGATGACTTTTTAGACCTTATTGATTCTTGTTCAGTTGTTTTCAATTGTGTCTAACTGTTCATGACCCCATTTGGGGGTTTTCTTTCTAGAATGGTTTGCTATTTCCTTCTCTAGCTCATTTTACAGATAAGGAAATTGAGGCAAACAGGGTTAAGTAACTTGCCCAGGGACACAAGAATATGTAACTACATATGCATATAAGTGTGTATAGTATACGTATGTGTGTATAGATTATATATTTTAAGAACTTCAAGGAACTCTTCCTAGAGGCCAAACTGATCGACATCTATAAAGATATTTTGAAGCCTGAATAGGTCTAACTGATCACAGGACAGGGAAACTGGGTGCTCTGAGTTCTCCTCCTGGCCCTGCCACTCACTAGCTCTTTAAACTTGAGTGAATCATTTACTTCTGTCAGTTTGGGAACCGACTTTACTTTATACTAGACATATACTAGGGCCAGCAAGTGGCAGGGCCAGGAGGAGAGCTCAGAGGACCCAGTTTCCCCGTCCTGTGGTCGGTTTACTATATCCAAAACTATCACTTTTATAGCCTTGGCTGCCTGGAAAGGAAAAAAGAGAGGTATGAAAAGGCAAAAGCTGAAATTTGTTAGGAGCTACTTCAGCATCGGCCTGTGAAAGAGGGCAGTCAGAAGAATGACTCCTTCAACTTAGCTGCAAAGCCAATAATGATCGTTATTATCATCATCATTATAACAATAATTATAACAATAATTATAACTATAAATATATGGAGAAGTAACTCTTTAAACCAAATTGCATATGTAAGTTTTGGGGTCACCCAGGTTTCTCTCTTGAATCAACCAGATGTATGAACTGTGTGTGAACCAGGCTGAGATCTCTATGGAATGTTCCATCAATCACTCCACTTCACTTAAAGTAACTACCTTAACCAGGTGGGAACATCTCTATTTAGCCAGTCAATCAATCAAAAAACATTGGACTAGGTTAGAGAGGTCTTGAAGCCACTGAACGAAATGGTACAAAGCTCCATAGAGGTGCTGGTATTAGCTAAGGAGATTCTGTCAAATCCCAAAGGGTCTTTCTATAAAATGGCAATCCCATTCAGAATCTAAAGGTTCCAGTGGACAAGAGAGAGCTATTCTAGCCAAGCCTCATTCCTGACAGGAAATGACTGGTGATTGAGGGAAGATAAACCCAAGCCTTTCTTCCCCCAGTCTCCCTTCACTAGAGGAGGACCTCAGAGAAGATCTGGACTTTTCATTGGTACCTTAGTAGTGTCCATAAAACAACAGTGAATAAAGAAAGAGTCTATATTGTAAGCCAACAGTAAAGAAAGGCTTCATCCTGTCAATTCCACCTTTGTGCTGTCATGGCACTTGCACATTCCCCCTTCTCAATTCTGACACTGCCACCCCACCCTGACTCAGACTAGACCTTCATCAGTCTCTCTGGGCTCATTGTTAATAGTCTTCTGGTGGTCTCCCTGATGAAAATCTCTTCCCATTCCAGTCTTTCCTCCACTCAGCTATCAAAGCGATCTTCCTAAGGCACAGGTCTGACTATGTCAAGCTTCCTCCTCAATAAACTCCCTACTGTGGTTTCCTATTGCCTTTAGGATCAAATACAAAATCCTCTTTTAAGCTTTTAAAGCCCTTCATAACTTGGCCCCTTCTTATCTTTCCAGTCTTCTGACATTTTATTTCCCACCATACTCTGAGATCCAGTGACACTAGCCTCCTGACTATTCTTCCAACAAGATATTCCATCTCCTGACTGTATTTTCTCTGACTATCCTACATGCCTGGAATTCCTTCCCTCATCTATACTTTCTGGCTATACCCTGGCTTTCTTCAAATCTCAATTAAAGGCTTCTGTAAGAAACTTTTCCAGTTTTCCCTTAATGTTAGTGCCATCCCTTTGAGATTATCTCCAATTTATCCTTTATGTATTGTGCTTTTAAATATATAGTTGTTTGCATATTGTCTCCCCAATTGGATTGTAAGCTCCTTGAGGTCAGGAAACAGGTTTTCGTGCTTCTTTGTATTCCTAGTGCTTAGCACAGAGTCTGACACATAATAACCTTAAGTGGGGTGTGGGGTGTTGTATCTGTTGTTTTGTTTTGTCCATGTAGGTTAGGTATGTCCACATGAACCTGTCTAAATGTGGTTGCTGTGTCAGCAAGAATATATATCTCCAGTGTCTCCTCCCCGACCCTTCTCCAAGAGAGAATTTCACTCCTGCCAAGAGGTAAAACAGGGGTTGAGGTCAGAGGCTTCTCAGAGAAAGGGTACACCAGGCTAGGATTATATCTGTACACTCCCTTAAAGAGTTAGCATAAAAGAAGCAATTTTTAGGTTGAGGATAAACTCCTGATCACTATTATTTAACAGGAAAGGAGGGCCCCAAGCAAGTTATCCAAGACTTGATTTCCTTCCCACCAAATGCCCGTTCTATACAGCAAATAGCAAAGAAACACATTTATCCAAGTTGATAGAAAAACAAGAAATCATAGGAAGTATACATATGAGAATATATACCAGACAATACAAATCAGATGAACTCTCCCTTTGGGAGTGAGACAATTCAGCTCAACCAAAAGAGAGTCCCAGATCTCACCCAAGGGGATGTTTACTAAAGTCTCTAGCGTAGGAAGCTGGGGATAGGGACATGAGAGACTTTCAGTTCCTTTCATGTCAGCTTCTTCCTAGAGCCTTTCTCCCTTCACGGACCTGAAGAGAAGCTACAATTCCTCATCCTCTTTCTCAAAGCTGGCAGTCAGAAGATCCCAGGATCTCTCTTTTCCCCTTTTACCAACTCTGACCACCCCTCATGCAGGAGCAGAGCATTAAATAATCAATCTCCACCAATGAGGTTCCACACAATGGCCCTTGGGGATGAGTGTTACATTCCTTTCCTAGACAGAACTCTTTGTTATCTTTTGCAAAGATCAGCTAAGGCAAGTTCAAAACCTGCAACCATAAATATAAACACAAACATCAGGGCTTTGAAACAACAAAGGTGATTTCCTGGTGTCCCAGGGAACCAACCTTTAGAACTATCGAAACTAAAATAAAACAAATACACCTTAACAGCACATACAACAGACATGACACTAGACAGAGCATTACCTGAGAGGAAAGGACAGTGACAATACTCTTAACTATATACAGAAGGTAACACATGGATATTTCAAAAGTATACATATATTCATAGTACACAGGAATCCATCAAAAGTGACAAGACTGGCTAACCAACAAAGCAAAGCTAGCTGCTGAACTGTAACAATAACACCATTGAATGGTGAATATACAAAATACAACTTAACTAATAGCATTCATGTATGTGCAAAACAATCAGCCCCTGAGGCTAGCATGCAACAAAATATGGATTGATTCTCTGCTGCTTATGTTAATTTTGGCCTAACAATTAACTTTAAGAAAACAAAGGTTATCCACCAGCCAGGATGACACCATCCATAGGTGGAAGTAAATGGAGAAATTCTGAATGCTGTAGATAAGTTCACTTATCTTGGCAGTATACTTTCTAGAGATGTACACATAGATAATGAAGTTGACACATTCATTTCCAGAGCTAGCTCAGTATCTGGGAGGCTCTGAAGGAAAACTGTGGGAGAGAAGAGGTATTAGACTGCCTACCAAACTGAAGGTCTACAGAGCTGTTGTGCTAACCTCACTGTTGTATGCTTGAGAAATCTGAACAGTATACCAACACCGCATCAGGAAACTGAGTAGCTTCCATATGAATTGTCTTAGGAAGATTCTGAAGATCACCTGGGAGGACAAGGTAGTGGACACTAACATCCTTTCTCAAAGTACACTGCCAAGCATTCAAACTTTACCGCAGAAGGCACAACTCTGTTAGGCTGGACACACTGTTCGAATGTGAAAAGTATATTTGCCTAAAAGACTATTTTACAGAAAACACATAAAGCAAGGATTCATGTGGAAATCGGAAGAAGTAATAAAAGGACACTCTCAAGGTCTCTTTGAAAAACTTTGGAATTGATTTCGTGACAAGGGAGATACTGGCAAAGGACTACACAGCATGGAGTGCCCTCATCAAAGAAGGCACTGTGCTCTAGGAATGAAGTAGAATTGTAGCAGCTCAAAAGAAACAGTAGATGCACAAATTTAGAGATATCTCCACTTTAAATATTCATATAGACTTTAGGCCAGACATGTTGCAGAGCATTTTTCAAGTTCATATTGTTCTAATCAGCTACAGTTGGAGATACTGTATGTTGCCGCCAACATAGCAAGGTCATTTTGTCCTCTTTGAGAATGAAGGATAACAACCAACCAACCAAATGCAAAACAGTTAGACATTACAATAGCATGAACATAACACAAAATATAGTCAAATGAACATAACAGCAAAATGAGAAAGAAGCATACTTAAACATGCCTTCAAAAGGAATTGAGACTTAAAAGAGAAAAAACCAGAAGACTGAAATGAATTGATTCTGTTCTGAAGGTTGTAAGAGAGTGAAGGGAGGGTAAAAAGAATCCTTTAGAGGAGAAAGGGAGAAAGGAATGAAACTGTTATTTCTCATAATTTAGATATATGAGAAAAAAGACATACAACCATGGAGGAAAGGAGGGAGCAGAGCATTCAAATGAACCTCAGTCTTCTCTGAAACAGATAATGGAGTGTTGAACATAAACAAACACATATGTACAAACACAAATGAATAGTTTGGCATGGGAAAATATCACTCAAAAGAAGAATCAGTTGGGGTTTAAAAGAGGAGTTATAAGAAAGGATAATACCAGGGAGGAAATAGTTAAAAATAAACAAACTTCCTGATTCTGAAGAGGAGATTTAAATGGTGGGGGGACAAAAATCAAAGAATAAGAATCTAAGGGAGTGTCTATCGTTTGGAAATGACTGCTTAAAATGTTGGCATATGGATGTAATTATCTCATAAAAAATTATGAGAGAGAAAATTTCTGAGAATCCTGCATAGTATAAAGTGATGCAGAGTGAAATGAGCAGAACCAGGAGAACTACTTACACAAATACAACAGTGTTAAGAAAAAGAACTTTGAAAGAGTCAAGAACTCTGATCAAACAGCGATCATCCATGTCTCCAGAGGACCTACAAGGAGACATAATATCCATCTCCTGATGGGGAAGCGGTGGACACAAAATGCAGAGACATATGTTTTTGAATGTGGCTACTGTGTGGAATCATTTTACTTGACTATGCCTACTTGTTATAAGGTATTTTTTTTCCCTTTTTCTCCTGATATTTTAATGAGTAATAGCAGAAGGTTGAGGAGCTTGAAGGTTAGAGGTCAGCAATGGTGATGCCAATGAAAAATAAAACCCTTTTAAAAATTCATGGACAAGAAGAAAAGGAAGTTCAGACAGAAGTACAGATAAGCAGGAGAGTTTTTTAAAGTAATATGAAAATCGTTAGATACTTTTTCAAAAAGGCAAGTGGCATAAAATGGAGATTCACAGTTACATATACAATCCTCTTTTGGTGTTCTGATATGCATAGGAAAATGTTAATTCTTTGTACGTGTTTAAATTCACAATTTTTTTAAAAATCAAAGCTAATTGACAATAGCAGACTAATTTATATTAATTGACAATCACAGGAATAAGCACACCAGTGACGGCTGATTTACTGTAGCATTACAGCTACCTTACAGGCTTTACTCTTTAGCCACTCATGGTCCCCTAAGACCCCTAGAACTGCCTCGCTCTGGAGCCCTAGCCTGCCTGGGTCAGTAGGCATGGGGACAATGAGCTTGGAACATTGATAAATGAGGGGAATTCAAGTGGGATGAATTTTGAGTCCTTTGCATTTGGAGGGACCAAGTGGAGAGATTATCCATTCAGGACTCTTCTTACTCAATTCTTTTTGTTCTTTTTTTTTTAATTTTAATTTTGTAATTTTAAAAATTTTATTCTTTTTATTCTCATTTTCCTGGTACACTAGAAAAAAATAGCATTTTTCTCCCTTTTGTTTTAGACTGCAGTTGCATAGCAGTTTTTCTGATGTGTTTCCTTATGTCGGACCATATCTTTTTGAGATAACCTTTGCTTGTTTGAATTCTTACAGAAATCTGTTGTATTACTATAACTCAGTATGAACACTTCAGCTTATGTGAAAAGTGTGGATTTTGCATCCTTAAAATAATAGCCTTAGGCACATCATGATAGCTCCTAAGTGGGAATTTTTAATTTTGTTTTATTTTTAAGCAGTCCTAGAATGCTTGCTTTATTTGTATATTAGCCCAGACAGCTTGTCTGAGATCTTTATGAATTCCAGGTCCATAGGATAAAGTTCACCTGTTGGCCTGGAAACTTCAAGTAATCAATTCAAAATGCTTAATTGCTTTTTTTAAAATCCTACACCTCTTAGGGTTTTTGTTTTTGTATGTTGTTAGTACGTCTTATTTAATTTAACTTGCTTTCCTAGTGAAGAATGAGTCAGATTTCCATTTCAGTTGCCTTTACAGTGCCAGGGCTCCAGTACAGGAAATTTCAGGTGCCCTCTAGAATGGTGTAGCAATAATCTGCTAGCAGCTGCTATAGAGGTGTAAGACCCACCAACAACCAGCACACAGAAAGCTGCCAACACAGATTCTCTGATCTGCTTTACTAAGGAAAGTAACTTTAAGGGGTTAACAATCTCAGTTTAATCAAACATACTAACTTCAATCAAACACTAACTTCAATCTGAAAGATCAGCCCTCTGAACTTCACGGCAAATACAAACAGAAATTACAAACATCACCAGACAGACTTTGTCTGATTCAAATCACAATTCATAGTTACCAGAGAAACATCAATACCTGGGTTGTGAAGCTGGGACTGCCCAGAGTCACAACACTCCTTCCACGAGTGTGGGCCAAAAGTCAAATGCCAAGTTCCCCTCAATTATATCCTGTTCAGAGCCCTGAGGGCTCTGACCTCACCCAGGCTGGGTGTGTAAAAGTTCCCCACCACTAGTATCACATTATATACAATTCAATGACTCCCCAATTGTCTTAATGTTGAGAAACACTCCAGGGCAAAATCCCATTTTATCTGCCCCATTCAAACAAAGGCCAGAATTCTTAAAGGCACTTAAGAGAAGAATGACAAAAAGTCCCACCTTAAGTACTATTACAAATGGGGACTAGAATGGAATTTGACCTCCAAGGTGATCACCTGTAACATGGTACCGGGATCCCAGGAGAAACTGTGGTGTGTGCTATCTAGAAATTGTGACTAGAGCCAGGGGTGGGGAATCTGCTGGCTTGGGGCCACATGGGCCTTCTAGGACCTTGGGTGAGGACTTTTGACCGAGTTCAATTTTACAGAACAAAGCCTTTCAATAAAGGGATTGTTCTGTGAGGTTTGGATTCAGTCAAAGGGGCCACACTTGAGGACCTAGAGGGCCACGTGTGGCCTCAAGGCCACAGGTTTCCCACCGCAGCTAGACCTTAGTTGGAAGGCTTATAGGAATTATGGAAAACTTTTCAATTAGGACAGTTTGGTTTCTTTCCTGAAGGTGGAGGGGTGACTTCCAGTCACCTCCAGTCCCTAATCTCTATGGAGAGAGCCCCATATGCTTTGAAGTCTTTGTAAGGATTAGACTTTCCTTATGAGATTGGAAGGTTGGTTTTCTTTTCATTTGTAAGTCGGCCAATGATTAAACCTTACGTGTATGTGTGTGTGTCCTTTTGTGGGAAATGGAGAAGTTG
This sequence comes from Trichosurus vulpecula, assembly GCF_011100635.1. NCBI lineage: Eukaryota > Metazoa > Chordata > Mammalia > Diprotodontia > Phalangeridae > Trichosurus > Trichosurus vulpecula. The sequence goes on from NC_050573.1 coordinate 111,584,167, forward strand.
AGGCCTCCAGACGCCCTGAAGTCGATAGACTATTAATACCACACAGCACCAAGTCAAGTTGGTTTGGTTTCACACTTGAAAGGTGAAGGGGTAACTTCTAGACAACCTCATGTCGCTAATCCCTGTAGGGAGAGCCCCACATAACCAGGGAGCTCTATAAAGCAATAAATTTTTCTTCTGATAAAAGAGGTTTAATTTTTTTCTTTTCTTTAATTTTTTGAATTGAGGAAAGCACAAAGGCAGGTGCTAACCTATTAGAACTTTGTAAAATGATGTTGGTTTATTAATTTCTGTCACCATGTGTTTGGAAGTATGGAAGAATGTTAATTATCAGATTTGATTATGTGCCACAAAGGCTTTTCCTGAGTCTGTTTGGTACAAGACACTGGGAGGTATTTGAAATGGATAATACAAAATAAAATATTTTATCCATGATTGGAGACTACAGAGTTTATCAACTGCATTCCAACAGATCTGCTGAGGATGATAAATATTAAACTTGAGGGATGGTATAAAAGTGGGAGTCACCCACCTGTTTTGATTGGATCTATCAATTAGAAATATGAATTAAGTGTGGAAAAAAAAATCTAGTGAGTCAGTTCATTAATCAACCACACTACATAAAGTAACCACTTTAACTAGGTAAGAACACCTCTCTTGAACTAATCAATCTGAATGGGTCGGATAATTGTGAAGACTTCACAGGGTATGTCTAAGGGAGTAGGAGAGGTTTGGGATTTGGCCTTGTGATTCTGGAAGGTCAGGGCCTGGAGCTGTGGGCATGCCCTTCCCCCTCTCTCTCAGATGTTAGAAGATAATGAACTTCCTGTGAGGTATTTGTTCTCTGCTCCAGGAAGGTCTCTCCTTCCCCCCAGCCACATTTCTTCTCCTAGACTTTCAGACGCCACACCGGCCGCTGAGTTCCAATAGGGAAAACCTGAATGGACCCAATCAACCTTGGTCCTCTGTCTAGTTTTCGTGCCTAGACTGTAAGCCCACCTCCTAGCCAATGGTGAGAAGGGATAGAGATGGGTGGGAATCTTTTCATTAAGAGTGTAAATTAAGGCAGGTTCCCTTTTACCTCGCCTCCTCCATCATGGAGGTGTGCCCAAATCTTGCAAGGTTTGTAAAATAAATTTACTTTGTTTCTCCTAAAGATGTCTCTCCTGTTATTTGAAAATTCCATCCCACACAAATCAATTAAGAGTATTAGATTAGATATCAGAAGCCCTTGGAAGCTGTTTGTTAAAATGGAGTGGATTTTCCATTGCAGGTGTATTAGTATTGACTGAAGAAATATGATCATGCCCTGTGGCTCTTCAATAAAATAGCAAGCCAGGTTGGAACCCAAGAATTCTAGCAGAGAGGAGAAAAAAAATATTCCAGCCAAGCACCTAATAAGAAAGTGCGTGTGTACGTGTGTGTGTGTGTGTGTGTGTGTGTATGTTTGTATGTGAAAGAGAGAGGAAAGAAAAGTGGGAAGGGAGAGGGAGAGAGAGAGGGAAAGGGAGAGAGAGACAGACAGACAGACATGAGTCTTTTTTTTAATTTATTTTTTTATTTTTTATTTTATTCTTTTAAAATTTATTTAATATATTTAGTTTTCAGCATTGATTTTCACAAGAGTTTGAATTACAAATTTTCTCCCCATTTCTACCCTCCTGCCCACTCCAAGATGGCGTATATTCTGGTTGCCCCGTTCCCCAGTCAGCCCTCCCATCTGTCACTCCACTCCCCTCTCATCCCCTTTTCTCTTCTTCTCTTGTAGGGCAAGACAAATTTCTATGCCCCATTGCCTGTGTATCTTACTTCCTAGATGCATGCAAAAACTTTATTTTTTGTTGTTTTTGAACATCTGTTTTTAAAACTTTGAGTTCCAAATTCTCTCCCCTCTTCTCTCCCCGCCCACCCTCCCTAAGAAGGCAAGCAATTCAACATAGGCCACATGCGTATCATTATGTAAAACCCTTCTACAATACTCATGTTGTGAAAGATTAACTATGTTTTGCTCCTTCCTAACCTATCCCCCTTTATTGAATTTTCTCCCTTGACCTTGTCCCTTTTCGAAAGTGTTTGTTTTTGATTACCTCCTCCCCCCATCTGCCCTCCCTTCTATCGTCCCCCCTTTTTAATCTTCTTCCTCCTTCTTTCCTGTGGGGTAAGATACCCAATTGAGTGTGTATGGTATTCCCTCCTCAGGTCAAATCCGATGAGAGCAAGACTTACTCATTCCTCCTCACCTGCCCCCTATTCCCTTCCTAGAGAACCGCTTTTTCTTGCCACTTTTGTGCAAGATAGTTTACCCCATTCTATCTCTCTCTTTCTCCCTCTCTCAAAATATTCCTCTCTTATCCCTTAATTTGATTTTATTTTTTTAGATATGATCCCTTCATATTCAACTCACCCTGTGCCCTCTGTCCATATGTGTGTATATATATATGTATACATATATATATATATATACCTACATATATACATACATAGACACACACATATGTATATACATGCATACACATATATATGCATATTCCTTTCAGCTACTATGATACCGAGGTCTCATGAATCATACACATCATCTTTCCATGTAGGAATGTAAACAAAACAGTTCAACTTTAGTAAGTCCCTTATGATTTCTCTTTCTTGTTTACCTTTTCATGCTTCTCTTGATTCTTGTGTTTGAAAGTCAAATTTTCTATTCAGCTCTGGTCTTTTCATGGAGAAAGCTTGAAAGTCCTATATTTTATTGAAAATCCATATTTTGCCCTGGACAGACATGAGTCTTAGTCTTCTCTTTTCCTCCTTGACTAGTGAAGGATCTTATGAGCTTTTAAAAATGAAAGATAATTTTGGACTTCTTATCAGTATCTTTGTAGCATCTCCAGAACAGATGATGGCACCATCTACATCTGGACTCAAGAACAAACTAGTCACACCAAATAAAAGCAGCAACTTCATCCCTCTACAAGGGCCCTAGGAGAAAGATACATGGTACTTATGAGGAACTTCACGAGTCACCCATGAAGGGGGAAAAATGACTTACAACTTAGATCTGTGAGTTACTCCTTTGCCATCACATATACTTTCTAAGCTTGAGCCCATTTTCCCTTGGACTCTGAATATACTCGAGGGATGGTATGTTATCGATTTTTCTTGGGGGCGGAGGGGAGTCTTTTTGCTATACCACTTTTCTATACCACTTTTGCTATAGCACTTTAGCAAAATATCCCTTTTTTGAAAATGTTCAAAATATTTTGTTTTTATAATATTGACATTATAGTATAAATTGTCTGGTTCTGCTAACTTCACTTTGTATCTGTTCATACAAGTTCTCTAGGTCTCTCTGAGCAGAACAAAACAATTACAAATTTAAAAATTTTTTTCATTAAATATTTCCCAATTATATATAAGAAATTAATTCATTTAAAAATTTTTGAGTTCTAAATTCTGTCTTTCCCTTTCACTCCTCACTCTTTGAGCAGGCAAGCAATTTGATACATATGAAGTCATGAAAAACATGTTTCCATATTAGCTATGTTGCACAGAGAGAGAGAAAGAGAAACCCCCCCAAAATATGCTTCAATCTGCATTCAGAATTCATCAGCTCTTTCTCTAGAGGTGGACAGTATTTTTCATCATGGGTCCTTTGGAATTCTAGATCCTATATCATTGTCTTGATCAGAATAACTAAGTCTTTCACAGTTGATCATCCTTACAATATTGCTGTTGTATATACTGTTCTCCCGGTTCTGTTCACTTCACTTTGCATAAGTTTATACATGTCTTCCCAGGTTTTTCTGAAACAATCCTGCTTGTCATTTCTTAGAACACAACAGTATTCCATCACAATCATGTATCACAATTTGTTCAGCCATTCCCCAAGTGACGGGCATACCCTCACTTTTCATTTCTTTGCCACCACAAAAAGCTGCTATTAATATTTTAGTACTAACAAGGCCTTTTCACTTTTCTTCCATCTCTTTAGGATACAGACCTAGTAGTATAGTGGTATTGCTAGTCAAAAGGTACGCATAGTTTTTATAGCCCTTTGGGAATACTTCCAGATTGTTCCAGGAGAACAATTTATGCAGTAACAACACCACAAAAACAACTTTGAAAGCTGTAAGAACTATGGCCAATACGATTACCCATGATTCCAGAGGGCCATTGATGAAACATGTTATCTTCTTCCTGACAAAGAAGGGAAATATTTGGGATGCAGAATGAGAGATATATTTTTGTATACAGACAGCGAGGGAATTTGTTTTCTTGCCTTTACATATTTGTTATAAAGAATTTGTTTCTCTTTTCTCTTTGTTATTTCCAATGGTGTAGGAAACGGGAAAAGAAAATAGACTTCTGTTAATTAAAAAGAAACAACTTAAAATGGGGGAATGGTCCTAAAGATGGAGGATGTTGCATACACGTTAAGGTCACTATATTGCTAATTTTATTTGTTTTGCTTTGTTACAAGAGAACTCTTATCTAAATATAATATAAAAATGAAACATCAATAAAACTTTTTTTAAAGAGCTATAAAATATCCCTTTCTAAAAGGTAATTAAGTCTGGTTGACTAATTGATATCAACTGATAATCATGGGAGGAAGTACATAAATGGGGATTTTGAGTAAAATTGCCTCCTCCAATGCCTCAAAGCCATCCCTAGAACTCAGCTTGGATAAGGAGCCATCCTCTGGGGACCCACCCTATCAGTGTGATAGGGAGCACTAGCGTATGTTTACACATTCATCATGTTGGAAAGACAAAACAACTCTGTGACATCGATATATCACAGCTATTGTATTCCCAAATTTACACATGACAAAACTGAGGTTTAGAAAAGTCAAGTGATTTACTCATAGTTGCACAACTAGTAACTATCAAAAGCAGGATACAAGATAAATATATTTAAGAATTCTGGTTTCTCCCTCTCTTAGCCAAACCCATAAAACACCTCTTACTGTTCAGTTGTTTTTCAGCCATGCCCAACTCATCGTAAACCCATTTGGGCTTTTCTTGACAAAGATCCTGGAGTGGTTTGCCATTTCCTTCTCCAGCTCATTTTTTTTACAGATGAGAAAACTGAGGCAAACAGGGTTAAGTGACTTGCCCAGGGTCACCCAGCTAGTAAGTATCTAAGCCCAGATTTGGACTCAGCAAAATGAGTCTTCCTGACTCCAGGCCCCAGGACTCTATCCACTGTGCCACTATCCACAGTGGCCCATAAAATACCTAGCACTTAGAAAGCAAAGCCATAAATATCTGTAGTGCTGACAGAATATTTAGAGTTAAGCCCAGATACTATCTAGATAGTGCAAAACATATCAAGAATTTTCTCTCCCAGCTGAAGATGAGAGAGGATAATTGGATAATAGCTATAAAGCCTGTAAAGTGACCTCAGAGGTCATTTAGTCCAACACCCTCATTTTAAAAAATGAACCCCCGAGAGGCCATCTTGCTCAAGTTTACACAATGAGTAAATAGCAAAGCCAGTATTTGAATCCAGCTCCTCTGACTTCAGAACCACTGCCCTTTCCAATTTTCTTGCCCTAATTGCGGATTAAGTATTTAAGAAGAAATCAGCAACATCATACTGTGTCCAGTGATCTGTTCTAGGTGTTGGGGTTACACAAGAATGAACCTGTGTACCTACATGTGAAAATGATAACAGTTGTGCCACAAACACAAACACACATTGGGTCAACATAAGCTGGTGTGTCTCTCACTAATCTAGCCAACCATGGGTCTGATTAAACCAAGAGAAAGTAAAGGTCAATGAACTAATTAACAAAGCGCTTATGAGTGGTGGATAGGACAGAGTGCCTCAAACAGGGTTCTTTATGTCCTCAAAGTTACTTCTCAGCTAATTCACCTTCTGTGGACAGATAGAAGAATATTGTGTCATAGAGACCTCAGAAAACTTATCACTAGTGTTTCAACAACCACCATTATTTGTGAAGATAGTTAACATTCCTAAAAGTCCTGCATTCCAACATTGTGTCTGTTATTGTTTGTCCTTTTTACTCAAAAAGGACCAAGGACATCACGATGTTGGGGTCAAGGCATAGCGCGTTCAGCTGTGGCTGACCAGTCCAGTATGAGCTCAGAAGGCTCTACTCCAGGTTGAACATGTGGGATGGAGATGTCTCTATATTTGTACACTTCACATTTCCTTTGTGCTTTGTGATTCTGCTTTGCTCAAAGAGCACAGTGCCTTCTTTGATGCAAGCACACCATGCTGGGCAGTCCTATGCCAGCATCCTTTGTGTGTGCATACATATATATGTATATATGTCTGTAATATACATATATATTCACTTTGCGATTGTTTTTCTCCAACTTCATTTCCTATTGTATTATTTTTTTAAAGGAGTCTACAACAAGCTATAAATTCAAGATAAGGGGTTTCTCACTTTGAATACTTCAATCATTTTGTGGTGCTGGTGATCCCAGCAATTTATTTTTGCCACCTATCCCACTTATTCATAAATTACAAAGTCAAAAGCAGATAGCATGGTCTTAAGTTCCTATTAGAGTGTGAAGAGAAAATATATATGTTTGGTGATGGGATCAATATTCCGATCAGAACCTCTCTTCAGATTTCTTCTGTTACCTGTTCTAACCCCTCCCACCACCACCTCAGAATTTGCAAATAACAAGCTAATTTAATAATCCCAATACTACAACAATAATCTAATAATACTATGTACCACAAAAAAATACCTTAAATCAATACTTTCCTAAAGCCCAATGGTTTGCACTCATTTGCATGGTTAAAAGACAAAAACAATTCTACTCAATGAGCAACTCAAAATGGCCTTCAGTGGCCACATAATGCATCATATTTCTGATATTTACCAATGACATTGACTACACAGTGAAATTCACTTAGTTTTAACCTAACCAGTGTTTGTTAAAAATGTGATGAGCATGAAACTAGAGGGTGATGAAGCTGGAGAGAGGAGGCAAAGATATTTAGGAATACTGGCTCAAGTATTGAAGTACTTTGGTTTCCCCTCACACTAATCATCATGCATTCTCCGCTTCAGTCAAAATACTTGATGTTCCCTAAATACTTTCCAAAATTTCCTAATCCTCTTCGACCTCTTCATTCAGTCCTTACGATTAGAATGCTTTTCTTCTTCCTACCTCACTCCCTACTCCTCTATGCAGACTACCTACTGAAATCCTACCTAATCTTTAAGGTCTAACTCAAATGCCACCTCCTCCAAGAAGCCTTCAATATCCCCAAGATAGTATAAGTAATCTATTCTACTCACATATTTCGCAGCACTTTTCCTGTGACAAACTACCAAAGTTCTTTACTTTACTTTAGCACAGTGGAGAAAATTTGGACAAGGACCAAGGAAAGGATATTATGTTGGGTGTATGTATACCACAGGCTACATGAGTGGAAGAAGAAAATGGATTATGAGGGGAGGAAACAGATGAGAAGCCCAACTTTGAGGTATGATAGAGTCGTTATTTGGAAGGTGGGGCTTGAATTATCTGGGTACCTCCTGGAGCTCTCTATTTCTACCAAACATGATAAATTCTTTACTTGCCTTCATGAGAATCTCATTCTTCAAAAGGTAGAGGAGGTGACGAGGGAAAATTGTTATTCTGAAATGGCCTGTAATCAATAAGGAAGAATTGGTTGTTGAAGCAGAAATGATGTGAACCACAAGAAAACAGGCATACTCCAGTGGGCTCTTGTTTCATGTGCACTTTTGAGAGAGTGGATTACAAAGAGTTCTGAGAAAAGATAGGGCATTCACAGGGCCTAAAATTCTGCAAGAGAAGTTGGTACAGAAAAGTGAGTATTTCTCAGGAATGAAATTCTGAAGAGATAAAACTGTGATATTGAGGAAGAAGGAAAAGGGGAGTTACATGCAAAGAAGATAGCAGCAGAGGAAAGAAATGATAAAAAAAATGGCATTGTCCTCTAAAAATCTCATTAGAAGTAGTAAGAGCACAGATTTAGCTGAGAGGCTGGCAAAGGATGCTAAGAAAGTCAGGTTTTTTTTTGTTTTTTAATAAGGATTTATTAAGTATTTACTACGTACCAGTAAGTGTGCTTTTTAAATAATTATTATCTCATTTGATTCTCACAGCAACTCTGTGAGGTAGGTGTTACTTATTATCCCCATTTTATAGTTGAGGAAACTGAGATGATCAGAGATTAAATGACTTGCCCAGAGTCACACAGCTAGGATGCTTCAGAGGCTGGATTTGCTTCATCAAAATTGGAGTCAAGAACAAAAAGGAAGATTAATGAAGGGATAGAGCCAGTGCTCAGAGTGGATACCATACTGATAAGGGATAGCAGAGAGAAGAGTCAGGAGACCAGGGTGTTAATGCTTGCTCTCACATCTTATTAACTGTCTGATGCCAGGCAATTCATTTCACTTTAGTTTACTCATTTGCAAAACCGAAGATAGGGATTGGACCTGTAATCTCATTGATGCAGGAAAGGGAAGTTCCAAGTAAGGAAACAACCAGTATAGGCCAGGATCTTCCCTACAATCTAAGAGTCTCAGATTGCTGCCTAGAGACCTGAGAGCTTAGTTGAGTTGCCCAGGGTCACATGGACAGTAGGTGATACTGAATCCAGGTCTTCCTCAGTTCCAGACTGGCTGTATTCACTATGCCATGTTACAGTAACTTCCTATAAAGGAAATCTTTTCGATAAATTTGAAAATACATAGAAATGAGATATAATTTTGGTGTTGTAATCATTACTTGAAATGTTGTATCACTCTAAAATAAGTGAGCTTTTTAAATCAAAGATTGCTTTGCTTCTGTATATGTATCTCCAGTCCGTAGCAGTGCCGGCCACATAGTAGGCTCTTAAATGTATACCGAATGATTCGTCAGGATCTCAAAGTTCTTCATTCTGGCCTTCTTTCTTGTTGACACCCTCCAGTTTATTCAATTCATACTAACAAGCATTTATCAAGCACCTACTATGTGAAAAGCACTGTACAAATTGCAGGGGAAAGACGAAAGAATGAAATTGTCCTGGATTTCAAGGAATGGAAGCTAATATTCCAGATTCGGCCAGATCAAGGCAGATTAACAGCAAGATTATTGTCTCCCTAGTCCTGGGTACTGTGTCTCATGCAGCCCAAAACAGCATTACCTTCTGAGACTGGATTTGAACTCAAATCTTCCTGACTCCTGGGCTAGTGCTCTAGTACTCTACGCCTTGTAACACCTAGATACCTTTAGAGGATTTTACTCAGTTCTGCACTCTGCATTTTGGAGAAATATCATTAAACTGTGACAAGTCCAATATAGACTGACTAGGGTGGTCCAAGATACACCAGCTTAGGTGGCATAGTAGATAGAATGCTGGGCCTAAAATCAGGAAGATCTGAGTTTAAATCCTGCCTTAAACATGAGCTAGTTGTATGACCTTGGGCAAGTCATATAATTTGTCTGTGCTTCAGTTTGCTCATCTGAAAAATGGGGAGAAATGATAACACTTACCCCACAAGGTTTTTGGGAGGAACAAATGAAATAATATATGTAAAGTATGTTGTGAACCTTAAAACTCTCTATCAAAGTTATGATGGTGAGAATACTGAAGACCACTCCATAAGCACTTAACTATGTATGGTAGGTACTACTGTGGTAGACACAGTGCTAAACCCTGGGAACACAAATACAAGGAGAAAGAAAGACAATCCCTGATCTAAAGGAGCTTACTCCTGACGGGGACAAACAATGCATAGAAAGGAGTTGTGGTTGTGGTTTGTTCTTCATTCTCGTAGAAGGCCATGGCATCAAGGAGATGATGGCATGACTTGCAACTGACTGATTTAAGTGAGGGAAGAATGTGCAAAGTCACCAGCCTCATTTTCTCCTCCAGAGTCATCTGGGTCCAGTGGGTAGATATGAGCAGGATGACTAGAGATGACACAGAATGCAGTGGGAGACCCAGCAGAGCAAGTCTTGCAGAGATGAGTCAGCAGCACAGCAGCCCAGAGAAGAAGGAAGACATGGTAGGCCTGGGCCTGCTGGTTAAAACTGAGATTCTGGAAGGAACCAGCCAATCAAAGAGAGAGAGAGAGAGAGAAAAGTCAGGGGCAGGAAAGGTACTTCCAATATGAAAATCATCCAGGGGTGGCATGAGCTTCCAGGTTTCTACGGCCTAGAAGAGAAAATCCCACAAAGTCTGGAGAGGAAAATTTAGTCTTAATAAATGTTTAGTCTTAAATCAGGGGCATGTAGGTTGGTACAATGGATTGAGTGTTGGGCCTGGAGTCAGAAGCCCTGAGTTCAAATCTAGCCTCAGATACTTTCTAGCTGTGTGACCCTGGGCAAGTCACTTAACCCTGTTTGCCTCAGTTTGTTCATCTGTAAAATGAGCTGGAGAAGGAAATGCCAAGAAAACCCTAAATGGGGTCACAAAGAGTTGGATCCTACTGAACAAGAAGACCTGAATAACAAGAAGTCTTGAATCAAGCAACAAACACTTATAAAGTGCTTATTATGTGGTAGGCCCTGTGCTAAGACCTAAGCATAGGAAGGAAAAACAAATCTGCTATCAATGAGCCAAGATTCTGATGGAGGGTGACATGTATATAAACAGGTACATGCAAATACCTGCAGGTAAACTTAGAGGCCAAGGTACTAACAGCTGGGGGAGGGCAGAGAAGGGGAGAGGGGACCAAGAAAGGCCGCCTGCAGAAGGAGCGGAACTTGAGCTGAGTTCTGAGCCAAGGCTTCTCAGGCATGAAAGTGAGGTTGAGGAAGCATCCTAGGCATGGGGGACCAGCCAATACAGAGGGCTGGAGAAAGGAGTTGGATGCTCCGACATCAAGTATGACCTAGACAAGAGAAAACTTAGAGCTGCTGAAATCACTGCCATCAAGTATTTAGGGACCTGTCATATAGGTCAGAGGTTACTCCCTTTTTCTGCTGCTTCCCCGTGGGTAGAAATAGGAGTAGTAAAGAGGAAGCTTCAGCTTGGTATTAGGAACAACTTCCTAACAACAATTAGGACTGGTGAGCTCTCCATCACTGGTGGTGGTGTTGCTGCTGCTGCTTTTGCTGCTGCCGTTGAGTTGTTTGTGTCTTTGTGACCTCATTTGGAGTTTTTTTTTGGCAAAAATATTGGAGTCATTTGCCATTTCTTTCTCCAGATCATTTTTGCAGATAAAGAAAGGGTCACACAGCTAGTAAATATCTGAGGCTGTATTTGAACTCAGGTCTTCCTGAGTCCAGGCCTGGCTCTCTCTATCTACTGTACCACTGCAAATAGAAGACTGATTATCAGGGATATTATACACAAGGGGTTCTTAACTTTTTTTCTGTCATGGACCCCTTGGGAAATCTGGTAAAGCTCATGGATGGACTCTTTCTCAGAGTAACATTTTTAAATGCATAAAAAAATCATAGTATTACAAAGTAAACCAGTTTTATTGAAATACGGTTATCGACATATATTTTTAAAGTTCCAGAACCCCCGTTATAGGGAGAGTTTCTTCTTGGGAATGAAATAGCCAAGATGACTTTTGAAGTCCTTTCCAACTCTGAGGTTTTGTGTCTGGATTTACCCACGTTTCCTGCCTTATTTCATACTGCTCAGCATCCTAGCCAAGCCACTAGCAATTCTGCAAGTTGTGTATTAAGGTATGCCATTCCCTGCGCTTAGAATTCCTTCCACACTTCTGCTTCTTGAAAACCTGTTTGATCTGCAAGGCCCACTTCAGATTTAAACTCCTCCACGGAGTCACCTTGAATTCCTCCACCCTACATCCATAACTGAATTCCCCGGATGAAAGTGATTTCTCCCTCTTCAAAGGTTTTATGCCACTTTGTCTAGCTATCTCCTTCTTCCTGACCACATTCTAACTTTACCATGTTCATCTGTATACACCTATTAGATTTCAAGATTCATGAGGGCAGTAATTTCGTCAATTTTTCATCTTTATATCCTAAGCACTTCGTACAGTAACTTGCATTCAGGAGGTACTTAATCATTGTTTTGTGACCTGAATTAAGGTGCACCAATTATTACCTCTATAATTTGAGAGGTTAAGTGCTTTTCTCAGGTATTAAGTAAAGGATCTAAGATGAGAATCTAGGTATCCCAGCTCCTAGTCTAATGTTCTTTCTCCTTCAGAGATACATAGAGCAAGTATAAAATAATGAGGGTATTTGGGAGTCTAGCTTGTAAGAGCAATGTCAGTAATAATTACATCTAATGTCTCTCTAGTTTGCTCTTTATTAATGTTATATAGCATTTAAGTTTGGGATCCAGGAAGAGAAAGTCACCACATCTAAAATAAAGTGTTAAAGCCCCCAAACTTTTGGGACTTATTAATATCGCTAAGACCATTAGTTCTTGAACTTTTATCTTACAGTTTTCTCTATCAATCCTCTACTTCCCCCTTTCTTCTCCCTTCCCTATTCCCTTCAAAAAAAAATAATTCTGTGACACTGGTAAGAGGGCAATTATCATATTTCTTTTGTTTAATCTGTTTCTGAAATTGACTGGTTCTTATCTAAACTATGTTCTATCCAAAGGTCAGAAACGTTAAATGACTTGTTGACAATGGTCCAATAGCAAAGCCAAGCCTCAAACCCTAGTCTCTTAAGTCTACTGCTTTTCCCACTGTCCCACAGATACTGCCTAATTTCAGAGCCTGTGGAACACAAGGGAGTAGATATTCTGAACTCTCATGGTATTTTAGAAGTCTGTAAACTATGCTCATTTATGGCAGTGAAGTGTGGAGCCAGAAGCTGTAAAGTAGGAGTAGGAAGAAAAGGTAGAGAAAGGCAAGGCATGATAGCTAGCCAGTACTGGAGAACACTGGATCTCAAACCAAAGAAGATATTCGGAATCAATACGAGTGTTTATTAAGTATCTATTAAGCGTGAAGTAATGTATTGGGGAAAAAAACAATGCTTGCCCTCCAGGGATTTATAGTCTGAAAGGAAAAATAAAATATAACAAAACGCTATTTAAAGTGTGAAGGGGAAGATGTTCCCATGGAGGGGCATCAGGGAAGATTTATTTGAGGACATGGTATATGAAGTTGGGCATTCTGGGACAGGTAGAAAGAAGTTCAGCTGTTAAGGAAGAAAGAGGATATTCTGAGCATATGACCTGGCCTGAACAAAGTCACTGAAGGAAGAGAGTGTAGTGTATGTTCAGGGTGAAAGGAATTGTCCAGAATGCATGGAATATAGATAATATGAAGTAATAAGAAAGCTGGGAAGGTAGGGCTGTACTAGATTGAATAGACCTTTAACAGTAGTCAAAGAAGAATGAACTTTAGTGTTATTTGGTCATGTCTGACTCTTTGTGACCCCATTTGGGGCTTTCTTGGCAAGGAAACCACTGAAGTGGTTTGCCATTTTCTTTTCCAGCTCATTTTATAAATCAGGAAACTGAGGCAAACAGGATTGACTCGCCCATCTTGTACATATCTGATGCCAGATTTGAACTCAGGAAGATGCGCCTTCCTGACTCCAGGCCCAGTGTTCTATCCACTGTGCCACCTAGCTGCCCCAATAGATCAAATGAAGTAATGAAAAGAAAAAGAAAAGGGCTGGAAAGGTAGCACTAGATTGAATAAGATCTTTAATAATAGTCAAAGGAGAATGAACTTTACTTGGAAGGTAATAAGGAAGATTTTTGAGCAAAGGAGTAATATGAGCAGAACTACACAGGGAAAAACACAACAAAAATCTATTCCAATGGCAGAATGAAAGAAGAATTAGACTAGGAAATTGAGTGGACGCAGGAAGTCTTGTTGCAGTAGTCCAAGTGGATGGCAACAAGAGGCGATTCTAGAATCAGAGTATACAGATATGGATCAGAGACGAAGGCTAGACAAAAGGTTTATTGACCAGGATGAAAGTCAAGAGCCAGAGAAGGAAATGCAGTCAGAGTCAAGGTTCAGTAACTGGTATGTCATCAAGGAGCAACAGAATAGGAGAATATGCAGTTACTGGATATCAAATTAAGGTCATGGGTCAGGACCGGAGCCCAAAGTAACAATAAGGCAACTCCTTAAGAAGCCTTGTAGATGCCTTTTTTCTGAGACACGATCCAAACCCAGAATAGGGGTCATTTCACAGCCTACATATATGGAATCAGATTAGCTATAAAAGGTAAATAACCTTTATAGGATAGAGTTAATGTACTGATCTAGTCACTGTCCCAACCTAGAAGTCTAAAAGCTCAGTTTTTTCATCGATAAAATGAGGGGGATTAGACTAGATAACCTCTGAGGTCATCTCTGTATTCCACAATCCCATGATCTAACTCTAATAGTCAATGATTCCAGGGTAAGATTTGGAGAACATCGTCCAGAGGCCTACCGTGGGGGGTGGGGCGGGGACCTGACCTTTGTTTCCTCTCAGCCAGCCCTGAATTTTTCTGAGTGGAGTAATGTTGGAAGGGCAGGATAATTCCCTGCCAGGGACAAGTGAGGAATGAAGTGGGGCACTCTTTCCTTAGGAAGCCATGTTTGCAGACTGTACTAATTTACTCAAAAATAATGATGATAAAGCTAAGGACCAGACCTATGATTGTATACATGGTGTAGGGAACTCTCAGGAAAGAAGGTTTGATATTCTAATTTAGATTGGCACCTTACAGTCTCTAAATTCCCTAGGACAATGAGAGGTTAAATGTCTTGCTTACAGTCACAGCCAATACGTCTCAGGGGCAGAATTTGAACCCAGATCTTCCAAAAGTTTTGAGATTAGGCTCTCTATTTATTCACAATACCACTAAGGGTGTTTCTACTAATATGTATAATTTTAAATTACAAAACACTTTCCTCACTACAATGAAGTAATCTTGCTAATTCAAATTTCACTACAACTCATTTATACATCCCTGTTTACCAAAAAATGATATCCTATTGTGGTGGGGAGAGAAGGGGGGTGGGGAATGTTACCTAAAGATAAGGGATTAAACCTTGCAGTAAAACATCAGATAGGCAGTTTCAAAACAGAACCAGCTAGAACTGAAATCACTGTTTCCCGGCCTCACCCACCAGGAAGAGAAAACAAACAGAATCTCAAAATCATGGAATCTCAGAATGAGAAAGCCCCTCAGAGGCCAGAATCTATACAGGAATTTCCCCTGCATCGCATCCAGCTAGTGAATCCAGCCGTTTGAATTCAAGTCAATTCAGTTTAACAAGCCTGTTATTAAGCACTTAGTAAGTGCATGGCAGTCTGCTAGGCAGTGGGGACAGACCTCCAGTGACTGGGGAACTCATTACTTACAAAGGCAGCTTATTCCACTCTCTATTAGGATACTTTTTTCCTAACTTTGAGCTGAAATTCATCTTTTCGATTTCCACCTGGAGTTAGTTCTGCCCTGTGGGGCTAGGCAGGAACAAGAATAAAGTACCTCTTCCAAATGACAGCCTTGAAATACTTGAAGAGGACCATCACGTCTCTTGTCTAGGTTTTCCACCCCTCCTGCTGCTGCCACCAAATCTCTTCTCCAGGCTAACGATCTTTAGTTCCCTAAACCGGTCCTCATTAAGTTCACTCATTATTCTGGTCTTTCTCCTCCACAGACCGGCTAAGCAGACTTACTGCGTCTCACTTGCCATCTATTTGCCCTCTTTCTCATAACAACTCACACTGTAACTGTTGGGGCAGTGTGACCACATAGAACAAAGCTGGCTTAAGTACAGCTTCCTGTCCGCCTGCATATATATGGATTGAGCCCCGGAGGCTAAGCTGTCCTCCATTCCAGGACTTATTGCTAATAGACAGATGATTATCTCTGGTGCCATGCTTGTTGCTAATTCTCAAAGTACTTTGTATTCTAACATAATCTAATTTGTATTACACTTGTCTGTATAAATCTTATCACCTCCATTGGACTGTCAACTCCTTGAGAGCAGAGAATGTATTTTAAATATATCCTTGTATGTCCCATTTCTAACACACTGCACTTAATAAGGTGTTTACTAAATTACTGTTGGATAAATAAATGAACCTTTTTTCCCTCAATGGGAAGGGGAGGTGAGAGGGAGACAAAATAGATTTCGGTTAATTGAAAAAAGAAATTACATTTTAAATAAATAAATAAATGAGCCCAATTCCAGTTCTGGTTTTTCTAATACTGAATACAACTCTCTTGGTTACATTTCCTCAATTTCACAGGAAGAAAGATTTTCCTAATGGACTCTTAGGTGGGTTCCTCCAGACTATGTACAACAACTTCAACAGTGACATCTAAGAAAAAATAAAGCCCTGAATATAATTAGTCAAGTAAGCAATCCTATCAGAGGGCAGGGAATCTTTCCTGACTTCCCCAGATATAGGCTTACATCACAGAAAGAAATTTGTTTACTGTAAAATCAGCACATGAGCAAATGATCTAGCCCTTGTTATAATCTACCCACAAGTGTGTGTGTCTGTGTGTGTCTGTGTGTGTGTGTGTCTGTGTGTGTCTTCGTGTGTCTGCGTGTACGTGCGCGCGCCAATATGTAAATCTCTAGCAATTTCTCCCAGGCTGAGTCCACACTTTTTGCTAGTCTCCATTTCCAGGATTCCAGTTTACTGGTTGTTAATTTCACCCTAGGAAAAGTCCCCCAGACAATGAAGGAAAGCAGGGGCCAATCAATTTCAGTGTTGCCACCATAAATTCCCAAGCCGCTGCCTCTCTTTTCTTCTTTCTTGTCTAATTGCTGACCGCTGAGGGGGGAGAAGCTCATTTCATTTGCCAGACCTCCAGCCAGTCTCTAAAAATGCTTTCCTCCATTAGGCTGGCAAGTCTAGACTCTTAACCCATGGGGTACACTGCAAAATTCACCTTTTTAGAAAGCTGTACTACCTGTTCAGAGACCCTACTACCTTCCCTCCACTCTAAAAGATAAATGGCATCTGTGGATCCTGAGGCCAAAAAGACTTCCGGGTCCCTGTGGGCAAGATGGCGACATCTAACAAATAAGTCATCCATTTAAAATAAACACTGGCCCCACTTTTGGTGGACAGGTTGAACCGCCGCCTCCTCCTCCCCCTTACTACACCTACATAAACTCTGTTAGGGAAGGGGCTAGATCGATTTTGTGTTTTTATCTCCAGTGCTCAGCACAGTGTCTGGCACACAGAAAACAATAAATGCTTGTTGATTGATTCTAAACATAGTGGGCACTTAATAACTGTTTGCTGAGTTGGGTGTTGCTATTATGTTGTATTTGTTGTTGTCCCATTTGATGTTGCCTAGGCCCCAAAAGAAATAAGGAAAGGCCAGGAGGAAATTAGGCTCAGGCCTTATTGAAAAGCAGGCAATAAGTCTATCATCAATCTACTATATTGTTCCCCTCCTTTGCATTTCTGTTTGGCTTGGTTGCCCAAGAAGTCTGAATTTAGGAAGAAATCCAGTTGTATTTTGCTATAGTCAGGGAAAAAAACCTGAAAGCTTCACTTAATTAGATTTAAAATCATAAAATGTCAGAAACAAGATTAAAATGTTTTTATAAAGAGGAAATCATTAAAATAATTTTTATATAGAGAAAATGAAGCCTGGGGCAATAAGTGACTTGTCCAAAGTCATATAGCCATTTAGCAAGAGAACTAGGAAGTATAGGAATCCAATTTTTTTTCTTCTACTCCATTTTTAGGAAAAAAGAGACAGATCACATGAATATTATATGGCATTCATGTAGCACTTTACAAAGGTTTACAAAGATATTTTTCTGACAACAGCCTTCTGCAGTAAATAGAGTTTCCAGCATCATCATCCCACAGGATTCTGATAAACAAGGAAATACTGGGGCTCAGAGAGTGACTCAGCCAAGGTAATTCATGTCAAAATTGAGATTTAAACCCAGGTCTCCTGATTTCAGGTCAGTCAAGCCAAGAAGCATTTATTCAGCTCCTACTATGTGCCAGTGTAATGGCAAGCAAAGTGGGACTTTTCACTGCTTTTACTTTTGGAGTGCTTGGCAGCACTAAGACAATCAAGTATCTTTGATTGTGTCTTGCTTTTGTTTGAATCAAGAGTCTTTGATGACCTGCTTAAGTCACGTGAGTTTGAGTCACATGGCTGTGATGCCCTTTGACCCTGAAGAAGTGTGTGTATGTGTGTGTGTGTGTGTGTGTGTGTGTGTGTGTGTGTGTGTACTCACAGATTAGCATTTTGCCATGGGAGCTCACTCATTGATTTGGCCAGACAAGACTAGGTAGTCATTAAAGGAGCCTCCCAGCTTTGAAAACCCAGATGTTGGTTCCTCTCTCTCTGGTCACTTTGTATGTATTGCTATGGACAGACAGAAGCCCTGTTTTCATATTTGTGTTATTTGCTCTGTTTATGTAATTTCTGGTTGTAATTTCTGTTTGTGTTTTCTCTGGAGTTCAGGGTGCTGACTTTTCCCACTGAACTTAGTGAATGATATATGTATGTTTAATTAAAGTGAGATTGTAAACCCCTTAAAGTTGCTTTCCTTAGAAAAGCAGATCAAAGAACCTGTGCTAGCAGTCCTTCTGTGTGCTGGTATTATTGGCCTTACATCTCCACAGCAGCTGCAAGCAGCACTGTTGTTACAGCCAGGCACTGTGCTAAGCACTGGGATATAAAGAAAGGCAAAAAACAGTCCCTACTTTCAGAGCTCACAGTCTAATGAGGGAGACAACATGCAATTACCTATGTATAGAGGTGGCTAGATGATGCGATACTGAACCTAGAGTTGGGAAGACACAAGTTCAAATCTGACCTCAGACACTCACTATAGCTGGGTGATCACTTAACCTTTGTCTGCCTCAGTTTCCTCCCTGAAAATGGGGATAATTAATAGCCCTACCTCCTGGAGTTGTTGTGAGGATCAATAAGATAATATTTGTAAAATGATTTGCAAATTTTAAAGTGCTATATACATGCTAGCTATGGATACTCCATCATCAGAACCTGTGCCATTTCCCTGGCTGACTGCCATGCCTGGAATGCTCTCCCTCGTCATCTCCATCTCCTGGCTTCCTTCCAATCTCTGCAGATATCCCACCATCTACAAAAAGTCTTTCCCTCCTCGATGCTAGTATCTTCCTTCTGAGATTATTTTCAGTTTATTCTGTATATATCTTGTTTGTAAATCATTGTCATTATCATCATCATCACCATAGCTAGCGTGTAGCTAGTTGATCTCTCTACCTCAAGTCTTTCCCCTTTCTAGATCAGCCTCCATTCAGTTGTCAAAATGATTTTTCTAAAGTGCAGGTCTGACTATTTCACCCCCCTATTTATTAAACTCCAGTCACTCTATTGCCTTCAGAATCAAATATAAATATTTGGCTTGTAAAGCCTTTTATAACTTGACCCTTTCCTACTTTTCCAGCCTTCTTGCCCTTTACTCCCCTCTACTTACTCTAGGGTCTTCTGACACTGACCTCCTTGGTATTCCTAGAGATCAACCAGCCGGCTATTACTGCAATATTCACTCAGTGAAGAGGTCTTATACAAGAGATGTGGTGAAGGCAGAATCTATGAGGACTTGGCCACAGATTGGATGTGGGGAGTGAGAAAGAGAAAAAGCATAGGTTGTAAACCTGGGTGACTGTGAGAATGTTGGTGCCTTCAATAGTCATAGTGAAGTTAGGAAGAGGGAACAGTTTAGGGGGAAAGGTAATAAGTTCAATTTTGGATACACTGAGTTTAAGATGTCCATGGGACATCCAGGTAGAGATGTAAATAAGCAGTTAGAGATTAGAGTCTGGAGGTCAGAGAAGAGGTTAGGGCTGGATAAACACATTTAAGAATTATTTACATAGAGAGGATCATTGAATCCATGGGAGCTGTCTCTAGAAATAAGCAAATAGGATTTTAGAAGTAAAAGATTACATTAAGTCATATAGTCCAACTCCTTCATTACACAGATGGAAAAACAAAACAAAATAAAACAAAACAAACCCTAAGGTTCAGGCAGGTTATCTGACTTAGGCAAGGCCACATAGCTTATTGTCCACTTTACAGGATTCTTATGAAGAAATTCTCTGCATAAACTTTCAAATGCTATATAAAAAGTGAGTCGTATCAGAAATTTATCGATACTGCCCAATCTAGTTAAGCAAACAGGTTAGACAACTCCCCCCAGTTAGACAACTGGTATATCCCAGTTAATAAAATTTTGATGACACCTTTAACTTACCTTCCCACAATCTAAATTTTCTTATTTAAAACAAGGGGATCAGGCTATATGATACCTAAGGCCCCTTCCAGTTCGAAATGTTATGACTGAAAAACTGTGAAAATGCATATTAATATATGAATAACAGGACACAAAGATGGGAATGGTATTGGCAGAGCAGGTGTGTATTTTGAATTTTAATATACATACACATTCTCTACCAATACAAATCAGCATGAGGTCTACAATATGTAGTACTGGAGAGTTCCCTATGCAGGGGTATAAAGCTCCAATAGAAATGGATCCTTGGGGATAGCTCATTGACTTAGAAAACTACAGATTAACTTTACCTGGGTTGTATTACATTTTTATTCATTTTGTTACAGTTCTCAAGTGCGTTTTAATCTGGCTCTGACCATACTTGCACTATTAAGTTTTACTTGCCCAACTCTGACACCTCTTCCCAATAGCACTAAGAGGGTAAGTGAATTTCCCAGTTTACATGGCCAAGAGTGTCAGAGGCAGAACTTGAATTCTAGTCTTGGAGTCTGGTGACTCCCAAGGTGTAACCAGATGGCCTTTGTTTTCTTTGAGTGACTCAATTTATCTCAGTGAGCTTTACTAGGTGCTAAGCCCCAGGCCCAAACCCCATTAGGTGTTAACGTAATCCATGTGGATGTGAACCTCCCAGGGTCCTAAGGGGAGGGGCCAACTCAAGAACCAATCACCAGAGCCTGAGCTCTGGTGATTCAGATGATGTCTGATGATGTCTAAAGCCCTATAAGAAGGGAGGACAGAGCCATTGGTGCGGGGCTCTGGAGATGGTGTTGATGAGGAGACTCCGGGCAGCTGTAGTTAAGGAGCCCTCCAGCTTGTAAACCCGGATGTTGAAACTTTGTTGAACTCTGGTAACTATCTGTTGGGACTTGAATCAGACAAAGTCTGTTGATGTTTGTAATTTGTTTGCATTTTGTTTTGAAGTTCAGGGTGCTGGTTTTTTCCCCCTGAACTAACTGAATGATATTTGAATTAAAAGTAAGCTTGTCAACCCCTTCACCTTGCTTTCCTTAATTAGGCAGATCAAAAGAACCTGTGCTGTTGGCAGCTTTCTGGGTGCTGGCTGTGGGTGAATCTTATACCCCCACAGAAGCTTCCAGTTGGGTTGTTGACACACAAGGCCACCTGTCTGTCTGTAACACTGAACAGCTTCTCAGTATTCCACACAAGTTTCTAAGACTGTAAGTTGCAAAGTAGGTATCCTAGCAATATATAGTTCAAATTTAATATGTAGGCATATGTATATACATGCATATGTATATGTGGCATATGATTGCATAGGCATACACATGGGCATGTATACATGTACACACATACTGCATATATGCATGTATGCAATGTGTGAATAGGTATGGGTATATGTGTGTGCATGCACACATATGAATAAGCAAATGTATGTATAAGCATACATATGCACCTATGTATATTCATATGCAACTATACACCTCTACACATATGTATGCACCATGTATGTGTGTGCATATATGTATATGTGGAGAAAGAAGGGAAGGAGGGAATGGGGAGGTGGGGAGAGGGAGAGGGAGAGAGAGAGAGAGAGAGAGAGAGAGAGAGAGAGAGAGAGAAGGTTGGCACAGTTAACAGAGAACTGGCCTTGAAACCAGAAAAACATAAGTTCAAAGGTCTTGTCTTTGAGAAGAAGCATTGGTAGAGTTTCCTTCTATGGGAGTTGCCTATAATCAATGAAACCACAAGTCCAGTCTTTGTTCCTATATGTTATATATGTAAATATACATAAATATGTATATGCTGTAGAGGGAGCTGGTATAGTCAAATGAGTGGTGGGCTGGGAGTTGGGAAGAGCTGAGTTCAAATCCTGCCTCTGACTTCATTTAGCCAAATGGTCAAATTGATCAAACAGCAATGATTTTTTAATGACCCCTTATGTACCAGGCATTAAGCTAGACACTAGAGATACAAATAGGAAACCGTCCCTATTCTAAAGAGCTTACATTCTAAGTCACTTAACTTCTATGTGTCTCAGACTGCTGCCTAGGATTTTTCTGCTAAATTCCATAAAAGCTGTGAGTGCTCAACTATCTCTGGTGGAGGAAGCTCTCTCAATGGATAATATCATAGATTCTTCAGATATTCCCAAGTTAAATCACTGGGTCTGAAGTTCCTTTTACAGGGTAAAATCAAGTATTGCCATGAGATTTCAAATGTGTTTTTACTAAGGCCACACTACTGCATTTAAATACCTGAAGGAAAAATCATGGTTCCATACATCATTGTACTAAAATCAGCTTTCTCTTCCATTGGTATGTCCCCAAACACCCTAAAGGCTGTAAGAGATTTGCACTGTAATAAATTAATTTGTTAAATTAGTTAGTCTCTATTTTTTTTTGTCTCTTGCAGAATAGTTTAGCTTCATTCAAGATATATTTAGCACTTCCTCCTTCCCCAGCACCTTCATTTATTTAATGTCATGTTATACCTCATTATCATAGAATCCAGAACTAGAGAGGACCTTCAGGATCACCTAATCCAAGGATCCTTTCTTCCACTTCTTCAACACTTTTTGTAGTAGCAAAGAACAGGAAAACAAAGCGAATGTCCCTCCACTAGAGAATGGCTAAACAAGCTGTGGTACTTGAATATACAATGCAGTATCACTGGGCTGTACAACAACAAACAACCACAACCACAACAACAGCTGCAATGAATAAAGAGAAGCTAGAGAATACTTCCATGAATTTGATGCCGTGGGAGGTAAGCTGAAGCAGACAAAGCAGAATGCTCAATGAACTCAACAAATATGGAAAAACAAACAACGAAATTGAAACTGAATGATATGAGAGAAAGAGAAAGAAGAAGGAAAGAAGAGAGGAGAGGAAAGAGAAGAAAGGGAAAGGGAAAGGGAAGGGACTGAAAGCTGTAAAATTATAATGACCAAGCCTAGTCCCACAGAGGTGATATAAGGAGGCACCTACCTACCTCTCCCCTTTCTCACAAAGGTGGGCAGTCCAGTAATTCTGTACCTGGGGTACACATACCCCTTGGGGTCTATGAACTTGGATGGGAAAAAAAAATCATGTTTCTTTCCATTGCGAATGTAGACAATAAACCATGGAAGATTGTATAGGCTTCACCAGATTGCCTAAGGAGTTGGTCCATAATACATATAAAGAAGGTTAAGATCCCTTGGTTTATTCTGGCACCTCATTCCATAAACACCGTCTACCAATCAAGATTGGCACCAGCTCTGTAACTTAAAGTCTTAGAGAGTTGTCTGGGGCATCTACCAAGTCAGTATGTGTCAGAGTCAGAACTAGAATGCAGATCTTCTTGTTTAGATGCCAGCTCTATTCACTACAAACTGCTGCCTGCCCAGGTTTTCTGCCTCCAAGTCCAGTGTTCTTTCTGTTGGGGATTTTCCCCTTGCTCATTCTGGCCACAAAGTTTTGAATGAAGTCTAAGATTGCAGTCATTTGTTCTGGCTACCATATTGCTACTGACTTGTGTTTAGTTTCCACCTAGCCTACAGATTTACAAGTGAATTCTGAATTGGAATAGATTTTGGAGAGTGCTTGGTAGGACCACTAAAGGAGAGAAGTATTTTCCAAATATTGGGTGGGCTCCCATCTAGCACCTCAGACACTGGCCCAGTAAAGGCTACACTCCTTATTCCTACAACTGAGGCTATCCTACTTCTTCCTTAGAGGATGCCAAGGAATTGGGGGAAAATATTTCTGGCCTACCTAAGCTCCTATCTTCATTGAAAACTTTTTTCTTCCATAACCATATGTAAGGTATTGATTTAAAAAAAAATGCCTCTAAAGATGCAGATTTTTATAAAACATCAAATTTATGTAAAACTCCCAAGTTTGGATTTTTTTTTTTAATAAAACTCAATACCCTGGTACATAGAAGTATTTTAAACCTGATGTTCCCCTGGAATAGTCTGCTGAAATGCATCTTTCATGACTACTGCAGGAGACCAATAATATGCTCACACTCTTGTACACAAATCAAACTCTGGTTCGACATGAACAATACAATGTTGGGTGCCATCTGAAACAGCAGGCCGCAAGGAAAAGAAGAGGCTACAGTTCTTTTAACACTGATGAGTGCTCTTCCAGAAAAGGATTAAAAGCTTCCTAAAACCCAGACAATGCAGCTGTGGGATTTAATGGACATAGAGCTGATTTTCAATTCACTGGGCTATAACCCCCAAAGTCTGCCTCCTGGGGTGACAAGGCCTCATTTTTGCCGACAGTCAGTTGGATTCTAACAGGCAGGCTCACATATTAGTCTCATCAGTTCCAGGAGAAAGTAAATGTAGCAAGAAAGCAAATAAGGCAATGGCTGTTTTGTGGCCTTCTATTACTGACCCCTTTCAGTGAAGTGCCTGAATCCTCCTTTTCCTTATTCAGTAAACTAAAGAATATTTCTTCTAGTGATACAGCGAGGATACAACGAGGATACCATCACAGGATGATAGAATGCTGGAAGGTACTTCAGACATCATCCAGACCAGAATTATCAAACTCTCTCCAGCCAAGTAATTAGATTAAAATGTAATTGGGAAACGTTTAACAAAATAAATAAAAATACAAACCACATAGATGATGTTAATTTGTGGTTTTCAAAGTCAGTATGTTGCTGGCAGGGATCTGTTTTTAATTGAGTATGACACAGATTAATTTGAGTCCATTAGTTCTCAAAGGGTATATCCATTTTGCCTAAGTGTGCTGAGAATTGTATGGAACTTATATCTGCAGTGCACAAGCCTCCATACTATCCCACTGAGTACAGGAATATCCCGTGGAGTGCAGGAGTTCCTTGGGGCAAAGAATAATAGTATGATCCAAGCAAAAGAATTCTGATCTCCTAGGTTAAGGGAACTAAATTTCAGAGAACAGAAGGGGCTGACTTAGAGTCAGGTAGCAGGTGAGTGGCTGGGCTGGAATTCATACCTACTTTTACTACTACACTGTGGCACAATGGAAAGAGATTTGACTAAGCAGTTAGTGGATATGGGTTCACATACACCCTCTGACCTTTACTCCCTATGTGACCTTGAGCAAACCACTTAACATCTTTACTTGTAAAATGAAGGGGTTGGACCAAATGGTCTCTAAGGTCTTTTTTAGCTCTGACACAATGATCCTATGAGCCCTGCTATCTAAATGCTAACAAAAATACTGCTGGTGCTGCTGGGTTCCTGCTACCCCCTCCCCCCAAATTCTCAAATCATAATAATGTTATGCTTTGTCATTCAACTAAATCACCAAAAGCTTTACTACCAGTCCCTAGCTCCCCAGGGTAACAGCCAATCCTTTCCTATAGTACCTTAAATGCACTTAGGGATGGGCAAATTTTGTATGCTTCAGGAAAGGCAGGGGAGGCACTTAATAACTGGTTTTCTAACAAATTCATTTAGATTTCTGATGCACTGTGCCTGAGGCCCCACAATAAGAACAAGCAGTTATCTAGGATAGGTGAACTGGTAATTCTGTCCTGTGTCCCCTGCTCAGTACATTCTCAGAGCCAGCAATTCTAAACTCAGATTGTTATCATAGGCCCACAGTAAGCTCCATAGCTATGTCAGTTAAATACAACCAATTCTCAATCATTCCTGACTGGAGTGTGAAGGTTTGAAGGGAGTGTGGATAATTGAAATGAAATTCAATTCAGGAGTTTATTTTTATTGGTTGTCTATTATAGAGTGATACAAAGAAATATATGAAAGTCATATCATCTCAGAGTTTGAAGGAACCTTAGAGGTCACCCAATGCAACTCATGCCTGAACCATGAATGCATTTGTTGAACAAATGTTTATTTAGGGCCTACTATGTATCAGGCACTGTGCTCAGCAATGAAGAATCCTTTGTACGACAGCTTCAACAAGTGGTTATCCATACTTTCTGTTTATCTTCAGTTTTTCTATGTCTACTGTTTCCTTCTCTATTACCTACACACATAGCCAGGTCTCCCCATCTTAAAACAAACAAACAAAAACTTTCACTTGATCCTTCCCTTCCATTCCATCTCCACCAGCTACAGTTTATATCCCTTCTCCCTTTCTGAGTTAAACTCCCTGAGAAAGCAATCTACATTCGTTGCCTCCACTTCCTCTCCTTTCATTGGATTCTAAACCCTCTACAATCTGGCTTCCGAGGTCATCAACCAGCTGAAATTGCCTTTTCTAAAGTTTACAATGATCAAGAAATCATTGCCAAAATTGCCAAATCTCAGGACCTTTTCTCAGTCCTCATCTTTATCGGCATCTTTGCATAATTTGATACAGTTAATCAGCTTTTCCACCTGGATACTCTCTTCTTTAGGCTTTTTTTTCTTCCTCCTGTGTTTCTTTTTGCAGACACTACTTTCTCCACATTCTCCTCCTAACTATCTGACCAGCTTCCTTTGGTGGGTCTTTCTCTATGTCATGATCACTTAACTGTGTATCCCCCTTTATGCTCTATCCTAGACTCTCTTTTGTTTTCTCTCTACAGTATTTCACCTGGTGATCTCATCAGGCCCCATGGGTTCAATTATCACCTTTATGCAGATTCCCAGATCTTCATATCAAGTTCTAGCCTCCATCCTGAGCTCTAATCATTTATCATCAATTGCTTATTGAACATTTCTAACTCAATGTTTCCCTAGGCATCTCAAGCTCAATATGTCCAAAACAGATCCCATTAGCTTTGCTTCTAAACCTTCCCCTCTTCCCCATTTCTGTTGAGGGTATCATCATCCTTCCAAGAGCAGCTAGGTGGTGTAGTGGACAGAGAACCAGGCTTGGAGTCATGGAGCCCTGAGTTCAAATACTAGTTGTGTGATCCTGTGCAAGCTGCTTAACTCTGTTTATCTCAACTGTAAAATGAGCTGGAGAAGGAAATGGCAAAGTGCTATAGTATCTTTGCCAAGAAAACAACAAATGGGGCCACAAAGAGTCAGATGTGACTGAAATGACTGAACATCAACCATCATCCTACCAGTCACCAAGTCTCCCAACCTCACTGTCATTAATTTCTCACTCTTCCTCATTCCATATACTCAATCCACTGCCAAATCTTATTATTTTTACCTTCACAACATTTCTCATGTACATCTTTTCCCTACTCATGGAGCTACAACCTAGTTCAGGCTCTCATCACCTCTCACCTGGATTACTGCAATAGCCTTCTACCTGGCCTCCTCAAGCCTCTCCCTAGTCCAATCCATCCTCCACCAATCAGCTAATGTGATTTTTCTAAAATATTGATTTGATTGTGTCATACTTCTGCTCAGTGACCTTCAGTGGCTCCCTATTACCCCCAGGATCAAATATCAAGTTCCCTGGTTGGCATTTAAAGGTTTTCATAACCCAGTACCTTTATACCTTTAGTCTTATATTTTACTTTCCTTCCCTATGCACTCTCACACCTCTGATACCTGCTCCTGGAGAATCTGAGGTTGGTGGATCACCTAAGCTCAAGACTTCTGAGCTGTAGCATGCTAAAGGCTATCAGATATTTTCTCCACTAAGTCTGGCACCAATATGGCAAGCTCCAGGGGTGGTAGAGGGAGGGGAGAGGACCAAGAGGACCCTGCCTAAGGAGGGGCAAATCAGCCCAGATCAAAAATGGAACAGGTCAGAGCTTCACTATTGATCAACAGTGGGTTTGTAGACTGGGTGGTTACTTCACTGCCAGGCTTGGTAAGATAGAGACCCAGTCTCAAAAACATACCAACACTTTACTTCACCCTACTTCCTCTATGATCCTTCATCTCCCACCTCTACACTTTCGCAACAGCTGTTTACCAAACATGGAATACTCTGCCTCCTCCTTACTGCTGCTTCTTAGTTTCCCTGGCTTCCTTCAAGAATCAGCTCAAATCTCACCTGCAGAAGGTATTTCTGCCACCCTCTAGTCCTCAACAGCAGTGTTTTTACCTCTCTGATCACCTTCCATTTACTCTTACATATCATGGTATGCATAGAATATATAACTAGATGTTTATATAGTTTCTCACTTTAAAAAGTAAGCTCCCTGATGACCATGGACGTTTTTATCTTTCTTTGACTCACCAGCACTGCTAAGTGCGAGGACTTGACTAACAGTAAGTGCTTAATAAATGCTTGTTGACTAACTGGTTATCGAGCTTGAATACTTTTAGCGACAGGGTGTTCATGATCATCAAAGGCAGAGTTGTTTATTATGTTGTTGTTGTTTTTAATAACATTTTGAGTTGAAATCTGCCTCCCTATAACTTCCACCCACTAGTTTTAGTTCTGCCTTCTGTGTATACTTATCTGTTCACACGAATTCTCCAGTAGAATGTAAGCTCTTTAAGAATATAAACTATTTTTAATTTTGTCTTCATTTCTCCACCACCTAGCCTAATGCCTGGAACATAGCAAGTACTTAATAATTTAAGTTTTGCATTGGACTAGATTTCATTCTTTGGCAAAGTAGAACAAATTTTGTCTTCCCTGTGAATGCTCCTTAGAATATCTGAAGACAGGGAGCCAAGATGGTAGCTGGAAGGCAGGGATTTGCCTAAAGCCCTCCCCCAGGACCCTCCAAACACCTATAAAAAATGGCTCTGAACAAATTCTTTAACTGCAGAACCCACGAAAGAGCAGAGGGAAGCAGGGCTCCAGCCCAGGACAGCCTGGATGGTCACTGGGTAAGGTCTAACACATGGAGCTGGAAGCAGAGTGGAGTAGAGCCCAGCATGGGCCATGCCTGGACCAACCAGACCGGAAGCCAAGGGGAACAGGCCCTAACACCCTGAATCAGTGAGCTGTGGCAGTCACCAGACTTCCCAACCCACAAACACCAAAGACAACAGAGATGGTTAGTGGGAAAAACTCCAGGGACAGAGTGAAAGGAGTTTGCGGTTCAGCCACCACCCCAGGGGCAGCGGAGGTGGTGCAGCTTTGAGGACTACAGCTGCAGTTGCTTCTGGCCCCAAGCCCACCTGGTGGGAGGAATTAAGTGGTGGATCAGAGCAGGAGCGCAGAGCCTGCTTAGATCTGAGTCACAGGTTGGCGGTTCTTGGGGGAGGAGGAGCGCTGGTGGGGCAGAACTTGCTGTGTAGAAATAGCTCTGAAAACAACAGCACAGCCACTCAAGCTTGGAACAAAGTACTCTATACTCTACAAGCAGTCATATCCTGATGAAAAACTCAAGGGTCAAGTAAGTTGGCTGGGAACATGACCAGGCAGCGAAAATGGACTCACATTCAGACTCAAACTTTGGAATCTTTCTCTGGTGACAAAGAAGACCAAAACATACAGCCAGAAGAAGTCAACAAAGTCAAAGAGCCTACATCAAAAGCCTCCAAGAAAAATATGAACTGGTCTCAGGCCATGGAAGAGCTCAAAAAAGATTTGGAAAAGCAAGTAAGAGAAGTAGAGGGAAAATTGGGAAGAGAAATGAGAGTGATGCAGGAAAACCATGAAAAACAAGTCAATGACTTGCTAAAGGAGACCCAAAAAAATACTGAAGAAAATAACACCTTAAAAAACAGACTAACTCAGATGGCAAAAGAGCTCCAAAAAGTCAATGAGAAGAAGAATTCCTTGAAAGGCAGAATTAGCCAAATGGAAAAGGAGGTCCAAAAGACCACTGAAGAAAATACTACTTTAAAAATGAGATTGGAGCAAGTGGAAGCTAGTGACTTTATGAGAAATCAAGGTATTATAAAACAGAACCAAAGGAATGAAAAAAATGGAAGACAATGTGAAATATCTCATTGAAAAAACCACTGACCTGGAAAATAGATGCAGGAGAGATAATTTAAAAATTATTGGACTACCTGAAAGCCACGATCAAAAAAAAAAAAAAGCCTAGATATCGCCTTTCAAGAAATTATCAAGGAGAACTGCCCTGATATTCTAGAGCCAGAGGGTAAAATAGAAATTGAAAGAATCTACCGATCGCCTCCTGAAAAAAATCCCAAAAAGAAAACTCCTAGGAGTATTGTTGCCAAATTCCAGAGCTCCCAGATCAAGGAGAAAATACTGCAAGCAGCCAGAAAGAAACAATTTGAGTATTGTGGAAACACAATAAGGATAACACAGGATCCAGCAGCTTCCACATTAAGGGACTGAGGGGCTTGGAATACAATATTCTGGAGGTCAATGGAGCTAGGATTAAAACCAAGAATCACCTACCCAGCAAAACTGAGTATCATGATCCAAGGCAAATTATAGACTTTCAATAAAATAGAGGACTTTCAAGCTTTCTCAGTGAAAAGATCAGGGCTGAATAGAAAATTCGACTTTCAAACACAAGAATCAAGAAAAGCATGAAAAGGTAAACAAGAAAGAGAAATCATAAGGGACTTACTAAAGTTGAACTGTTTTGTTTACATTCCTACATGGAAAGATGATGTGTATAATTCATGACACCTCAGTATTAGGGTAGCTGAACGGAATATACATACATACATACATACATATACATATATATAGAGAGAGAGAGAGACAGAGGGTACAGGGTGAGGTGAATATGAAGCGATGATATCTAAAAAAATAAAATCAAATTAAGGGATGAGAGAGGAATATATTGAGAGAGGGAGAAAGGGAGAGATAGAATGGGGTAAATTATCTCACACAAAAGTGGCAATAAAAAGCAGTTTTGTAGGAAGGGAAGAGGGGCCAGGTGAGGGGGAATGAGTGAATCTTGCTCTCATTAGGTTTCACCTGAGGAGGGAATAACATACACACTCAATTGGGTATCTTACCCCACAGGAAAGAAGGGGGAGGGGATAAAAAAGGGGGGATGATAGAAGGGAGGGCAGGTAGGGGGAGGAAGTAATCAAAAGCAAACACTTTGGAAAAGGGACAGGGTCAAGGAAGAAAATTGAATAAGGGGGATAGGACAGGAAGGAGGGAAATATAGTTAGTGTTTTACAACATGAGTATTGTGTAAGTGTTTTACATAATGATATACATGTGGCTTATGTTGAATTGCTTGCCTTCTTAGTGAGGGTGCGTGGGGAAGGAAGAGGGGAGAGAATTTAGAACTCAAAGTTTTAAAAGTAGATGTTCAAAAAAAAAGTTTTTGCATGCAACTAGGAAATAAGATATATAGGGAATGGGGCATAGAAATCTATCTTGCCCTACAAGAAAGTACAGGAAAAGGGCATGGGGGGAATGGGGTAACAGAAGGGAGGGCTGACTGGGGAATGAGGCAATCAGAATATAAGCCATCTTGGAGTGGGGGGGAGGGTAGAAATGGGGAGAAAATTTGTAATTCAAACTCTTGTGAAAATCAATGCTGAAAACTAAAATATTAAATAAAAAAAAGAATATCTGTAAGCATGTCTCTTTTAAAGCTGACCTTCAACAGGCTCACATCTCCAATTCCTTCAATCCTTACACAAAGATGTGGTTTCGAGTTCCCTCTACTGGGTTACTCTTCTCTGAATGTTCTACAGTTTCTCTTAAAATGTTCCACCCAGAACTGAACACAATACTCTAAATAAAGTCTGACCAGCCTGGAACACAGCCGACAGTCACTTCCCACCAACTGGATACCATGCTTCTATCAAGGCAGGCCTAAGATCACATTAGTTAGTGGTTTTTGTTTGTTTTGGGATATTTCCTCTCTTTACTAATTAGTATTTGCTTTCTAGTTCATTAAAATCTCCAATTCATATGAACTACTACTATTCAGTTATGTCTTCCTTATCCTATATGAATTCAGTTGATTTTCAAAAATCTTTTGTCTTTAACAAAGTTTTAAGTTTCTCAGGAAAGGGACCACAGTAGCAGAATCAAGATTGAAAAAGGACAAATGAGTGAGGCATAATTTGGTACTTATATCTATGATTTCATCTGTCTGTGTACTTTTACCCTATCCTCATCAAAATCCATTCATTTGCATATTCATTGACCTGTCTCCACGCAGGTTACCCCCATGCCTAAATTAGCCCTACTTCTGAGTTCTTTCCTCTGGCTAAGCCTATCAAACTCCTCCAAGAAAATTTGGGTATTCCTTGTTCCCATTATAAATCACACTCTATGTTTGTATGCATATAATACTTATATTTGTATGTGACCTAACTCTCTCCACGTATCATCACCCCATTTTTCTCCATTAATTCAATTCAATTAAAGAAATATTTATTATTTTTTCTAGGGTACCTAGTATAGTGTCTTACATATAGTAAGCACATAATATTGAATTAAATTATTTTTTTTCCTCTTCAAAAAACATTTATTAAGTGCTTACTATGAGCAGCACTCTATAGGATATTCTGGGAAAGATGTATAGTTAAGCTACTGAAGCCTAAATGGGGGAAGAAGGTGAGAAAACACACACACACACATACACACACCCTATATTACATAATATACTATATAACATTAAACAATACATGTATTAGTGAGGTGAAAGACTAAGTGTTAGGGGAAGCATTGGGGGAGGTTGCTACTAACAAATGGAATCAAGGAATGCTTCATAGAGGAGGTGGCATTTAAGTTGGCCTGTAACAGGTAGATAGGAATCCAAGAGGCTGAGGTATGAAAGTTAGCAAGGCATTTCGAGTATAGGAAACAGCCTAAACACAAAGATGGAAGGAAGATGGAAAAGAATGTAGAACACAACAGTCTAAATTGGCTTATATGTTTTGTGCTTGGAGGACAATAATAAGTATAAAGCTGGAAAGCCAAGAAACATTTATTAAATTTGAATAGGCACTGGGCTGAGAACTGGGGATACAAAAAAAGGGCAAAAAAAAAAAACCAAAACCAAAAACAATCCTTACTCTCAAGGAGCTCAGAGTGAACAAGTTACAGAAAAAAACTGGAGATATATCAGAAAGGAAGTACTAAAATTAAGGAGGACTGGATTTTAAGGAAGGGTGGAGCCAGATTGTAGGGCTCCTTGCTTAAATTCAATTGTAAGGTTGGTTTGTCTGTTTTATTCCTAGTAAATTTTATCTCTTATTCATTCCGAGAGTTGTCATATTGGACAGATGTGGAATTGCAGATCAAAATTGTATCCAGTAAATTCAATGGACAGGTTAAATACATAAAGCATGGTACAGTGAGAAAAGTACTGAATTTGAAGTCTGAACATCTCAGTTCAAATCTCAGATTAACTACTTAATACCTGTATGACTTTGGATAAGTCACTCTACCTTTGTGGGTCTTCATTTCCTCATCTGTAAAATTAATGACCTTTGTCATTCAATGTAAAATTAAGTACTTTTCAACTCTAAATCCATTATTCTATGATGATTCAAAAACCACAATTTCAGGAATTCCCTGGCCATCCTTTTCCTCACTACTTCACTCTCTTTTCTTCTACTACCTCCTCTACTTTCTTTCATAGAATTCTCTGTCTCTCTCTCTCTCCCTTATCGGTTCTAAAGCAATGCTCTAATCAGCTCTGCAGTTGTTCCTGGCTATGTCAATCTATATCCCAGAAAAGTAGGAAGAGGCTAAAGTTATGAAGGGCTTTTCATTTAATTAATTCATTCAAACAAACACAAAGAACAAAAAATCTTGAGTAGATTCACTAAGGAAAATTTATGGATAGGAAGATGAGGATAGGGTAAAAGTACACAGACAGATGAAATCATAGATATAAGGACCAAATTATGCCTCACCCGTTTGTCCTTTTTCAATCTCGATTCTGCTGCTGTGGTCCCTTTCCTGAGAAACTTAAAACTTTGTTAAAGACAAAAGATTTCCAGGATAATGTGTAAACTTCCACAACAGAGATTTTCTGTTTTATATTTGTATCGCAGTCCCCTTCAGCGTGCTAGGCACATAGTAGGCACTTAACAAACATTCAGATTGATTGACACAAACTAATTAGTGAGTAATACCAGGTGTATACAAACATAAGCTTGATTAAATATAATCACAGGGGAGAAACCAAGTGTTCAGGAGCAACAGGAAAGTGGCCCAAGCGGTGTTTGAATCATAATAAGGCTTCAGAGACAAACAGATAAGACAACCCCTCAAAATAGATATATCATCCAATGGCTTAAATCTCTTTCCCCATCAAATTTACACACCAAGGCTACTAACTTAAATGCAATGCCAGATGCCTAAAGATTTCACTTTTGATTAATCCCCTGGTCTATTAAAGAAAGATGCTAACAAAGGGCTGAAGGCAAGATGATAATAATAACTCATACATGTGCGGGTTTTAAGGTTTACAAAATTAGTTCCTCACAAAATCCTTACGATCTAGACAGTGCAAACACTATTATTCTCCTGAATGGGTGAGGGAACTGAAGTTCAGAGAGGAGACATCACTTATGGAGTCACACAGCTAGCAAGTGTCAAAGTGATTCCAAGTCTACACTTACACCCAGATGCCTACTTAGGCAGCCTAAAAGCATATGACCTGGATAAACAAAAGCTACTATAGAAATCTGACATCGTGTGGCCTACATTTGTGGTCCAAAGCAAAGAAATTTAATCTCAAAGTACACAGAAGCCTTTGTCCTTTTTTTTTTGTTTGAATTACATTTAAATCTCTGATGTTCCTTTGAGGGTTTAGAACCCCCCCCTCCCCCGCCACCCACCCACCCACCCACCCACACGCTTCTACCTCAACTCTCCAAATACTGATTCTAAAGATTACAGACTACATACATAGACTGATATGGGTCCCTTTTTGATGGGGATGGGAGGGTGGCTGGATGGACCTCAGTAGTGTTTTGGTCTGCCCTTCTATCTAGGTATGATAATTAGCACACAATATGTAATAATCTATTCACAAAGATGTGGAAAATAGGGTAAAGTCTTTCGCTGTATCCCAGTTATACCCCGAACTCATTAGGAATACACCCTTTGGGATCTCATTTTCACCGTCTGGAAACTGGGAATAGCAACACTTTCTCCCTCCCTCCTTCCTCCTCCTACCCGTTCTAGATAGCCTTTGGGATTGCTTCAATTTGGTCATATGAATTACAAAGAAGTATAATCAGGAGAATAAAAACTGGTCTAGTGTACTGGTGGGAGGTTAATAGGCAATAAATACCTTGTTTTCTTTCGCTAAGTTAACAGGAAGGAAATAGCCCCATCTGGGCGCCTGCTAATTTATTTCTCATTGAAAAACAATTATGCATTTCTAGCCTTCGTCTAACCTAGAGAAAAAAAAAAGCCCAACTAAGATCTCAGTGGTGTTTGGTATCTTCACCTAAAGAGGACACTCGGAAAATAGCAAGCTTTATAATAGTCACCTGCTGAAATTAACTTTGTACCAACCACAAGGGGGACACACAACACATTCAGAGCGACGGGTGGGGGCCAGGACTAATTGTTTATCAGCCGCGGTATTTACTCTCTTTGCTTTCCTATACAGTGTCGCTCCATCCCCACGTTCCTCCCCAACCCCATTCTCAGTCCCCAGCCTGGTCTTAGATCTGCACCCGGTTGTAAACAAACGCAAAGCAGCCGGTTTCTGGACCCCTCGGGATCTGCAATAATCCCATTAAGTACTTATAGCGGTTTATTTGGAGTGACCTAAACCACACCGAAGTGAAATCCACGAACATAAACTTCCCAAGGGAAAACAAAACAAAATACAATTTTAAAAAACCGTCCCGCTCTGGCCTTAGTAGTCCAGAAAAGAATGGGGGCAGGGAGCCCAATGCAAAACTCCAATTTCTACTCGGGCAGGTGGCAGCTGCCTCCCAACTTCGTCTTAAAGCTACAGACAGAAAAAGAGGGAGCCGGACGTGAGACCGCCTAACAGCCCTTCGGCCTCGGCGCCCCAAACAAGACCAGAATTAAGAAGAAATGCATTGTACAACTGAGACTGCCCACGTGCACCCAGCCAGAGCGTGGCAGCCAGGCGGTTTATTATTTACCAAGTAGAAGTAAACCTGGGTCTAGGCGGGGGCGTGGATGCGGGGAAGAGCCCAGTCGCCCCAGGGTAGCTGGGCCGGGGGAGGGGATCCGAGCTGTGCGCAGTGTGGGAGAGGCTAAGGCTAGGGAGACCGACCGAGATGCTGTCTCTTTAAATGCCAGCGGCAGCGCTCTCACCGGGGGGAGGCCAGAGCCGGATCTACAATCTCTTCTCTCCGTAGCTTCGGAGCTTGTTGCTCGCTGAGCCCGCTTGGAGCTGCTGCTGCTTTTTCTGTCTGTCTTCTGCACCTTGAACCGGCGCTTTCCACCCCCTCATTCTCCACTCGTGGGACCAGAGGGCTCAAAGGAGGCAAGAGGAAAGGAGGAAGAGGGGAGAAGAGGAAAAGGGAGGCGGTAGGCACAGATACCACCGCTACCCAAGTCCGTAGGTGATCTACGCCAGCCGCGGGGTGAAGACATGCTTTGCTCTCCCTTGCCCATCCCCGCGATCGGCGCCGGGAGAGAGACTGCGGCTCTGACTCCGGGAAACTTGCCTTAGAAGTCTCGGATTGTGGCGGGGGCTGCTTCTCTTCGGCCCCTTACCTCTTTCCCCCTCCCCCAAGCCGGGTAAGTTTCCGCAGGTAACTCGAGTGGGAGGGGGAGGGGCAGGCGGAGGAAAGGAGAAGGAAGTTCAGCAGGTGAGCCTTCTAGCTCACCTGGGCGGGCTCTGCTCTCTCCCTGCATTGAAAAGGGATGGTGCTTTACCAGCTTTTGGAGGTGGGCTCAGCTGGGAGAGTCGAGGGCTATCGGGAGGTGGGCAAAAACTTTTTTTCTTCTTTTCGTGGTCACCCCCCTCCCCCCTTTACAGCGCCCTGCTCTAGTTCGGTGGCAGGTAGACAGGGCGCCAGCGGCCAGGGCCTGAGCTGATGCAACGTGCTGTTGCCCCAGGGGCGCTAGTGGGGGGAGGCTGCTGCCACCTTAGAGGTGAAGTTGCGGGTTCTCGTAACTGCCCTACAGGTGGGGAGAAGAGCTATACTCTAGGCTTGTAACTCACCTTTTTTCCTCCCTTAGAATAACTGCAAATATCGCCCCCGCGGGGGAAAAAAAATCATGTTTTTGGAAGCCTAGCTGCTCCTGCTCTTCCTCACCACCACCCCCCCCCCCCCCCCCCGCCCCGGACCTTTCTCTGCACTGTGTCCTCTTCAAAGGGACGTCAGTCTCCGAAATAATGGTTTCATTTTCTTCCTCTTCCCACCCTCCCATCCCCACTTCCCCTGCGTGTCTATTTTCAGCGTGATGGGCAACCAGGTGGAGAAACTGACCCACCTAAGTTACAAGGAAGTTCCCACAGCCGATCCCACGGGCTTAGACCGGGACGATGGTCCCCGAATTGGAGTTTCTTATATATTTTCCAATGACGACGAAGAGATGGAGCAGCAGCAGGGGCCAGGGCAAGACTCGGGGGACTTACAGGATCTTCCGGAGGAGCAGCTGCAGACACCGCTGCCAGCTCCACAACAGCCTTACGATCCCCGTCTCTACGAGGTGGAATGTTCCGTGTACTATCGGGATGAGTGCATCTATCAAAAGAGCTTCTCCTCCGGGCCGGCTGCACTTAGCACCTACACCCCGGAGAACCTGCTGAACAAGTGCAAGCCAGGAGACCTGGTGGAGTTTGTTTCTCAGGCCCAGTATCCACACTGGGCAGTGTACGTAGGTGACTTCCAGGTGGTGCATTTGCACCGACTGGAGGTGAGTAACAGCTTCCTGACAGACGCCAGCCAGGGCCGTAGGGGCAGGGTGGTGAACGAGCTGTACCGCTATAAGCCCCTCAGCCCCAGCACAGTGGTGCGCAACGCTCTGGCGCAGGTGGGCGCCAAGGAGCGGGAGCTGAGCTGGCGCAACTCGGAGAGCTTCGCCGCCTGGTGCCGCTATGGCAAGAGGGAGTTCAAGATTGGCGGGGAGCTGCGGATCGGCAAGCAGCCCTACCGGCTGCAGATCCAGCTCTCGGCCCAGCGCAGCCACACGCTGGAGTTTCAGAGCCTGGAGGACCTAATCATGGAGAAACGACGAAATGATCAGATTGGGCGCACCGCTGTCCTGCAGGAACTAGCCACCCATCTGCACCCCGTGGACCCCGAGGAAGGGGATGGGGAGCCCGCCCGGACTACCAGCGAGCCAGTCGAGCTCCCCGCTTTGCCACCGACTCCTCCCTCACAGCACCACTCGCAGGCTGCACACTGATGTGGATTGCAACTGAGAAATCGAGCTATTCACAGCTGCCTGCTGCTCTCCTCATTCCTTTCTCCCCCTTCTCCTCCCCATCGGGGTTTCCATCCTTTTTGGAAAGGGGGACATGCTCATAGGAGGTTAGGGTGCAGTAAGCCCTTGCTAAAAGCTCAGAAACTTAGAAAGTAGCGAGTAGAAGTCTAAGGACTAGCCAAGAAAGTCAGTCCTTTGTGCATTTTGGAGGGAGGGGTGGGAGGAAGATGATAATCAAGGGATTTCGCCTCTTCACTTCCCCTCTCCCCTTCCTTCCCATCTACTTCAGGAATTGGTTCGTTAAAGGTTGAGGTGGGTTATATGGTGGTGGTCTGGGGTAGACCCATTCTTGCACTCATGGAGTAGGAAGAAAGTTAAGGCTTGTGACTACTGAAGCATTCTTCTCGCCCTCACCTTTTTGGCTCTGAGCACGTTCCTGCCGGTTACTAGGACAAAGGCTAAATGGGGCTCCTGGAGAGGCAGGCACGAAGGGCTGCAGATTTCTCTCCCCACCCCCTACCTCTACTCCCCCCAAATCGCCGTATGTGGATTGGGGGAAGATGGAGTGATTCATTTCATGGGATTCCTGGGGAGCCAGGCCGGGTGGGTAAGCAGTGGGAAGATCTGGGAGCTGCAGACCTACACCTATTTATGCTATAATAAGTGTAACAAATGATCCTGTAAACTGCAGGAAAAGAGACAAAGACTATCCCCGCCCCTCTCCCTTCCTTTCCTCCCTCCCCCGTTCAGTGAGCAGTTACCACAAGTAGTTGGATGCTGGGAGTGGGGCTCTTAGAAGATGTCCCTCTTCCTGTTCTCTCTCGGCTCCTCCTTCGTCCCAGGTTACAAGTAAATCATTGTCAGGGGCAGGCTTGGGGAAGGATTCAATTAAGGTTGGGCTTTGTTTCTCCGGGTGTGCTGTATGCACTAGAGCTGAGCTATTTGTTACTAAAAGAAACCAGGAGGCAGAGGGAATGGTCCTTTGTGTCACTGATCTAATTAAACTTGCTCAGCTCTGTTCCTCTGCTGAACAGAGAGGATGGGAGGGAGACCTGGGTGCTACTTTTCTCAGTATCGACTACCAAAGCAGCATTGCTAATTAATCAGTCAGGATTGCTTTTTTCCCTCCTTCATATCTAGTAAGGTTAGTCTGCACCACTACCCCCTTATTTTTTCATGATTAATTTTTATTAATTGTTGGCTCTCTGAATGACTTCTCTTCCCTGCTACTTCCCATGCACTGAGCTAGTGAAAATCTTGACTTGAGCTTTATTTCCATAATAAAATGCTTTTGTTTTGAAATCAACACTTAATTAAACCAGTGTTGAATATCCTCCCTAGCTCATAGTGGTCTCCACATTTCCTCACTGCTTAAGAAAACAAGTTCTTCCAGAATCAATCTCAATCAATCTCTCCCTCCCTCTCTCTCTCTCTCTCTCTCTCTCTCTCTCTCTCTCTCTCTCTCTCTCTCTCTCTCTCTCTCTCTCTCTTTCTCTCTCTGTCAGTCAGTCATAAATAGAACCCTGTGAGTAGTTAAACAGAAATACTGTTGCTGATCTCATAAGGAGCAAATGGGGTTGTTTATGGGTTTAGCCCAGCATCTATGGTAAACAGACAATAGACTGAACAGTTATTTCTCATATTTGCTAATGAGCTACTGCTCGGTTCACGATGAAGCTTTTTTTTTTTTCCATTTCACAAACTGCCAATTGAAAAGCTTGTTCTGTCCCAAAATGATTTGTACACTTAATTTTAGGATGCAGCTAGCTTGGCTCAGAAGAATTGGCATTGCTAATGCTGCTCTGGAGAATATTGCCACAAAGGATTGGGTTAGGTTTGTTTTTATTTTTACTGAGAGGGTCTGTAGTGAATCTATAGTGCTCAAGCACTCATCGTGATCATCTGACTTACTATAAAATTATTTAAGGGTACAGTAAGCTGTCTTCTCTTGAATTTGGAGTAAAACCAGATTCGATAGCTTGGGCAGGGAAAAGATAGTAACCCTTTAGCATCCATATTTATCTTAGTCACAGCCTGGCTTATAATTTGTGCAGAATTCAAATCTTTTTTAAAATTTGCTTATGTCTACTTGTAAATTTAATATTCTGATGTTAAAGCATAGTTTTAAATGTCCAGGCTCCTTAACAGATGGTTAAGAAAATAAGTGTTCCTCTTAAGCCATTGCATTTAGTGTGACCTTAGGCAATCACTTTACCTCTCTACACCCATATTTTTGCTTCTTGAGTCAAAAGGCATAAACTATGATTTCTGAGGGCCCTGAAGCTCAGAAATGTAGTGATTGTAAGCATTTTTTTTCTAATTTACCTAAAGTCTGCACATATCCACCTTTGTTGCTTTGTGACTGACCACCCCTAGCCTTTGCCTGTCAAGATCAAATGTGTAGCTTCTAGGAAGAAATGACATAAAATTCAGCATCATTGCAATGAGAACTTCGGTTGAGAAAGCAAAATCTAAGTCCTGAGTTAACTACTTTCCTCTCCCTCCCCTTCCCCTTTCTCTCACAGCTTCCTCTACCCAGAATCATTTTTGCACATTGTGAGGTGGGACAAGCTAAGCATGGATATAAACAAAATTACAAATAGAGCCAGAGACCTAATTTTAGCCAGTCGTCTCAGTTGCCTCTCTAGGCCCGCAAACAAGCAGCAAAATTGACAGATTTGAGTTAAATCTCCTTTCCTCTCTTCTGTCTACACTCAAGAGGGAAGTGGCTAATGAACAGTGACCAATGGGCAAGAAGATATTTTCTGCCAACTTTTGCTGACAGCCTTCCCCCACCCTTTACTGGAAAAGCTCAGGAAGGCCTACAGTGACATGCAGAGCTGACTAGAGCTGTTGGGAATTAAAATGAAGAAACATTGAAAGAAACATTGTGAAAGGAAAATTGAGCTCCAACAGAACATGTTATGGGTGGCTTTCTGGAAAATCAGAGGTTGATTGGGAGGGAAATTGAGCTCATTGGTTATTCCAGCAGAGAGGAAAAAGACTTAACATAGAAGCCTTTCCCAGCTTAACATAAGCATTCATGAAAATAATATTAGGTTGCATTAGCTACGATATGTAGAGGCAAATTTCCAATGGGATTTTTTTTTTCCTTTCCATTTTAAGAATATTCAATATGGTTTTTGCAGTTGCATACCTCCTCTTTCCTGCTTGGTTCAAGAGAAGAAAATCAACTGACAGATTAACTTTCCTCCAGGTGGCAGTGTTGTGGATACAAATAAATTTTTATTTAAGCCTCATAGCAGTGGCCTCACCTGGCACTTTAAAATTCTAAATACATATTTAAGCATATTTTTTGTTCCTTTATAGGGGATTAAAAAACCCTTTAGAAATATTTTCTACTGTGAATTGTGGATGCTCTTTAAAGGAAAAATGGGTTTGATTCTAAGGGTTCTTTGGAAGCTTGCATTGGGAAAGGGGGAGGATGCCCTATTGGAACATGAAGTCAAAGTCAAATTTATATTTTCTTACCTGAGGAAGTATTTTATTGAGACCGCTTATGTAAGAATGAGTTTTGCTAGAGCCCCAGACGTCAGCTTTACAACTCTTTTGTAGTCAGGACAGAACTTTTTTTTTTCTTTTCCCTGGTAGTATCACCCACATTTAACTGAAATTACTTTTGGTACTCAGGTAGCAAAGATACAACCTGAGGAGCATACTTTATTCTGAACCTAAAAGTGCAAGTTTTCTAGTCTTTAAGAAAGACATTTATGTGGTTGAATTTTTGCTCATTGGGTGCTTTTGGCTATTTTCAGCACCAGCTCTTATAGCAGCCCTGGGGGGAACAGATATTTTTGAAAGCAGAACTTTACTTTTATACAACAAATGAGATATGGAGAACTAAGTACATGTTAACTGCTTGTTTTCTAACTTTTTTTTAAAGGAATTCACTGTGTTCAGGATTGTCACTGTTGTGTGTTTGTCTAACCAGCCACTTTTTACAAATTGGAGTGTGATTATAGTTACTGATGAATGGATTTGGGTTTTGAAAGCCACACCTTTTTTTGTTTGTTTAAATAAAAAAATCAGGGTAATTTCAAACTTGAGTGGTTTGTATGACTTTTCCATTACAGTGAACAAATGTTTCACTAAATCTACTTGAAATTTTTTATTTACTGCTGTAACCCTTCAGAGAATTTCATACACCACTTTTTTTTCCCATTAATTACGTGAATTTTTTGTCTTCACTGAAGGCTGTGTTTTCTGTCATTGTTCTTATACCACTTCTTGAGAAGGAAGTTCAGATTTCAGATTGTATCATTTCCTTCAAAATGAAGGGCAGGGCATAGTCAAAATAAAGATTTGAGATTTTTTTCAACTATTTCTTTGCTGTAATTTATTTTTTAAATTGTCAGGTCCTTTTTGAAGGATCAGTATGGGACAATAATAAACTTATTGATGAGGTAACTTCAAGTTTGCATTTTTCTAATGAGTGTCTTGGCTTGGTTTGCCCAATCGAGATGAGGAAGTTGAATCTCAATCTCTCTCTCCCTCTCCTTTGTGTATTTGTTCAGTGATGCAAATTTGATATTGCATGTTCTGAAAGGAGGAATTGCTGAGATCCTTGTTCATTTAGGCCTTTAGTTTTCACAGAAAACTTTCCTGTGTCATAAATTGTCAAGCCACATTGGTTTTTGGAATCAATACATCTCTTTGAAATTTGGTGGGACCTAGGCTAGCTTATTTAAAATCTTGGCTCAGGGTGATGGAGGGTTTTCATGTAGAGTTCAGTACTACCAGACAGAGCCCTCTCCCTCATGGTGATTGTGGGGAGTGAGGGGGTTGGGTTTGGTTGGGGAAAGGGGGTCTAATAGTTTCAAGCAGAAAACAAGGGAGAGAGCTATGTATAATTCAATTACAGAAAATTAGTGAACAAGATCACATGGCATTTGTTGGCACCACTCAGGGT
The DNA here is from genome assembly GCF_011100635.1 of Trichosurus vulpecula. NCBI lineage: Eukaryota > Metazoa > Chordata > Mammalia > Diprotodontia > Phalangeridae > Trichosurus > Trichosurus vulpecula. Next base: position 111,627,305 of record NC_050573.1, read on the forward strand.
TTATGTGCCAGCAATTGATAAAGGAACAGATGTGCAGTCTGTGTGAATAAGGGATGGGAGCCCACTAACAAACACCAGGAGTGTTCCTGAAGCCTTTACAATTGTTCAGTGAGCCTGCTTCTTATTGAGTCTAGGGTGGGGTTCTCTGGTGAGAACTGTAACCATGAGAAGAGTTTAATGTGGAAGATGGAAGGGGCATCACCAAGAAAAGTTCTTAAGTTTAATTTTGCACGTCATTGAAGAAGACAGTTCAGGAGAAGGGAGAAAGCACATTTAATTCTCTTGTGTTTGGCTGGTTGATGAGTTACAACTAACTACTTCCGGAGTGGGTTGATCTTTTCTGGTCAGTCAACAGCATTTATTAAGCATCTATTAATGTGGCAAAGAACTGTGCTAAGCACCTGGGATACAAAGAGGCAGACACCTGAGAAAACAAACAAAGCATCTGTCCTCTCAAGGAGCTCATAGTGGAATGGGGGAGATAACATGCAGACATCTGTGTACAAACAAGATATATCCAGCATAAATTGGAGATAATCAACAGAGGGAAGGTACTGGAATTAAGGGGGATCTGGAAAGGCTTCTTGTGGAAGATGGGATTTAAATTGTGCTTGAAGGAGGCTATGGAAGTCAGGAGGTAAAGAGGAAGGAGTTCCAGATATCCGGGACAGCCATCGAAAATGTCCAGAGTGGAAAGATTGAGTATCTTGTGTAAGGAATTACAGGGAGGTAAAAAAAAAATCTGTATTTGGGGGAGTTTAAATAATTAGAAATGTGAAGAAAATATATTCAGAGAGTTCCCCTGCCCCCCTCACCAACTGAATATGAAACTGCTACTGATTAAATGGCATATTGGAAAGAACTGGGTTTAAGTGAAGATTCCTTACAGATCCTGTTCCTCCTCTTCCACTTTCCCTTCCTCCCTCTCCCCTTCCTCCCACATCTCTCTTTCCCCTTCCCTCTTCTCTTTTCTTCTGTCCTTCCTCTTTCTTTCTCCCCTTCCCCCCTCCTCTGGCTGGGAGTTAGCCCTGGATTTGAGTCCTGGATCATCTAGTAGCTTTCCATGTAACTAGGTAAGTCACTTTTCTTCACTTATCTGTAAATTCAGGACTTAGACTAGATAGGAGGTCAGAAGACCAGTTTGAGCAAAACCAAGAAGGGATTTTGACCAGACTGTAAATAACTGAGGACTGAGAATACGTTCTTGAAGAAGGAAATAAGGTGACTATTATTGACTTTTAAAAGAATTTAATAGTTACAGCCAAGGGACCAATAAGGTTTCTAGGAAGATGAATACACACGGGCATGCTTGTACACACATGCAAACATATCTCCATATCCAAATATGAATCTATATATTAAATGGGACCTGTGATTCCAGTGGTATAGTGAATACCCTAATTAGGAATAGCTCTGCAACTTGTAGTCTCTGAGGGTTTCTTAGAATACTGAGAAGTTAAATGAAATGTCAGGAGTCATAAAGCCAGAATGTCTGAGGCAGTACTTGAATCCAGTCACCTTGGTGCCAAGGACTCTCAACATTATGTCTTGCTGCTTTATTTATATAATGGCTCATTTATATACATCCCCTCCCCACCCCACCTCCGCCCCACCCGTTTTTAAAGCACTTTGCTGACAACTATTATGTGAGGAGACCATGGAGTACGTTGTAGACCTGTGTTGCGTTGTAGAGTCTGGGGACTTCAGTTCTAATACCAGTTCTGGCACACTCAATATTTATTTGTTCTTCATTCTCAAACAGGACCATAACATCAGGGAGGTGACACTATGACATGCAAGTTAATTGGACTTAACTGAGGGAGGGCTGTGCAAAGTCACCAGCCTCACTTTCTCCTCTGGAGCCATTTGGGTCAAGTGGCCAGATATGGATCAGAATAACTGGAGATGGCCCAGGATGCAGTGGGGGACCTTTGACCTATGCAAATTCATTTTACCACCTGGACCTCAGTTTCCTAATGTAAACTGAAGAAGTTTCTCTAATGGTCTCTTTCAGCTATTATATTCCCATGAGTCTAGGAAGTCAAGTCAAGTATTATTAGCATCTTGTGGATGAAAGAACTGAGAATCAGAAGTGTTGACCCATTGTCACTGGTCTAACAGCTACATGGACATGTGCACTGACCTGCTGGAAATGAAGTCATCTTGTTCCCAGTCCTGTGTTTTAGCCCTCCTACCTGGGGTAGCCACACACTTAGTTTGAAGAGTTTAAGGTTGCTTACTTAGAAAAATCACTGGCTGTATCACTCCAACAGTCATTCATTAAACTGCCTACTATGTGCAAGGGGAGCCTGGTTTGAGAAAGTGTAAATGAGATATCTAAGTGAGCTCCTACAGGCTCAAAATGTTCAATAGAAACATGAATCATTCAGGTTCTGTTGGGAAAAAAGGTGATGCTCTAGTCCAATTTGCAGCTGAGGAAAGATTGTACCTTAATATGGTCTCTTCTTGTCCAGCCTGACTATAAACATATCACAAAATGAGATTTCTTCCACTTTCTTTAGGAGAACTTGTTTAGTGCCCAAGCTCCTTCCAAAAGCAGAGTCAGGTCCTGTAGATTGCTTAGGTAGGTACTTTTTCCTCTTACCTGAAAACCTCTGTCTTTTCTCCTAATGATGGAGGAGGAGGTCAGACTGGCTCAGAGCAAAGTCTGAGTTATACTGTGTGTTTTGAAGAAATTCAGTTTTGTTACTTTGGAACCTATAAGATAATGCTACTGAGGGGGAAGGGAGAATTTAGCCCTGGCTTTAGAGATTATTTTAAGGGCCCTAGCAAGTGGATAAGAACTCTGGGCAATCACTTCCTTCTTTGTTTTAGCTCCAATTGCTACTCTTGAATTAACGGTGGAAAAGTTGAACGAACTTTGCTCCTCGGTGGATCAAACGATTCCCTTGTTTCTTTACCCAATTACTGGATTTGTTCTTGTACATTCATAGAATTCAGAAATGCTAGACATCAGAGACCACTAGGTCCTAGATCAGTCCATACCAAGGAAAAGATCTCCACTGAAACACACGTGGTAAGTTATTTTGTTGTTACTGTTTGGTCATGTCCAATTCTTTGTGACCCCATGGACAGTATGGTCCATGGGGTTTTCTTGGCAAAGATACTGGAGTGGTTTGTCATTCCCTTCTCCAGTGGATTAAAGCAAACAGAGGTTATGTAACTTGCCCAGGATGGCTGAATTTGAACTCAGGTCTTCCTGACTCCACACCCAGCATTCCATCCACTGAGCCAGCTAGCTGCCTCCTAAGTAATTACTCAAAATCTACCTGAAGTTCTCCAGTGAGGGGCAACTTCAGTGCCCTTAGAGACCTATTCCATTTTTTGGAGAGAGGCAGTATGGCCGAATAAGTAGAGAACCCACTTTGATGGTGGACCTGGGTTCGAGTCCTTTCTCCGACACATAATAGTTGTGTGACCCTTAGTAAGCCATGTGACATTTAAAAAATTCTGAGACAGAATTTCTGGGTAAATTAAAATCAGTTTTATTGACTACATCTAGAAAACAGTCAACAAAAACAGACTCATTGTCTCTTCGGTAGCCAAGAGACTGAACCTGTGGAACCATCAATATTTATAAAGTTTTTTGAAAAAGGGGTGCACCTGAGGGTGAAAATCAACTCTGATTGGTCGACAAGTATTAAGAGAGAATGATTATTATAATGAAAGGTGGGCTATATTAAAATGAGGGTCTTTGGACTTGGATCACCCACATCATGGTCAGTTTCCAAGTTTCTGACAAAAGAGAGAATTCTTATTTTCCCTGACCTGTGTGAGTAAACACAATAAGCAGGAATCCACCCATTAGCCTAAACTTAGAATTTCTTTTACTGTTTTTGATTAGATCTTTAGTCTGGGTAAGTCTTTGAGAGAGATTTCCCACACTGGTTAATTTCTGGATGAGGAAGTAGAAAAGGGGAAAAACCTTGGTCCTGATTCAATAATTAGTTATTAATACAAGAAAGAAAAAAGAAGAAAAAAAAAATTAATACAAGAAAGAAAGAATCATTTCTCTCAGTCATTTCTTCCCCAATGCTTCCAAGTAACCATCTCAGACTATAACAATTGTAGAACAGTTGCTAATCTGTAATAGTAAAGGGCCTTTTTTTTTTTTGGCTGGGAACTCTCAGAAAGAAAATAAATTTGTCAGGAAGGTAGGTTTTGTTTTTGTTTTTTTCCTCCAACTGCAAATCTAAATTTGTCTCTATGCAACTCCTATCTAGTTTAGCTCTCTGGGGTCAAAAAGAACATTTAATCATTCTTTTAAATGACATTTCCTGCAAATACCTGAACCCTGTCATATGTTCCCTTCCTTAGTGTTACCTACTCCTCCACCCCACCCCCAGCTGTCTTCTCTTCTACAAGTTAAACATCCCTAGATCCTTCAACCATACTCATGTGGCATAGATCACAGCCCTTCTACCCATCTTCAGCCTATCTATACTGTGAGGCTTCCAATGAAACAAAGTACTTCAGATAAGATCTGACTGTGAACACTCACTTAGGGCAGGCAGCTCTTGGGGGACATTTAGAGGGAGGAAAATGGAAATTGTGGTGGCTTTGGAATTTCTGGCGTTTCATACCTCTGCTCATTCCAAGGTGCTTAATTCCCACTAATACTTAATTCGGTCCCTTCTACAGCAAGACCGAAGTTGGGCAGTGATTCTAGGAGACTGAGAAGGAAGAAGGAAGTCTGCCTAGTCAGACCACAGCTGGAGTACTTAGTACTGGCTGCTACACCTTGGGAAGGCCATGGAAAGACTGAACCCATCCAGGGGAATTCAGATATAATGGTGAGGGGACTCCAAACCATGTCATACTTGTTTTAAATCACCTTTGCATTACTAGACTGGAGTAGGTTTGAGGGAGGGAGGGCATGAGAGCCAGTAAATAAGGGATTAGATCTATTCTGTTTGGACCCAGAGAGAAGAACTAGGTGAACCGGTTGGGAGTCACTTGGAGGTAATATTAGAGGGAACCCCCCCCCAAAAAAAATCAAACAACATTGCTAATAATTATAGCTGTGCAAGAGTGAGATGGGCTGCCTTGAGAGATATGGGGTCCTATTTCTGGACATTTTCAAAGTTGGGGCTGGATGATTGTTGGTCCACTGTTTTCTGCATTATGTGACATCCCTTCTATCTTTTAGAGTCTCTGAGTCTCAGTTGGCTATATAAGCTGATAAGAAAGCCCCAGAGCTGTTTTACAATCTGCCTGTGGACACTCCTCACTTTCACAAAGACAGCCAAGAGAGTATTACTGCCTTTAGGATTTCTTTCTCTTGATGTAGGGGAGGGAAAGAATGGGAACACTGGAAGGGATGCCCCTTCTTTCCCAAAGAAAAGATAATTGAGAGGACTACATTCCAGAGATTCCTGTCCTTAAAGTATAGATAAAGTTCTCCATGATGTCTTTTAAGATACAGCAATGCTATTTTAAAAGGGGAAAAATCAGTGGGATGATTTTGGATGCTATCACTTACTATAAAAAGACTGAGAAAGAAGTAGACATCAGATCAACTTCCCTGTACAAATTTCTTTAAAGAGATCTGGACAATTCAAAGCAGCCTTCAGTGCATTTCTGAATTCTAAGAATGTAAATAAAAATGGATTCATATCAAAGTTTAGTCATTATTAGATCATCATGCTAGAATTGGGTCTAATTTATTATATGACTCGTGTGAGTGTATATGATTTTATCTATGTGTATGCACATTATATGCATTTATATTTCTATATTGATAGATGTGTATATGTGTATGTATACATACATATTGCCTGACCTGAGTCTCATAAATATATATAAATATACTGAACAAAATAAGTAATGTACCAGAGTACGCATAGACACACCAAAAAGCACATTTCCATTCTATCATAAATTGGATGTAATGAATATGTCTCTCTCTCTCTCTCAAATGTATATGTATACATACATATACACCCATAAATATGTGTATATATATGTACATAATTCTATATGTTGTGAAACCTGGGAGTAATAATATTTTATACATGTATATAACATGTATGTGTGATATGTGTAGGTATATATGTACATGTGTATTTTATATCTATATATGTCATCTGAAAAACTTGAGTCAGAAACATGTATATATAGAATTTGTGCATATCTGCATATATGTGTGTGTATACATATATAGAGAGATAAATGTGTGTGTGTGTGTGTGTGTGTGTTGTGTGTATTTGTTGTTGTTTAGTCATTTCAGTCTTGTCCAGTTCTTCATGACTCCATTTGGCGTTTTATTGGCAAAGATACTGGAGTGGTTTGCCATTTTCTTTTCCAGTTCATTTGACAAATGAGGGAACTGAGGTATAGTTAAGTGACTTGCCCAGGCTCACAGAGCTAGTGTCTAAGGCTGGATTTGAACTCAGGTCTTTCTGACTCCAGGCCCTGTACTCTATCCTGAGACATCTAGTTGCCTCCTGAGTTCAAATTCAGCATCAGACACTTACTAGCTCTGTGACCCTGGGCAAGTCACTTAACCCATGTTTGCCCTAATCCACTGAAGAAGGGAATGGCAAACCACTCAAGTGTATTTGCCAAGAAAACCCCACAGATGCAGATATAAATGTGTGTATATAAATATGTATGTATGTGTTCATATGTATATGTGTGCACACACATAAATTATACATACACATACATGACACAACCTGAAAAAGCTGAAAATCAGAACCATAGATTTTAAACTGGCCATGGAGTCCAATATCCCCAAACTGAAACACAGAGAGGTTCACTGACCCACCTTCACACAACCAGTTAGTTTCTGAAGCAGATTTGAGCTAATGACTTTCTGACTTCAAGCCCAGTGTCTGATGCCATTCTTGTCTTGAATCTGCCACTAATTCCTTGTGACCTTAATCAACTCACTTCCTTTCTCTGAGTCTTACTTTACTCCCTATAAAATAGAAGGTTGGTCTAAAATCTCTGAAATACACTCTAGTGCTAATGTTCTCTATGTCTTAGAGCGCAATTTTACAGTTTTTGATGGTTGTAGAAATGCAGTTGATTGCAAAGAAGAGCCAGATATTACTGTTAGCCTGGGGAAAGGGAGTGGAGCTGAGAATTCATGTCCTGGCTACCCTTTTCTGCTGGCTGTAGAGATTTAATCTTTTCAACTTTCCCCACCCTTCCCTTTGATTACAAAATGACCTGAATTGTTTTTTCTAGAGGGATTAGGGGTGTGTGTGGATATTCAAGCAAAAAATGCCCTTTGCTTTAACTTTCTTGCCTATAGGATCCATGCCAGCTCCCTTCAACTATTCTGAAATATTCAAGTTCTGAGTGAAGAAAATCCAAATCCACTTACTATGTCCAGTGGTAGTTGGATGCAGCTAAGCAATTCAGACTTAGGGCGAATTGGGCAAGTTTTTCCTCTTAAATTGCATGGGCTTGGAGTGTTCCACTCTAGAAATTCACAAATCAGGCACGTTATCTGAAAATGTCAATATACACCTGACTTAAGTTAGAGTGACCACAGATGATTCCAAAGTTGGGGCTTTTTTTTTTTTTTTAGACCCAGGAATAGGTTTAAAGAAACTCTCAGTCAAGCATGTGAATGAGGTGGGAACCAGACTCCAATCTTCCTGGCTCTGAGAATGGTTCCCTATCCCATAATCCCAGGATATTTCATGTGGTTTTGGGAATTAGACCCAACCTTGAAATGGAGGATTCTGAATCATTAATTCACACTTATATAGCATTTAACAGTTTACAAAGTCTTTTCTTCATCAGAACCCAGGTAAGTGGGTACTGTACTATGCCCCCTATTTTATAGATGAGGAAATTGAATTTCAGAGGGGTGAAGAGATTTGCCCATGTTCCCATAAATATTTGAGTGAAGATATGAACCTATGTCTTCTAACTATCGCCCCTTTCCACTACATCATATTAACCCATTCTAACGATTCAGTAAACGGAATTACTTCCAAATATCATCTGACTGAGGCAAAATCAGTCAACCAGTAAACAGCTGTAAACAAAGAAGAATGCAGAGTAAATGGAGGATAGTCTCAGAACAAAGAGATTAAGATTCAAAAGGCCTGGGAAAGATTTCTTGCAGAAGGTGGGATTTCAGTTGGGCCTTGAAGGAATCCAGGGATGCCAGGTGGCAGAGGTGAGAGTGTCACCCGAGACATGAGGGACAGCCAGTAAGAATGAATATAGCTTCTACCTTGGAGCAAAGAACTTGGTCTCTGGATCAGTACAAAGAGCCATTTTCATTTTCTCAGCTTCTTATAAGTCAGTCCCAGCAACCTTGGCAATGCCCTTCTCGGTATGATCTTGCCACTTAGGGAAATGTTTCTTCCTTCTTTAAATGTGTTTGGTTCTAAACTCTCTAAAATGTAATGGCAATTTTAAACTTTCCAATCGATCTTTACCTATATCTCCATGGATGTCACCATTGGTTAAACTAATAATTATGTAATTTCTACCTTTCAAGAAAAAGCTTGGTCTTTGTATCACCTCAGTGGGTCCTTTATCCTTCCAATCTAGCACTTCTAATGCCTCAGTATCCAATTCATGAAACCAATTGTCCATCTGCTGTTCAAACTGGGTTATACAACCTGCCCATCTGCCTATGGCATATTGGATTCTCCACAATATATTTTATTCTCTTCACCTCCCACCATTTGCCAGTCATCACCGTCGCTGCTGCGTTCATTTTTCTTTGTTATGCATACATTTTATTAAGTGATCTCCCAGGTAAGAAAGAGCCCAGCACTTCCTACACTAGGCCAGGAATACATGAGGAAGGGGGAGTGCAGGGAGATGTGGCTGGAGAGGAACTACTGCCCTCTAGAAGTTAGGCTAAGACTGGTGACAGCTGTAAGTAGAGACCAACACCCTAATTGTTCTGGGGTGTTGACTCATGTCGTTTAGTCATCTTAGTCTTGTGGGACTGTTTCACACATAACACACACCAGGCACTGGAGTTTTCGGACTCTAGCCTCTAACAGGTTCACTCTTGATCTGGTCAGACAGGAAGGACAGGAAGACAGCTCTGGAGGGGTAAATAATCTTACTTTATTCTAGTCTAGTCTTCTCACAAGGGTTGCTGATAATGGGAGCACCAACTCCTACAGCATTCCCTAATCACCCTTCTTGCACGGGCTGGCAAGAGAGTGGCACGGCTACCCCTGTGTCTTGGTGGGGTCAATCAAGACAGGCACAGCATTCCAGTTTGTGCACTCCCCCAAATCACCTCAAGCCTCCATAGGGGCCGCTTGAGGCAAATACAGCATTACACTGTCATATTCCTCAGTGGGTTCCCCTCAAGCCTTGATGGAGGCCAATCAGGGCATACACAGCTTCCTTACTCAATGACCAGTGCCCACTTGCTTTATAGGGCAACAGACAAAGAAGGCATTTTGCCAACAATAGTTTCACAGGTTAACTTTAGTGTAGTAAGTACCAATTATGTCACTCCCATATCTCACAGCGCAGCCTCAGTAGGACTGTCCGTCATTATGATTCTAGGAACTACTATCTAGGATCCTTGGGGTTATTCTGGGATTTATTATCTAACACCTGGAAACTAGACATCGCCATGGCCGTGGATCCTGAGAAACTGAAGTCTAGAAAGGATAATAAAAATCCTCCTTGCATACACGGACTCTTTGGGTTATTTTGGCAAAGTTACTCTAGTGGTTTGCCATTTCCTTCTGTAGCTCATTTTTACAGATGAGGAAACTGAGGCAAACAGGATTAAGTGACCTGCCCAGGGTCACACAGCAAGTAAATATCTCAGGCCAGATTTGAACTGAGGTATTCCTGAGTCCAGGGCTGGCTCTCTATCCACTTGGTTACCTAGCTGGTTTGGGCTCAGATTAGCCACCATGTAAAACATAACCTCCAGCTAGACTGGTGCTGGGGTTTACCTGGGAAGGTTCCCTGGAGCAATTCTTTAAGTGATTTCCTAGAGAAACTTTGCATTTCCCCTGTTCTCTTCCTAACTATTGTGATGGAAATTATTTACTCAGAAATTTCTGATCGATTTAGTGATTATTTGCAAAGTGTAGCATCCACAGTTACTCCTTTCACTTTTCAGTTTGGGAAATATACCTCATTCATCTGGAATGAAAAGTGAGAAATGGAGAGAAATTGAATAAGCCTTCAGAGGCTTGTTGAATACCTACCATATACGTTAATGTTATAGAAAGCCTAATAAAAGAATACCTTTGTTCAGTCATTTAAGTCGTGTCCAATATTCTGTGACCCCATTTGGGGTTTTCTTGGCAAAGATACTGGAATGATTTGCTATTTGCTTCTCCAGCTCATTTTACAGATAAGGAAACTGAAGCAGATAGGGTTAAGTGACTTGCCCAGGCTCATGGAGCTGGTAAGTGTCTAAGGCAAGATTTGATCTCAGGGCTTCCTGACTCCAGGTCTGGCACCCTATGCACTGTGCCACCTAGTTGCCCCTGCCACCCAGCTGCATATTTGAAGTCAGTCATTTAAACGGCAGATATTTACCATGGGTAGGAGACAGGGTGATAGGAAAGTCTATGGGGAAAGTCTTGGTTTTAGAATCAGAAATCCTAGGTAGGAATCCTAGCTCATGACTCAGCTTATGACCTTGGAGAAGGTCATTTCAGCTTTTTGGGCCTTGGTTTTGTTATCTGCAAAAGAGTTGAACTAAGTTGTTTTTAAGGTCCCTGCTAACTTTAAGTCTATGTGCTTACCAAGCGCTTACAAAATACTCAGTGCTGTGGGTAAAAGAGATAAAAATAATAGTCATTTATCTGGGACCATTGGACTCAAAGATATTCCAGGTCTTTCCTACTTCTGTGCCTTTGTTCACACTGCCTTTTGTCTCTGTAATGCTCTATTTGCCTAGTCCTGCCTCTTAAAATTTGTCTAATCCTCAAAGGCCCAGGTGAGATAGCCTTTTCTCCATGACCCTCCCACCTCAGCTAGAAGTGATCTCAGATGCAGCAAACAAACTTGTGGTATTTACTACAGCTATTTGTGAGAAGTCTCATGGCATAGTAGAGAACTGGCTGATGAACTAGGAAGGCCAGGCCATACACTAACTGCATGACTCTAGGCAAATCACTTCTCCAGGCAACTCTCTAGGTCTTCAAGATGCTTCTCTTCATTGATTGAGAAAGTTCCTCCCAGGGAATCCTCACACCAATAAAATCATAGGTCTGGGATATACATTATGGACATGTGCAGTGCATGTCTGTGTGTATACACACATATGAACACATGTATTTATACATAGTAGCACAAGCATATCCATATATACACATACACAAATATATGTATATATACACATAGAAATATATGTATATATTGTTGTTCAGCTATTTAGTCATGTTCAGCTCTGTGACCCCATGGAGTTTTCTTGGCAAAGCTATTAGAATAGTTTGCCATTTCCTTCTCGAGCGTGTCTCCATTTTGCAGATGAGGAGCTGAAGCAAATAAAGGTTAAATGTCTCGCTCAGGATCACACAGCTAGCAAGTGTATGAGTCCAGATTTGAACTCTCTGTCTTCCTGACTTTAGGCCTGGTGCTCTATCCACTGCACCACCTAGCTGCCCCATATGTGCATATACATACACACAAATATACATGCGTGTATACAATATGTATATGCATGTGTATACCTGTTTAATAATAGCTATATATGTATGCACATACATGATTATATATTTTGTTGTTCTTCCTTCATTTTTGAAGAGTACCAATGACATCATGACATGATAGGTGATATCTTGATTTGCACATGAATTGGATTTAATGGAGGCAGAGTTGCACAAAATTGTCAGCCTCACTCACTTCCAGAGTCATCAAAATCTAGTGGCATGACAAAAGTGAAGATGACTGGCGCTGGCCCAGGATTTGGTATATGACCTTGGCACTTTTGATGTCTGACCAATCTCTAAGCACTCCACAGGGCCTGCTTTAGCCACCTTCGTGGATGTTGGCTCTTTCTACCAGGGGAAGTTTTCATATGGTGGACATCTCCTAATTCACAGATGGGATTGAGGCCTGTTGGTTCCCCTCAACTTGGTTTATAGCTCATCTGTTGACATAGTTTTACTGGAGTGTGGCTGCTAAATATGTTACAGCTTCTTGAAGCCACAGATGAGAGTCGGGTGAGAGGTGGGCACCAAAAAATGGATGAGCAGCCCTGAAAAAGGCTTGGCAAGGTCTTGCACCAGAGGTGCTAGTTCTCCTTGAGCACCCCATACACTCTACATAGTTATATATTATATACATTATATATGTTTATATGTTGGATATAATTATATTACATATAATACGTAATTATACTATAGGTATTTAAAATTATATAGGCTACATATAATTGTTACATGCATTATGTTGCATGTAAGTGATTTATATTGTATACATCATGTAATACATACCCATATATATTTTATATACATATATTTAAACTGCTTCTGCCTTTCATAAATCCCTACGAGCCTCTAAGCTGTACAAGGGTAGGGGCCCTATCAGTTCCAATCAGCCAGCATTTCTTAAGTATCTACTATGTACAAGACTTATTTATCCCTGGAATCCCCAGTGTTTAGCCCAGGGCCTTACAAACATAATGCTTAATAAACATTTTTTTTTAAACTGAATTGAATTGAATCCAAGATGAATTTTCCAGATGCTCCGCCCTACTTAGGTTGTCCATGACCTATTTTATTCACTCCCCCTGCCATGATGTTTTGATATATTTGAAGGAAATGTTTCTGAAACAGATTATAAACTTTCCTGCCTTTTAAAACTGTGTACACAGAGCGTAATTGAGCTGCTTTGCTATCTCAGAGTTACCATGACAGGTCTTATGATTTACTCCGTGGTAATACCCACACAATACATGTATCTAGTTTTTAGCTTTTCTGAAATAGGGTTAAGTTTGGCTGAGAATGAGATTCCAAGAACCTGTCTTTCAGAGCAGGGGCTTTATGACAACTGTTCCAGATGCTCAAGGGTACTTTGTAGCTGGAAGGCCCTATAAAAATGTCAGTTGTTGTTATAAGATAGCATATAATGCACTAAAATTATGTGTTCAGACTCGAGGCTCAGCTCCAACCCCACCTTCTGCAGGATGCTTTTCTCGGTGCTTCCAGCTGCTCATGCCTTGTTCTTTCTGACATCATCTTCCATCTAGCCTGTATGTTTGTGTATGCGTATGATATATATTTCGCATACAGACATGTATCTCATCATACACACATCTATGTCAATATCTATAGATGCATCTAAATTTGTGTCGGTATCTAAATCTATAGGAATATCATATATTTATATACACACATATGTACAGATACAGATACACTGATGTATGCACCCACATAATGATTGTCTCCAACCATTACCGCATGAGCCTTTTGAAGGCAGGGACTATTTTTTCCTTTCTTTATACTCTGTTACTTAGCAAAGCACCTAGCACATAGAAAATGTCTAATAAATGCTTGTTGACTGACTGATTGTTGATTAAGGGCTAAGAAAGAAGAGAAGAATCAATGTGGGCTATCCTCTAGGGCTTTATGGAGAAGTGGGATTCGAGCTGGGTTTTAGTATATGGAGAATTTGATGAAGTAGAAAGGGGAAAGGTCACCTCAGGCCTAACTCAATCAGTCATAGCAATTAAACATTTTAAACCTTAGGCAGTCAATACAAAACTAAGGCACCTGAAATCCCAATCTAAGTGAATCATTTTAGCTTTTCCCACCAAGTCCTGGTGCAATGGATAGAGCGCTGGGCCTGGAGTCAGGAAGACTCATCTTCCTGAGTTCAAATCCAGCTTCTGATACTTACTGGCCATGTGACCCTGTTTGCCTCAGTTTCCTTGTCTGTAAAGTGAGCTGGAGGAGGAAAGGCTAAACCACTCCAGGATCTTTGCCAAGAAAACCTCAAATGGGGTCATGAAGAGTTGGACACAGCTAAAAAATGATTGAACAGCAACCAAACTAATACCAGAAATAAAGGAAAGAAAATAGACTACTCTGATTAGTATTTCTTCCCACTTCCCTTCCTGACCCTGTGAAGAAAGTAATACTAAGGACTAAAACAAAAGTCCTAAAAGACCCAGTCCTAGAAGGCAGAACTAGGGGCAATGGGTAGAAGTTATAGATACAGACTTAAGCATGATATAGAGGAAATCTTTCTCTCCATTAGAGATGTTCCAAGAGTAGAATGGACTAAATGAAGATCACAGGTTTGGAGCAGGAAAGCAATATAGAGTCTATCTAGTCTAACCCTTCCATTATATAGAGGAACAAACTGAGTCCCAATGACATCACATGTCTTGCCCAAAGTCACACAGACAATAAAGAATAGAGCTAGAATTTGAACTCAGATCCTCTGATTCCAGATCCAGGAACCACTTTGGAGGTGATGAATTCCCGAGTGTTGAAGGGCTTTAAGAATCAAAGGCTAGGTGACCACTTAGAAGGGATAAAAATAATAATCTCTAACATTTATATAGCGTTTTAAGGTTTGCAAAATGTTTTTTCATATCTTATCATATTTAATACCCACAACAACTCTAGGAGGTAGGTGCTGTTATTATCCTAAGTAATTCTTGATCAGGGAATGAGTTGAAGTAGTTGACCTTTGAGGTCCCTCTAAAGTTATTAGAGAGTGAGTCAACCCTGGCCAATGGAAAGTAGATGGAAGACTTCTGCATGCCTTTCCAAGAGTTTTATTTTTATTTATTTATTTTTTTTAAAGAAGCTATCTCTAACTAGAGTAAATTTCATGAGGATTTTCTTCATTCCTTACTGCATCTTTCTCATAGCTGGGCTCTTCAGTTCATTTCCTGCCCAGGTGCTCAAACTCCTTTCTGTGACTTTATGTTCTTTTGCCAAGAATTTTATTTAGAATCTGCTAAGAGCTTCATTAACATACTGTTCACCCTGTCTTTGAGATCATTAATAAAGATGTTCAGAAAAGGAGAGATGCACACAAGTCCCTGATGCCCTTCCTTGACCTCAATAGAATGTCATTTATCATTACCATTTGTTTGCAATCATTCCCTCACCACCTTCCCCTTTCTAATCCTCTTTGCAGGGCTCGTATCCTGGCCAATGAAAATTACCCTTTTCACCTAACCTATAAAGGGATGCCATGTTTTCTCAAGTCTACATGCATCTTGATCAAAAGAGAGGCTTGGAAATAATAATAGCCTGCATTTCAATAATGCCTTGCAGCTACAAAGCATTTTCTATATATTGTAATGGCTCTATATCCTACCACTTCCAGCAGACTGCTTCCCTTCTCTAATCCTCAGTTTCCTTATTTATAAAATGAAGGCATTAAATTCCAAGGTCGGTCAGTCGGTCAGTCAATAAACATTTGCTATGTGTTAGTAACTGTGCTAAGCACTAGGGATACAAAGGAAGACAAAAGACATTTTGCATTCTTAAGGAGCTCTGTTTCAAGGTCCCTCTCCTCTTTGGGCAGCTAGGTGGCACAGTGGATAGAGCACCAGGGCTGGAGTCAGGAAGACCTGAGTTCAAATCCAGTCTCAGACACTTACCAGCTAGGAGACCCTGGACAGGTCACTTAACTCAGTGTCCTTATCTGTAAAACAAGCTGGAGAGGAAATGGCAAGCCACTCTAGTATCTTTGCCAAGAAAATCCCAGAAAGGGGTCACAAAGAGTTGGGCATAACTGAAACCTCTCTGATTTCATTTGATCCTTTAAGGATCCTTTTGGTATGGTAGGCTGGGCCATTGCCATCCACCGTGACCTATGTCTTTCCAATGGACTCAGACAACTCTGGAGGAGAGAGTGGGGTTGCATAGCTCTGCCTCATTAAATTTAATTTGCCTGGAAGACATCACCCTCCTGATGTCATTGGTCCTCTTCAGGAATAAAGGACAAGCAACAATCTGGTTTGGTGAGGCAAATGTTATGATTTCCACTTGAAAAGTGGGAAAACTGAGGCTTAAGAGGCTGTGATTTGCTCAAAGTCACAGAACCAGCAAATGCTGGAGACCTGACTCTAGCACTAGGCTTCTGACTCAAAATCCTCCAATATTCTTTCCCCTAAAAATTTTTGAGGCTATTTTCCTAGTATTCTAAAACCAGAAATCACCTTAAATGCTGGTATCAGGTGGAAAAATTCTTTCCATTTAAATGGCACAGCCGCTGGAGAACAATCAGTTCTCCGGGCGGTGTGGGGGAGGGGGGGCAGAAATGTACTAATGATGCACTTATAAGTTTAAGATGAATTATTTTCTCCATAACTTTCCTACTTCTGGACAATCAACAAAATAATAAATCAAGGCTTAATTTGTAGTATTTGCTGATTTTCAAGGTATAAATGTTCACAATGAAACTTTATCAACTAGCTCTCATGAGCCCATTCAGGCTGGTGTCAGAACACCCCTGGATGACTTCCTTTATTGTGTGCTATTATGATGAAATATCTTCCTGTTCTTCCTACCTGCTTCCTTTAAGTCAGATTCTTAGAAATCATAAGATCATCGATTTAGAGACCTAAGGGACCTCAGAGCCCATCTAGTTCAATTCCTTCCTTTTACAGGTGAAACAACTGAGTCATCCAGAGGGGAAATGATTTATCAGGGTCATACAGGTAGCAGAACTAGGATTCAAATCCAACATTCTCGTCTACTATACTACGTTATAGTAATCTAAGATCTGCCTTTCTACTCACAGAGTATAGCACAAGTGAGAAGAGTCTTGAACTTGACTCAGAACATCCAGGTTCTAGATCCTACTCTACTGCTAAATTTCACTGTGACTTTGAACAAGCCCCCTTTATCTCTCTGAGCCTCAATTTCTCCATCTATAAAATGGTGATCTATCACCATTTCTAAATCTGCCTACCCAGTAGAGTTCCTGTGAGGAAAAAAAAAACCACTTAAAAAGCCTAAAAGACATACCAAGAGACATTGTTTGATTGAAGTTCCATTATATTCAAGGCACTGTGGGGAATACAACTTTGAGGAAAAAAAGCAGCTGGACTGGGAATCAATCAACCAGTCAAAGGTCAAACAAGTATTTATAAACACTTACTATGTACAAGGGAAAAAAAGTCCCTGCCCTGAAAGAGCTTGTATTCCCCTGGAAATCAACAGAATGTACATACTATGAGTCCACAGATCTGATAGGCATAGGTTCTGCACTTATCTGGACACCCCAGATTTTCTGGGTTTATCTGGACACACTATTTTTAGGGGAACCTAAACATAGAAAGTGACAATATGGCATCTTATTCAATTCTTGAAAATTTCTGTGATGTTAGTGGTCTAGATACTACCTCCATGGACATAAATCATGATCTCTCTACCCTTTAGTGGTTTTGCAATAATAATATCACATAGATGTATATAGACAGCTAGGTGGCACAGTGGATAGAGCACCAGGCCTAGAGTCAGGAAGACCTGAATTAGAATCTGGCCTCAGACACTTACTAGCTGTGTGACCCTGGGCAAGACATTTAAACTTGTTTTCCTCAGTTCCTCATCTGTCAAATGAGCTGGAGAAGGAAATGGCAAACCACTCCAGAATCTTTGCCAAGAAAACCCCAAGAGTTGCAGACAACTGAGCAACAGCAAAAACAACCACAAGAAGCATATATATAGGCTTTAGGGTTTGCAAAGTACTTGTATATAAGTTATTTCGTTTGATCCTCACAAGAACCCTGTGAAGTAGGTTCTATTATTTATCTCTCTTCTAGAGAAAAAGAAACTGAGGCTGAGGGAGTTAACTGGGCCAGCATCAATAAGTGTCTGAGGCGGCATTTGAACTTAGATCTTCCTGACTCCAAATATCATGCTCTATGCATTCAAACACAAATTAAAAAAAAAAATTCTCTGCCTTCCTTCAAGACACTTACATTCTTGTCACGCAAAATGATGTTTTGACTTGGTGATTCCCCTATCACTGTAAATATTCTACAAGCTGGATGATCCTATGTCAGAGATATGATAGAGGGGATGTATTTATTAAGCATTTAGATTCTAATGCCTCTAAAATCTCTCTTAACTTTGATTCTAAGATTGCATGATTTAGGAGTCTTCCAGAGATTGTTGAGAATAGTCCTCAGGAGTCACAGCTAGTTTAACAAACCAACGTATTGACCCAATTGATCCCCTTAACTTAACTATATTAAGGTTAACATCAGTGCCGCCTAAGGGCAGCCATCTCCCAGATTCTATACATGGGACTACCATTATAAAGGGGCAGCTGGGTGGTGCATTGGTTAGAATGCCAGGCCTTGAGTCAGAAAGACTCTTCTTCTGGAGTTAAAATCTGGCCCCAGGCACTTACTAGCTGTGTGACCCTGGGCAAGTCACTTAACCCCATTTGCCTTAGTTTCCTCATCTGTCAAATGAACTGGAGAAGGAAAAGGCAAACCACTCTAGTAACTAGTATCTAGTAAAACCCCAAATGGAGTGATGAAGAGTTGGATATGACTGAACAGCAATCATTCTGAAAGATTTATGTGTAAATCACTCTCCTTCAAATGTCCAGTGAGTGACTAACTCAAGTCACATTCAACTTAATATTTTGTGAAAGTTCAAAAGTACAAGGTTAATGCCCTCCAGGAAAAAAAAAAAAAAGACTCCATCTCCAACCCCCTAATCCTTGGGAGGGAACTTCAATCATGGCTCTTAATTGAGGAAATGCTACAAAATGCATTCCTGTTGATATTACAAGTTCAGTCTGGACCCACTGCAGAAAAGGTTGCTCTGTGATGAGTCATTCCCAGCAGTATTTCCC
Organism: Trichosurus vulpecula; assembly: GCF_011100635.1. NCBI lineage: Eukaryota > Metazoa > Chordata > Mammalia > Diprotodontia > Phalangeridae > Trichosurus > Trichosurus vulpecula. Next base: position 111,646,073 of record NC_050573.1, read on the forward strand.
TGGCTTATCATATAAGTGAAGGCAGCCAGATGCCTTCACATGAAAAGTCTGTTTTCCATAGCACAGTGTCCCACCAAATCCGGTGCTTTGTAACAACAAGGTGCTCTCTGACCACATGTTCAGTGTCCTCTCTCCTCGGCCCTTTTCATGTTATCAAAGCTGTGACTATTATTTAACAATAGCTATTTGCAGTTGGATTTTAAGCTGATAAGTGACCTCTGTCTTTAGCGTAGGAGAAAGAACATTGGAATTGGGTCTGAAAAACCCAGATTTTATTTCCGGCTAAGTCACTTACTGGCTACATAACCAACAAACATTTAAGTGTCTAGTGTGTCCCAGACATTGTGCTAAATACTAAAGATACAAGACCAAAAATGAAATAGTCCCTGTCCTCAAGGAGGCTGTATTCTTGCAGGGGAGATAACACGTACACAGATAAGTTTATACAAAATCTATATAATTTTGAGGAGAGGCAGCACCAGCAATGGAGAAATTGGGAAAGGTCTCATGTAAAAGTTAAACTTTGAAGGAAATGGAGATTCTAAGAGGTAGATGTGGGGAGGGAGTGCATTCCAGGCATAAGAGACAGCTTATATAAAAAAAGCATGGAGATAGGAAATGGAGTATTATTTATGAGGACAACATATATTTTCATAATTTTATACACATACATATTCTTGCTGTTTGGTCTTTTCAGTCATGTCCAACTCTTTCTGACTCCAACTGGGGTTTTCTTGGCAAAGAGCTATTTGCTATTTCCTTCTCCAGAACATTTGACAGATGAGGAAGTTGAGGCAGCCACACACACACAAACACACACACACACACACACATACACACACACACACGTATACATACACATATTTAGTCCATATTATATATGTATATATGAAGATGTATACATGTTTGTATTGAGCCAGGAATTTTTCTTTTTAATCTCTGTGTTTGAGAGATATCAACTCTTACTGGGTTTGTATGTTCATCATTGATTTAAGAATTTCTCTTGGTGTCCATGTATCTAATAGATCCCATTAAATTTCTCTTTATCTCTTTAGCTAAAATACTGTTGTTTGCTGGGAGGGGGAAGGTATTCAGATGTTCAGCTTCCAAATACTCTATTGTCTCCTATCTAGAAGATCCTGTAAAACAGTTGCCCACAACAGATTTGCAGTATAAACAGGCTTGGTCAGTTCTCAGTAACTCCTTTTGTATCTCTCCACCCCTTCCTTACTTAAGTACTGATCTGGCTGGCATCCTTTCTCATATCCCTTAATGTTAATTCAGCTCTTACGCTTCCCTCTTCCTCCCCCAAGACTCCAATACTTATAATTTATACTCTATGACACATTTGGTGCTGTTTAGGTAAGATTTCCTTCATTTAAGTCTTCCTCTGATGCCCCATCATGGTGCTTTAAAGCTACATCAAAGAAGTAGAAGCTGGACAGACTTTGATGGCAGGCCTGATAAATGGGCTATTGTCTGTCTTTCCATGAGGAGTATCTCGGTTTGCTAAGGCTCCACACCAATGAGCTGGTAATTGCCATTACTACTTTTTTTAATCTAAAAAGGCAGAGTGGAATTGTGATCTGCATTGGCATAGGGAATGCCTCAAGACTGAAAGCACAAGTCTTTGCAATATTGAAGCAATATTGAAGTATTAGGTCATATTTAATGATATTTTCCTAGTGTGGATTCCCCTTATCTGGTATCTTGGAAAGCATCTATACGACTCTTATTTTTACCTCTCTGAAATTTCTGTGGCCTCCTTTTCCATTCCCCTCCCCCCCCATGTTTTTTTGCATGTTAATAGAAACATTACTATATTGATTCAATAATTCTTCTATCAAAGCTATCTACATGCAGGGGCTTGGGTGTGTGCATGAACCATCTTGGGGGCAGGAACTGGAAGGAGATTGGATGGGGAACTAAGGAGAGCAGAACCCTCTGGAAGGAGCTTCTTGTGATTTGCTTCCATATCCACTTATTCCACAGAGAAGGAAATCACTCCTGTCTTTTTAGTTCATGGCAAAGAGTAAATACTTAGTTCAGCCGTCAGTTTTAGACCAGGGATCAAACTCAGCCAGTTAATTATTCACTAAGGTGATGACTTTGCCCTTTTCTTAGAAGAGAGCTTGGCTGTTAAAATAGGGTAGGATTCCAGTTTGTAGTATATAGCTCAGTACTTGTAAGTATACAAATGGATTCAGAAGGGGACACAAAGCAAATACATTAACATTATTCTTTGTTCTAAAGTCGTATTATTTTATCATTTTCAATCAATATGCTAATAGTTTGAATTTTGGGGTTTTGGTTGGCTAATCACTTCATATTCACTTTGACCATCTATAAAAATGAAAATAAGTTATTTTTCGAGTAACCAGGAACACCTGGCTCACATCAGCTATGTGACTATGACTTTTCAGTTCCCACCTGGCTGTACCTCTCTAGACTTCTCCATCATGCCATCATGGGAGCAACTAGATGAAAGAGTTGATAGATTGCCAGGCCTGGAATTAGGAAGACCTGAGTTCAAATCCAGCTTTAGACACTTTCTAGTTGTGTGACTTAAGCAAGTTATTTAATCTCTGTTTGCCTCAACTTTGTTGTTGTTGTTATTGTGGTTCAGTTGTGTCCAACTCTTTGTGACTCCACTTGGGGTTTTCTTGGCAGAGATACTGGAGGGGTTTTCCATTTCCTTCTCCAGCTCATTTGACAGAAGAGGAAACTGAGGCAAACAGGGTTAAGTGACTTGCCCAGAGTCACACAGCTAGTTAGCGTCTGAGGCCAGATTTGAACTCAGGTCTTCCTGACCCTGCACTCTATCCACTGCACCTCATTTGTAAAATGGGGATAATAATAGCACCTACCTCCCAGGGTTGTTGTGAGGCTCAAAAGAGACAATGATTGTAAAGAGTTTAGCACAGTGCCTGGCTCATAGTAAGTACTACATAAATGTTAGCTATTATAATGCGCAAGGAACCTCTTGATCCTACAAGATCATATCAGCCTTGGAGCTCACACCTCCTCACACAATCCCCTGTGCCCTTGGGGCTCCTTCCTTCCTCTGACTGGAGAGTGGAGACCTCTCCTCCCAGAACCTCCATTTAAGGAGGGAGCCCAGGTCAGGCCACTTTTCATTTCCCATCCAGCTGCTCTCTTTTGGACTTCTCCATCATACCGTTATGGTGGGTAACTTCTTTTCCCTTGCCTTTCTGTTCCCTTTTGTATGTTGTCTTTCACCATTAGACTGTAGACTCCTTGATGACAGAAATTATTTTTTGCCTTTCTTTGTATTCCCTGTGCTTAGCAGTGTCTGGCACATAGTAGGTACTTAGTAAATGTTTATTGATTACCACCAAGTTACTTAAACTATCATTTGCCCAGCTAATTCTCAAAGGCTATAATTCTAAATCATAGAGGAGTTGTCCATATGTATTGGTGGAGGCAGTTTCCACACTAGGAATTCCCTATTTTCATGAATTCATATCTAGACTGGAATTTTCCCATTCTGGAGCAGAAATGGTGAGGGCTTTTTTTTGTTTTTTTTTTTTAAGTTGTTTTAAAGGCGAAACTACGTACAACATCTTTTTAGGGAGAGTAAGGCTCTAGTCAGTTATCTTGGTTTTTGTTCTTGCCTCAGATTCCAACCCTATGACCTAAGAGAGGAAGAATATGCTTTTGGCATATTAAGTTGCTCCTTTTAGGGTGAGGGAGAGAAAGAAAAGGTGAGTTCCTTTCTCTTGGGGGTTATTTATTGGTAATGGTCTTTCATCCTTTATCTATCTAGATAATATGCTATTTTTTCATAGATACTCTTTGGTCAACACCATATATGTATATGCATATTTATATATATATATATATACACACACATACATACATACATATATTAAGAGTAGGAGTAGATATACCACTATATATGAATGCAATGGACTACTATTGTACCATAATAAACATTAAGTATGAAGAACTCAAAGAAGCATGGGAAGACATATTAATAGATGCAGATCAAGATAATCAGATCTAAGAAAGCAATAAACATAATTACTAGAATAATGTAAATCAAGAGAACACTAATACAAAGCCCAATGCTGTATGAATATATTGAGCTATCTTGACTTCAGAGAAGAGATAAGGAAGTGATCCTCTGTCATTTCCTTGGAGAGGTGGGGGACTATGGGTACAGAGAGTTGTATATGGTGTCATATATGGTCACTGTGTAGTTTGGTTTTGCCTGATTTTTGACTTTGTCACCAGGAAAGAATCACCGGGGAAAGTGCAAGGGCGCAGTAATATATACGGAAATTAATATTAAAAAAAGAAGGGACCAATAAACTGACTTTATCCCCCTAAAGAGGATTACTAAAAACAAGTGCAGCAGCTCTATGTTCCAAGACAATTTGCCAGCCTCTCACTCTTAATTCTATTTATCTTCCTTCTGTTCCAAACCCAAGGAGAAAAACAAAACAAAACAAACAAACAATAAAAAAACTAGGACATCTGTAGAGAGTCTTTTTATAACTTGAAATTGATTCATTGTAGTGTCTGGAAAGAATCAGAAAAGACCTGAATTTGACTCTTGCTTCTTGAGTTAATTAACAGTGCAAATGTGTCATTTAACCTAGCAAAATCTCACTTTTCCTTATCTGTAAAATGGAGGGCAATTATACCTCTTTGAAGCAGAGTAGCTCAGTTGATGATCAACCTTTGAGTCGGGAAAACCTGGGTTCCCCTGTGATATATATTGGCTCTGTGACCATGGGCAAGTCATTCAGTCTTTCAGTGCCCCCAAGAAACCCTGGAAAGGTGGTTCCCTTTGCTTTCCTTAGTTTTCTCATCTGTAAAATGGGAATATTATTATTCCCAGAGCTGTTGTGAGGATATAGCCAAACAGTATTTTAAAAACTGCTTTACAAACCTTAAAGTGCTAAACAAATGTTAGCTATTATTATTATTACATGTAACATATGGGCCCACATGCATATTTTTAAACACATACTAACCACCTGGAAGAGCCAGAGTTGAGGCCCGTTGGTGCAGCCACATACAGGGTTGGTCACTATTGGATCTCAGAACATCATTGATCAAAAACTCTGACATTTGTCCAGCTCTGACTCTAAAGGGTTGATACACCTCTTGTTCTTAACGAGTTCTCTGAAAACATGTTTGGTGAGGGGGCCCTTCTTGTGGCAAATGTCCTGAACTGGGAGTTGTCAGAAAATGCAGTTTTTAGAGGGAGTGAATTGCAATTTAAATTGCTGAAAAACCCCATTTCCATCCAGCAGTGTGCTTTGGATGCTACCTCCAGCTCTGCTTCCAGGGAGCAGCCATCTCCTATTACAGAAATGAAATGGGATTTTTATTTTCTCTTTGCAGCTCACCAATACATTGAAATCAGCCTTCCAGAGGCCACTGTAGACCTCATTCCCAGGAGAATCAGAGGGTTTTGAAGATATTCAGTGGTTTTCTAAATAGCAGTTAACCATTGAATGACTATGCGTAGCTTGCCATACTGCTCTCAGGCCCCTGAGTCTGACCCATGAACAACTAATTGTTCATTAGAAATGGCATAAAGTTGTGGCTATAGTCTGACTATAGAAGTCAGGAGAATTTTCTTCTTAATCACTTACCTTCTCACCACATGCTATTTGCAAAGGGGCCAATATACCTCCCTACTACAGAAATCAAATAACAGTAACTCACATTTATATTTTGTTTTAAGATAATGTGGCTTATACTGCTGGCCTTGAAATCAGGAAGACTGGGATTCAGATCCCACCTTCTGACAAATACTGGGCAAATTAATTAATCTCTGAGTGTTCTAGATCACTCTTTTCTTTTTTTTTTAACATTCATTTTTCAAAATTTTGAGTTCTAAATCCTCTCCCTCCCATTCCGCCCTCGCCCATTCAGAAGGCAAGCAATATGATAATCAATTATATATGTGAAGTCGTGCAAAACATATTTCCACATTAGCCATATTTTTAAAAATGAAAAGAAAGCAAGAAAAATAAGAAAGTGAAAAAAAGCATTCTTCACTCTGCATTCAGAGTTCATCAGTTCTTTTTCTGGAGGGGGATAGTATTTTTCATCATGGATCTTTTGGAATTGCCCAGACACCTCTTTAAGACTCTGAGTTGTAGAGGAAGTGTTGACCTCCCTTAGTAGAGAAAGTTCCTCAGTAGGAGCTCCCTATGACAATGAAATCAGAGGTCCAGGTCCTGTCCCTAACCTTCAAGATCTCTAGGTGCTTTCCTTACAGCAATCTGGTGTGTCAAACCTAGGCAGCATTACTTTACAGAGGATGAAACTGAAGTTTATAGGGAGAAAGACACTTGCCCACTGACCTAAGCATCAAGCTGGAGTTTCAATGTCCATTCTCCAAATTCTAGGCAAGATCTCTTTCATCTACGTTGGGGCCCTCATTTATTCAGCATTTGTGGAGAAGGAGCTGTTCCATATAAGTGAATTCTTTAGATAACAGAAGATTAATCCTTGAAACACTCATGCTTTAAATAAAAAAAAAAATCTTTCAAAATATACTTACCTGCCTTCTTAAACAGAGTATGCATGAACTAACTTGCTTTCTTCCTACTACCTGCCACTGCCTAGGTTATAGTATATCTCATTACATTTATTTGCTATGGCTCCTCATCCTCAGTATGCATCCCGTGCTCAAAGTCAGTTTCCATTGACTCCCAAGGGAGACAGGAAGGCAGGAGAGGACCATAGGAGAGTGTTCAACATGGCCATCAGCATGGGAGAAAGAGCAACGTACTCAGGGGAGTTGAGTTCAAATTCTTTGAGTGATACGTACTATTGGCAAACCACCTCTCACCAAAGCTCATTTTCTTCATCTGTAAAATGAAGGCAATACTTGAGCTAACACTTGAGCTCACAGAGCCGTTGGGAGGAAAGTGCTTTTTAAACTTTTCAGTGCTATAAAAAATGTGGGCTATGATTACTGGACCTATCTTTTGTGCTATAGTGGTTTGTCCTCAGTGTCTGGTACTTTATCTTGCCAGGTAATCTTCAGAATCTTCTAAGACAATTCAAATTGAAGTGGTCTTTTTTCTTTTTCTTTTTTTTTTTGAGGGGGGAAGGCAGGGCAATTGGGGTTAAGCGACTAGCCAAGGTCACACAGCTAGTAACTGTGTCAAGTGTCTGAGGCTGGATTTGAACGCAGGTCCTCCTGACTCTCTACTCACTGTGCCACCTAACTGCCCTGAAGTGGTCTTTTTCAAGCTGAACTGCCAAGCCTTCAACTCTACTGCAGAAAGTACAACTCTGAAGGGCTGGTCATGTTGCTGAAATGCCAGATGTATGCTTACCTGAAAACAGAGAACTCACACAAGGTAAGCACTCACATGGAGGTCAGAAGAAGCTATGCAAGGACACTCTCAAGGTCTCTCTGAAGAACTTTGGAATCAATTGTGAGATATGGGAGAGACTGGCACAGGACTGCCCAGCATGGCATTCCCACATCAAAAAAGTCACTGTGCTTTGTGAGCAAAGTAGAATTGCAGTAGATCAAAAGAAATGCGAGATGTGCAAATTTAGAGGCATCTCCACTTCAAATGTTCATAAGGACTATTTGTGCTTGACCTGTGGTAGAGCCTTCTGAGTTTGTATCAGAATGATCAGCCACCATCGGAAAAACCATTCCTTGACCCCAACATAGTGATGTCATTTTGGTCCTCTCTGAGAACAAAGGACAACCACTCAATTGGTTTGTTCAGGAGGTGAGAGCTCCCAGCCCAACCAATGCCAATGGGCTGTTTTGGAAACAGGATAATTGGCTGCTTTTTTCCCCCTCGTCTAACTGTAACTGCACTAAATTCCTTAAAGAGAAAATCTATATGGAGCTGGAATGTAATTGTTCCTCCTGAATGATCTGTGAGGTCCACAATTGTCCAATCTACAAGAAAACCCACTGAGGCAGAGCTCCAAGCCAATAGGGTCCATGGTCCCCTTTAATGAAGTGGACCACAGATCTTCCTCATGACTTGAGATGCCCCCTGGTCCTCAGGACCTTGTTTTTATAGTTTGATACCCACTCAGGAGAGACAAAGTAAAATATAAAATCCCCATTGGTTGAGAGACCTTGTTTTTGAGGGCCAAAAATGATGTATCAGCCAAAAAATGTTGTATTAGCAGGAGGGTTACAGATTGGGTGAAGCATGGGATTTCTCCACTGACTAATTGATCATAAGATGGATGGGTTCCTCCTTATGTTGAACAAGGGGAGACAGTATGGGTGATACAAAAACAAATTGAAGGAACTCTCCATATCATGCCACCCACGCTAGGCTTAGACATGGAATTTGAGCAAAACAGTATGGAGATATCTTTATCAGCATTCTTTTGGTTGCGCAAGTGAGCTTCATAACTGGTAAACAAGTGGTGAGCATTGGATTAAAGTTTGAGGCCTACTATAAAGGTCTACTTTAAAAACCTATCTTATCTAATTATCCCTATATGATTTATGTAAAATATGTATTAATACATGTTTATTCTTGTACTATTGTTAGATGACTGACTAAATGTATATTACTAGATGAGTATATCACTAGTAATTGCTAATAATCATGACCCCATTTGTAATCAAACTGAACTAATTAATACTGATTGGAATGGAGTAGAGGTCCAAATTAATAATTTCTCATAGATCTGAGTTTCTACTAAAAGTTCTCCTCTGAAGTCTTGTGGCATGGAGGTGACTTTGGGTTCTTGAAAGATACCCAGCTATTCTTATTACTCATTATGTGACCTTAAACAAGTCTCTTCACCTCTTTGTGTATCAATTTCCTCACCTATAAAATGGGGAGAATAATCCCTTGACTTACCAGGGTTGTTGTGAAGAAAACACTTTGTGCTCTCTAAAGTGCTGTAGGAATGTGAGCTACGGTTATGACCTCTGCTGTTTCCATAACTCTGTTTCTAGACATTGCTTTGAAAGCTGCAAATAGGGTTTATAACTCCCAGGTGAGAAAAGACAAGTGGAGGAGGGCTGGAAGTCTATTCAGGCAGCAGGGTGACCTTAGCTCTTAAAGAAGCACAATGGTACAGACTTCTTCTCCTCCCCTCCTTCCCAGAGCCTTTATAAAAGGGATTTAAAACTACCCCAAACATGTTCTGTGGAAGGCAAAACCTCAGGCTGCAAAGGTTTGTTTAGCTTCCCTAAGCCAGAGTGTCTTTGGGAAGAAATCTTGAGCTAGGGGGCTTAAATAGTTTATCTCAGGGTCAATATTGACTTCTCTGCCAGCCAATTTTTCTCAGTCAGAAGAACAGAGAATGTTTACTTTCTACTCTACCGTCACTATTGGTCAGACACCCACTTGGAATGTGGAGGTGCTGTCTATGTTTCCAAGCTCTTCATGGGCTGCCTTCATCCTGGCACTGTCTGGAAGTCCTAGGGGAAGAATACTGCATGGGAGCAGGACAGCTCTCACCTTACTTCAGCCCCTTATCACCTCTTGCCTGGACAGCACCTCAATTGGTCTCCCTTCCTCAAATCTCTTCCCACTCCCTTCCATCTTCCACATAGCTGCCAAAGTGATTCTTCCACTATTCCATAAATTCCAATGGCTTCCCATTTCCTCCAGGATCAAATGTAAACTCTTGGGTTTGCCATTTAAAGCTCTTTACCATCTGCTTCCATGTTAGTCTTTGACATCATTCTCTTCCTTGCACCACATGGTTCAGCTAAATGTCATCTTCTTGATGTTCCCCACACATGCCTCTCCATTTTTCATCTTCTTGCTTTTGCACCAGCTTTTCCCCATGCCTGAAATGTATTCCATCTTCGCCTCCACCTTTCCAAATTCCTGGTTTCCTTCAAGGCTCAGTTTAAGCAGTACTGTTGGCATGTGGCTTTTCCTGGTTCCCTCGGCTAAGGTTACTTCATGTCAGTTCTGTAAGTGTTTTGGATGTATTTATATTTGTGCATATCTTCTTCTTTAGGACATAAGTTCCTTGGGGACAGGTCTTGTTTTCTTTTGTATTTGTATCCCAAGCATGCGTATATGAATTGTTATGTGCTTGTTGCATGAGATATTTCATAACTGCTTACTGATTGGCTGGTTAATAGAGTTGGGGGTTTAGTCATGACCTTGGGTAAATTTGACCTCTGTTCCTTTTGTGTGAACTAGAGACAACTGAACAGATATTTACAAAGCTAGGTACTGCTTAAGATGAGACCATGAGCAGAGCATGGCCTCTGCTCTCGTGAAACTAGACAAGTACATAATTCATAACTTTAATGCAAAGCAGATTATAACTGCCATGAGAGGTATAAACATTAGATAAGGCATTTATTAAGATTCTACTATGTGTCAGGGGCTGTGCCAAGTGCTGGGAATACAAATGTAAGCAGAAAGCAAGGCAGTTCCTACCTTCAAATGGCTTATATTCTAATAAGGGAAAACAGCACACTGAGAGAATTAAAAATGAAGGTGTTGAGAAGGGAGGTACCTAAGTAAGGGAAAGGTGCAAAAGTCCAGTGGGTCAGGAATAGAATAAGGTTCAAAAAGAACCCTCTCAGAGCTCAGAAGGGAGACAGATTGCATTCTAAATGGCATGGGAATGGGGTATGGAGAGGGTAAGAGAGGAAAAGTTTCAAGAAAAACATTGCTTTGAGCTGGATCATGGAAAGCTGTGTAGGATTTCAGCAAGTGGGAAGGGGGGAAGGTCTCACAGATAGACAGAACAGTATGAACAAATGTTTGGAGGTGGGAAAGTTATGTACATTTAGAAATCAATGGCTAATCCAATTTTCCTTGACTATACATAGGATAATGGATTTAAATGGGACCTTAGAGGCCAATGAATCAAGCCCCCTCATTTTGCAGGAGAGGATAGCAAGGCTGAGAGAGTTTAAGGTGACTTTCTAGGATAATACAGCTGAGTAAGTGTCTGAGGGGGGCAGCTAGGTGGCTGGCTAGATAGGTGGCTAGGTTTATAGAGCTGGGGTTTGGAGTCAGGAAGACTCATCTTCCTGAGTTCAAATCTGGCCTTAGATACTTACTAGCTGTGTGATCCTGGGCAAGTCACTTAACCTTGTTTGCCTCAGTTTTCTCTTTCTATAAATGAGCTGGAGAAGAACATGGCAAACTGCTCCAGTATCTTTGCCAAGAAAACCCCAAATAGGGTCACGAAGAGTCAGACACAAGCGAACAACAACAAAAAAGTATCTGAGGCAGGATTTGAACTCAATTTTCCCTGATGCCAAGTTCAATGCTCTACCCACTGAACCACCTAGCTACTTCTCTATGGTAGAGTAGCATAGGCTAATAAATTTAGAGTTGGAAGGGACCTCAGAAGGTATCTAGTCCAACCCCTCATTGTATAGATGAAGAACAGAGGCATAGGGACCCTGCAAAGCTAGTAATTATCTGTGGGGAGATTTGAACCCAAGTCACTTTGGCTCCAAGTCCAGCACACTATCCAGAAGGCTGCCTTTCATTTATTTATTTACTTATTCATCCATTTACTTATTTATTTATTTATTTATTTATTTTTAAAATTTCTTTATTTATTTTTAGTTTACCACACACGGTTCTACATAGTTTTGAGAGAAGGCTGCCTTTTAGATGAGGCTGGAAAGGTAGGCTGGGTTCTTTATACAGAGGACCTAGATGGTGTTTAAGGTTGCATCTAAATTCCTCTCTCTGAACACTTCAGAAAGTCTGCCTCCCCCTCTCTCCCAGTTCAACATCTTCAACGTAACATACTTCTCCACTCTATCTCTAGCATCTATCTCTACTCCACCCTACCCTATGACCTGCCCCCTGCCTCCTGCCTTGTATTCTCACTAGACCTCACCACCCCCTGGAATGGCTCCACTTTCCATCTGTTCTGTATTCTGAAATCCCCCTCTCTGATTAAATCCCACATCCCTCCACCTGTCTGACCACTTCACTCCTCCTGAGTCTGCCCTTTACCCTCTCCATGAACTGAATTCCTTCTTTCCCCATCCTCTCTGCCCTTCCCATTATGACACTCCGGATCAATGCCTTGTCTCCCTCCTTTCTGTTCTCTTTCACTGGTTCTTTCTCTTCCTCCTACCTTCTTTCTGTTGACACAATCACCATTCTCCCAGGTGTCCAGACTCAAAATCTGAGTCATTTTGGACTCTTCCCTCTCTCATAATTATCCCCCTTTCCTACATTTAATGAATTTAGCTCTGGAACTTTGATCCACAAACCATCTCTAATGTCTTTTCTCTCTCCTCTACCCACACTTCCGTCATTCTAGTGTAGATCCTCATCTCTTATTTGATCTCCTAAATAGACTTCCTTCCTCTAGTCTTTCCTTTCTCTAGGCCATCCTCTACAGAACAGCCAAAATAATCTTACATGGATCTGACTGTGCCCCTCCTTTACCACCTAGAGAATTTACAATACAAATGCTACTTAAGGCTGTCCAAAACATTACTTCAGCCTATTTCCTCAGTCTTATTTTATGTAACTTTTCTTTATGCTCACTGTTGAAGCTAAATTGGGCTCCATTCTATTGGTATTAGTCTCCATGAATTTCTGTAGGCTGTTTCTCCTCCTTTACCTCTTTGCTTGTTGAAATCCTTAGCTTCTTTCAAGGCTCAAGTTGAGTGTTGCCTCCTCCATATAGCTTACCTTTCCTGCTCACCCCTCCTCTAATCACCATTTCCTTATTGCAGGCTAAAAGTGTTCTTTCCTTCCTTAAATTGTCTAGTTGTTTCCTTTTCCCTAATCACATTTTTCAAAAAACTTGTATTTGTGTACATGCTGTAACCCCTTTAATTAGACTGTAAGCTTCTTGAAGCCAAGGGCCATGCCCTTTGACCACTTTGTGTCCTTAGGCCCTAGCATAGTGCCTTCTAGGAAGTCAGTGCTTCATAAATGTTTGATGAATTGAATTAAATTTCTCATCTCAAGATTCTACTGTAATTTGGTGGGGGTGGCTGCTGTAATGAATGCTATCCCCAAATTGGATCACATCTATTTGACTGTAAGCCCTTTGAGGTCAGTAACTATGTCTTGGGTACCTCAATGAGTTCTTCTGGAGAGCTGTCATTTCATACATTTTCGTTGCGTTTGTTAAATGCTTATTGACCACCAACTAGATGCACAGCATGGTACTAGAAAAAGAAGTAAGGGTGGGCTCAGCAAACAAAAAGCAAGGAGATACAGTCCTTGACCTTAAGGAACTTCTGTTAGGGGGATGTCAGAAGGTTTACAAAAGGATACAAAGTTTTTATGAAGCATTTTATGTGAAACAAAAGTTCAATAAAAAGATTATTTTTATGATTTGTATTAACATAAATCATGATGATAATGAACCTGTGGTAGGCTTAAAACAGAATGTTCTGAAACATTCAGCATCTGAGAACACAGCTTTACACCCTGAGAACATGCACAGGGAGAAATCTCTTGAGTGTTTTACATACAGCTCTTTTCAGTAATACATTTCCACCGAGCATTCTGTGCTTTTTCTGAGAAACTGCATCAGCTGGCACTCCTGGGAGGCCAACACAGCTTTGGATCCGCCGTTTTCCTGAATCTTCCTGTATTCAGTCAGCTGGAGGAATGTCTGCCTGCTGGAGTCAGGCAGCACATTTTTAGTGTCACTTGATTCAGCCTTCACTAATGGCTTACCTTCATATTAGTATTAATGTTAGTATTAGTATCCATATTCGAGATCCTACTTAGGTCTTTGATCCTGGTGGAGACTGTGGTACTCCAAGGCAATGTCATTAGATTGGGAGCTGTAGTAGGTCCTTGCAAGCTAGAAAGGCCTCAAGCATCAGTCTGGAAACAGATTACTTGTCTATCCATGAGGGATCAAGGTAGCAGAATCCAGAGAGACCCATCACCAGAGGGTTGGCCCCCGGGAGATGAAAATTTTTATCATTTTGTGGCATCTCATGAAATCATCTTGCAATGTACAAGCAGACTTATATTGATCTACATTGCTTGAAAAGATGTTCATGCCAATGAAACCACATATTTTCCAGGTATTGAAGTATTTACAATCACAGCAATCTAGTCAGGTAGAAATGAGGAAACTGAGGCTTATAGGATCATAGGATTTAGAATTCGGAAATGCTTTATAAATAATTTAGTCCAGGGGTTCTTAATTATTTTTGTCATTTTTGGGGGGGCAGGCTGATAAGCCTATGGAGCCTTTCTCAGAACAATGAATTTTAATGTATAAAATAAAATATACAAAATTACAAAAGAAACCAATTATACTAAAACTTGCTTATCAAAATTAAAATAAACAGTTTTATAGATCTCGGTTTAAGAATCTCCTATCTATTTCCTCTAGTTTTACAAATGAAATAATTGAGAACAATTCAGATAAAGTGTTTTGCCCACATTCCTATAGCTAGCAATTATCAGAGATGGGAGATAAACCCTAATCTTCTGGGTCTAAAGTCGATGCTCTTTTTTACTCTAAAATATAGGATAAAATTAGATTTAATTCAATTTAACCAACATTTTTAAAAGCATTCATAGTACATCAAGGACTTTGCTAGACTCTGTGAATAAAAAGACAGAAATAAAACTCCCTACCCTTAAGGAGCTTCCTTCCATTCTATATAAGAATATGTGATAGGTGGTGTAAGGAAATAGAGCCCCATGTGTAGGGAGTGGGAGGGAGTGAGGAATGGGCTCTATATGAGGAGTGAGCCTCCCTCCCCGGCCCCCCCCCCCCATGGTGAAGACTCTGTCCCCACATGCAGCAATAGATAGAACTCACATATAGGGAGAGCCCATATGTAGTGAGGATGATTGTCTTTGTGTGTGTGGCTTGGAAGGAGGAAGAATAGACATCTCTAAGTCTTTTTTTCCCCCACACTTCTCCAAGAGAGACTTTCATTCTTGCCAGGAGGGAAAGTAGGAAGTTGGAGCCAGAAGCTACCAGTATGCTTTCCTGATAGAGGGAGTACTGCACTAGAAGTATATCTATCTGCTCCCTTAAATATTGTTTATCTGGGGATATCATCAGGTTCCACCTAACTTTTGATTGCTTTGTCATTTTGGGGTAAGGGGACTCCAAGGTCTATATCTTCACCTTATACCAGTTCCACAATGAACATATATAGAGGATAGCAAAGAAGCCTATCTATCCAAATCATAGCAAAACAGAAATCATAGAAGATAGACATAGGATAATATATACCAGACAATACAGAATAAAGGAGCTCTATCATTGGGATTGAGGTAACTCGGCTTCTCCAAGAGAGATGATCTTGGATCTCACCCAAAGGGAAACTCGCTGAAGTCTCTAGAATAGCAAGCTGGAAATAGGGATATGTTAGAGATTGCCAGCTTCTCTCATATCTTTCCACAGTCTTTTCCTCCAGTAATCTAAAGTAAGATTGGCCTCTTTCATCTTCTCTCTGAAAACTGGAAGCTGACTTGATGCTACACTTGAAGAAGACTCTTGTTTGAAGAGTCCCAAAGGGGGATTTCTGCTTGGAAAGTCCCCAGAGTGGGGACTTGTTGAGAACTGATGCTCTTGCCTCTTGCCAGTTCTACTGCATCCTTCATGCAGGGCAGGGCCTTTACCATTGTCGATAAGAGAGATTCCTATAACAATGGGCTTTAGGACAGGAGTTACTATAGTAAAGATGACAAGAGAGAGAAGAGACAGAGTACTCTAGGGAAAAATTGAGCATGGAGAAAAAACTAATGCCTTCCAAATCCTTCATTTGTTGCCATCCCTAAGTACTATTTCCTTCTTTGAAGTTCATTTTATTACAGTTTTCCATCCTATGTAGATAATTGTGCCCTTTTGTGTAATGGCTCCCAAGGCATTATATTTCTTTTTTATTAAGGAGTTTTTGCACCTGGCTCACTGTCTTCTTCTGCTCACCAATTCCTGCACTTATTCTAGGGGGTTTAACATTAATGATGATACTTTCTCAAATTTCCTAATGGCCCAATTCCTCACTCTCCTCAGATCCCATGATTGACTCTTCCGTTATACCTCTGCCACATACAGGGTTGGTCACAATTAGATCTCAGCACGTCATTGATCAAAAACTTTGACATTCCTCTGTGACCATAACCTCTTATTATTCCATCTCTCCCTATGCTTCTCCCTGTCTAACCTATTCTTTGTGCTCATTGAGACCTCTAATGCCTCCCCCACCACCCAGTACTTTCTCAGGTACTTATCCCAGCTAACTGGACCTTCCTTTCTTACCAGTCTCAAACCTGGAGTTAATCAATTAAATACCACACTGCCCTCTGCTTTTGAATTCCTGGCCCCCTTGGGTCATCTCTCTACTCATGCTTGGCCAAATTGCAGCCCAGGACTAGTCTTACCATCCAATTCCTCATATACTGATCAACAGAACTAGAAGAAGTAACACAACCATACTTATTGGGAACACTACAGATTCATGTTATCCAGTTTCAACTTCACCCACACTACAGCAAGGCAATCTTTGTTTTTCCATAGTTGATTCCTGATCAAACTTATCATAGAAGCCAGTGCAAACCTTCTCTTCTCAAGACTCCCACACTTCCTCCTCCATCTCAGCTGAGGACTTTACCTTTTATAGAGAAAAATGAGGCTATTCACTGTGTGTTCCATCTTCTCTTTCCTTCAGGCCAAAATCCCCTGACATTACCCCTACCCTCTCCTCCTTGATTCAATCCTCTGCTATCTTCTCCAGCAGATTATCCCATCAGTGATCTTCCTCCCATGCCAGCCTGCCTTCCAAACTCTGGCTTTGCTATTTATTACCTTTGTGAATGGGGGCAAATCACTTGACTTCCTCTATCTCTTTCTTCTACAGCAAAAGATGGGTATTTATGAACTCCAGGATCTTTTCCATTCCTAACATTCTATTTCGTAAGATGACATATAGATTTGATGAATGAAAAGTCTGAGAGACATAATTTCTGGGTAATTAATCATTTCATTAATTGTGGCTAGCAAATGATTAATGAAAGGATGGTCATTTGGCTTTCTCTCATAAACCAAAGATAAATCTTGGGGGCCTCTGAATGCTTAAAAAGCCTTTAGAAAAGGAGGTATCCCTGAGGTGGAAATCAATTCTTATTGGTTAACAATCAATGAGGGTGTGGACATATTAATGAGGAGATGGGAAAAAATCTTCGGTTTCTCCTGCAGAGAGCTGACCTAATCATGAGACCAAGCTGCCTTCAGCAATCTGGACAAAAGAATTAATTTCTACCCAGACCCCCCTGATTGGTTTTCCCCTTCATAAGCTAGGCCACCCTAAATTCTAATGAAAAGTCCCAAAGATAGACAGGTACTTATTTCCTAAGGGCAAGATCTCGTTTAGACTGGATTCTGTTTGTAAGGTCTCCTAGTTGGGTGGAGTCCTACCTGAGGTTGAAAAGCACGTACCCCGAGGATTTGGGCAATCTCATCTATCAGCAATGTCCTTCAGATGCTGGCTGAATAACCTACAAGAGGCTGACTTCTGAATGAGGAAATAGAAAAGGGAAAATCTTAATCTCAATTAATAATTGGTTGTTAATATAAGAGAAATAACCCTTTCTCTCATAGATATACACAATATAATATGTACATGTATATACATATGTATGTGTGCACATGTGATATAGATGTATGTTCATGTCTAAGTAGGTATATTTATACACAGATGCATGTCTATGTAACCCTTGAGTCCCTGACATAGCTCTTCCCATTCATGAATCAGTAGTTCTTTGTCATGACAATGTTTGTGGATTTTTCGCCCAGTCTGCAGAGGACCCAGACTTATACAGTTAATGACCTAGTGTGATCAGTGTCCATATCCTTTAGTCCTCAATTGCCCATGCTAATTTCATGTCACAATCACATCTCCATCTTCTTTAAAGGGAGACTAATGAGCACAAGGTCACTTAGGAAAGTAACCATGATCCCTGAGATTCCAGCCTGGTTCTTAGCTGTGAAAATCATTGAATCAGAGCATTTTAGAGTTGCAAGACACCCGAGGTATCTCCTTATCCAGTGTTCCCCGTCTATTAGTGGAGGTGGCTATACCAGTTAATCTCAGTGTGCCTAGCAGATCCCTGGCCAGTTACTAATGCCATGGCCTGCTTTCCATCATGAACCTCTTGTCTGTGATTTGCTAGAATTCCTGGCAGGAGTGGAAACAACAATGATTGATAACTTACACATCATTTGCGGAGAGAAATTGAGACCCAGAGAGGTTGCAGGACTTTTCTAAACTCACACAGCTAGAGTAGAAATAAGTTGTTCTAACTCTAATTCAAAATGCCATACTGTTCCCTTCCTCATTATCCACACAAAAGTGAAGGGGAGGGAGAAGGAAATGAAAACAGTACCTTATAAATTGCATGTTGGTTGCTAAGGGTGACAGTGGATGGTATTATTAAAAAGAGTAATAGCATAAATATGATACTGACATAGAATATCTAAGGAATGGTTCCTGGTTCTTGGAAATGCAGGATAAAGGAAGAAAGCTGCAAAGGTTTCAATAGAAGGCGAATATACGGCAATTTCAGGTTTGTGCTAAGCTGCTTAACTTGCCTTGGAATGTGATCGGGCTGTCCCCATAGAGTTCCTAAGCCTAGGACTTGTCTGGCCACTTATCCCTCTACTGGCAGATTATTGCAAAGTGAGAGAATGCTCTGTGGGGGTGGTTAAGGAGCCAGCAACCCATGAAAGCTTGGGAGGTGGCACCAGAGGCCCTGTTTGGGGGGAAAAATCATAAAACCTCAGATTTGGAAGAGACCTCTGAATACAAAAGTTCACATGTGCAAAGTACTTTAAGGGTTGTGAAGAGCTTCCCTTACTCTACAAGGTTAGCAGTGCTAGTATTCACTGAATTTTGTGCATAAGGAAACAGACTGGGTTGTTAACAGATTTTCCTGTGGTCGCACAATTCACAAGTGTCTGAGTTGGCATTTGAATTCAAGTCTCTTGATTCTAAGTCTAGCACATATATTAATACCACATTGAGCAGAATTAATTATCCTACCCTACCTGCCCTGCACCGCCCCCCCCCCCCACCCCAGACACACCTTAAAAACACCCCTCTTTCAAACTTTTCTATTTCTGTCAAAGTCACCACCATCCTTCCAGTTCCCTGGCTCATATTCTTAGTGTTTGAGGCAGCTAGGTGGTGCAGTGGATAGTGTGCTAGGCCTGGAGTCATCTTTCTGAGTTCAAATCTGGCCTTAGATACTTCCTAGCTATGTGACTTGTGTGACTTCATTTAATCCTTTTTGCCTCAGTTTCCTCATATGTAAAATGAGCTGGAGAAGAAAGTGGCAAACCACTTTAGTGCCAAGAAAACTTCAAATGGGGTCACGGAGTCAGACATGACTGAAGAAATGACTGAACTGAATCCTTAGCCTTATCCTTAACTCTTCATTTTTCCTCATCTCACACATTTAATCATTTGCCAAATTTTATTGTTTCTACCCATACTGCATCTCTAGAGTTGGTTTCCTTCTCACTAGTCATATAGCCACCACCTTAGGTTTTCTCTCTTCATCATTAAGTCCTCACCACCCCTTTTACTTTGTACTATATACAATAGCTTCCTATTTGTTCTCCCTGTTTCTTGTCTCTTTTCCCTCTGTTTCATTCTCTACTCAGTGGCTAAGGCAACGTGATATCATTGGTCCTCTTTCAGAATGAAGGATAAACAACAAAGCAATTTCCGTTAAGGGAAATCCAACCATACCATATCCTTCCTCTATAAAATCTGGTGGCTGCCTATTACCTCTAAGATTAATGAAAAACTCCTCCATTTGGCTTTTAAAAACCTTCACAACTTGCCTCCGACCGGTCTTCCTAGATTTGTGTTGTTTTATGCCCCCTTCCTCATTCTAAGGTCCAGACAACTGAAGTTTCTTACTGTTTTTCCACAGAACCTTTCATCTCCTCTCCTCTGCCATGTCTGGAATGTATTCCCTTGCCACTTCTACCTCATAGACCCCTTATATCTTTTTAGATTAAACTCAAGTAGTACATTCTATGTGAAGCCTTTCTTGATCCGGGCGTATGCTAGTACTCTCCATCCCCAAATTACCTCGTAGTGATTTTGGATGTACCTAGAAATGTATGTGTTGTCTCCTCTGATAGAGTACAAGCTCCCTGAGGGCAAGGATTTTTTTTTAATTTTTATGTTTGTATCTCCAGCTCCTAGATCCTAGGTGAATGATTGATTAACTAAGTCATCAAATTCAATCCTACTTCTGTAGGAGTCCCCTCCATAAAGTTTCTGGCAAGTTGTCATTTAGTCTCTGCTTGAACACCATTACTTCTTATGGCAGCCCACTCTACCGTCCAACAGCTGTAATTTCTAGGGAGATATTCTTTACCTAATATGGAAATCTGCCTCTTTGCAGCTCCCATCTACTGATTCTAGATATGTTCTCAGGGGCAAAGTAGAACAAGGGTAAACTTTCTTCCTTATGATGGTTGGTCAAAGACTTGAAGACATCAATCATGTCCTCAGAGTCATCTCTTCTCCAGGCTAAACATCTCCAGTTCCTTCAACTACCTCATATGCCTAGTCTTCAGCCCCCTATTCAATTCCATAGTTGAAAAAGAAATACTTACCTCGGTCCTCTTGAGGCAAGACCTAATAATACACATTAACCCAATGAGAGGCAGTAGTGCATAAAGCCCCAGATTCACAGCCTGGAACACCTGGATTTGAATCCTGCCTCAAATATTTACTAGCTGTACGATTCTGGACCAGTCACAATCTCTCTGTGCCAGTTTGCTCTTCTACAAAATAGGGCATTATGATAGCACTTAGCTCTTCTAGTTTATGGAAGAATCAAATAATATATTGTATGGAAAGTGTTTGTGTTATGGAACTGTCATCTATCATTATACAGGGGCAGCTAGGTGGCTCAGTGGATAGAGTGCTAGACCTGAAGTTAGGAAGCTGACCTGAGTTCAAAGCCTATGTCAGATGCTTACTAGCTATGTGATCCTGAGCAAGTCACTTAAGTTCTATCTGCCTCGGTTTCCTCCTCTGTAAAATTGAAATAACAATAGTACCGATCTCCCAAGGTTGTCCAGAGGACAAAATGAGATAATATTTGTAAAGTAATTAAAAAAAAATTATTTACTTATTTTTGGTTTTCAACATTCACTTTTATAAGATTTTGAGTTCTAAAGTTTTCTTCCTCCCTTCCCACCCCCTTCCCCAAGACAGCATACAATCTGATATAGGCTACACACGTACAATCATATTAAACGTATTTCCACATTAAGTACTTGTAAAGTTCTTGGCAAGCCTTTAACTATATGATGTTCTTATATTTTAATGATAAGAAAAATGATAATAACCCAAGTCACATGAGCCTTTGGGTAATCACTGAGGAAATTAGGGTTATGAGAACAGGGAAGACAGGATCAACAGGTGAACCAGAAAGATTATGTTGAAACTGATGTTTTGCCAGATAAGGCCCAACATTGTAATGTGATAGATACTACAAAGTAATATAATTTGAGGTACTCTAGGAATCTTCTCCTGACTTGCACCTAATTATGTCTTTCTTCTCCCCCTCTCCAACCCCTCCAATGTTTTCTGAACAATAGCCCCTTTTAAAGAAAAATCATTCTGTTGGGTCAATCAATTCCATCCTTCCTCAGGTTTAGCTTTGAGGAAAATAAATACAACTGGGACCAATATAATGAGAGTGTAATAAAAAGGGTAATGACTAGGTAAGAGCCTGGAGATTTGAGTTCTAATCTCTATCTCTGTTAACCACACAGCAGGTGAGTTGGTGGAATCCTGGAGAGATAGTCCCACCAAGTAGAACACAGTAGAGTTGATTTCCTTCTGCCAGCTCTATTAATTAGTGTTGCAAAAGAACTGGGTAAATGCTAAGTAATATTCATTGCATAATTCCCAGCATCTGGATGGATAGAGCTCCAGACTTGGAGTCAGGAAGACTTAAATGCAAATGCTCCCTCAGACACTTACTAGTGTGTGACCATGAACAAATCACTTATCCTCTTAGACTCAGTTTCCTCATCTATAAAATAAGGCATTAGGTCTCAGTGGTCTTTAAAATCACTTCAGGCTCTAAAACTATGATCTCATAGGAGACAGGAGCTGCCTCATGTTTCTCATTTCATAACCAGAGTAGGGTTAATTCCAGTAACTCCCTGCATCTCAATTTCTTCATCTATAAATTAAGAATAATAATACATGTATGCCCTTCCTCATAAGGTTGTTGTGAGGAAGGCATTTTGTAATCTTAAAGCTCTTTATGATATCTATGGAATGTAGGGATAAGGCTAGATATCTCCAAAGCTATTAGAACATTTTTCCATAATCCTCCTTTCAAACTGGTGAAAGGAAATTACCTTGTCATATTTTCTCCCATGATAGAATATGACCTCCTTGAAGGCAAGAACTATTTCATTTTTGTGCTTTTATCTCCCTCTCCTAGCACAGTGCTTGACACAAAGTAGGCACTTGATACATTATTTTAATTGATTGACTGATTGATATGTTATCATTTGAGGAGAATGAAAGGAACATGAAGAACTACAGGGATCAGGAAAGACTTCTTTGGTCTCCTAGGCTCTAATATTTGATTACTCTTTCAGTGTGAGTTACAATATCAGAATTTTTTGTTCTGTTATTCTCCATTTCAACAGAACTGGGCAACAAGATGGCATTTGTGGATGGGTAGGTTAGGTGGTAAATTGTGTTGAAAGAATATAAGGATGGGGAGTGCAGAAAAGACAGCTTTATCCACTTTACAGTTTCATAATCTTTTCCTGAGACTCTTGTCAGGGATCAGAGCTGAGCAAGGAAGATAGAAAATCATCTGAGAAGGAGAGACCCTTTGATTTGGAGAGAGAAACACTTTCCTTTTCTGTAATAAGGGGTTTACGTGGGACAATCTGCAGGGTCCCTTCTAGTTTTCACATTCTGCGTTGTGAGGTCTTTGTATAGCTTTTTCAGCTTATACTCTGAAGACCCTTCCACTTCTAACATTCTATGTTTTAAAGTTCCTTCCATCTTAGATATCCTATGTTTTAAGGTTCCATTACAATTTTGACAGTCTATGTTCTGAGGACTCTCTAACATTCTATGGTCTAAGATTTCTTCCAGCTTGCACATTCTATGTTCTAGGGTTCCTTCCAACATGGAAATTCTATGATGACAAAACTGGAATTGAGATACCAGTCACAAAGGAAGTGAGTAATAATGTTAAAAAAAAAGTCCTTCATTGGCCTCAGTATGTGAAGTGATAACCAAAACAGAAATGGAACACAATCCAGCAAGTATTTCTTAAGCTCATACACTCTTCTAGGGACTGGAGATACAAAGACAAAGTGAAAAACAGTGCCTACCCTCAAAGAGCTTCAATTCTACTGGAGCGATACAATAAGTAACCAGGTAATTCCATATGTTATCATTTGAGAAGAGTGAAAGGAACATGAAGAACCACAGGGATCAGGAAAGACTTCTTTGGTCTCCTAGGAGATGGCTCATCAGAGGAACCTTGAAAGAAGTCAGGAATTCTAGAGGTAGAGGACTGAGTACATTTCAGGCATGAGGGAGATAGTTTGTGCAATGAATGCCTGTGGGCCCTATGAAGGCTGGTGGAAAACCAACAGAGAAGCCTCTCTTTGTAGGGAGAGCATGCATATGAAAGCAGAATTGTTTTATCTCCATCAATATGAGATCCACTTCTAGCATCCAGAACTTGCCATGATGGTAGGCTGGGGTTACTAGTAGCATCAGCAAAGCCCAGGGTGAGAGTTATCTATTTGGAAGCAGCTCTGGGCAATACACTGCCCTGATCTTTAACTATACTGAGATCAAAGAGTCACAGTCAAGTGAACCAGGTTTGAATCCTGATTCTGCCAGTTTTGTGACATCAGGAAAATTGTTTCCACTTTCTGAGCCTCAGTTTTTTCATGTGTAAAACAAAATAATAACATATTCACACTTGCATTACTGAGTCTTGAAGGGTTGTCTTGAGGAAAACTTTTTGTACACTGTAAAATGCAATGTAAAATTTCAATCTCTATTATTATCTCTCTACAACTATTCCTACTCTTCTGTCCCCTGATGAGGGAGAATGGGTGGGAGGGGTTGGAAAGTTGGTAGCTTATCCAGAGCATATTATATCTGCTATAGAAATAATGTTGGCTAGTGGAAAGAATGCTTGATTTGGGATCTTATAATCTAGTTTTGGGTAATGATTCTGACACTAATAATGAGACTTTGGACAATTTACTTAAATGTTCTGAGCCTTAGTTTCTCCATCTGTAAAATAGAGATAATGATACTTGAACCATTTAATTCATAGCTTTGCATTTAGAAACAGTTAGAGTTATGAACCTTGGGCTATAGGGACTGGACCTATGGTTTTATTAATAAGGATCTCCTGGGTAATTTCTCCCTTCTAATTCAAGCCAGCATCTTCTCTGTAATTTCTATTCTAAGAGAGTTTCCTGTTCTCTAGAACCTATAGGATGGAGAGGTTAAGTGACTCACCCAAAGCCACACTGTCCATATTTGTCAAAGGCAGTACTTAAACCCAGGTGTTGCTGGAGTTGAGACCAATTCCCTATCTCTACACCTAAACCTTAAAGTGCTATGTAAATGCTAGCCATTATTTCTGGGCAGTATAGCACAGAGTGAGCAGGCCAGCCTCCCTGGGTCCAGTAAAAGGGAAGAGATAGCATTCAGGAACAATCCTCACCATTTCCAAATGCCTTTCCCTCTTTTTCATTGCCCTCAAACACTAACCCCACCTTACGGCTTTCCCTGATCTACCCTAGGACCCAGCCACAAAGGTCTAAGATGAAAGAACTCTTAAGAGAGAGCCTTATCAGCTAAAAGCTTTAGAGTCAGCACTGATGCTACTCATGATCTACTTCCAGGGGCTATAGATGGATTAATTAGTGTTGGAAAAGTACTAAGCAAAAATGCTAAGTATTATTAATGACATAATTAGCAGCTCCTTCCTATAGGAGATGGGGGCTGTCCAATGTTCCTTGTCTCGGAACAGAAATAGAGATGAATTTCTCTTGTAGTTTCCATTTCAACAAGATGTATATGGTCGGTGCACTTGGAGCTGAGCTACAGGTCCCTGCTCGTTTCCAGGCTGAATGTGCCAAGACTCTTAGTCACTAGTATAATACTCGATTTCCACTCCAACTTAATTTTTCTTTCTTCTACAGCCTAGTAAGTGAAGGGGGCCCTGTCACACATGGCTGACTTTTTTGTTCTGTTTTTTTAAAAGAATATTGCAGAGCAGATACCTATAAAGGAAAGGGCTGGAGTGGATTATCTTCAAAGCCCCTTTCAACTCTGAGATTCAGGAATTCTGGGTTCTCTGGCTAGGGAAAAACATAACCCAGAAGCAGAAAGGAACATTCTGAATTTGATTCTAGAATATGATAAATATAATATAATATAAAAATATAATAGTTATAGAGTCTCAGTTGGGGACAGATAAATCTCAGTGTCATTTAGCTTCACAACTAGAAACCCCTCTATAATATCTCTAAAAAGTGGTCATCTAACCTCTACCTGAATACCTCTAAAGAAGGGAACATCACTACTTCACAAAAAGTCACTTTTATGTTTTTAAAAAAAATTTAATTTAATTTTTTTTGGAAGGGGGAGGCAGGGCAATTGGAGTTAAGTGACTTGCCCAAGGTCACACAGCTAGTAAGTTGGTCAAGTACCTGAGGCTGGATTTGAACTCAGGTCCTCCTGACTCCAGGGCTGGTGCTCTACTCACTGAGCCAGCTGGCTGCCTTCGCTTTTATCTTTTGACTATTATTGTTACGATATCCGTCCTCATGTGAACATGTGAGATATGATCTTGGCTTGTGACATATACCTGCTGATATACATCAGTTATGCTCCAAGAGATTTAAAACCACATAATACTTCTATCTGTCTGCATCCTGGCAAGTTTCCTCCACCCTCTCCTCTCTAATTTCTGGCCCATTACATTGGGACCCTCTTGTCGTTAACTCTTCCCCCCTAGTAAAAGGAACAAGAGTTGTCTTGATACCAATTTCCAAATGCTTCAACTAAGTTATCTTAAAGAAAATTTAATAGAGGTGAAGCCCATGGCTAAAAGCCTATTTGTATAAAACTCTCCTCATTGGTGAAAACTGATTATTCAAAGCTTCATGCCTGTCTGAAAGACAGAGTTGGTGAGAGCCTGAGAGAAGAGAGATCCTGGTCTTCAGCCTTCTAGCTTGGAAAAAGAAAATAGACATTTTCAGACTCTATTTAAATCCTTGATGGGAGAGACAGACTCTGGGAAGAAATTGACATGATCTAGGTGCTGGCTCCTCAAACATATCACCTTCTTTCCAAGGTTTTTCTGTCCTGTAAGGAACCTGAAGAGAGCCTGGAACTGTCTTATTTCTTCAAGATGAAAGGTAAAACACCAGGATCTTTCTTCTCTCAGTCTCTTGCTAACTCCTTCCCTCATTCAATTGCAGAGCACTGAGTAAACAATTTCCACCAATGAGGAGAATCTTATGCAAATAGTCTTTAAGCCATAGGTTACAGAAGTAAGTATAAAGTATTTGGTATTATTGTTGTTCAGTAGCACCCAACACTTAGAGACTCCATTTGAGGTTCTCTTAGCAAAGATGCTGGTGTTGCCATTTCCTTCCACAGCTCATTTTACAGATGAGGAACTGAGGAAACAAGATTAAGTGACTTGCTCAGGGTCACACAGCTAGTAAGTGTCTGAAGCTAGATTTGAACTCAGGAAAATGAGTCTTTCTGACTCCAGGCCTAGCATCCTATTTGCTGTGCCACTGAATTGCCCCAAATGTAGGTCAAAAAAAAAAAAGTCAAGTCCCTAAATATAGGATGGAGAAGGTGCAGCTAGATACAGTTCCTTGAAAAATATCTGTGGTTTTAGTGAACTGAAAGCTCACTGTGAACTACGGATTGAAAATATGTGATGGCAACCAAAATTTCTGTCCCAGTAGGCTTCATGAAGAGAAGCATGGTTTCCAGCACACAACTTTATTTTGTCATGGTCAGAATGTATCTGAAATACTGTGTTTGTTTTTTTTAAACATTTTTTTTTTTAAAAAGTTTTGAGTTTCGAATTCTATTCCTACCTTCCTCTCTTCTCCCCTCCCTGAGGTGGTAAAAATCAGATATAGATTATATATATATTGTATCAGTTTGGACCACACATTTTAAGAAGAGCATATTTGAATGGAGCCTGACCTTCATTTTAATTCAATAGATATTTATTATGCATCTTTTATGTTTAAGGTAATGTACTAGGTGCTTGCCCTCAAGAAATTTATATTTCTTTACAAGGATGAACACATAACATGTACCACAATAAGTAAACAGAAGGAAATTTGAAGAGGAAGAGAGTGCTAACAACTCAGGGAAGCAAAGAAAGCTTCATAGGGAGATGGCATTTGAACTGAGCCTTGAAGAAAACTGAAGATTCTAAGAGGTGGAAATGTGGAGGGAACTCATCACTATCAGGGAAAGCTCTTTGTGTGGATGCCAGGACTTGTCAAATTCAGATAACACCTAGTAGTTCAATTTGACTTAAATGTAGAATATGTGAGGGGAGGAGAAATATAAAATAAGGCTGGAGAGAAAGACTGGGGCCTGTGAAGGGCCTTACATTTCTTGCTGAAGAGTTTGTATTTCATCCTAGAGAAATAGGGAGTCATTGAAAGATTTCGAACACAGAATGATACAGTCAGATTGGTGCTTTTTATCTTGGCAACTGTGCAAAAGATAGATTGAAAAGGGTAAAGATGAGGAGCCAGGAAAGCAATTAGGATGTTATTGCAACATTTTAGGACTGAATTGACGGTGGTAGCTATGTTAGTGGAGTAAAAGAAAAATATATAAAAGATTTGACAAGTAAGTGGGTAATCTGGATGAAGGAGGAGAAAGGGTAAAATAAGTACAAGGTTTTGAACTTGGGTGATTAAGAAGATGGTGATGCCCTTAATAGAAAGGGAGAAATTTGGAGGAGGGGCAGGTTTTAGAGATGTTGAGTTCCATTTTTGACATGTTTTTGAGATCCTGATGAGACATCCTGATAAATATATCCAGCAAGCTATTGATACTGTTTGTCTGGAATTCAAGAAAGATGTTAGGGCTTGATATATAGTTTTGGGAGTAATCTGCATGGAGATGGTAATTGAATTCCTTGGAGTGCAGACAGAAGCAATTTTTCACTTGCTAAAATGTAACATTAAAGTAATGAGCTTTTACTACTGAGAGATATTCATAGTAAAGTCAGGAATATAGACTAGGTACATAAAGAACAATGACCTTGCCCCACTAAGCTAACCTTTTGTTCTGTCTCAAGTTATTTTACAGACTAAGTCAGAGAAAATCTTGGGAATTTCCAACTTTCAATGGAATAGTTCTATGGGACAAAAGATTGTCATCTCCAACCCAGGAAGAGAGATGGAATATTAAGTACTTAATTTTAGCTTGGTGATATTCTGCTTGGCTTTTGAAAACTGAATATGGTGGCTATGATTAAAGGGTGATAAGCCTGAACTTCTGGGAGCCATGATGACCAGGTAAAATGGCTCTCATCCCTCCTTTGAATAAACCCAGAGAATACTGCCCTAGGAGAAACCCTGGAATAGAGGATCCCGAAGTGAAAGTTCAGTAATGTTATAGCTCATGAGGCTGGGGAAATGGCCTCTCTTGTGGTGGCAGAAAAAGACCAGTATAGGAAGGGAGGCATCCCAGCAGGCCCCACATTGGCAGAATAGCAGGAGTTCCTGAGCCCCAGGGGGGTGGAGCTGGCAAACACCAACACCAGGACCCCAGGAGTGCCTTTGCACAGCCAGGGGAATTGTCAGACACCAGCACAGACAATGTCTGAGACCACTCATGCTATAGAGCAGCCCTAGGGGAAGAGGAGACTTCCAGCAGCCAGACCACCACTCCCCCACATCCCACATGGTTACCCCCCCCCCCCCCAGGGAAACTCAGAAAGACCTCATTGGGCCTCAATCCTTGGCACACCAGCCAATTCCAGCTCAGCACCAGGTGAGCAGCAGCACTATATAGCCTCTAGCTGACAAAACCAGAGGCCACAGCACACAAAGCCAGTAACCAGGCCCCCAGTCCCCAGCACAAGAAGCTTGGGACAAAGACCCCCTGGGCCCCAGAAGCAGAGATACACTTAAAAAGCCAGGAAAAAGGAAACAACCATGAAGAAGGAATCTAGAAAAGTAAAAAAGACCATTGAATCATATTATGGTGACAGAGAAGATCAAAATATGAATTCAGAAGAGGACATCATTGACACTGTACCCACATCTGAAACCTCCAAAGGGAATATAAACTGGTCTCAAGCCCAAAAAGCATTCCTGGATGAGCTCAAGGAGGATTTTAAAAAACAAAATTAAAGTGATAAAAGAAAAAAAATGGAAAAAAAATTAACTGATGACAACAAATCTTTAAAAAGTAAAATTGGCAAAATAGTTAAGGAGGTTCAGAATCTGACTGGAGAAAATGACTCCTTGAAAAGTAGAATTAGTCAAATGGAAAAAGAGGGACAGATGCTAAATGAAGAAAACAATCTGTTAAAAATTAGAATTGGGCAAGTGGAAGCTAATGACTCCATGAGGAATTAAGAACCAGTCAAATAAAATCTAAAGAATGAAAAAAATAGAAGAAAACATAAAATATCTCATTAATAAAACAACTGACCTGGAAAATAGATCCAGGAGAGACAATCTAAGAATTATTAGTCTACTGGAAAGCCATGATGAAAAAAAGAGCCTGGACAGTATCTTCCAAGAAATCATCAAGAAAACTCCATCAAGGTCCTAGAACCAGATGGGAAAATAGTCATCAAAAGAATCCATCTGTCACCCCTTGAAAAAGATCCTAAATTGAAAACTCCAAGGAATATTGTAGCCAGATTCCAGAATTATCGGGTCAAGGAGAAGATACTGCAAGCAGCCAGAAAGAAACAATTCAAATATCACAGAACTACAGTTAGGATCACACAGGATCTTGAGGCTTCTACATTAAAAGACAGGAAAGATTGAAATATGATATTCCATAAGACAAAAGAGCTTGGACTCCAACCAAGGATCAATTACCCAGCAAAACTGAGCATAATTTTTCAGTCAAGGAGATGGGCATTCCATGAAATAAGAGAATTCCAGACCTTCCTGATAAAAAGACTAGAGCTCAATAGAAAATTTGATCTTCAAATACATAACTCAAGAGAGACACAAAAAGGTAGACAGGGAGGGGAAAAAACTTCTTATTCAATAATTACAAAATGTTTACATCCTTACACAGGATTATATTGTTTTATATATATATAATATATATATATATTATATATATATATTAATCTTGAGAATGGTATAGTTATTACAACAATCAAAAGGGATATACATAGACAGTGGATGTGAGTATAAATTAATGGATGTGATGATTAAAAAACATAATTAAGGGGTACAAAGGGATTGGTCTGGGGGATGAGGAAAGGAGGAGGTAGAAAAGGGTAAATTACATCACATGAAGAGGCATAAAAACATATAAGTAGAGGGAAAGAAGGGAGGAAGAAGAGCAGTATTTGAGCTTTACTCTCATTGGATTTGGTTTGAGGAGGGAATAACATACTCCGATAAATATAGAAATCAAACTTGTCCTACAGGCAGTAAGAGGGAATGGGGGAAAGAAAAGGGGAGGGGGTTAGAAGGGAGGGAAGAAGTAGTAAAGGGAAAAGGATAAGATGGGACTGAAAGGGAGGGAACATGGAGGGAGGCAGTGGTCAAAAGCAAAACTTTTTTGAGGAGGGGAAGGGAGAAAGGAAAAATAAAAACATAAAGAGGGAGGGAAATAGGATGGAAAAAAAGACACAGCTAGTAATCATAACTGTGAATGTGAATGGGATGAATTCTCCCACAAAACAAAGGCAGATAGCAGAATGGATTAAAAACCATAATCCTACAATATGCTGTTTGCAAGAAACACATTTGAAACAGGGTAAAGGTAAAAGGGTGGAGTAGAATATATTATGCTTCAGTTGAAGTAAAAAAAAAGCAGGGGTAGCAATCCTAACCTCAGACAAAGAAAAAGCAAAGATAGATCTAATTAAAAGATATAAGGAAGGAAACTGTATCCTACTAAGAGGCACCATAGACAATTAAGTAATATCATTACTTACCATCGATGCAACAAGTGGTACAGCATCCAAATTCTTAGAGGAGAAGGTAATGGAGTTACAGGAAGAAATAGACAGCAAAACTATACTAGTGGGAGACTTCAACCTCCTCCTCTCTGAACTTGATAAATCTAACCTCAAAATAAACAACAAAGAATTTAAGGAGGTGAATAGAATTTTAGAAAAGGTAGATATGATAGACCTCTGGAGAAAATTGAATGGGGATAGAAAGGAATATACTTTTTCTCAGTGATACATGGCACATACACAAAAATTGACCATGTACTAGGGCATAAAAAACTCACAGTCCAGTGCAGAAAGGCATAAATAGTCAATGCATCCTTTTCAGATCATGATTTAATAAAAATTATTTGTAACAAAGGGCCATGGAAAGATAGACTAAAAACTAATTGGAAACTAAATAATCTAATCCTAAAGAATGAGTGGGTCACATAACAAATCATAGAAACAATCAGTAACTTAATTCAAAAGGATGACAATAATGAGACTACATACCAAAACTTATGGGATGCAGCAAAAGCAGCTCTTAGGGGAAGTTTTATATCTTTGAATGCTTACATGAATAAAATAAAGAAGAAGGAGATCAATGAATTGGGTATGCAATTGAAAAAGCTAGAAAAAGGATGAATTGAAACTCCTCAATTAAATACCAAATTAGAAATACTGAAAACCAAAGGAGAAATTAACAAAATTGAAATCAAGAAAACTATTGAATTAATAAATAAAACTAAGAGCTGGTTTTATGAAAAAACCAATAAAATTGACAAACCTTTGGTCAATTTGATTAAAAAAAAAGAAAGAAGAAAACCAAATTACCAGTATCAAAAAATGAAAAGGGTGAATTCACCTCCAACGAAGAAGAAATTAAAACAATAATTAAAAATTATTCTGCCCAATTATATGCGCAGGAATTTGATAATCTTTGGGAACTGGATGAATATTTACAAAAATATAAACTGCCCAGATTAAAAAAAGAGGAAGTAAAATACTTAAATAACCCCATCTCAGAAAAAGAAATTGAACAAGCCATCAATGAATTCTCTAAGAAAAAATCTCCAGGGCCAGATAGATATACATGTGAATTCTATCAAACATTCAAAGAACAACTAATTCCAGTACTTTATAGACTATTTGGGAAAATAGGTGAAGAAGGAGTGTCTTTTAATGACACAAATATGGTACTAATTCCTAAACCAGGAAGGGCCAAAACAGAGAAAGAAAATTAGAGACCAATTTCCCTAATGAATATAGATGCAAAAATTTTAAATAAAATATTAGCAAAAAGATTGCAGCAACTTATTACGAGAATAATACACTATGACCAGGTAGGATTCATTCCAGGAATGCAAGGCTGGTTCAATATTAGGAAAACTATCACATTGGTCAAATCAACAACAAAACTAGCAGAAACAACATGATTATCTCAATAGATGCAGAAAAAGCTTTTGATAAAATACAACACCCATTCCTACTAAAAACACTAGAAAGCATAGGAATAAATAAACAGAATCTTCCTTAAAATGATAAGAAGCATCTACTTAAAACCATCAGCAAGGGTTATATGTAATGGGGATAAGCTAGATGCAATCCCAATAAGATTGGGGGTGAAACAAGGATGTCCATTATCACCCCTATCATTCAATTTGGTACTAGAAATGTTAGCTTTAGCAATAAGAGAAGAAAAAGAAATTGAAGGAATTAGAATAGGCAAAGAAGAAACTAGGTTATCACTCTTTGCAGATGATATGATGATATACTTAGAGAATCAAATAAAAAACTACTTGAAATAATAAACAACTTTAGCAAAGTTGCAGGATATAAAATAAACCCACATAAATCCTTGGCATTCCTATATATTACCAACAAAGCCCAACAGCAAGAGATAGAAAGAGAAATTCCATTTAAAGTTACTGTAGACACTACAAAATATTTGGGAGTCTACCTGCCAAGACAAAGCCAGGGACTACATGAACACAATTTCAAAACACTTCTCATACAAATAAAGTCAGATCTAAATAAATGGAAAAACATCAGTTGCTCATGGCTAGGCCAAGCTAATATAATAAAAATGACAATTTTACCTAAATTAATTTACTTATTTCGTGCCATACCAATCAAACTACCAGATAATTATTTTACAGAACTAGATAAAATAATAACAAAATTCATCTGGAAGAACAAAAGATCCAGAATATCAAGGGAATTGATGAAAAGAAATGCTAGGGAAGGAGGCCTAGCCATACCAGATATTAAACTGTATTATAAAGTAGCAATCATCAAAACTACTTGGTACTGGCTAAGAAAT
Organism: Trichosurus vulpecula; assembly: GCF_011100635.1. NCBI lineage: Eukaryota > Metazoa > Chordata > Mammalia > Diprotodontia > Phalangeridae > Trichosurus > Trichosurus vulpecula. Next base: position 111,679,559 of record NC_050573.1, read on the forward strand.
AGAGTGGTACATCAGTGGAATAGTTTAGGTACTCAAGACGCAGTAGTTAGTGAATATAGTAATCTACTCTTTTATAAACCCAAAGAGTCCGGCTTCTGGGATAAGAATTCACTATTTCACAAAAAATGCTGGGAAAACTGGAAAATAGTATGGCAGAAATTGGGCATAGACCAATATCTTACTCCATATACCAAAATAAAGTCAAAACAGGTTCACGATTTAGATATAAAGGCTGATACTACAAGCAATTTGGGAGAGAAGGGAATAGTTTACCTGTCAGACTTATGGAAAAAGGGAAGAGTTCATGACTAAGAAAGAGATAGAGAGCATTATGAAATGCAAAGTGGATAATTTTGATTACATTAAATTAAAAGCTTTTGTACAAACAAAGCCAATGGAACTAAGATTAGGAGGGAAGCAGAAAATTGGGAAAGAATTTTTGTAACTAGTGTCTCTGACAAAGGCCTCATCTCTAAAATATACAGGGAACTGAGTCAAATTTATGAGAATGCAAGTCATTCCCCAAATGAGAAATGGTCAAAGGATATGAACAGGCAATTTTCAGAGGAAGAAATTAAAGATCTCTATAGTCATATGAAAAAAATGCTCTAAATCTCTATTGATTAGAGAAATGCAAATCAAAACAACTCTTAGGTAGCACGTCTCTCCTGTAAGATTGGCTAACATGTCAAAACAGGAAAATGGTAAGTGCCGGAGATGTAGGAAAATTGGAACACTATTGCATTGTTGATGGAGTTGGGAACTGATCTAACCATTCTGGAGAGCAATTTGGAACTATTCCCAAAGGGCTATAAAAATGTGCATACCCTTTGACCCAGCAATACCACTTCTAGGTCTGTATCCCAAAGAAATCATACAAAGGGGAAAAGGACCCATATGTACAAAAATACTTATAGCAGCTCTTTTTGTGGTGGCAAAGAATTGGAAATCAAGGGGATGCCCATCAATTGGGGAATGGCTGAATAAGTTGTGGTAAATGAATGTAATGGAATACTATTGTGCTATAAGAAATGAGGAGCAGATGCACTTCATGAGAACTTGGAGAAACTTATCTGATCTGATGATGAGTGAAGGGAGCAGAACCAGGAGAATATTGTACACAACCACAGACACATTGCTTCTGTGATGACTAACTTTGATAGACTTGGCTCTTCTCAACAATGCAAGGTACTAAGACAGCTCCAAAAGATTCATGATGGAAAAGACTATCCACAACCAGAGAAAGAATTATGGAGTCTGAATGCAGATTGAAGCATACTATTTGCTCCCTCTTTTTTAAAAATTTAATTTAATTTAATTTTGGTTTCATTTTATCTTTCTCATGATTCATTTCATTGGTTATAATTCTTCTTTACAACTTGATTATTGGGAAAATAAGTTTAATGTGAAGGTATATGTAGAACCTATATCAGGTGAAGTGCCATCTTGGAGGGAAGGATGGGGGGAGGGGGAGGAGAAAATTTGGAACTCAAAAACTGGTGGAACTGTTGTAAACTAAAAATAAAATAAACAATATATATCAAAAAAATTTTTTAAAAATTTTAAAAAAGGGTGATAAGCCTGACCTTACCGATGGAGAGTTTTTCTAACTACTATCCCCTAGCAAGCTGGAGCCAAGATGGCTATCAGCTATCCTTTAAGAGACGAAAACTAGAAGCTGGAGCTGAAGCAAGGAGCAATATCCATCAGTCCATGTGTCTACCCCCATAACACCCAAAGGAATGCTCTATGGAAACTATGGGGCCCAATAGCCACAACTAAAGTTTTGAAGACTAGTGAAGGATATATCCTCTACCCATTAGAGATGCCATACATATTTGGAAGTAGGCTTTTTGAGAAGAGTACAGTGATATCACAAGAAGGCATGGGTGGGACTGAAGAATTAGAGGCCTAAGTCACCCTTCCATGGGTGCAGAGGCTCATGAATGTATCTTATGTGTGTCCACATCATGTGTGATTCTATGTGTGATCCTTAATTCCTCATTGATGATACATGTATTTTGGGAGAGTATGCCCGAGGTTTTGGGCAACTAGGTGGTACAGTGGATGGAGCACCTGTCCTGGAGTCAGGAGGACCTGAGTTTAAATCCAATCTCAGACACTTACTAGTTGTATGACCCTGGGCAAGTCACTTAACCCTGTTTGTCTCAGTTCCCCATCTGTCAAGTGAGCTGTAGAAGGAAATGGCAAACCACTCCAGGATCTCTGCCCAGAAAACCCCAAATGCGATCATGAAGAGTCAGACTCAACTGAAAAAAATGACTGAACAACAGCAAATGACTAAGGTTTATGGGTGGGATATTCTATTACTACTTTTCTTTCTATGCTAGTTCATTAAATGCCTTTGCTTTTGACATAATTATAGCCTCTGAGAAAGAAAATGTATACCCACCAGTGGAAGTTTGTCAGTGATAATTTGGTTGGATATGGATCCATATAGTGACTTGGATCAGGGTTATCTCTTTGGTGGGTTGCCACAAGTGAGGGCGGAGTCCCAGGTGCTATAGGAGAAAATGAGCATGTGGAGAGAAGGCTTAGAACAGAGCCTTTGGGGAGACCCATAGTTAGAAGATGAGACATTGATAATGATCCAGCAAAGGAGACAGAAGAAACAGTAAGGAAAATAGAAGAACCAAGAGAGATGGGTGCTATAGAACTAAAGGAAAGGAAAATTATTTAGGAATAGGGTAATAGTCAACAGGGTTAAAAGCACCAGGAAAATTGCATAAAATGAGTACTAGGAAAAGACTATTAGATTTAGCAGCTGGAAGATCACAAAGTACCATGGAGAGAGCAGTTTCAGGCAATTGGTGGGTTTCAAGAGACTGAGAAGAGATGCAGAACAATGGATTTGGAGTCAGAGGAACTGGGTTCAAATTTCTGCTCTGTTCCTTACTTTGTTGTAGCCTCAAGCAAGTCAGTTTGAACCTTGATATCCTCATCTATAAAATGAGGGAGCTGATGGAGGACTTTGACGTTTTCCTTCCAATTCTATGATCTTGTGAGTGAAGGGTGAAAAAGGATACCTGACTAGAGTAGATAACTCTTTCTTGGAGTTTGGCTGAAAAATGGAGGAGAGACGCAGGGTGATGCCTCAGAGGAATGTCAGGGTCATGGGAAGGTTTCTTAAAGACAGGAGAGACTTGGGGGACTTGACACTTACTAACTGTGTGACCTTGGGCAAGTCACTTAACCCCAATTGCCTTGCCTTTCTCCCTCCAAATAAAAAAATTAAAAAAAAGACAGGAGAGACTTGCATCAGTTTGTAGATGGCAGAGAAGGAGCCAGTGAGGTTTCTAGAGTTCAGTTTTTAATTGGAAAGTCAAGCTAGATGGTTCTTCCACTGAGTGCCAAGGCCCACCTTTGCCAAGAGCCTACATTTAGAACTCCAGGGGTCAGCAAACAGGGACTGAGGGTTTAAAAACAACAACAATAACACATGGAGGAACTATCAGGAAACATCTTTCCCAGCAATATGGTACCTGGCATCCATTTTATGCTCACTGCAAAAGCCTTGCAGCATCTTTCAGCGTCAGCATTTCTGCGAAGCTTCTGTCTGTGTAATTTATATATCTCCTTCCCACTAGCCTTTGCCACTGAAATCCCCAAATCATTTTCTTCCTTTTTTTGAGACTATCATTTCCCAGGGTGAGATTGAGCAGCCTATCACTGGATCTCAGACTCAGCACCTTTTTCAGGGGACCAAGGAAATGCACCCTCAGCTGATAATTCAGGGATGGAGATTTGGTACTAATTCAAGGAACAGGGGGAGGTCAGTCTGGCTTAGGGAAAAGTCTGGTCTGTCTGAGCACTTGAAAATAAATGCAATTAAAAAAAAACTTCCACATCTACTTAGAAACTCTGCAGAGTAGCTGAGCTGTAGCTATGAGCTATGATTATGGGAGGTAGTAAGAATAGTTATCCTCTCATTCAATTCATTTCAACAAGCAATTGTTAGGTCCCTACTATGTGCAAGTACTGTTTGAGATGCTGTTTGAATTTAGATTCATTGTTTGAATGCAAGGATAAAGGTGGATATTTTATATAACTTATAGCTATAATAATAATTATTATTATGGTTGACCCATGCTTTCATTGGTTTAGGGAACTGCCTGCCTGAGAACTCCCTCTACTAATGCCTAGGGCATTGAGAGGTTAAATCACTTGCCCAGAGCCACACAGCCTGTGTAGGTGACAGAAGCAAGACAATTCAGATCCTCCTGATTCCAAGGCTGGTTTTCTATCGATATACCAGTGACTCTTCCTTCCTTCCTTCCTTCCTTCCTTCCTTCCTTCCTTCCTTCCTTTCTTCCTTCTTATTTGTCCTTCTATTATTCCTTCTAATTTTTAATCATCTTTCTTATTTGTTTAAATATTATATCTCTATTATTAGAAAGTTAAACTCTCCATGGTTGAGTACATGACCTTAACCACAACGGAGACTTTAAAAATATGATGAATTGAATTATGTCAATACTTCAAGGATGTTGGGATTTCATTGATGTGGGGATACTCTCCATTGACACAGAATACATACTCTCTGTGACTTGAACATAGATTTACTATGACCAAATAATTTGGTCCTGCAGCTAGCCTGGCAATGAGATTCTTTTAACTTAGTCCTGTTCCTGGACCAAAGACATATAATTCCTTGCTGAAATCATCATCATCATCATCATCATCATCATCACCACCACCACCATATTCATCACCATCACCACCATCACCTCTTCCTTCTCCTCCTCTTCCTCTCCCTCCTCCTCCTCCTCCCCCTCCTCCTCCTCTCCCTCCTCCTACTCTGCCTTCTCCTCCTCCTCCCCTCTTCCTCCTCCTCCTCCTCCTCCTCCTCCTCCTCCTTCTTCTTCTTCTTCTTCTTCTTCTTCTTCTTCTTCTTCTTCTTCTTCTTCTTCTTCTTCTTCTTCTTCTTCTTCTTCTTCTTCTTCTTCTTCTTTCTCCTCCTCTTCCTGCTTCTCCCCCCACCCCCTGCCTTGTGGATTATCTGCTATTTTGCAGAGTGGGAAGGTCCTAAATATGACAGGTATATACTAATTAATACTAAATTATTAATAAAATAAAATGATTGTGATTGACCATAGCTAACATTTGTTGGGCTTTTTGCAATTTACAAAGCACATCCACACCCATCTTCTGCCCTTTAGGCAGTCTAGGGTAGCAATAGTCCCCTTTTCTACAACAAAGAGCCAGAGCCCACAGAAGTTAAATGGCTTGCCTAATATCGTGCAACTCATAAATGGCTCCCCATTGCCTCTAGGATAAAATCCAAACTTCCTAGCTTGGTATTTCAAACCCTTCACAATCTGGTTGTCACAGTCCTTTCCAGGATAACTGTACTATTATTCTGGGTCAACTTCCTCTACTTTCCAGCTAAATTACAGCCACATCTTGTTTTATTACACTTTGCTTTATTTGCTCTTTGCAGATAGTGCTTTTTTTTTTTTCACAAGCTGAAGGTTTGTGGCAACCCTGTGTAAAGCAAGTCTATTGGTGTCATTTTTCCAAAAGCATGTGTTCACACTATGTCTCTGTATCACATTTTGGTGATTCTTGCAATATTTTCAATTTTTTTCATTATAATTATGTTATAGTAACCTGTGATCTGTGCTCTTTGATATTGTTTTGGGGCACTATGAATTGCTCCCATATAAGATGGTGAACTTGATTGATAAATGTTGTGTGTGTTCTGACTGCTCCACAGCTTCCCATCTCCTTAGGCCTCCCTATTCCCTGAGACACAACAATATTGAAATTGGGCCAGTTAATAACCTTAAAATGGCTCTTAAGTATTTAAGTGAAAGGAAGAGTCCAACTTCATTGTCTTATTTTAAGAAATCGCCACAGCCATATCAACCTTCAGCAACCACCACTCTAATCAGCCAGCAGTCGTCAACATTGAAGCAAGACTCTCCAATAGCAAAAAGGTTACAGCTCTATTGCACACTTATATAGACTACAGTATAGTATAAACATAACTTTTATATGTACTGGTAAACCAAAAAAATCATGACTCACTTTATTGCGATATTCACTTTATTGTGGTGGTCTGGATCCAAACCTGCAACGTCTCCAAGGTATTCCCATGTACTATTTGCAGTTCCCCATACTTTGCATTCCATCTCTGTATTCTGTGTTGTACAAGGTATCTCCCATAATTGGAATTTACTTCCTCTCCACTTCCACTTTTAATATAAAGCCCTCTGTTTGGCATTTAAAACTCTTCATAGCTTAACTTGTTGCTACCTTTCCAGTCTTGTCACATTTTACTTTCCCTTCCACACTCTGATACAATTGTACTAGCTTACTTGGTGTTCTTCTTTAAAACAAAATACTGCATCACCCATCACTGGGCCTTTGTGCTGGCTTTCCCCCATGGTGGAAAGCTCCGCCCTCAAACCTCCATTTATTTCTTTGGTTTGCTTTTAGACTCATTTTCTGTAGGAGGCCTTTCCCAGTACCCTTAGCTGCCAATGCCTTCTTATTTCAAATTACCTTTTATCTATTCTCTATATGTATCTTGCATGTCATTGGCATGTTGTTTCCATTAAAATGTGTGCTCCTTGAGGGAAGGGACTCTTTTTCTTTTTCTTTACCTTTTCTTTGTATACCCAGTGCTTTGCATAGTGACGGTCCCAAAGTAAGTTTTTAATATTCATTTTAATTAGTAAGTGTTACTTTTTCTTCTCTTTTCCTCTCCCTCTCCCATCACTTAGCTGCTTTCATCTTTCTTCACTTGTGTCTCGGATGAAAAGGTTTTCTTCTTACCTGGTCATTCCTTTCTCCTTTCCAAAGTCCGCCCCTTTTACACACACAAAATGGTCCCACTACATCTTGTCTTCTCCATCAGATTGCCCCCCGTCATCCTTACTCTCTCACTTCTTTTCTTTTTTAAAAAAATTTAAAAACATTTTTATTTAAAGTTTGAATATCAAATTCTATCCCTCCCTCCTCTCCCTCCCCCCACTCCACCATGGTAAACAATCAAATATGAGTTATACATGTGCAATTATGTAAATTATTTCCATATTAGTCATTCTGTACAAGATGGACCAAAAGAAAAAAATGAAAAAGAGAAAAATAGCATGTTTCAGTCTGTATTCAATTAATAGCAATTTTTTCTCTGAAAGAGGATAATTCATCATTAGTCCTTTGGGATTGTCTTGGATCATTGTATTGCTGAGAATAGCTAAGTCATTCACAGTTCTTCATTGAACAATATTTCCGTTACTGTGTACAGTGTTCTTAATGTTCTGTTCATTTCACTATGCGTTGGTTCTTGTAAGTCTTTCCAGGTTTTTCTGAAATCATCATGCTTGTCATTTCTTATAGCACTATAAGATTCTGTTACAATCATATACCATTGTTTAGACATTCCCCAATAGATGGGCCTTCTCACTTATTTTCAATGTCTCTCTGTCTACTAGCTGCTTCCCTAGTGCCTATAAATATGTCCATGTCTCACCCCACCCCTTCCAAAATTCTTCATTTGACTCATCTATGTCTTATCGGTATGGTTCTATATCTCTCCTCCATTTTGGGGCTGAACTCCTTGAGATGGTGGTCTACAGCAGGTGCTTTCATTTTCCTTTTTCTCATTTTCTTCTTAACCAGTAGCAGTCTGGCTTCCAACATCATCATTTACTAACACTGCTCTCTCCAAAGTTCATAATGATCTCTTGATTGCCGAAGCTAATGGCCTTTTCTCAGTCCTCATCTTTTTTGACCTCTCTGCAGCCTTTGATAGCCTTGATCACCTTTTTTTCATTGATAATTTTTTTTTCTCTAGATCTGGTTCTCCTACTCTACTCTATCCAGCTTCTCCTTTCAGCTCTATCCAGCTTCTCCTCTCAGTCTCCTTCATCACTGAGTTCTCATCTGGGGCTCCAAGAAGCTGTGGCATGTGGAACAGCCACACCCTGGTAAAACTGTTTCAGCAGATAGGCTAAACCAGGTTGAGGGTAACCCATAGGCCTCAAACCTGCTGGTAAGTTAGGGGGATGTCTACCTCAAGCATGTGAAGACCTCCCCTGGTAGAATGGGTGGATGAGAACAATTTGTTTCAACAGCCATGAAGGCAACTGAAGAAGGCACTGTGGAATGCTTAGAGCTTGGTCAGACATCAAAGATGCCAAGGTCATCCACTGCGTGCCACATCATCACCAGGGGTCCTGACTTTTATCTTGCCACTGGACTTCCATGACTCTGGAAGAGAGAGTGAGACTGAAGACTTTGTGCAACTCTGCCTCACTTAAATCCAATTCATAAACAAGGCAAGATATGGCCCCATGCCATCATTGGTCCTCTTCAAAAACAACAAAGGACAAACATCAAGCGATAATAACATCTTGTTTTTACATAGTTGTTTTCATATTGTCTCCTTCATAAGACTTTGAGTTCCTTGGGAGCAGAAATTGTCTTTTATCTTTCTTTGTATCCCCACAGTTTAGCACAATGCCTGGCATATAGTTCAATTGTTGAATTTAATTAAATGAAGTTAAATTGATTGCACAATGGCATCTTGAATTTTTAGGTGGACTAATTCTCTACTTACTTTGCATCTCTTCTCCCCACCCCAAACCCTACCCCTCTCCCCCTGGCCTTTTCTCCATTTCAGACAAAGGTAAATAAGTACCTAGCCTGCTGTAATTATCTGAGAATGGGAATGAGTAGAGCCTGAGTTTATGAGCGTTTCTCCTATATTCGCTTTACCACCTAAGACTGGTTGCTTGGAATTTCCTGTTACTGTTTTTACTATTTGTTGTAATGGCTCATTTGTTTTCGGTTCTGTTCCTGGCCAGTGAATGTTCAAGCTAATAAGAGGCACAGTCTGGACATAATTCATCCAAGGAGCTATGCGCTACTGTCGTAAACCCCAACAGCTCTGCTCCTGTGAATTAACAGTGTCTGGGAGAAGCAAAGAGTGAATTACAACAGGGGCTGGCTAAGTGACAGGCATTACCTTTTAATGACTTCCAGTTTAAAGTGCTCACTTGAAGCTTCCAATAGGGGCATTCCTCCTGCTTTGCCTTAGAAGTCAGCTTGCTAAAAACTTCTGGGAGTTAGGAGAGTGGAGTTCTAGTCTTTGCTTTATCACTAACTAGCTGTTTGATCTTATGCAAGTAGCTTCTCTTCTCAGAAGAAGTGTCTATGAATATTTGACTGTCAGCATTGAGAGATCTCATGTCATTCCACTCTGAGAAAACCTACCTTGTGCTTTCCACATAGCTCTTTTAGAAAGGTTGTCTTTGGAAATCGCTTAACTTCTCTGCTCCTGAGCATCCTCATTTGGAAAATGATGGGGTTCAGACTGGGTAACTTCTAAGGTAGCTTCTAGCTCTAAATATATGATCCTGTAATCCTTAATCATAGTAAGTTTTCAACCCATGGTTCTTACTTCTGTCTATTGGGACCAAACAGAAAAAGTTTACTCCTTCCATGGGACAGCCCTTCAAATATTCAAAGAAGGCTACCAGGTATCTACCCCACCCCCCAAGTCTTTCCTCCTCCACACTTAAGTTCCTTCAACACATCTTCCTATCTAATGAACTCTGGATCCTTTACCATCCTTTTTTTTTTTTGCATTCCTCTGTACAATCTCTGATTTACCAAGGTTCTTCCTAAAATACAGCACCTGCAACTGAACACAACATTCCAGGTGTGGCCTGACCAGGTCATATTATCGTTGGATATGATTTAATGTATTACACACTTCCACTTCAAATAATCAGTCTAAGAACATAATTAGTTTTCTTAAATGTGCAAAAAGAGATTGCTTATACCATGTGATCTCTTTACAAAGTAAGAACTTCTTCGATTGGGTGAAGAAAGGCTGTAGTTGACTAAAGAGACAAGTCATCTCTGCCCAAAAGGCTTTAAATGGCTGGAGGAGTTTTAGCCACCATAGAGCATCAAAGCAGCTAAGTTCTTGATGATTCTAGGCTCAGACCCTTATGCCTGAACCAGAAAGGGAGGAAGGGGGTTAGAGTGAGACCTGAGGGAATATTATATTCTTACTTTCTCCCCCATTCCTGCAACTAACTGTGTTAATCAGACATTCTAGACAAGTAACAGACAAAGTATCCAGAGGACATGCTGGGGACACGTACAGAGAACAAGGACAAAGATGGTTTCAGAATGATAGCTAGCTAAGGGAGGAAGTGGATTAAATAAATATGACCCCTTGCCCTAGGGAATGACAGGTATTGACTCAAGAAATGACATCCAGTAATTGAGAGTTTGACCACATATGTTCTTTCCATGTATGCCTCCCTACTAGCATACTCTAAACTTCATTTCATTCTTCCCCTGGACTTTGTGAGTAAGGAGACAATATACTTCTGGTTTCGGTTGGGGAGATTTTTTTTGGGTAACTATTGTCTTCTCAATAAATATCCCTTTCTAAAGGTTTCTTGAAATCTGGTTGTCTGATTACCAATGGAAACCGTGTCAGTGAAGGCTTCTGAAAGATAATACTAAAAACCTTTCCTGTCAGAGTTATCCCTAGAATCTGTAGTAGCAGTAGTAGTAGTAGTGGTGGTGGTAGTAGTAGTAGTAGTAGTAGTTGTAGCTGTTGTAGTAGACAGCTGCCCTCCGGTTATACAACCTGCCATTGTAATTAGAATAGTGCCACACAATCAGACATTTGGAACCAGTCTTAAAGGTCATTGAGTACAACCTACTTCATTTTATAGGTGAGGAAACATGGGCTAAGAGGTTAAGTGACTTGCTTGGTCACACAGCTAGGAAATATCTAAGACAATATTGGAACTTAGGTCTTCTTGACTCTAGTACATCATTCTATCTACTGAGCCACACCACAGTGGACACTACTGCCTTGTGTAATTCAGGCTAAGTTTACATTAGCTTTTTTTAGCTATCATATATTGTAGACAAATCCCACATCCTCTTCACTTCATAAGGAGTCTTGCCTAGCCATGCCTCTTTCATCTTAAATTTGCTAATGCTATTTTTTAAAACCCAAGTGTGAGACTTCCCATATATCCTTATTTAATATCATCTTAATTAATTGGGCCCTAGACTTTAGCCTTTCAACTTATTTTTGAATATTAGCTTTGCCATCAAATGTTTTAGCTGTACCTGCTAACTTTTTGTCATCTGCAAATTTGATAAGCCTTCCATCTATGCCTTTGTCCAAATTACTGGTATCAACATTAAATCACATAGGACCAAGCACAGGTACTTGGAGATATCCTTTCAAGTTGTCATCAAACAATTAATAATTAAATGAGAGAGCTAGCTATTCTAGATAACCTCTAAGGTCCTATCTTGGGCCAACTTTCTATGATTTGTGTAAGTGGGAAGAGTGCCGGGCTGGAAATCTGTAGATCTTTGAGCCTCAGTTTTCTTATTTGTATATAATTTCTAGCTCAAAGCCCTTTTACAACGTCCTCTTCTCCTCGTTGGTGGAGATTGATTATTCAATCCTTTATGCCTCAAAGGGTAGAGTTAGAGAACTTGGGAGAAAAAGAGACCTGAGCTTCTGGTTTCCAGCTTTGAGAGAGAAGACAGTGTTTCAGCCTCCTTTCAGATTCCTGAAGGGAGAGAAAGACTGTGAAGAAGACAACATGAAGAGGAGTTGGCACCTAGATCAAGTCTCTATCCCCAGTTTATTATACTAGAGAATGAACAATTGAGATCTAGGTCTCTCTCTCTCATTCTCTCTCTCTCTCTCTCTCTCTCTCTCTCTCTCTCTCTGATTCCATTGAGAAACTTAATTTACTCTTTGTCTTGTCTGATGTATAAGCTCATCTGTATGCTTCTTCTGATTTCTGTTTGTTATCAGCTTGGATAAATGGGTTTATTTGCCATTTACAATGTGTGTTCTTTGTGGAGCTGGTATTTGAGGGGAAGGGAATCAAGTAATATATATATGTATATATCTATACATATATATGTATGTATCTATGTATGTATGTATGTAGCTTGGGACATGTTTTAAGGTATAGGAATTAGGAGCTCAGCTTTACCCTAAAATTATTTCCTGTAGACTAAATTTGAGAGGAAAGTTACATAAATTCTACTCCTTCACATTTCCTCTCTCTGAGGAAAGCAGGGTAGCCAGTTTCTGTCCCTAACCTTTTATTCCTCTCCTGGAAGGAATCAAAATTTCCCTAGTAGAAGAGAAGGTGGGATAGGCTCTAGAGATATATATTCACCTCCCTGTGGGTCACATCTAGAGAAAACTATGTAGGTGCATATAACCTATATAGGTAAAATACATTACATATCTCCCACAAGTAAAATAAGAGTATTGGATTAAATGATCCTTCAGACCACTTCTTTCTATGGTTCTTATAGTCTAATGGGGAGAGGAAGAAAATGGTACAATATGGTACAAATCAATATAGTATAAAATAAAGTATCCTAGGGACAGTGGGATGCTGGACAATGGGCTTTCAGAAAGTTGAGTTGAGAGACATCACTTTCAGCTGATGATAGGGGCAGTTGAAGAATTTTTGGAGGAAATGACATCTGAGTTGGGCCCTAAATGGCCCAGAGACTCCAACAAACAAAGATGGTGGGGGTGGAGGAGAGTCAGTTGTAAACATGGGGCAGAATATAAGCAAGGACACTGAGGCGGAAGAAAGCAGGACAAGAATATGGGATGGAGAATAGTCTGGCTTGGCATACAAGACTGATTGAATGGATTGTGCCCCCCTCTGTGAAACAGCAAAATATAATTAAAGCTTTGGCACCGTTAGATTAGTGGTGAAAAAGAATACGATGTGTTCAAAATAGCAGCTGATCTGAATCTTTAAATATCAACCCCTTTCCCTCCCCTTCTGGATTCTGACTCAAGAGATACTTTGGTTCCCAGGAAGGAAAGCTAACTACAGATTTGCCAGTTTAGCCACTGGAAATAGGAGAGGTAGGGACAGGAATGAAGAAATTTCCCCATGTGGCTCTATCATTAACATTTCCCTAGCGTGGACAGAAAAGTTATTAACTCACCAATAAAAGATATTTAAATGTCATTAAAAAGTTTCAGTTCTCCCATAATTCTCCTTAATGGTAGAGATTTCAGTGCTGGTCTTCAGCCCTGAGATTGCATTTTCCAAGAACCCTATGCTAGAAGTCTCAAATCACCCAATTACCATATTTATTGCCGGATCCTGTTTTCTAATCCCCCTGTGAATTTGTCAGACGCATTTATGTGCTTTCTTGTTTTTTCTTTGTTTTGTTTTGTTTTTGAGTGCAGTGTACTGAGGTTGTCTTCCTGAAATTCGAGTCCAAAGGGTCTTTTGGTAGTGGACCGATATGCCCAGAGGGATCCTGAAAACCAGCTATTGGCAGCAAACATGCCTACATGTGTGTTTCATGCCATGGAAGAGGTAAAAACCAAATAACAGGTTTTCATATCACAATTGGAAGCATCATCACATTTAGGGGCATAGTTGGTCAATCAATAAGCATTTATTAAATTCTTACTATGTGCCAGACACTGTGCTAAGTGCTGCGGATATAATGAAATTCCAAATGACTGGGCCTTTTACTGGTAGAGGGAACTTCTGGGTAAGGAAAATCCCTCTGCCAATGCAGGTCAGCACCTTTTCTGTAATTTATAATATTAAGAGAGCTGATCAGAGCGCAGAGAGGTTATGTCTTGCTCAGCATCATAGAAGCCTTCCTGGCTTCAAGGTCAGTTCTTCATCTTCTCTACCTTGTTGCTGCTCATCATTTGCCTCTGCATGTGATAAAATTGTTTCCTAAATAATCTTGTTTTGTTCATGGTTCAGTAACATACAATAGTAGAAGGAACACTAGATTCTGGGTAAGGAGAGACTTAGGTAAGTCCAATACTTACCAGCTATGCGGCTATGAGCTGGTCACTTCACTTTTCTGAGACCCAGTTTCCTCATCTGTGAAAGGGGGAAAATGATAACTGTTGTGGGTCATCATGAAGGTCAAATGAGATGATGTTTGTAAGGTTCTTTGCAAACCTTAAAGTGCTCTAGAATATTGTATTCAGGTCAGGTTTCATGAGGAAAACTATAATTTTAGAAGTGGGACAATTGAAGAGTCAGCATTGCCCAGTGGAATGGGTATGGATTTCCAAACAGAGGACATGGGTTGGAAGACCAGCCCTGCCACTTACTATCCATCTGACTTTGTCTGTCGCACTTCCTTTCTGTACCTCTGTTTCCTTAACTGTAAAATGAAAGCATTGGATGAGATGATCTCAAACAACTACCAGATCAGATGCTGGGCTCCAATGAACTCCCACTCGTGGTGTACTTTAAAGTTCATTTGTTGTTGTCAGTATTCAGTTGTTTCAGTCATGTCTGACTCTTTGTGACCCCATTTGGGATTTTCTTGGCAGAGATGCCAGAGTGGTTTGCCCTTTCCTTCTCCAGCTCATTTTACAGATGAGGAAACTGAGGCAAACTGGGTCAAGTGACTTGCCCAAGATCATGCAGTATTAATAATAAGTATCTGAGGCCAAATTTGAACTTAAGAAGATGTCTTACAGATTCCAAATAGAGTGTTCTATCCACTGGACCACCTAGCTGCCCATAAAGTTTATAACAGGTAACATCTATGTAGAACTCTAAGGTTTACGGAGTACAGTACACACACATACATTATATATGTGCATCCATACACGCACATATGTATATAATCTCATTTGATCCTCACAACATCCCTGTGATAGAGGTATTATTATCTCCATTTTACAGATGAAGGAACTGAGGCTGAGAGAGATTAAGCTACTTGACCAGGGTCCCACAATTAAGTGTCCAAGGTAGGATTTGAACTCAGGTCTTCCTGAATCTAAGTACAACATCCACTATGCCACCAAGCTTCTGAATTTGAATATGAAGTATGAAAAGGATTTCGAGCTGCTCCTGCCATTTTTTGGAGGAGGGTCAGAGAGATGGAATGACTTCCCTCAGGTCACACAGTTAATGATAGACAGACCCAGGATTCCTGACTCCCAGGCTGGAGCTCCATGCCATAGCTCCTCTCTCTCTGCAGTCTTTTGGCTTGCCTTGAATTTTTTCCTTCTTGAAATCTGTTCTTTTTTTTCAGATTAAAGAAAACCTTCTTTTACTCCTAACCCTTTGCAGTATGTTTTGCTGATTTTCATTTTTTCCCAGCGACACACAGTTGCCGTAACTCTAAATAGACACTGTACTTAGCACATGGAACGTGCCTGGTGTGATGATGTCTTACACTCTCCATAAAAATGCAGGCTTGCTGCCTGGGGTCGGCTCTAATCATATGTTAAAATAACACACCTAATGGGCAGAAGTACAGACACAAATTTGGCAGAGGGGTTTTAATAAATGTAGACAATGAGAGCAACCAGAAACCTTATGGCATATACATCCTAATGACATCATAAACTACAGAAGCGAATTTGGAGGAGGGCCCTGCAGTTTAGACAATTAGGATGGAATGTGCTTCTTGTTTTATTTATATCTTTTTTATTGGCCCTCTAACATTATGAAAATGGGACATCTTTACTACAAGCTTTGGAATGAGGACATTAATGTCACTTATGACAGGTTCATGGAATCATAGAAGG
Organism: Trichosurus vulpecula; assembly: GCF_011100635.1. Lineage (NCBI taxonomy): Eukaryota > Metazoa > Chordata > Mammalia > Diprotodontia > Phalangeridae > Trichosurus > Trichosurus vulpecula. The sequence continues at coordinate 111,695,145 of NC_050573.1, forward strand.
AACCCCAAGAGGCTATACGAGCCCAGCCCTCACCTCCAGAAAGGTAAGGTGCTCTCTTCATCTTTCAGAAGAGGCTGAGAGGTTAAATCATTTGCTCACTCAGATGGCCACTGGTAGAGTGGAGATTAGGATTCCTGTTTCCTAATGTAGTAAACTTTCTCCTATACCACATTACATTTTAATACCATTCATTTTACGAAATCTCAGAACTTGAGAGTTAGAAAAGACCTATTGAGGCCCACCTAAAAATGAATCCCTGCTACTACACGTCTGGCAAAAAGTCTCAAAAACCTGCTAATGTCTCAAAAAAAAGTCTCAAAAACCTTTTAATGAGGGGGAACCCACTATATCCCAAGATGGCTCATTCTTCCTTTTTTTGTTGTCATTCTTCAGCCGTGTCTGACTCTGTGTGACCTCATTTGGGGTTTTCTTGGTGGAGATAGTAGAGTGGTTTACTATTTCCTTCGCTGGCTCATTTTAGAGATGAGGAAACTGAGGCAAACAGGGTTAAGTAACTTGCCGAAGGTCACAAAAACAGTAAATGTCTGAGGCCAGATTTGAACTTAGGAAGATGAGTCTTCCAGACATTAGGCCTCACACTCCATCCACTGTGCCACCCAGCTGCCCTATCTTCTGAATGATTGCAATCGTTAGAAAGATTTTCCTTTCATCAAGTCTAAATTTGCGTTTTTTGCGGCTTATTTCGGCTCTCTAGAGTCAAACAGAAGAAGCTTAATCTCTCTTTCACATTATAGGCCTTCAAATACCAGAAGACAGCTATTATGCTTCTCCACCCCTCCACAATGAGTGCTTTTACTTGTCTTGAGTTTCCCAACTCACTAACTGTATAGTACACAGAATTGTTTACTCTCAGAGCAAAAATGGACCCAGAGACCATCTAATCCAACCCATTACCTGATGGACTCTAGAAAACCCTCAAACAAATGGTGATCTAGCTTTTGCTTGAAGGCTTCTAGTGAGGGTTGAAACCCCTCCCCTCCAAAGCCATTTATTCTGTCTTGCACAGTTCTTATTGCTAGGAAATTTCCCGTGTATGGTGCTTAAATCTACATATTTTCCATTACATTTATGAAAACCAGCTTGGCAAAATTTTAATCATCCTTTGTCCTTGGGAAAAGGTTCCAGATCAGAAAAATGAAACACTATAACCTTCCACCTGTTTGTAAATCAGGGCTTTGATTTAAAAAGAAAAAAAAAGACTTCTAGCCATCCCCCAACTTTCTACCCATCTGAATAATGTAGATCTCAAAGAATATCACTAAAACTTAAAAAATACATAGGGAAAAAAGAGTTCAGAAGGGGATACAAACAGAACTAGTATTACTACTGAATTAAATTTAATATACACTTAAGAACTGTACATCACAGTATTTGAGAGTTGGAAGGTACCTAACATCAAAGTCTTTATTGCTGTTCCTTGAACAGGACATTCCAGATTCTGACTCTGCATCTGTACTGGCTTTGATCCCCTGTGTCTGAAATGCTTTCCCTCCTCATCTCTGATTACTGACTTGACTGGTTTCCTTAAATCTCATCTCCTTTTGTGGGCCTTTCCCTCCCCTCCCCCTCCCCCCCACACCATGTCTTTTCTCTGAGATTATTTTGCATATGCATAATTGTTTGTGTGTCATCTCCTTAAGAGCAGGCACTATATTTTTTGCCTTTTTATTTAAAGTAGTCTCAGCACTTAGGGAAGTGGCTGACACATAGTAAATGCTTAATAAATGTTTTTTGGTTGACTGACACACTGATTGGCAAATAGCTGTCCATGGTTTGATATGCCATCCTCTTTTCTTTTCTTTGTATATTCAAATATTCATGCTCAGTAATGTTTGCTAAGTTTATAATAAAAAGAAAAATAATTCGGGTCTTCAGTGAATTGAGAAAAATGAGGGAAATTCAACTCCAATGGTCTATTTACTGAATCTGACAAAGAAATAGGACCAAGACTTTGTGGAACTTGCCAAGTGCCAAAGAACCAAGAAGGCATGTGGCTGACATTCACATAAAGGGGTCATCAGGCATTCAGGCGATGGAGAACTGTCCTCCTATGAATGCACCACTCTGTCCAGCCTGGCATTTAAAGCTCGATATCTGGCTCCAACCTACATTTCCAGTCTTATCTCTGTTACTCTCCTTTGCTTACTCTATGTTTCAACCAAACTATCCAACTAGCTGTTCCCCAAACTCAGTGTTCTATTTTCTGCTTCTCTGCCTTAGCAGAAGGCAGTCCCTCATGCCTATACACTTCCACCTTTTTTTTATACTTCTTTATCTTCTTCCAAGACTAAACTTAGTTCAGGAACCACTTATGGTTCCTCAATCCCCTCCCCTCCAGTTCTGAGTGTTTTTTAATCAATTCTCAAATTACCCTGTATTTACTTATCTACATACATGTTCTATCCTAGAGGATAATGTAAACTTCATGAGAGCAAATTTCTTGCATTTTGGGCTTCATTTATTTTTTTTAAAATGTAGTATGATGGTTCAGTTCCTCCAGTAGAGCATCTAGTCATTGGACAAAGATTTCATATCTAATATACAGCAATTAAACGCATGTTTGTAGCTTGTCTAAGAATAGTGGGGCAATTATCACCTCCATCTTGCTCCTTCTCTCTCTCTTTCTCTCTCTCTCTCTGTCTCTCTGTCTCTCTCTCTCTCTCTCTCTCTCCCTCCCGTTCTCCCTCCCTCCCTTCCTTCCTTCCTTCCTTCCTTCCTTCCTTCCTTCCTTCCTTCCTTCCTTCCTTCCTTCTTTTTTCTCCCTGGCTGGGAAGTACAGTGGTCACTTTCTGACCTGACCTCACTGTAACCAGCATGGAAGCTTTGGCCTGCTTTATTTCCAACCTGAGCTGTTTCACCTCTCCTTGGGCAGGCTGGTGTTACTCACCTTCCCTAAAACTTACCAATTGGTGCCAGATTTAGTGAGGACACCTGATGGGCTTTAGCCAATCGCCACTAAGAACTGAGTCCAAATGATTCCCCAGTTTCAGCCTTCCCAGTAACAGAAGATTGATGATAGGTGTGCACTCCCAGAACCAGTAATCTGTCCTCTCTCCCATTATTCTACCACTGAACTTACTTACGAAGTAAAAGTGGGCCACACTCAACTAATGCCCGTTTTGGAATTTTATGTTTCATGAGTAAAAGTAACAACAACGACAAAAACCAAACAGACTCAGAGTCTATTGAAGGAGCATCATTTACGGAAGATGGAAGTAAGGCCAGTAACTAAGAATTATTACTAAAGAGCTTCATGAATTCTTTGGAAACCCCATTTATGCACTGTACCTCAATACTGAAACTTCTTTGGCATTCTTCTGATATACCAGAAACAATTGGGAACAAATGGGACATTAACCACTCTCTGATCTCTGAGCAGACATTTCTGATTTTTTGATGTTAGATATTTGAGTGAATTTTAGATTTTAATTCAAAGAGAAGAGAGTAGGTTCTGATTATGCTTTACTGTTATGCTTAATGTCTTTAATGAACCAAGAACTGGAAGTATCCAACCTAGATACAGTGTTTGACAGTGTAAGCTTTCAATTCAGCATGAAGAACTTCATTTATCAATGGTGGTAACATTCTAATAACAGGAATCACTGACATCTCTGCTTCAGAAATTATGCCTTCAGATCCTAGTGGCCTCTGGCCCTATGTTTAGGCATAGCTAGTAGTGTTTGCTATACTCCAGGCTCAGATTTAGGGTCTACTTGAGCCTCTAGGAACATCCAGGGCAAAGTATTTGGGAAGAGGTATTACTCACTAACACCAGTGATATCACACTTTGTACAAGTGTTATGTGTATTTACATGTGAACGTGATGTTTCCCCAAAAGAATGTAAGCTCCTTGGGGTCAGGGACTATTTTTGGTTTTGTCTTTGTGTCCCTAGTACTTTGAACAATGTATGACATGGTAAGTGCTTAATAAATGTTTGTGGATTGAATTGAATGGAATAGAATGGATGGATTTTGTAAGAACAGTGTCAGGAGGTCTAGAGTAATGAGTAAGAATGAGTATAAATGCTATCTATGGGCAACTAAAAAGGCTTTTACAATTATTTGGGGGACAAGAGGAAAATGACAAAGAGCTGGGATATGCAATTTAGTCACTATCCAATAGAACAGCTAATAATGAAAGACTCACTGACAATCACAAAGTTTCTCAACTCCTATTTGCTTTTGTTTCTTTATTAAGGTTAATCTTTTACCTGGGAAGTATAGAACAGAAATATTTAACAAAGAATTGAAACTCAATAAATAATTAGTGACAGAGTATTATATATATATAAATATATATATATATATATATGTGTGTGTGTATGTGCATGTGTGTGCATGTGTATTTATATAAAACGTACTAACAGTATACACACATATGTGAATAAATGTATGTGTGCTTATTCACAAATTCATGCATTTTTCTATTTGTGTTTCTCTCTTCTCTCTTTCCTCTCTGTCTCTTTCTGTCTGTGTCTCTCTAAGGTGGGCAGGAGTTGGCCCCCACCAATTGGTTCGCCATCCCTCATCCCTAGTCTAGTAGATGAGATGACAGGAAGAGCAGATATTGAAGGAATGAGGTGTTAATGCATTAAGCAAAGTGCTACTTCTTTGTGAAGTGTGAAAGTATTCTTCCCAATGGAATTAGAGGGACAACTTATTATTGGCCAACAAAGACCAGGCATTTCCCTGGTGACCCTTAAAAATCAAGCTTTCCAGCTCTCAAAGACAAACCAGGGAGGAAGCACCTTTGTGGTGTGTGATCCCTGCATCTCTGTGAGAGGGATGGTGGGGAGGTGGGGAGAATATTTCTCTTTCCTTTCCTCTGTTGGTCATGGTTACAGTTGATTTAACTGTCAAGGAGGAGACGCCATATCCAGTTGTTGGAGAAAGAGAGAGACAGACAGAGAGAGAGAGAGAGAGAGAGAGAGAGAGAGAGAGAGAGAGAGAGAGAGAGAACAGAGACAGGGAGGTAAAGACAGAGACACAGAAAGACAGAGTCAAAAAGACAGAAGAGACAGAAACAGATAAGACAGACATGGAGTCAGACTAAAGGAATCAGCTTCAAAAGCATGACCTCTGATAGCAGACAAAAGAGATAATTATTCAAGGAAGAATTAGCACTTACAGATGTTAGCCTCTCTCAACATACTAAGTGTGTGCTGAGTAGCATGCATTTTTTTTCTCAATGAAATTAAATGAAAATCAGCAAAGGGCTATTTCACCACATCCTTCAGAAGCACATCCCTTTTTGTCTCGGCCCAAGTTTCCCCACCAATAACGTGAGTAGATTGGACTAGATGATCTCTAAATCTCATAAAACTCTACCAGTCTATAGGTCTATGAACTGTGGATGCTCAGGGCTATTTTCAAACCAAGGCTGGGAACATGGCAACAATAAGTGCTACAATTCAGTTCATAAACTTTGGAGGTTCAAGTTGGAAACGGAGAATGAAAAGCATGAGATTCTGTCTTCCTGTTACGAGACAGGTGCCTTTTCTTCAGGGAACTCTGGAGCCCATGATCTACTTTTCTACCTTCTCCAAACTAGGGATCAAATGAGGACTATACTATGCTTCAAAGAAAGCCTTCAGTCATGTTTTGCTAAAGGGAGGTGGAAACAAGGCACAGTGGGCTTGAGGGACTCCTGGCTAATCAAATCTCAAGTCCAAATTCATCACCAAACTCAATCTGGACACAACAGGCAACTAGGCCCAGCTGGTGAGAACAGCTGCAACAGAGCCCATGGGGTAAAATCAATATAATCAGAATGAATTTACACCTCAGGCTATTATACACCATTGACACATCACCAATGAATGCAGCAAATGCAGACTTTGCTGTCTCCCGGAAACACTTTCCACAGCCATACCACAAGCTGGGAGGACACCCAGGATTTCTTTTTAAAATCAACAAACAAAAAAAAAATAAATAAAGAGGCATTCCAGATGTAAATTGACAACATGATTCATTTATTCCAGAACTCAAAGTGTAGGAATCGTGCATCATAGAATGTTAGAAAATTGAATGGTAGAATACAGAATATATAAGCTGAAGGACCTTCTTACATAGAATGTTCAAAGATGGGTGATAATATTATTATTAGCTAGCATTTATGTAGATTTATGTGGCACTTTAAGATTTGTAAAGCACTTTATAAATGTTATTGATCCTCATTATTGATAACTGATAATTATCGACCCACATGACAACCATGTGAAGATGGATGCTATTTTACAGGTGAGAAAACTAAGACTGAGTTTGTCAGTCAATCAATAAATATTTATTAAGCACCTACCTAATGTAGTGTGTCTTCTCTCAAGGTACTCACAGTCTAATGGCAGAGATAACATGTAAACAACTCTGTACAAACAAGCTATACACAGGATAAATTAGAAATAAGCAATACAGGGAAGGCAATAGAATTAAGGCACTTGCCAAGGGTCACACCGCTACCAAGCATCTGAGGCAGAATCAAAGTTAGCACCTAGATGCTTCACTGAGCTGGAAGAGACTTTGGAGTATAGGCTATTATAATCTAGAACATGGAATGTTGGCACATAGATTATAGAGATAAAGGGATCTTCTGAGGAGCCATTTTTGTTCAATGGCCTCCTCTTAATGTTGTGGAAGGGGGAGTGATAGGGAAGGTAAACTAGTAGATAGAGACAAGGATTAAGTCAAACAAATCCCATTGAGTTCCTGCATCCTCAGGTTCCTCAAATGACTCTTTAGCTTGCATCTGGCTTGACAGGGATATTGACTGGAATTCTCTTTTTTATGTTGTAACACCAAACTTTGGAAAATAAGCTGCTCTCCTAAAATGTCTTCAAAAAAGTCCAATCTCAATTAGAGGACGATTTCTATTATGAATTTTAAAATGTATCAAAGAAGCGACATGTACCACAGTGTCCACGTGCCATGGAAAAAACCCTGGGAATAAGTCTACCCTGGCTCAGGCTCAGGTGTGTGTTCTAAAGCCAGATCCAACAGGAGCTGACTGTTAAATTGTCAGCATGAAATTTTCAGTGTGAGTATTAACACTTTGGAAATTGGCAAATACTGCAAAATCAGGGCTTGATTTATTGTTTTGTAGATCATCTAGACTCTAGAATTAAGGAAGTGCTGGAGGAATTGTTAATAATAATGCAAATTAAACTCAAAATTGTCATGCATTCATTACATGTTTCTGGACAGCCTGTTGTTAAACATTTACCAACAGGTCTGCCTATAAGTCTTACTCTTCCACTGGCTAGTTAATGTGACTGTGGTTAAGTTATTTAAGATTCCTGATCCTCAACTGCCACATCTAGAAAATTGAAGAGATTTGAATTAATTGACTTCTGTGATGCTTTCCTCAAAGGGTTAAATGACTTTTAAGTGACACATCAAAATTTTGTATTCACTAAGTTGAGACCTGTACTCATAAAGTCAACTGTAATCTTCTCGTAAATTTTCTGGTGATAGAGCCAAAAAAAGATTTAATTCTTCTTTTTGTTTTTCTACTGTAAGCAAGTCAAAAAATGTAGGGAAACACTGTAAAAACAGAGACCTTTGTCTTCCAAAATCTTTTCCTTCCCTTAAGCTACTCAACCCAGGAAGTTCCATAGTTCTCTCTCCATCCTGACTAATCAAACTATCTTCCAAATGAAGCGTTTGCCCCATGTTGTCAAACTTCTTTAAAGTATTAATAATATATAATTGAATATTATATGACTGAATATGTATAATTGATTATATAACTGAATATAATATATTGATAAATTTTACCAAACTGATCTTTCCCTCTCTTTTTTTTACTCTTCATTACAAAGCAGGTCTGGCTAGGTAGGAGAGGGAGAGAAATAAAGGGGATGAGGAAATAACATATATTAGTGTTAAACAAATAAAGCATGTACCCTAATCTAAGTATTTTCTCCCCAGAAGGCATTTTTAATAATAAAATGAAAAGCAAAAGATGTGGTCATTGAAATGAACTAAGTGCTTATTAGTGCCTGGTTGTTGCTGAAAGGTAATGGGGGAAGAGAGGAGTGGTTCAAAGGAAAAGAGAGAGACATTTTCTAACAAGCTCGAGGGAAGATGACTATATTGAAACTGGAAGCACATGACTAAAAATGTTGCTTACATCTTTGCCCTTCTGGATCAGGCTCTAGAATCAAAGAATTATGGGTAATGGTGGCTAGTAATGGAACAGACCTTAGACCATCATATTTAACTTCCTCATTTTAACACATGAGGAAAATGAGACCTAGGGAACTAAAATTATTTGCCCATTTTCATGTTGGAAGTTAGAAGTGAAACGGGGGCTAGAACTCCACTGTGCCATTGAATAAATGTATGTTGGGTAATGGAAGATGGCTAGTCAGCCTCTTCATTCCCCTTCCAGATTGGCATATATGCAGGTTTCCCACTGAAGCAATATGGCTATGGCTGTCCAATTTGCCAAAGATACCTGTGTCCTTCCTTGGAGGAGGAGAAATGCGCTTCTCATAATTTCATGCTCTACCTTGCTTCTCTCTCGACCCCATATCCATATTTGCCCCTATTCCTTGCTCAGGATTCACTGATTTGAAATGTGGCCCCTTTACTGTGGATGATCAAAAGACAACCTTCATAGGGCTTCCACTCGAGAGGTAGCCATTCCTGGGAAAGGTTCCCTTTACCACAAAGCCCATTTAGAATTTAGATTTGAATAGATTTGTGACTAAGAGAAGGATGATACAAGTGCTGTGGGATTTATTTGTCAGGCCTCAGAGCCCTCTTTGTGGTATGTTTCTAAACATGCCACATCAGCTGGCTTTCAGAACGTAATTCTTCCTAGTCATTTCTTCTAGTGACCTGGATTCAGGCCCTGGAGTATCCTGTGCTTGAATTTCCTCTGATGGACTTGATGATCCTGTGGATATCACTAACCACTCCTGAAACAGGGAATGGAATTGAGCAGGCCTGTGTGGAGTCTTCCTGGCTGCTTCCATCCTGATGTTATCTCACAGAAGAGAGACAGATTGATGAGAGGCTGGACAGGACAGTGGAAAGACTGCTGGACTTGGAGTCAAATGACTCTGGGTTCAAGCCTGGGCTCTACAAATGATTAATTGTTCAACCTTGGGCCAGTCTCTTAATTTCTTTGGCTTCACTTTCCTCTTCTATAAAATGAGGTTAGAGATGCTCACCCCATCTGCCTCACAGGAGCAAAGGAGAGCATGTTTATAAAGTGCTTTGTAACCATAAAGACCTATATGGATTCAGTACTCTTTGTGAAATTGCAGGTCACTAAAATATTCTGAATACTTTCTCCTCCTCTTCCTCTTCTTTCTCTTCTCCTCCTTCCCTTCTTTCTCCTGTTCCTCTTTCTCCTCTTTTTCTTCTTTCTCCTTATCCTCCTTTTCTTTCTCCTGTTTCTCTTTTTCTTCTTCCTCCTCCTCCTCCCCTTTCTCTTGTTATTCTTTCTTCTCCTCTTTTTCTTTCTTCTCCTCATTCTCCTCTTCCTCTCCCTTCTCCTCCTTCTTCTTTTAATTTGAAATTTTAATCCATTGGGATTTAAAATTTTATTTTTAAAATAGTAAAGTATAAGGATGCCTAATGCAGCCCATTTTCTGATCCTATGTACCTTTGTGACCTCATGTAATGTGAAAGTGGCAACCTTCTGGTACCTCAATTTTTCTTGTGGTGATGGACTCAATATTTTCCATATCTCAATATATCATGTTGGATCCCATCGCCTTTTTCATGACATCTTTCATGCTGCTTTTGCATTCAGTTTAGCATTGCTGATATATGTTGCAGACATTTTTATGCTTTTCATTGGCCATTGGGTAATCTCAAATTTTTGTTCAATTCAGTTCTCTAATGAAGTTGAATATTGCCTTCTCCAATCTGTATAAGTGATCTATGGCTTCCTATAAATCCTGCACAGGGCACTCAGCTAATGAAGACCTCTCTCCAGGTTTTTTGACATTGTGTGGGTACCAAATGCAAAGAACTGTCTGTTATCCCTTGTTTCCAGTGATAATGCTTGACATTTATTAAACATTATTAACATTATAAATAGTTATTAAACATTATTAAGCATTTATTAAACACATTATGTTTCAGGCATTGTGTCAGTAGGCACTAAGTATACAAAAATAAAAGTTAAACATTCCCTGCCTTCAAGGAGTTTACAATCTATCCAGAAGAGGCAATGAGTATCTATATAGGTATATAAAAAGAGATGAAAACCAATACACAAGGTTATGTGCAGCAGGGGAAAAGTGCTGATTCCTGGGGAGGGGGGATCAAGGAAGGTTTTCTGTAGGAAATGGTGCTTGAATTTAGCCTTGAAAGAGAACAGGGGTAGGGAACCTGAGGCCTTGAGGTCACATGTGGCCCTCTAGGTCCTCAAGTGCAGCCCTTTGACTGAATCTAAACTTCGCAGAACAAATCCCCTTAATAAAATGATTTGTTCTGTAAAACTTGGACTCAGTCAAAAGGTTGCACCTGAGAACCTAGAAGGCCACATGTGGTCTCGAGGCTTCAGGTTCCCCACCCTGGACTAGGGATTCTAAGACACAGAGATGAGAAGAGAATACATGACAACATGGGGACACATTCCAGCCAATGCCAGGCATTAAGACAGGAGATGGAGTTCTGTGTGGGGGGAGTAGTAAGAAGGCCCTTTCGGCCGAACTATGGAGTGTGAAGGGCTGAAATAATAATAAATAAATAATTATAAAACTGGAGATTATGATGATCCATGATTTGTAGTCAGCCATTATCACTGGAAGTAAGGGACAATAGACAGCTCTTTGTATTGGTACCAGGCAATGTCAAGAAGCCTAGAGAAAGGTCCTCATTAGGTGAGTCCCCTGTGCAGGATTTATGGGAAGCCATAGATAAGAGTTGTACAGATTGAGAAGGCAGGATTCAACTTCATTAGAGGAAGTAGCTATGCCCATGAGATCACAGGTCCATCGAAGTATTAAAGGGAAACTAGGAGGCTGCTCAGACTTTGTTGACACAGCCAAAATGAAGATAAGGATTGAGATAACTATACAGATAACCTCAGTCTGGTTTGCCTTAAATTTCCAAGGATAAGTCCAGTAAACTTTCAGTCTGAAGTAGTCAGATAATTACTATAGTGTGTTGCTTACTTGGGCCTCCCCAAGTCAGAAATACCACACTTCCAGGACATTCGACAACGCAGCCCTTGCTGCACATTTTATTGTCCCAGTTGCAAGAAGAGCTTCGAAACCATAACGTAGCACAATTTGGTGACAATTCAACACGCAAATGATGATTGTTGCTTTAATAACATCTTAAAGGCTGGGCAACCTGAACAGGAAACCAAAAATATAATTACATCTTTTTCCTTTGGTCCAGCTGCAACTTTTCATCAACAAATGTACTTTGTCTCTTCTTCATGTGTCTGTTTCCTAGTTGTGGGCTATACAATTTTCCTAATCAGTGTTAGACATGAAAAAAGGAAGGAGGAGGTAGACAAATCATTGACTCTATTCATTTTGTGTGCCTACAAAAGTGAGAAACTTGTCATAGAATTGTGGAAAGTGGAGGAATCAAAGAAATCATTCAGTCCACTGGTTCTCAAATATTTTGATGTCAGGACCCCTTTATATTCTTAAAAATTATTGAAGATCCTCTCTCCCACCAAGAACTTTTGTTTGTATAGGTTATATTTATTAACATTAACCATGTTAGAAATTAAAACATCCTAATATTATTATGAAAATAGTTTTGTTCTTTGTGGACCTCCTGAAAAGGTATCAGGGATGACTAGGATCTTTGGACAAACACTTTGAAAATGCTTTATCTGGAACATAATCCCTTATGTTCTAGAGGAGGAAATTCTGGCCCAAAGAGTAGAAGAAACTTGTCTAAGCTCGCATGGACATTTGAGGGAGGGGATCACTCCCTTTTCCTCTTGCCACTAAAGCAAGTGGCAATGCCATTTATCATTAGGACAGCCACAGTTCTAAAAGATAGTTATACTCTCCTTGACCAGGCTGATATTGATCTGACAGCTTATTCAGCCAGGCTGCATGATGTAGCACTAGAGAGATAACCCTGGATTTGAAGCTAAAGACCTGGGTTTGAACCTGGCTTTTCCACTTGCTACCTGGGTGATCTTGTGAGAGTCATCTAACTTCTTCTATGGGCCTCGGGATCTTCAATTGTTAAATGAGGGAGCTGAACTTTGTATGATTTCTAAGGAAATTTCCAATTCTAGTCCAGTAATCTGAAGCCAACAAGAACACTGGAAATACCTGGGTCCCACAGTCAGCACAACACAGATGGCTAAGAATGATCAGAAGTGTGGAGTCAATGGGAGGTGGGGATGTGTGTACCTAAAATCATACCAACAATCCAATTCCCTCCAATTCCACTGACTCTGTTAGTAGCAATAGACTCCACTGGATTCTGATAACCACTATGGCCTTTTCATTTCTTGATTGGGAAGGTCAATTAATCTCTCAGTCCAAGTTTTCTCATCCTTTCCTGGCTGTGCTCGTGACTCTCTGGCTTTTCTCTACCATGCTCCCAGTTTTGGTACATTCGCCTCTCCATATATCCTTGGGGCAGCAAGGTGGCACAGTGGATAGAGTTCAGAAGACCAGAGTTCAAATCCAACTTCAGACACTTACTATCTGTGTGACCCTAGGCAAGTTACGTAACTTCTATTTGCCTCAGTTTCCTCATCTGTAAACTGGGCATAATAATAGCACCTACCTTCCTGAGTTATAATGAGGATCAAATGAGATAATATTTGTAAAATAGTTAACATGGTACTTGGCACACAGTATTATCTTTATCATCCCTTTCCCTTTACAGCTCCCTGTTTATGTTGTGAGGATCAAATAAGAGAATATTTGTAAAAATCCTTAGCGCAGTGCCTGGAACATAGTACATGCTTAATAAAAGCCTGTTTCCTTTCTTAATAAATTCTTATTGTTGGTGGAAAATGGGGGACAATACCTAGAGCAGCTACTTGCCCTCCCCCAATCCCTTGAGTATTTGTGAGGTTCAAATAATGAGATATGTATGTATGAGATAATGTATGTAAAGCATTTTATGAATCTCAAAATGCTATGTAAATGTCAGTTGTTATTAAGATCATTGTTTGGTGGTGTGGCAAATAGAGTAAGGAAGAGCAAAGTTCAAATCTGAGGCATGATGGAGAAGGAAATCCAGACATTCAGTAGCAGAGCCCAGAGAGCAATGAAGGAGTAGACATGATTGACTAAGACCTTCCTTAAAATGGAGTTCCTGGGAGGAACTGACCAATCAGAGGAAGGGTCTGCAGAGGCGGAAGGATCTTCTAATATGAGAAGGCTGCAGGAGAAGAGCGATCTTCCAGGGTGAGAACATCGTTGAAGACATGATAGAGATCCCCCTCTGAGGCAAGGACCTTACATGGTCAGAATGTCCCAGGAGCTCCCCTCTCTTCAGAGGTCCTTCCTCAGTCATTAGTTCTGTAAATGGAAAATCTCCCAATATTTTGCTCTGATTGGATAGAGCCTTTGTGTGTTTGGGAAACCGGACATTATGATACAACTATATGGTGTACTTCATTGCTAACTTTAAAGTTGGTCAGCTTTTGCCAAAATAAACCAAAGTCTTCTCTGATGTGACAAATAGACAAATAGATGCTATTTCTATAGTGCTCTCGGGTTTGTAAAGCTCTTTCTTCACAACAAACCCATGACGTAGCCAATGTGGGTATTATAATGAGCATTTTACAGATGAGGAAACTGAAAATCAGAGAAATTAAGTGACCTGATCATTCAGGATCCCGCAGCCACTCTCAAAGCCATGATAGGACCCAAGTATGGTCCTGACTTCAAGTCTTTGTCTCTTTCTCTCTGTGTCTTGGTCTGTATCTGTGTCTTTGTTTCTGTCTCTGTATTTGTCTCTCTGGATCTCTGTCTCTGATGCCCTCTTCTCTACCCTCTCCCTTTGCAGTGTGGTATACTATACTGGAAAAAGTACATCAGGAAAACCTAGGTTCAAATCCCACTCTTCACAATTATTCAATGTCTGACCATGGGCAGGTTCCTTTAATTCTTAAAGGTAGAGCCAATATCTGGAGTACCTGCCTCCTATTGTTATTATGAGGCTTAAATAAGAAAACATATGCAAGTGCCTTTAAAAACTTAAAATGCTATATATATGAGTTATTATTATTACAAGCTGACTTTTGCAAGCTATTTGTTTATACATGTATTTAGCTAATGTGTGTGTTTGTAAATTACTCATTATGTAAATTGCCTGACTAGAGAAGGCAAGATCTGTTAGGATGTGGTTAACTTAAAATTGTTTTGTGCGACTTGCAAAACAATACAATCATAAAGAAATTCCTAAGAGAGAGTGTCTGATGAAGGTAAGTTTTGTTTTTGTTCTTAAATAATAACCAGCCCTTAATACAGTAATTTCCCATAGCAGTACATTGATTTATTTGGAGTGAGGAGGGGTTTCTATGTCCTTGTGAGCTGGCACATTGTCGCCTTTGATATTAGGATGCCTCGCTTCAAACCAATATCTGTCAATGGGGTTTCAAAGCAGCAGCAGAGGCTGGGGTGGGGAGGGGAGAGCCAGGGGAGGCATTGTCATTCTCATGAATGGGGTGACCAAAGATTGCAGAGAAGTCATTTACTTTTCAAGGAGCTACAAAACAAAAGGAATTTGGGAATAAAACTGGCTCTGTCGCTGAATTCTTTTGCATCTTGAAGGATTGAGGAGCCTTTTAAAATCCTTTCAAGCAGAATGTAGCCAAAGCCCCCTTGTGACCTCATGTCCTTTTCTTTGTCCTGCCAACCTACATTAGTTACCCAAGTCATCATTTCTCTCCATTATCCACCTTCCATTTACATCTTACCATCTCCACTGCCACCTCTCTACTCATGCTCTCATTACCTTTGTTCAGGATTGCTTCAATAGTCCCCTAAAATTGGTGTCTCTGGTTTGAATCTTTCCCCCATGGTACACATCTATAGGCACATGGGTCTTTCCGATTCTCAGGTCTGATCATATGACTCTTCTGCTCACAAACCTTAATTGGCTCCCCTTTTCACTTACCAAATAAAATACTAACTCCTCAGTTGGCTTCAGAGCCACAATCTTGTTTTAACCTACTTTTCCAGCTTAACCTCACATTTTTCCAGTCAAAAATTGATGACTTCTCCATGGTACAATGGAAAGAGTGCATGATTTGGTAATGGAGATTCTGGGCTCTTCCATTAGCTACTTATATGACTTTGGGCCAGTCACTTAACTGCTCTGGGCCTCAGTTTCCTCATCTGCAAAATGAAGGGGTAGGACTAGATAACCTCTGAATTCTCTTCCAACTTTACATCTAGTATAATCCCCTTATTACATCCTTCATTTCTGCCTCTATGACCAGGATGATTGCAATGGGAAAGCAGCTGAGCAAGGAGGAAGGAGGCAGGTCTAGTGTGTCATGTTGCAGTAAAAAGATGTTATCTTGGGTAGAGACCTTGTGCATTATTTGCCCAAAACCTTGTGCTATTACCTCTATTATACATGACCTGCTCTACGCTGATCCAACCCTCAGCTTTGACCTGTATTTCCTGATTCCTGCTTATACCTCCAGATTTGCTGACACCCATACTTGGTTGAATTATTTGCAATCATAGTTTGCAACATACCTTTTTCCTACTAAGCATATTCTCTTCCTCTAGGCCTTAATCATTAATTGCCCATAATTATCAGTCCCATTCCTTTAGGGTGTAAGCAGGGAGCAGGCATTCTGTCCTTTTGCTTACAGAGTTTATGTCTCTTTCCCTCTATCTTCCCCTATTGACATTCTATCTATCCTTCAAGGCCCAGATAAAATATAGCCTGCTCAAGAAAGCCTTGCCTTTTTTTTTTTACCAGCTGGAAATGATTTTTCCCATATCTACTTTATATTCAAGTCTTGTACACATTTAGTATCTAATTTGCATTACATTTGTCTATGAACTAGATTGTAAACTCTTTCTGGTCAGAATCATTCTCCAACATATCGATCCCCTTTCTGCACACTACAGTCTGGCCAAACTGGTCTCCTTTCTGAGGCTCACGTGGGGTGGATCTGCTCTTACCTTCCTTGTTTTTGCCTGCCTGTCCCCACTACCTAGAAGGTGCCCTATACTCACCTCTGTTAGTTTCTTAGGCTCACCTCAAGCACCGATCGATCAATGAGCATTTATTAAGGAACTGCTCAGTATGTACCAGGCACTGAGCTAGGTAATAGGGATGCAAAGACAAAAGGAATGCAATCTCTGGGGTCGAGGAGTCTAGAATTAAATGGTTGAATTCTAATCTTTAACATGAAGATTTTCTACTAATTCTTTTTTTTTTTTTTGCTTTTTGGCAGGGCAATTGGGGTTCAGTGACTTGCCCAAGGTCACACAGCTAATACATGTGTCAAGTATCTAAGGCTGGATTTGAACTCAGGTCCTCCTGACTCCAGGACCTGTGCTCCACTCACTGAGCCACCTAGCTGCCCTAATATGAAGATTTTCTTTATCTTTTCAGGGTTCCAACCCCCTTTCCCCCAAATCACTTTGTATCTACTTGTTGCCTTTCTAGACTACACTGTAAATCCTCAGACTGAGGGCAACTTTCACATTTGTCTGTGTGCTCAGTGCCTAGCAAAATGCCTGGCACATAGTAGACACTTAATAGATGCTTGTTGATTGACTATGTATCTTTGTATAGGCTCAGTGTTCCTTATACGGTCATTTAACTGTTGTAAAATGAAAGTTGGTTCTTTCCCTTTGTCCTCTCATGCCTCAGGCATAAACATTGTTTGATCTATTCAAATCTGCCTTTAGTCTGCAGAAAGCCTGGCTCCAGTGTACTAGGATTCAATAATCCTGACCTCTCTAAAGAGAGAACCCTTATTAGCATTTTTCCCTGTACCTGCATAGCACTGGGATAGATCTCTGGACAAAAACAACCCCCTTCCCCCTACCAAAAAAAAAAAAAGATGAACCCTAAGACAACTACTGCCTTTTCACTAAAACAAAAATAAACTCCCCTATGAAGAGGTAAGAGGTGACAGAACTCTGGAAGGGATATTCATTTAAAGGGCCCCTGAAAATAACAAGGACCAGAGCCAGGTAGGGAAGGAGCCATGAAGGTGTAATGATGATGATGGTTAACACAGACCCTGAAGGCTAGCAAAGTGCTTTACAGATATTATCTCACCTGATCTTCAGAGCAACCCTGGGAAGTAGGTACTATAATTATCGCCATTTTATACATGAGAACACTGAGGCAAAGAGAGGATAAGTGACTTGCTCAGATCCATACTGCTAGTCATGGTCAAGTAGTCCTAACTCCAAGACCACTGCTCCAACCACTATTTACCTAGCTGCTTCTGGATGCATTCGTTGAGGAACAATTTTAACAAGCGACTTTTTAATAAGGGTCACTTTTAATGAGATTTTTAATGAAGACATTCTTTTGTGTGTGGGGGCGGGGCGGGTAGGGATATGAACTATGATTTCATCTTTATGGGTAACTCTTGGTGTGGAAACCAATACAAATAGGCAACTCTTCTGCAATTCAGAGTCTTGGAGAATTGCTTGGGATGCTGAAAAGTTAAATGACTTTTCCTAAGGTTGCATAACTAGTACATGTCAGAGGACAGGCTTGAACCCAAGCCTTCCTTTCCCTAAATGCAACCATTTGTCCATGTTGCCATGTTTTTTCATGCCAAAAATTCTGGCTCTCTATGCCTTGGAGGTTTTTTTAAATTGCATATTTATTTTACTTTTTATTAATATATTATATTTGTCATATGAGTGATTGACATGTATTACACGGTTTGACTGGCCCCACTTTCTCAGAGTGTATTAACTTTTACCACCAAGGTTCTCTGAACAGGAAGAGGAGGAGGTGGTATGTATTTGGCTTGGGGACAATCTCTCTTCTCTGTGACTGGCTCCTGCATCAATTTGCTGTGCCTCCCTCTTCATTTTAGAGGCTCTGTGACCAGCACCTCAGTTCCATTTAACCACTACAGAGATATTTACCTCCAACACTTCCCTGGACCATAATTCTATTTTTACCACTTCGGTCTCTAAGAAAAGAGGGAGGGGAATTAGACTCACAGTTTAGCTTACATGCCATTAGTCCCCCTGAGTTCAAGTGCAATGCTGGCAGTGGGCTTCCGCCCAGTCCCATCAGGACATAGCTGCTGAGCTACTCTCATTCCTGGATTCCAAGATCCCTGTGACTCCCATTCCTGTTCCAGACTGGAGACTTAACTCCTAATACCAAGAATAGTAAAGAGCATACAAAAAGGCTAGAGACCTAGGTTCATTTCTCTGGGCCACATGGCCTAAGCAGTGGAGGATGGGGCTCTCAGGTCCTCCTCTCCTATTACATGGTATGAGTGACGGAGGTCTTCACTCTCAAAGGTAATAGAACACAAGTCCCTGCCATTGCTGAGTTGGGCTGGTATAAAGACCATTGTGTTTATCCTTCATTCTCAAAGAGGACCATGACATCGAGGAAATGATGACATGACTTGCCTTTGACTGATTTGAGTGAGGGAGGGGTGTGCAAGGTCACCAGCCTCACTTTCTCCTCCAGAGCCATGTGGGTTCACTGGCCTGATATTCACCAGGATGACTGGAGATGGCCCATGATGCAATGGGAGACCCTGGCCCTTTTAGGCTAAGGTCTTTTCAGGTTCTCACTTTGAGTGAGGTAATACCCATTTGGCAAAGAAGTTAATCAAGGGATGGACCCTTTAATCAAAATTCAGGGAAAAAAAAATCAAACTGGGAGGGGAAGACCCTCAGGGTTCTTGTTCAAAAAAGAAACAGTTACTATTTAGTATTTGCATTCATTCTGTGCTAGGAGGGCAGGGACCTATTGTCTAATGTATGAGCTCCAGAGAGAATTGGGTTTAAGGCTTGGTTTTTGAGAAAGAAATCTGGCTTCTAAACCCAAAGTTAAGGAGGCAGCCTTCAGCCATTGAATGTATCTTCCTTTGGTCAGAGCCCTGAAAGGAGGGAGAAGAAGAGGGAGAGGGGGAGGGGAAGGTAGAGGGGGAGCGGTGGGGGGAGGTTGCATACAGCCAATAAAAAGAGGCTACTCCCAGCCACATGGGAGGCCAATAGAGCATGTTTCAGTCCTCCAGTTTCTTAAAAGCAGTTTCCTAGCATCTTCTGCTATATGAAGTCATCTGTGATGATTAAAAAATTCAGGAGACATAGTTTCTGGGTAATAATTTTATTAATAATGCTAGCATATTATTAATAAAAACATCAGTGACACTCTCGAATGCCAGACACTTCATGGAACCCACTCAACTCTTATATATGCCCTTGGCAGGGTGGGTTTTCCCGAGGGTGGCAGTCACGCTGATTGGCTAACTAGTCATGAGAGAGAATGAATATTATAATGAGAGGTGGACCTATTCTAATGATGGGCTAGGGGAAGCGATTTTGATCATGCCATTTATTTCCAAATCACCCCCAGCCTTGGGCAATTTAATCAAAGAATTTACCTCCACCAAGACCTGAGTAGAGCACAATGGATTTTCCCACTTGAGTGGGATCTGAACAAGATTAAGAAAGTTAAACCAATCTCATTATCAGCAATCCTGATCAAGACTGAACAACCTACAGGCTTCTGAAAAAAAAAATCCTGGTCCTAATTCAATAATTGGTTATTAACATAAGAGAGAAATAATAATTTCTCCCACATCTTAGGTAGTCTGGGCATTACCTCAACTCCCCATTACACATATGTTACAGGGAAGACTTCCTCTGATGGGTAGTACCACAGAAAAGGCATAATTTTGCCTATGGCACACAAATGTCTAGATTCTGATTAGGACTATTCCCTCCCAGACTGACTGGAGCTAAACAAAATAAAACAAAACCAACTTGCCCAAGGTGATACTAATTTTTTCCCTTTTTTTCTGTCTTCCTAATGCCCCCAGCAAAATTAAAAAAGAAACCAATTAAAATATTGAAAGAAAGGGTAATTTTTTCCTCATTCAGAGTCATGTACCCCAGTTTAAGAACATCTCAACTACAGGGAACTATTATTCTGAGCTTGATTCTAACCAATAAGGAAGGACTAACTATATGCTAGACAAGAAATATTGGATATTGTTTAAGGAAATGAGCAATCCACTTTCAAGTTCATGACAGATGATGAGGGAAAAAACAGGAAAGTCTGATATGGATCCTAGATTTTAAGAGAGCAAGTTTCAAAGAGGTCAAAGGATATATAATACCCCATGGTCTAGATTTCTATAAGAAATACAGCCTGAGAGGGAAGGGATACTCCTGAAATCAGGGTTCTAATGGCATCAAAGCAAGTGATGCTGATGGGGAAGCACTGGGAGCTGTGGGTGTTTGGGGAGTTCATCCATCAGCTTAGATTTTGAAATATGTTTACATAAGATGGAAGTAAGGCCTGAAAAGTAGGATCAGGCAACTGAAGTTGAATACAGTGTAATAGCTTTTCCTATTAAGAATATTATCAGGAGTATTAAAGTTGAGAATGAACTGAGACTGGTATTCGTCCTCAGTTGCCTAGCCCTACTTTCCAGGTCCTTCTTCCATCATTACCAACTCTCTATTGGATAACTCTTCCTAGATGTTCTGGAGGCATTTCAACCTCAACAAGACCAAAATGGAGCTTGTTCTCCCTAAACCTGACCCTCCTTCAAACTCCTCCCTCTTTTTTCCGTTGAGAGCACCATCATCCTCCCGGTTATTCAGGTTTGTCATCCTGATTTCTTCCTTATCTCTACTCTTTTTTTAATCTTCCCATCCAATCACCTACTAACCCTCATAGAATATACAAGCTTGGATGAATGATTAAAAGCATCAAGCTCTCATGCTGTGCTTCACTTGTGGAAAGTTGGAGGCTCCCAAAGACGGAGACAAGGAGGGACAGTATTCCCGGTAGGGAGGACAATGTGTGCAAAGGGAAGGAGGCAAGTGCTGCATTCTTTTCTAGGCTGTCATAGATCTTTTCACAGTCAGACTTCTAGGAGAAACAAACAAAGGAACCTGTCCATACCTTTGTCTCCACTTTATCTCGTCTCAATTATTTTTCAAAGCCTTGCAACATGGCTACTATCTCTCTCTCCAAGGTTACTAAATATCTCTTGGTTGCTAAATCCAAGGCCTTTTCTCATTAGTCATCCTTCCTGACCTCTCTGCAGTATTTGACACTATAGGCAATCCTTCTCCTCTTGGGTATCTCTCTTTGGTTTTATATGACACTGCTCTTTCCTGGTCCTCCTCCCAATCGCCTGGTTGATCCTTCTCAGTTTCCTTTGCTGGATCATAGACCATGGATCATCATGTCCCACACTTAAAGTTTGGGTTTCCTCAGGGCTCTATTCTGTGCTCTCTTCTATAATTTTTCCCATGTTTTGATCAAATCCTCTGGTTTTATCACATATATACATGTATGGTTCCATTATCTATCTATCTATCTATATATTTATCTATTTATCTATCTTCTTTCTATCTACTGCTTTCATTGTCTCTTCTGAGTTCTAATCCTATATCACTAGCTGCCCGTTGAACAGTTGAACATTTCCCATTATATGTCTTTTAGGAGTCACGAAGATAAGAGAAAGCAATAAACATTTATTAGGGGCCTACTATTTGCTAGGCATTATACTAAGGGTTTTATAAAATCTCATTTGATCCCCACAATAATCCCTAGGAGGTAGGTGCTGTTAGTGTCCACATTTTATAGTTGCAGAAACTGAAACAAACAGATATTAAGCGACATGTCCACTGTTACACTGTCATTTTAGTGTCTGAGGCTAGATTTGAACTCAGGTCTCTCTGACTCCAGGCCCAGAGCTATATCCACTGTGCCATCTAGCTGTCTAGGCATCTCAGACTCAATGTCTAAAACAGAACTCATTCTCTTCCCTTCCAAATCCATTACCCTTTGTAATTTCTTTATATCTATGGGGGGGGGGGCAGTACTGCCATGCTTTATATCACCCAGGTTCACATCCTTGGAGCAATCTTCTCTTAACTACTCCCCTCCCTCCATATCCAATCAGTTGCCAAGCCTTGTCACCTCCCCCTCCACAGTCTTTCTCACAACTGTGCCTTTCTTCATATTTACACACTCACACACCCTAGTTTGAGCCTTCATCGTTTCTAACCTGAACCGTGCTTTCAGTATCTCTCTTCTCTAATCTATCCTCTGCATAGCTGCCAAATTGATATTCTTAAAGCATAGGTCTGATGGTGACACTTGAGAAGCTTTAGAGACACCCTATTATCTCTACAATAAAATTCATACTCTTCTGTTTGATATTTAAACTCCTTTAAATCTGACTCTAACCTATCTTTCCAAACCGATTACATGTTACTCCTTCTCTTATACTTTCCGGTCCTGTCAAACTAACCTACTTGGTATTCCATACACATAGCATTCCCTCTTCAATCTCTGTGCCTTTTCCTAGTTCTGGAATGCTTTTTCTCCTTACCTCTGGCTCTTAGAATCCTTAGCCTCGGCCTCTTTTAAGGATCATCCCAAGTGCTACCTTCTACAAGTCTTTGCTGATTCTACTAGCTCTCCTAGATCCGACCAGTCTCCTCCCTCCCCCCTCCACAAAAGCAACAAACTTACTTTATATTTACTTTGCATGTATTTTATATTTATTAGTCTGTGTACAGTTGTCTCTCACTCCCTTAGAATGTAAGTTCTTTAAGGGAACGTACTGTTTGTTTTTGATTTTTGTCTTTGAACCCTCAGTCCCAGACCCAATGCTTTATATTTAGTTGGCACTTGATAAATGTTTACTGAATGAATGAAATTCATGACTGATATCACCCAGGACATCGAGTTACGAAAAAATGTCCACAAAGGGGAGAAATAAGAAAAGAAGCAAGCAAGCAAACAAAAACTTGGGGCTCTGGCTCCTAGATGTGTGCTCAATGAAGAAGGTAAAAAATGAAAATCATGTCCATTTCTCTTCAGAAGCAAGAGCTTTTAAAAAATTCAAAGCCGCATTTGTTTTATAGACACCAGAGGTCATGTTAGCCTTTATCAAAGGGAGGATAATGGAGATAATATTTGTGGGATGTAGTTAGGAACCAGTAAATTTAAGAAAGTATTTTATCCCTTCAGGCCTTTGGTGTCTATTTGTGTTCCTGGTATCGGTTATTTTTCATAAGCTGATGTGTTTGAGGAAGAAGATACGAGGATTAGGACAAAAACTGAGAGCAGTTTTGTGGCCTTCTCCAAACAAACAGTTGTACCAGAATGGCCTAAAACCATCCACCCAGGAAACAATTTGCAATTTGAATGGAGATCACTATCATTCCAAGCTGAACTGTTGGAGGGCAACTGACTTAGTCCATCTACAGTATAGACAGCGAGAAGAGTTTCTGTTAAGCAAAAGATTCAACTTACTCCTTGATCATATGTTTACTAGCTGTTTATAGCCAAGCCTATGCTACTGCACAGCTGATTTCTCTAAAGTGAAGGGAATATTAACATAGCTGAGGCTGAGTTAGTGAGTGCTTCATAATCTAGTAGAATGTAAGGTTCTTGAAAGTAAGGGAGGGATTGTTTCTCCCTCTCTCTCTCTCTCTCTCTTCCTTCCTCTCTCTCCCTCTCTCCCTCTTGCCCCTCTTTCTCTCTCTCCTTTTTTCTATATATCTTTCTTTTTTCTCTTTGTTTTCTTTCCTTCCTTCCTCCCTCCCTTCCTTCCTACCTTCTTTCTTTCCTTCTTTCCTTCCTTTACTTCCCTCCTTCCTCTCTCTTTCTCTTTTTTTCTTTCCTCCCACCTTTCTACTTCTGACTTAAAGGACTATATCAAGTAGAAAAAACTGCAGGAACTCTTTTTCCTGGTTTGATGTCCTTGCTCTCAGTTTCTCAAATGATGTTCTAGGACTTTCATAGTTTGGCTTCTATAACTGACTCCAATGTACACAAGCGTGTGTGTGTGTGTGTGTGTGTGTGTGCGCGCGCGCGCGCGTGAATGAAACAGTTAAATAAAAGATAGTCTCAGAGGGAGGAGGGCATTAGCATTTGGAAGATCAGGAAAGTCTTCATGCAGAAGATGGTGCCTGAACTGCATATTACAGAAAGATAGGAACTCTTATAAGATGGAGTTAAGGAGGAAGCACATTCCAGACATGTAAAATGGCCAATGAAAAGGCATGGATGTGGGACACGTAGTATCCTAAGTGAGAAAAAGTGAGAAAGCCGGTTTGGCTAGATCAAAGTGTGGGAGATAGAATAATGTCCAAGAAGACTGGAAAGGTATGTTGGGGCCAGATTCTGTAAGGCTTTAAAAAGAAAAGAGAAGAATTTATATTTGGTCCTAGAGGTAATAGGAAGCCACTGGAGTTGATTAAGTAGGGGTCAAAGTATATGGCCAAATCTGTTATATTTTTTAAAAAATTGCTTTTATTGAAAAATTTTTTTTTGCTTTTACAGTGCCTATATTTCCATGGTCTCCTTGTGTGTTTAAGCCTATGTAACCTCTAGATCAAAGGATACAGACATTTTAGTCACTTTATTTACAGAATTCTAAATTGTTTTCCAAAATAGTTGTATTAATTCATAGCTTCTTCCAAAATGCACTTGCGTGTCTTTCTTTCCACAATCCCTTCAACAGTGACTGTTCGCAACATTTGTCATCTTTGCCAATTTGCTGGATGTTAGGTGAAACCTCAGGGCTTTTTTGATTTCTCTCTCTCTTTCTCTCTCTTTTAGTGATTGGCACTTTCTACTATATGGTTGTTAATAGTTTGCAATTGTTCTTTTGAGATCTATTTATTCATAGCCTTTGACCACTTATTTTTTAATTCTTTTGATTACTCATCTAGACTTCTGTGTTTAATGACAATTACCTTGGAAGCAATATGTAGGAGGGACTCAAGGGTTGAGACACTTAAGGCAGCAAGACCAGTTAGGAGGTTGTTGACAATAATCTAGGAGTTGAAAGACTCAATAAATAATAGTAGCTCCTATTTGTTTTAAAATTAAATTTATTTTTTATTATCATTTATTTTCTCTTTGTCCCATATCCTTCTCCCACTGGGGTTGTTGTGGTTTGGGGTACTGGGAACCCTGAAATGTAAGGGTACGGGGCAAGTCTGCCTCAAAAGAATTCAACTACTCAAGCCTTCTTTCAGTCAGAGTGGCGAGGTTTTATGATAACACCGGAATGTCAGGCAAGATTCCTAGTAAATCTGCAGTATTGTATCACCAATAAGAGCTGGCAGAGTTCCTAGTGAGTCTGCTATTGTGACACCAATAGGAACTGTGAGGTTCTAAAAGAGTCTGTGCAATTTAATGGTAGTAAGATTGGTACTTATACACAAAATAAGACAGTGAGAAGATCTAGATGGGATTAAAGAGTGGTAACTGGCCTAGGGTGGGCCAGGGGCAGACAACAAAAGGAGTTAAGTGGTAAGAGAGCCACAGTGAAAGGGCAGTTAAAAGAATTATTGAGTATCTAGGTAGGTTGGGATGGGCCAGATGCCTTAGACAAAATGCCAGGGACTGAGTTGCTGAAATGTATGGGGAAGTTCAGAGTCCAGGTCTCATCACCACATCAGGGTGAGGTGGAAGTGGGAACTACCCTCATAATAATTATATACAGTCAGAACAAATTCTTAAATTGGCCAGGTCCATTCCGTGCATTTAGTATATCACAGCTCTGTCAGGGGATGGCCAACATTCTTTATCTTTGGTCTTTTGGTTACGATGGTTGGCCATTGCATTGATCAGAGTTATGAAGTCTCAAAATCATTCTTTTTTAAAATAATATTGTTATGGTATAAATTGTTTTGTAGTTCAGCTCACTTCACTCTATATCAGCCCATGTAAGTGTTTCTAGGTTTCTTGAAACTGTCCATTTTATTTTTTCTCCGCACAATGGTCCTCCCTTACATTCATATATCTTATTTTGCTCAGCATTCTCCATTTCCAGAGCTTCAAAATTTATGAAGTCTTTCACTCTCGACATCCCAGTAAGGTAAGTCATTTAAGTATCATCTCCAGTTTATAGATGAGGAAACTGAGGCCTGGAGAGGTTAAATGAATTGTTCTGGATTACTCTGCCAGTACGTGTCAGAGCTGGAATTCAAACCCAGGACTCTCCATCATTTGGGGGAAATAGATTGCTTTCCTTTAAACACCTAGCATTGCTATCTCGGTGATTTTCCTTAAAGGCAGATCTGATCATCTCAGTTAACTCCAGGGGCCTCCTATTGCCTCTAGGATAGAAGCATTAATTCCATTATTTAGTTTTTAAAATTCTTAACAACATGGTCTCACCAGGTCTTTCCAACATCATTTCGACATTCCTTCTCCTCCCAAACTCTGTGATCTCTCCCCTGGGAAGCCTAGGGAAATGAAGTGCAGGATCCAGACTTTGCTTCCACAGTCACTGTTCTTTCCAGTATAACATGCTGCCATCTGCCCTTGGCTCTCATCTTGGAGTTTGACCTGCGGTAGCTCTGTGTGTGTGTGTGTGTGTGTGTGTGTGTGTGTGTGTGTATACTGGATGATAGGATCCTACAAAACTAAAAAGGGACTTGACCTAATACACTTTTAATAGGGAAGAAAATGGCCACCTGATTTTTATGCCTCATTGGAGTCACTCTGCGAAAAGCTTACCTAATTTGAATTTGATGTGAAGTAAATAGAAAGAATGCTAGATTTGGAATCAGAAAATGTGTTGACATCATGACTCTACTATTGACCACCTGTGTGATCTTTGGCAAGTCATTTAATCTCTCTGAGCCTCAGTTTTCTCATACATAAAATGGGAGTGATAATGAACACATGAACGGCTTGTTATGAGTACCCAAAGGTTCATCACTGAAAGGGTTATATAGAGCTTTATAAACTATAAAGCACTGCAGAAATATAACGATATCAATTTTATTATCCAAGTCTCTAGCAGAGAATTCAATTTGACCAGCATTTATCGAGCACCTCCTCTGACTCAGGTTGAAGGAGATCAAAGCTTAAGTCCTGCCTCAGATACTTACCAGCTAGACTATGAGCTCCTTGAAACTAAGGATTGTCTTTGGCTTATATTCCTGGAGCTTAGCACAGTGATTCACATACAGAAGGTACTGACTGACCAGCTGTGTGACCGTGTGTGACACATAACCTCCCTGAGCAGGGAACTCCTTAAGACTTATCTATTATAATAGGTACGTTTTGATGTGTTTTCGAGTGTGGATCATTTTATACAGATGGAACCACAGATTCTTGACTAATTGAAAAATGTGCAAGGTTTTGTGCCAGGTGTTAGGGGAGATATTAATTTGGATTTGACACTGTCCAGGTGTATCTAGGTATTTTATTGGGACAAGATGGTATTGTAGAGACTCTGTTAAGGGCTTATCTACAAAATACCCTTTTATAAGAAGTCAATCTTGTCTTCATTGGAACTAATTACACAAAATGGGTTCTCCCTTGCCCCTTAGAAGCTAAACATGTTGGTGTTGTAAGCAGAGGGGAGAGTTCTTCTCTAGGGAGAGCATGATGGCTCTATGGGAACCCAGATGCTCTTAGAAAATAGGGAAATAGATGGAGGGACCTCAGGAGGAGCCATTACTGGTCTTCTACTCTGTTCAAAGTCCTTAAGTCAATACCATTTCATGAAGGATAGGGTAGGGATGCAAGAAAAAAAATTGTGGACACATTGTATTGTCATGTCAGGGAAAGAATATTAAGCTATGAGACCCAGTTTTGCATACTGACTAACTGGTGACCTTCAGAAAGGCATTTCATGACTCTGTATCTAAATTTCTTCATCTACAAAATGAATGGGTTGTAATAGAGCAGTAGCCTTCAAAGTGGGGGCCTGTGTACTTCCATTGATTCAGGCATGATTCTAGGTAAGGGTTCTTAATATGGGTTCTGTGGACATTTCAGCAGGTCTCTAAATATTATTTTTTTGATAATTGTATTTTGATATAACTGATTTCCTTTGTAATACTATGTATCTTACTTTATGTATTTAGAAATCTTATTCTGAGGAGTCAATAGGCAATAAGCATTTATTAATCACCTGCTGTGTACCAGGCATAAAAAAAGGCAAAAGATAGTCTCTGCTTCAAGGAGCTCACAAACTAATGGTAGAGACAACATGTGAACTACAATGTACAAACAAGTTAAACAGGACAAATAAGAAATAATCAATAGAGTGAAGGTGCTAGAATTAAAAGGAACTAGAAAAGGTTTCCTGCAGGAAGGAATTTAGCTGAGACTTGAAGTGAGTCAAGTGAGGAAGAGCATTCCAATTATGGGGGACAGCCAGAGAAAATATCCAGAGGTGAGAAATGGAGTACCTTGTTCAAGAAACTGAAAGGAGGCCAGTATCAGTGGCCCAAAGAATATGTAGTGAGGCTTAAGCTGTGAGAAGACTGGAAAGGTGGTAGGAGGGGGATACGTTGTGAAGGGCTTTGAACTCAGGATTTTGTATTGAATACTGAGCATGATAGAGAGAAACTGGAATTTATTGAGTAGCGAATGACATGGTCAGACTTTAGGAAATCGCTTTGATGGCTGAGTAGAGGATGAACTGGAGTGGAGAAAGACTTGTGGCAGGTAGACCAACCAGCAGCCCACTGTCATAGCCCAGGCATGATGATATGAGGGCCTGGAGCAGCATGGTGGTGGTATCTGAGAAGAAAAGCGGTGATCTGAGAGATATTACAAAGGTCAAAGCTATAAGTCTTGGCAAAATATTGGATTGGGGGAAGGTAAGTGATAGTGAGGAGTCAGAGATGACACCTAGGTTGCCACAGTGCGGGACTGGATAGTTGGTGGTGACCTCAAGAGTAATAGGGAAGCTTGGAAGTGGGAAGGGCATGGGGTGGGGGAAGATAACGAGTTCAGTTTTGGACATGTTGAATTTAAGTTATCTATTGGACATCTAGTTTGACATGTGTGAAAGGCAGTTGGAGATGGAAGACTAGAGATCAGCAGAAAGGTTAGGCCTGAATAAGTAGCTTTGAGAACCATCGGTATAAGAGATGATAATTGATTTCATGGAACTGATGAGGTCATCAAGTGAAGTAGCATACAGGAAGAAGAGAAGAGGGCCCAGGACAGAGCCCTGGAGGACACCCCAGATTAGTGGGTGTGACCTGCATGAAGACTGGGCAATGGAGACTGAGAAGGAGCATTCAGATCAGCAGGAGGAGAACCAGTGTCCCAAAAACAGAGAGAGAAGAGAGTATCTAGAAGAGGGTGACCAACAACTTCAAAGACTGTGGTGAGATCAAGAAGGATCAAGACTGAGAAAGGGTCATACATGTCACCTTCCTGAAATAGCCATTTCTGAGCTTGTGTCAAACATGATTCTGCACTCTTAACTCTATCCCACAATACTCCCATACTCTACCTCCTCCCCCAGAAGGCTTCCCATCACTGTGCTGACAGACCTCAGTCCCTCAGGGAGGACTGTGGTCCCTGGTGTGCCTTCACTATAAGAGAAAGCCTGTCTGCCACCCTTCCCTACCACTTGTGTACCTACCTCCTGTCTTTAAGATCACCTTATGACTGGCAGGCTGCTGCAGGATGAATTGATAAGGGTGGTGATCTTTGCATATCTCGTGACACCATCGTTCCCTTCCCTAAATGCACCCCACTCTGTATTTCTGTCAAGGTCATTCACAGTCCTTCCAGCTCCCCAGTGTCTCAACTTCCTTGATATTTTTGACTTCTCTTTCAAACAAAAATTCTCTCTCTAAAATTACCAGTGATCTCTTAAGTGACAAATATGATGGACTTTTCTCAGTCCTCATCCGTATTGACCTTTATGTGGCCTTTGGAACTGTTGACCACCCTTTCTTCTCTGGGTTGCTGACGATGATATATCACTTGTAAAAACTCCTGTCTTTACACTAAAAAATATTAGGGAAGAAAATCAACTAATCTGTTAAAAAATATCTCCCAAATGAAGTATCAGTGGATTTTGACCCATATGTTAAAAATATAAATATGCGAAACCTTTTGACTAGTCTGTAAGAGAATCTGATTGACATTAGGGAAGATGACACTTGGCTAGGCAAATTTTAATAAAGCAAAACTGGTGAATAGAATTGAAAAATGAACATCATGATTTAGTAAACCCAGCCAAAGACACTTCTTCTATTTGGATCTATATATCCTTCTGATATGTCTTTTGCAGTTTTGACAACCAGTAAGACAAAGTATTAAAATAAAAAGAACTCAACTCAGAATCTGACCTTTAAATTGCTGTATCACAAAGTGTTCAGGATTTTTAAAAATAATGATGCATGGGGCAGCTAGGTCATGCAGTATATAGAGTGTGTATAGCCTGGAGTCAGACCTGAATTCAAATCCTGCCTCAGACACTTACTAGCTGTATGACCCTGGGCAAGTCACATAACCCTGTTTGCCTCAATTTTCTCATCTGTCAAATGAGATGGAGAAGGAAATGGCAAGCCATCCAGTAGCTTTGCCAAGAAAACCTCAAATGGTGTCATGAAGAGTCAGATATAATTGAAAATGACTAAACAGGAACCATCCTTCCAATCATTCTGGTTCACAACCTTGGAGGCATCACTGACTCATCTCTCTCTCTTTCCCCACCTCCCCAACTCCTATATGGGGCAAGGCACCTATAAAAAAATGAAGCATAATTAATCACTTTACTCTCACTAAAATATTAAGAATAATATTTTAGTGGGAGCAAAAATACGTATCATTTATAAATAAAATATAATTTTCAAAATATTATTTCATAATTAGCTAATCCTTTTAAATGTCTATTTTTTGCATATTCATCATAATAATATCTAGCATTTTCATAGTGTTTTAGGGTTTACACAGCACTTTACAAATATTTATCTCATCTGATTCTCGCAATAACCCTGGGAGGTAGGTGCTATTATTATCCTCATTATACAGATGAGGAAACTGAGGCAGAGGCTAAGAGAATTGTGAAGCTCACACACTAGAAAGTGTCTAAGGCAGGCTTTGAACATGAAGCAGGTCTTGTTGAATCCAGGGTCAGGGCTCCAATCGTTGTGCCACCTAGTCGACTAAATAATGTACACAGCTGTGGGTACATCAGTATATGAATTATGCAATTTATAAACATATAAATATACACATACAAATATTGGAGGTAGGTGCTTAAAATATTTGACTGATACAGTGCACGACCCAAAGAGTTTGGAGATGATTGGCGTAGGGAATCTTTGAAGTCCATTTCAGTTCTGCCACTTTCAGATTCTCCATGGAGATGTGTGACAGAGGACTATGTCTGTTGTCATGAGAAGCTGAGGACACTCAGAGTCTGAAAGAAATCAGGCAGGTTGAAGGGGAAGCAAGCAGGGTACCTCATGAGAACTAAATAGTGTGCCAGAGAGGTTCAGTATTCTCACTGCGGTTGAATGACTGTGGTCTAGTGGCAAGACAGATGGAACAGGAGTCAGAAGACCTGAATTCAAAACCTGGTTCAACTGCTTATTAGTGGTGTGACCTTCGATACGTCACTTCCTTTCTTTGTGTGCCTCAGTTTCCTCAAAAGCAAGATGAGAGGTTTGGACTAGATGATGTTCAAATTCCTTTTCAATTTGAAATGCTACGGTCTTCTCCTTGAACAGGGTTTTCACGGGAATACACATTTATGGAGGAGATATTGATTCACTGGAAATTAATAGTATTTTTTATTTTATGAAGAATTTTAACTTTTCAAAAGCTCTTAAACATATATGATTACCTTTTTTTTGGTAAATGTTTCTGCTTTCTTAGACTAATGATAGGGAAAACAGTGTAAGGAGGTGAGGGGTGAGAAGGTATATATGGTGGGAATCAAAGGAGATTCAATTGGTCAAATATAATTTTTCTAAATTTTCTTTTAAAGTTCAGGATCAGGGCTGGACCAGTGCAAAATCCCGAAATAGATAACCTTTGTCTTTCCCATTTTCCTTTCTCCCCCATGCTCTCTGTGGCCACCAGCTCCAGCCCCTCTCCAACTCCTCAAATGCAGTATCTTTGTTCAGACTCTGGGTTGCTCAGATCTCTTCTGCCCATATTACAAGCAGTAGCTAAGTGTCACAGTGGATGGAGTGCCAGACCTGGAGGAAACTGAGGCAAACACAGGCTAGGTGACTAAGGGTCTGAAACCAGATTTGAATGCAGGTCTTCCTGATTCCAATCTAGACTCAGACACTTACCATGTGTGTCATCTTGGGCAATTCATTTAGCCCATTTTCTCAGAAGGCAGCTAGGTGGCTCAGTGGATACAGCACTGGGTCTGGAGTCAGGAAGACCTGTGTTCAAAGCTAGTCTCTAGACATTTATTAGCTATCTGACTCTGGGAAAATCACTTAGCCTCTGTTTGCCTTAGTATCCTTATCTGTAAAGTAGGGATAAAAATAGTGCCTCACTCCTAGGGTTATTGTGAGGGTCACACAGGATAATAACTGTAAAGCCATTAGGAAAGTGACTGATGCATGGTAAGCACGATATAAATGTTAGCTATTATTATAATTATAGTTGGTTTTCCCCAGGTATTTTGACTTTGGACTTTCCCCATCATCCACCTCCTCTACTCTCCATAAGAAGTTATTTCGTATTATTTACTAGTTGATCATGAATGCCTTCACTTCATCCTTTCTCAGTCATTTGAAATTCAATCTATGTTTAAATCTCCAGTTCCAAATAGCAACTCTTCCATAAAGACTTCCCTGAAATCTCCAACTGGATCCCTCCTTTCACCAAAGTCCCATGACATTTTTATTATACCTCTTGTGGAGTCTGTTGATTGCTTTCTATCTTTTATGATAATTGTAACTCATACCGTGGAGAAAGGTTAAATGGAGTGAGGTGATCGATTGACATAATTAAACCTTACCCTTACATAATTAGTTGCATATGTGGCTTATCTTCCCAATTCAATTATAAGCTCCCTAAGGGTAAGGACTGTGTCTTGATTTCTACCTCTGTCTCTCTCTGTACATGTGTACATATTTGTGTGTATATGTGTAACGGAGGTTTGTCACTCTCAGAGTCCTTCACTCTCAGATAGAAGGCTGCAAAAGTCCAGAGGATACTCAAGAAAGAGGCCATTCCCACTCTGAAGCCAGTGGGCTAAGGTTGCTCTCAACTACATGGCAGACCAACGAAGAATGTCCACACAGGAGTGTAGTCTCCAATCCAAACCAGGATCCAAGAGTCTAGGAATTCAGGCTATATGTTACCTCAGCAGCCCTGATGAGCAAGAGCTAGCCTAGCTTGCCTTTGGACTTGATCTTGGTGGGATTATTACTATGTAGGAACTTAGCTAAGATGTGAGCCTAGTTTCTATCTCCTCCCTAGATACTGAGGTGGTATAGAGGGGAACTTATTTCCACGAAGGGGAAGTGTTTGTTTTTGCTTTATCTTTGAAGTATCACTTTACAAAAACTAATCTCATGATAAGTGGTTTAATGGAACTGGAGTGCTTATCACTAGGACCTTAAAATGGGAGGAACACAGCCAGTAGAGGCTTGATCCAGTGGCAGAGAAAGGATGAATGACCCTGTTGGGAAGAAGGGGTAAAATGTAACAGGCCTGACCTTGAGAGAGTGAGACTAGAGCAATGTTATCTGTCTGTCTATCTATCTATCTATCTATCTATCTATCTATCTATCTATTTATCTATCTAGAAATTATATGTAGATTTATATGTCAAATTATATATGTATGTATATATACATACATACTATAAACATATATTTATGTGCATTCATAATATATGTATGAATATATACATGCAGCTATGAGTGTATGTAGTTGTATATACCAGACCTTTCATTGGTTTAGGGCAGTGGTATCAAAATAAAATAGAAATGGATCTCTCTTGGCCTCATATTGACTTAGAAAACCACAAATTAGCAGTCTATATTGTATTATACTTTTATTTTGTCAAATATTTCCCAATTATATTTTAATTTGGTTTGGCAGTCCTGGGGGGGCGGGGAGTTGTCCTTGATTGGGCCCCTAACTTGACACCTCTTAGTGAGAAAACTCCTTCCATCCATGCAAATCTGCAGTTCATAGTCTTAAAGAATCATCTGGGGGCAGTGAGAGGTTCAGTGATTTGCCTAGGGTTACACAGCTTAATAATTCCACTCCACACTGACCCTTGCACCAGCTATCCACTTGGTGAGGGATAATCTGCCATTCCTTCTCTTTCAATTTCTATTTTACCCTGTGGTTCTA
The DNA here is from genome assembly GCF_011100635.1 of Trichosurus vulpecula. NCBI lineage: Eukaryota > Metazoa > Chordata > Mammalia > Diprotodontia > Phalangeridae > Trichosurus > Trichosurus vulpecula. The sequence goes on from NC_050573.1 coordinate 111,729,393, forward strand.
GAATATCAGGGCAGTTTTCCTTGATAATTTCTTGAAAGATGATGTCTAGGCTCTTTTTTTTTTTTGATCATGGCTTTCGATAATTTTTCAATTCTCTCTCCTGGATCTATTCTCCACGTCAGTGGTTTTTCCAATGATATATTTCACATTGTCTTCCATTTTTTCATTCTTTTGGTTCTGTTTTATAATTCCTTAATTTTTCATAAAGTCACTAGCTTCCACTTGCTCCATTCTAAATTTTAAGGCAGAATTTTCTTCAGTGGTCTTTTGGACCTCCTTTTCCATTTGACTAATTCTGCTTTTTAAGGCATTCTTCTCCTCATTGGCTTTTTGGAGCTCTTTTGCCATTTGAATTAGTCTATTTTTTAAGGTGTTATTTTTTTCAGTATTTTTTTGGGTCTCCTTTAGCAAGCTGTTGACTTGTTTTTCATGATTTTCTTGAATCACTCTTATTTCTCTTCCCAACTTTTCCTCTACTTTTCTTACTTGATTTTCCAAATCCTTTTTGAGCTCTTTCATGGCCTGAGACCAATTCGTATTTTTCTTGGAGGCTTTTGATGTAGGCTCTTTGACTTTGTTGACTTCTTCTGGCTGTATATTTTGATCTTGTCACCAAAGAAAGATTCTATAGTCTGAGTCCTTTCATGCTGCCTGCTCATTTCCCCAGCCAATTACTTGACTTTTGAGCTCTTTGTCAGGGTATGACTGCTTCTAGAGTGGAGGGTGCTTTGTCCCATGCTTCAGGGGTTTTGTGCAGATGTTTTCAGAGCTACTTCTATTCTGAGGTGGTATGATACTCCTGTCCTGGCCTGTGCTCTGGTCTGAGTGCAAACACTCCTTTCTGCCATGTAATTACCAGGAGGACTCCCTCTCCACACTCACGGCAAGCTCTGCCACACCAGCACTCCTCCTCCCCCAAAGACCGCCAACCAGGACTGTGACCCAGATCCAAGCAGGGCAAAACGAGGGAATGTTGCCTTAGTGCCAGCAAAGAGATCCCTGCGCTCCAGCTCTGGTTAGCCCCTTAATTCCCCCCACTATCTGTGGGCCTGGAGCTCCAGAAGCAGCCACCTCAGCCGCAGCTACAGCCACCTCTGCTGCTCTGGTGCTGGGGCTGGACTGTGCACTTCTCTCACTCAGGTCCAACACTTTTCCCACTGACCTGTTTAGTTGTCTTTGGCATTTGTGGATTGAGAAGTCTGGAAACTGCCCTCTGCCATTACTTCTCAAGATCATTGGGGCTTGCTCTTTTGCCAGGCATTTCCTAAGTGCCACCTGAATGAAATTTCCATTTGTCAGGAGCTGAACTCTCCTTTATGTGTCATCTTCCCCAATTAGAGTGTGAGTTCCTTGAGAGGATGCACTGTTTGATGTTTCCCTCAGTATCCTATTAGTGGTGTTTGGCACTTCATGCATTATCTCCTTTGATTTCCATTCCCACAAAATCCATAGGAGGTTAGTAACATAGGCATTTGTTATCACCTTTTACAGAAGAGAACCAAAGAGAGGACATGATTTGCCCATGGGCACCCAGCTAGTAAGTGGCTGAATTAGACCCAGATCTCTGATTCTATAATCCCCAGTCCAAGGCTCTTTCCCTGATACCAGCAAGAGGCAGGGAAGATGTTTGGATTAAAGAGGCTCATAGGTGGTGCCACTCAAACCACATTATATAAAAGACTGTTGCTTCAGCTTTTCCATAAGGTCGGTGGGCCTGGGCACATTGGCACATATGAATTAGTACAGAGAAAGATTTTTTTTTTGCACCTCACTCCCTAAGGTCACTCATGTGACTGGTGAGGTATGCGTCCAGTATTTTTCAGCACAGGACTATAAAGACATTTGATTGATTTTGTGACAAACATAGGCATATGTGGCACATTTCATTAGTGTGTACACTCAAGAGAGTTCACTTATTTATTTTAAGGCAAGCATTTATCAAATACTCTTTAATAATGAATATTATTTGTATTAATGAATCTAAAGAAACTAAAACTCAATGAAGCTTAAACATGACATTTGTGCTTAACACAAAATACAAACTTTAAAACTAAAAGACCTTATCATGAAATTCAGTTAAAAAGCAAAGCTACTCTGAGACTTTAGAATGTGTCAGGTTGTACCTTGAATAGCTTGTAAGCATGCTTACGGGAACAAATACCTGAACTTAGAAATGCCATATATGAGAGGCAATTGGCCTAGTGGAAAGAATGTAAGATCTGGAGCCTGAGAACCTGGGTAGGAAAACTTAGCCAAATCATTTCACTTTTCTGGGACTCAGTTTCCTCTTCTGTAAAATAAAGGAACTAGATGATTTTTCAGATTTCTTCCAATTCTGAATCTATAATCCCATAAAATAAATATTTTCTCCTTCAAAGCTGTCCCCTTGGGAATGGTATGAGAATACCTATTCTGTTGTGTTGGCTTTCCTTCAAACTTATGAGGCCTCTTCTTGAGGAGAAGCCTTAAAAGCCTGTGGCAAATTTTTTTGGAACCTCAACATCAGAAAAAAGAAAACGTCATCCATCGAAGCTGGATTTGTACCTTCCCAGGGTTGTTGTAAAGAAAAAATGAGAAAATATTTGTAAGGCATTTTCTAAACCCTCAAGTGCCACATAAAGCTAGCTATTTTGGAAATAATCAAAAATCATCTGATATCAACTCTAGGGAATGAAATGAGTGGTCCAGTTGCCCATTATTTATTCTGGTTATATTGGTTTAGAGCTGGAAGGGATCTCTAAGTTCACTTAGTACAATCTTCTCAACTCCCATAGGAGGAAACTGAGGTCAGCAAGGTTAAATGACTTCTCTAAAGTCACACAGTCAATCACAGAGCTAGGACTTGAACACAAGTCAACCCAGTTCACATAATAGAAATCACATTGATGGTCTTGCATGATCTAGAAACTGACTATGAAGGCACTTTGCAAAGAGGATATAAAAAAATGTCTGGAGCTACACGCATAGTGTTATGATGTGACCAGTGTGAAGGAGATTATTTTCCATCTGACGTGAATTCTGGTATATTTGCTAAAAACAAATTCTGCTCACTCTCTAAATACCTCCCAGCAGCGTCAGTTATTTTATAGTCAGTGACATATCTTGAATATGGCAATGATAGATGACAGTTATTTAAAGCTTTTTACTGTAACGTAGGACTGGCCAAAAAGCCTAGTCCTCATGAACAAAGGCAGATTCCCAGCTGATGTAATCCTTAAGTGAACGTTGGATGAGGCTAAAACATTCTGTAATGAGTTCTGGTCTATTAACCACACGGTAAAGAATAGTTCTGTTGATTGGCTGTGTATGTGGAACTGGGGTGCATTCAAAAAGGCAATAGTCAGTTAAGACCTTTCTCTTGGAACAGGCCCTTTCTGGACTTGCTGGCGTTGGAGAAGGAGGATGAATGGCTGGTTGGATGAGGAGCTGCAGGTCATCTCTCCTGGATCTAGCATGAAGCCAATAACAGAAGTCCTTTTGTTGCTTCTGTCTCTGTGTTCATTCCTTTTTACTTCTAGGTGAAGGAATAAGGAGACTGAATGCCCTTGTGAGCAGTGCAAGGTCAAGAGAGTATGGGGTCCATGTTTGATGTTGTGAGCTGTGAGTCTAACACTAAACCTAGAGGAATGATTTTGTAAAAGCTAATTGATGTTAATTGGTTATATGGAATTGGATGCTAATCACTGTTAGCTAAGAATGGGGGAAACATACTGTAATGGGAGCTCAAACTGATAGCATTTAACAAAGATGCCCCTCTCCCAACTAGGGACACTAATGCATTGTTGATGGAGTTGTGAACTAGTCCAACCATTCTGGAGGGCAATTCAGAAACCACCTCTAGGTCTACATCCCAAAGAGATTAAAGAAAAAGGAAAAAGAGCCACATGGTCAAAAATATTTATAGCAACTCTTTTTTTTTTTTGTGATGGCAAAGAAATGGAAATTGAAGAGATGTCCATCAACTGGGGAATGGTTGAACAAGCTACGGTTTATGATTGTGAGTGAATACTATTGTGATATAAGAAATGATGTAGGGAAAGGTTTGAGAAAATCCTGGGAAGATTTATATAAGCTGATGCAAAGTGAAATAAGCAGCACCAGGAGAACATTGTGCATAGTGGCAGCAATATTATAAAGATAATCAAAGATTAGCTATTCACATCAATATGATGATCCCTGATGATTCCAAAGGACTCATATTGAAAAATACTATCTGTCTACAGAGAGAACACATGGACTCTGAGTGCATATTGAAGTATATTTTCTTTCATTTTATTTTTCTCGCTTTTTTTTGTAACCTGGCTAATATGTAACATTTTTTTTTTTTGCATAACTTCACTTCTTTAATGGGCATCATATTGCTTGCCTTCTCAAGGAGAGGAGAGAATTCAGAACTGAAAATAAAAATTAAAGGAAGAAAAGGACTCCCTAGCTCCTTAGATCTAGAACCCTAAAAGGGACATGTAGCCTGCCTTCTTCTGAAAGGTTGAGACCAAAATGCTTTTTACCAAATTAGTGTTTATAGAGAACTTTACAGACATTTTCTTATTTGGTTTTCACTTTAGGCAATATTAGTCCTACTTTATGGACAAAATAAAAAAGAAACAACAGATTCATTCAGAGAGATGAAATGATATACCAATGATCACATAGGGAACAGATGTCAAAAAAGGTTTCAAAACCAGACAGACTGTGGCTATAAGTTCAATGGTAAACATATATTAGGTACCTACTGTCAGGCACTGTGTTAGGTACTGGAATTATGAAGAAAAAACAATTCCTGTTCTCAATCAACTAAATATATTTCTTCTATGTATTGTCCTTGAAAAGCTGTTTCACAGTGAAAAACAACTTAAGCACCCTGTCCACTTAACAAATGGGGACACTGAGTCCCAGAAGGGCTAAGTGACTTTTCCAAAGTTATGCAGGTAGTAGCAGAATAAGGATGGGAGATTGGGTCTTCTGAACCTAAATTCTCCAAAAGGCCCTCTGGATTTTTTCTGCCATTTCTGCTTGTGTCCCTGGTTCCTTTATCCCCACCAAAAAATGCCTTTCATAAAAAAGTTAATTCTCAAGTATGTTTGTGCCAAGAGGTGAATGTTATTAAATGACTGAGCTGTGTCTGTCGATATTTTTCTCCAGGGAGGCTCAGAAATATGCTTTTGGTACTCACAGAACGTTTTGACCTTCTCCCTACTCTGAGAACTCCCCAAGAAGTTAATGCTATTATAAACCCTAAACTTGAGGAGAATGCTGTTCCCATGGCAGATTGAAAACTTAAGTCAATTTAGAGGAAAATTGACTGCAGGAGTTAAAGGGACCCCAATTAAGATTGCATTAGGGGAAGCTATTCACGTTAAGACTGCATTAGTTCCAGCCAATTCAGCTAAAGCCAAAGGAATGAAATACCCCTGGGGCCTTGCTTAGGGGGTATGTGGGGAAGTTTGAAAGCTGCATTAGTTCTGGCCCTTTCAAATTAGCAGATAGATAAAGGCCCACTCATTATTGACATGCCCACATAACAAAAAAAGAAAGTCACAGAAATGGGCCAGTTTGAAAAGGAGCCTTTCTATTTTAAAAGGAAGGAATTTGTGAGCACAGAGAGGCTATGTGATTTACCCAATGCCACACAGTGAGACAAGTAGCACAGGGCAGGACTAGGGTTGGAATTCTGTTAAGATTTCCCTGAGCTATCTTTGCATGATTTAACCATGTGACATTCTGCCAAAATTCCTCTGATTACTGAGTCTTTCAATATTTAGCTTAGGATAAGACCACAGGCCTCTTGGCATCTGGCTCCATTTTAATAAAAAGGCTTCCATTGTTCTAGGCTCCTACTGCTTTGGCCCTGAGGTCTAACAGCTTTTGGGTGGGCTCATAGTTTGCTGAATCAGGATATCAACAATCAATAAAAACAGGCAGAAAATTAGGAGTCAGAAGACTTTGGCCTTCCCCTCCTGACTCTGATAATAATTTGTTGGAGGCCTTTCGAAAGTTACTCCCCTTCTCTGGGTCTTAGAGCCCTTGTCAACTGAGGGAGCTGAAGTGTGGTGTATTAGCACAAACCTGGGTTTTGGACTCAGAGGACCAGGGGTTGTCTCCCAGCTCTGGTATTACCTGTGTGAGCTCCCCTAAGTCATTTAAACTCTCTAGACTTTAGCAACCTCTTCAATAAAATGAGTGGGGTTGGACTAGATGGTCCCAAAGGCCACTAACTCTCTTATTCTTTGACTTTCTAATCATATGATTTCGAAAATAATCTAAACTGAGCTGTGCATTGAAGGGAAGCTGTTCCTTTAACTTTAAAAATTTTCTGTCCTGAACACTTTCCATGCCATGGAAAAAGCTTTGTGCTTACAGAGTTGGGGTCATGGTATTAGAGAATGGAAAGGGACCTGAGAGGTCATTTAGTCCAGCCCCTTCATTTTACAGATGAGAAAAGTGAAGCCTAGAGGAAGTGATGAGAAATTCTTCCTTATTAAATTAGAAGTCCGTGAGAATTGGAACTGTTTTTTTGCTTTGATTCCTATCTCTACCACTCAGCACAGTGCCTGGCATCTAAATATAGGGGAATCGTAGATAGAGTAACAGGCCTGGAATCAGAGAAACTCATTTTCCTAATTTCAAATATGGCTTCAGACACTTAGTAGTTTTGTGACCCTGAAAAAGTCACTTAACCCTGTCTGCCTCATTTACTCATCTATAAAATGAGCTGGAGAAGGAAATGGCAAATCACTCCAGTATCTTTGCCAGGAAAACCCATAATGGGGTCATGAAGAGTCAAGCATGACTGAAAGCAACTAAACAACAACAAAATAAAGGATTATTAGCTTGTCAAAAGTCACAAAGGTAGTAAGCATCAGAAGCAGTATTGGAACCAAGGCCTTTCAATACGACAGTCAACATTTTTTGCACTCTATCATCCTGCCATTCAGTGAAAACCGGCCTTCAGGTCTTGACCCCTGTACTTCACCCCACCAAGAAATAACAATGGACAACCTCTCAGTCAGACCTAAAGTACTGTGTTCAGTTGTAGGTGCCATGGGAGCCAAGATGGCAGAGAAAAGCCAGGAAGTTGCCTGAGCTCTCTGCAATTTCTCTTGGAAACAATGTTAAATCAAACCTCTAAACAGATTCTGGAGTGACAGAACCTACCAAAAGATGAAATGAAATAATTTTCCAACTCAAGATAACTCAGAAGGATTTCAGGAAAGGTCTGTCTCACTTGGGTAAAAAGGAAGCAAAATCCAGTGCAAATAGTGTTCAGGCAAACTGGCCAGAGGCTTTAGCCACAGAACAGATTAGCAACTGAGGCCTCTCAGTCCTGGCTTAACAGACCAGTGGCACAGCAGGCCATTTGTGAGGCCTCCAGCCCCAGCACAGAAGGCAAACTGCCAGCCTCAGAACCCAGGCAACAACAGGCACAACTAGGCCAAGCCACCCTAGTGCAGTGCTGGCCAGCTGCTGGCATCTGAGATCCTGGCACAGAAAGCCATTGACCAGGCCCCTTGTCCCCAGCAGAAGAAGCTTGGGCAGTGCCCCCTGTGGCCCAGGAGCAGAGCTCAACTTTAAAAGTCATGAAATAGGCTAAAAAATGAACAGAAAACAGAAAAGAGCCTTGATAATAGAAAGCTTCTATGGTGACAGGGAAGATCAAAACATAAACTCAGAAAAGGACAAAAATGTCAAAATGACTACATGTGAAGCCTCAAAGAGGAATATGAATTGGTCTCAAGACCCAAAAGCCTTCTTAGAAGAGTTCAAAAAGGATTTTAAAAGTTAAAGAAGAGAGGTAGAAGGAAAATTGGGAAAAGATGTGAGAGCTATGCAAGAAAGAGTCAATAGCTTGGAAAAAGGACAAAATTGACTGAAGAAAATAATTTCTTAAAAAATAGAATTGGCCACATGGAAAAAATCCTCTGAAGAAAACAACTCTTTAAAAAGTAGAATTGGCCAAATGGAAAAGGAGGTACAAAAGCTAACTGAAGAAAAGAATTCCTTAAAAATTATAATTGGGCATGTGGAAGCTAACGACTCCATGAGACATCAAGAATCAGTCAAATAAAATCAAAAGTGAAAAAAAAGAAAGAAAATGTAAAATGTCTTATTGGAAAAACAAATGACCTCAAAAATGGATCCAGGAGAGATAATCAAAGAATTATTAGACTATCTAGAAGCCATGATCACAAAAAGGGCCTGGACAGCATCTTTCAAGAAGTTATCTAGGAAAATAGTCATTGAAAGAATCCAATGGTCACTTCCTGAAAGAGATCCCAAAATGAAAATGTCAAGGAATATTGTAGCCAAATTCCAAAATTATAAGGTCAAGGAGAAAATACTGCAAGCAGCCTGAAAGAAACAATTTAATCATAGTGGAGCTACAGTCAGGATTAGATAGGACTTAGCAGCTTCTACATTAAAGGATCGGAGGGCTAGGAATATGATATTCCAGAAGGCAAAGGGGCTTAGATTATAACCAAGAATCACCTAACCAGCAAAATTGAGCATAATCTTTCAGGAGAAAAGATGGACGTTCAATGAAATAGAGGACTTTCAAGCATTCCTGATAAAGACAACAGAGCTGAACAGAAAATTTAAATACAAGATTCAAGAGAAGCATAAAAAGCTAAATAGGAAAGAAAAAAACAAAACATGTTATTCAATAAGGTTAAACTATTTACATCCCTACACAGGAAGATGATATTTATAACTCTTGAGAATTATACCTCTATTAGGGCAGTTAGAAGGATTATACAAGGACAGAGGGTATGGGTATAAGTTGACTTAGATGTGATGATATTAAAAAAGTTAAGGGGTGCATAAAAGGATTGTATTGGAGGAAAGAAAAGGAGGAGGCAGAATAGGGTCAATTATACCAAATGAAGAGTTGCAAAGGTAAAGGAAAGAAGGGAGAGGATGAGCATTGTTTGAACCTTACTCTCATTAGATTTGGCTCAAAGAGGGAATAGCATACACATTCAGTTGAATGTAGAAATTTATCTTACCCTATAAGGAAGCAGGAAGGGAAAGGGGAAATAAAAAGGAAGGGTGGCATATAGAAGGGAGGGCAGATTGAGGGAGGTGGTAGTCAGAAGCAAAAGACTGGTGTGGACGGACAGAGTGAAAATATAAACAGGGGGAGGGTGGGAAATAAGATGGAGAGAAATACACAGTCAGTAGTCATAATAGTGAATGTGAATGGGATGAACTCTCCCATAAAATGGAAGTGAATAGCAGAGTGGATTAAAAACCAGAATCCTACAATATGTTGTTTACAAGAAACACATTTGAAGCAGAGAAATACACACAGAGTAAAGGTAAAAGGCTGGAGCAGAATATATTATGCCTCAGCTGAAGCAAAAAAATCAGGGGTAGCAATCCTGATTTCAGACAAATCAAAAGCAAAAATATGTCTAGTTAAAAGAGATAAGGAAGGAAACTGCATCTTTCTAAAAGGTACCATAGACAATGAAGACAATCAGTACCAAACATATATGCACCAAGTGGTATAGCATTCAGATTCTTAGAGAAGTTAAGGGAGTTACGGGAAGAAAGAGACAGCCAAACTATACTAGGGGGTGACATCAACCTCCCCTTCTCAGAACTAGATAAAGCAAACCACAAAATAAACAAGAAAGAAGTTAAGGAAGTGAATAGAATTTTAGAAAAAAAGTTAGATATGATAGACTTGTATAGAAAATCAAATGGGGATAGAAAAGAATATACCTTTTCTCAGCAGTACATGGTACCTACACAAAAAAAGACCATGTTTTAGGGCGTACAAACCTCACAATCAAATACAGAAAGACAGAAATATTAAATGCATCCTTTTTCAGATCATGATGAAATAAAAATTACATGTAATAAATGGCCATGGAAAGAAAGGCTAAAAAACTAATTGGAAACTAAATAATCTAATCCTAAAGAATGAGTGGGTCAAACAATGAATCACAGAAACAATCAATAATGCTGTAAAAGAGAATAACAATAATGGGACAACATACCAAAATTTATGGGATGTAGCCAAAGCAGTATTTAGGGGAAATTTTGTATCTTTAAATGCTTACATAAATCAAATAGAGAAAGAAGAGATCAATGAATTGGCCGTGCAACTAAAAAAGCTAGGAAAAATATTTAAAATCTCCGATTAAATACCAAATTAGAAATTCTGAAAATCAAAGAAGAGATTAATAAAATTGAAAGGAAACTATTGAACTGCCAAAAGCTGGTTTTATGAAAAAAAATAACCAATAAAATAGATAAACCTTTCATTAATTTGATTTAAAAAAAAAAGAAAAAAAACCAAATTACCAGTATCAAAAATGAAAAGGATGAATTCACCACCAGTGAAGAGGAAATTAATGCAATAATTAGGAGCTATTTTGCCCAATTTTATGCCAATAAATCTGACAATCTAAGTTAAATGGATGAACATTTACAAAAACATAAATTGCCCAGATTAACAGAAAAGGAAATAAAATACTTAAATAACCCCATTTTAGAAAAAGAAATTGAACAAGCCATCAATGAACTTCTTATGAAAAAATCTCCAGGGCCAGATGGATTTACAAGTGAATTCTTCCAAACATCAAAAGAACAATTAATTCCAATTCTATAAACTATTTGGGAAAAATAGGTGAAGAAGGAGTCCTATCAAATTCCTTTTATGACGCAAATAAGGTACTGATACCTTAACGAGGAGGAGCCAAAACAGAGAAATAAAATAGACCGATTTCCCTAATGAATATTGATGCAAAAGATGTTAAATAAAATATTAGTAAAGAGATTACAGCAATTTATTATGAGGATAATGCACTATGACCAAGTGGGATTTATACCAGGAATACAGGGCTGGTTCAATATTAGAAAAACTGTCAGCATAATTGACCATATCAATAAGAAAACTAACAGAGATCATATGATTATTTCAATAGATGCTGAAAAAGCTTTTGACAAAATACAGCACTCAAAATACTAGAGCATAGGAATAAATGGTGTTTTCCTTAAAATGATAAGTAGTATCTACCTAAAACCATCAGGAATCATTATATATAATGGGGATAAGCTAGGAGCTTTCCCAATAATATTAGGGGTGAAATAAAGATGCCCAGTGTCACCACTATTATTCAACATTGCACTAGTAATGTTATCTTTAGTAATAAGAGAAGAACAGGAAATTGATGGAATTAGAACAGGCAATGAGGAAGCAAAACTATGACTCTTTGCAGATGATATGGCAGTATACTTAGGATGGTAATCCTAGAGAATCAACCAAAAAACTACTTGAAATAATAAACAACATTAGCAAAGTTGCAGGATATAAAATAAACTCACATAAGCCATTAGCATTTCTATATATTACCAAGAAAGCCCAACAGCAAGAGATAGAGAGAAATTCCATTTAAAATAATTGTAGACAGTTATAGGTGCCATATTTGAGGGACATTAGTAAGCTGGATAATAAGAATTCAGTGAAACTTAGGAAGACTTTCATACAATGAGACAGAATGAAGTGAATAGGACCAGGAGAATAGCATAGCATTGTTAAGAAAAACAATATTCAAAGACTTTAGAACTCTGATCAATACAGTGACCGGCTTTGACTTCAGACGACTGATGATGAAAGAGAGGTAGTACAATTATGTGTGCAAAATGAAGCTCATATGTTCAAAACCAGTCAACATGTTAATTTGTTTTGCTTGATTCCACTTTTTTTTTTATAAGGAAGGATTCAGTGTCATGGAGAACAGGACAATGATAGCCTGTAGAAAAAACAAAAACACAAAACCCATTAATTAACGCCTCTCCATTTTTTAAGACAGATGAGAATACTTAGGGGACATGGGATACCTGCAAATATTTGAAAGATTGTTAAGAAGAAGGATTATTCTGCTTGGCCCTAGAGGATAAAACTAAAGACAATGGGGAAAAGTTTCAAAGAACCAGAATTAATCTTCAGGATAAAAAAACATAGAAACAAATTTCACAACATTTAGAGCTATTATAAAATAGAATGATTGTGTTGAAGATAGTACACCCTATGGCCTATAGGCAAAAAAAGGTTTGACCACTCATGGGATGACCCCTCTGTATTGGAGGGGAGATTCTTTTTAGGTATGGATTGAGCTAGATGGGCACTGAGTTCCTCCCAAATCGGACAATGTACAATTTCCTTAATACAAGAACTACTTAAATCAGGTTAAACTGTGTAGAAATAATAAATGAATTTCGAGTCCAGAGGAAAGTGAAATCACTGATGGCCTGGAGTGAATAGAGAGAAGGAGAGGGGAAAGGGTCATGAATGAGAGTGGATAGATAGGATTGGAGCAGGCTCTAGAAGAGAATGGAAAGGTGATGACCTTCCAGGTGAGAGAGTGATCCTTTCATTCTCCATTCTTTTCTTTTATATTCTTCTTTCCCCTATGGCAGGGGTTCTTAACCTGAGGTCTAACAAGTTTTTTTAAATTATGTATTTTGATAATTACATTTCAATGTAAATGGCATCCTTTGTAATCTTATGCATTTTATTTTATACTCCAAAAACATTATGCTGAGAAGGGGTTTCTAGGCTTCACCAGACTACCAAAGGGGTCCATGACATAAAAATGGTTAAGAACCTTTGCCTTACAGTCAAGATAGAGGGGAGAAGGGCTCACTAGGTGCAAGAAGAAGAGACTGCTGTTGGGGAAGAAGGTGAAACCACTTCACAAAGGCTGGAGTGAGCTGCTTTCAGGGATCAGAATGGCAATGAGGGTGACTCAGTGACCATAGCAACAAGGCTGCCGATCACCGCTAAGGATCTACTAACTTCTCAAAAGTTGGCCAGCTACATTCTTTGGATGCCAGGCTATCAGGCAGAGGTTTTTGTTTATTGTTTTTTTTTCTTCTGTGTTAAGGAGGTCAGGGCTAAATCCTCTTGACTCCGACAGAGTAACAAAAATTACCAAAGCTGAGATTACACAACCAGTCCCTGGGTAACTGTCCTATTATTCTCTGGTAATATTAACCAAACACTAGAATGTGAGTCAGAGGGCATGGAAAGCACTAAGGGCAGAGTATGTTAAGATAAAATCTATAGCTTTCCTTCTGCTGCTTTATTTAAATAAGTCAAGTCATCAAGCATTAATAAGTGCCTTCTATGTACCAGGCAATGTGCTAGGAATACAAAGAAAGGTCAAAGACAGACCCTGTTCTCAAGGAGCTCACAATCTAATGGGAAAACTGACAGAATATTCTCCATCACATCTCGTGAGAGTGGGGCCTAGACACATACTCCAATCAGACACAAATACAGAGAGACTATCACTTAAGGGAGGAAACAGCTCCAAGGAGCGTGATCCTTGGCAGAAGAGAAGAGAGTCAGACTTTGGAAAATGGTAGACCTTAGGATCCCAGCTGAGCAGCCCACCAAAAAGAGACGTTGTACCCAAAGGATGCTTCTTGAGGACTCTAAAGAAAAGAAAGGGCTTTTAGGCATTGTAGCACCAGAAACTATTTCCTTTGCAACATGCACATCATACATGTGTCTCATAACAACTGTACTATAGATTTGAGCCTGCCTTTACTTTGGATACTGTGTACAGTACAGGGAGGGTGCACCTTAGGCTTGGGTAGGGGGTGGGAGATGTTTTGCAACTATTGTTCCTGCTGTGCCATCTGAGTAATGCTTTTTCTGAGAGCTAACCAGTTTACTAGTTGATTAATAGTAATAATAGCTTAAATTTATATAGTACATTAAAGTTTGCAAAATGCTTTGTAAATATCATCTCATTAGATCCTTTTAATAATCCCAAGAAGTAAGTACTATTATTATGCCCATTTTACAGATAAGAAATGGAAGCTGAAAAATGTAAGTGATTTGTCCAAGACTCAGAGGTGGAGAACCTGGGGCCTTGAGGCCACATGTAGCCCTCCAGGTCCTCAAGTATGGCCCTTTGGCTGAATCCAAACTTCATAAAACAAATCCCTTTAATAAAAAGATTTGTTCTGTGAACTTTGGATTCAGTCAAAGGGCTACACTTGAGGACCTAGAGGGCCATATGTTCCCCACCCCTGGTCCAGGTCATGCAACTAAGTGCCTGAGGCAGGATTTGAATTGAGGTCTTCCTGAATTCATGTTGAGTAGTGTACCTATTAGTCTACCTAGCTGATTATGGGAAGCACATTAGTGAGGGCTTGTGAGTTGTAGTTTTAGAAGGGTGATGCCATAGGGTAAACTCTTGAACTCTATCGTTCTGGGTACCCAACCTGTGAATACCAGTGCAAATCGAGGAATTATCACAGAATAGGGTTTATATATAGAATTGTAGAGTGGGAAAAACCACTAAAAATAATTTAGACAATCTCCTTTTAACTTGTTATGAAGGAACTGAGATACAGAGAGGTCAGATGACTTGTATATGGTAACACATAATAAAGCAGACAGGAATGCTTCTTCCCCATTAGAGCTCACCAAATATACACTGGACTTCTTAGGGAGATAGTGGGTTCCCCTTCACTTGAATTCTTCAAGAAAAGACTGGATGGCTACTTGTCAGAAATGTTATAGAGGGGATTATTTTTCAGATATTGATTATATTAGATGGCCACTGAGGTCAGTGCAACTCTGAGATTCTGTGATTCTTGGCATCCTCTCTCCAACTGTTTGTACATCACCCAGTGAATCATTTAACTTCTTTAGACTTAGTTTTCTCATCTATAAACTGCATAGAACAGCGCTTGCACAATGGTAATGTTGTGAAGCTATAGGAACTATATGGTTAATGTTGGTGAAGTGCTTTGTAAAGCACTTTATAAATAGATCCCATTATTATGATTAGTTTAGGCTCTGTGGAGGATAGGAACAAAGTAATCATCATTAGCTCACATTTCTATGCTCTGCTATTAACAAAGCATTTTCCTCACCACCACAGGATGAGCTAGATCAAGCATTATTAGCCCCATTTTATAGATAAGGAAATGGGAACTCAGAAAGCTTACAAGTTTTCCTGGTCTCCCTGGCCCAAGTCCAGTCTTATTATTGCAACATGTGGCAGACCTATCCCCGTCCTCCAGAAATGTTTGTATGGGAGCACCCACACATTTGAAACAGGTTAAGTAACAGTGTATGGTAGCATGCAGTGAAATGTCAAAATAATATGGATGGGGATTGAGACGGGACCTGTGATTTCATTAGTAGAGAGAACTCTCATATGAGGAAATTCCCTCTACCACTGAAGGTGGACATCTTCATTGCAATTCAGGGCCTTGAGACCTGATTAGAGCAGGTGATAAGTGACTTGCCTAGGATCATATGGCTATTATGTATCGGAAGCAGGATTTGAACCTAGATCTTTTTGGTTTGGAGGCTGGCTTCCCACCCGAAGTGCCAATAATAATAATAATAATAATAATAATAATAGTAATAATGATGATGATAGCATTTCATATGAGGAATACATCAATGTGTTCAGGAAAACATTTCTGAAGAATTGTGGGTAGAATTTGAATAGTCAGAGAGTGGAGGGGAAGGTAGTTTTTGTATGTGTATTGGGGTATGTGTGTGGGGGAGGTGTAGAATAACATGGTCAAAGGATGAGCACCAACAATTTTGTATATGCATGCACATGCATGTGTGTGTATGCATAAATATCAAGATATAATGATAGGTTCTAATCTAATGCAATAAGCATTTTATGCTTCCTATATACTCTGCACTGTTATACAGGCAGCTAGGTGACTTAGTGGATAGAGCGTTGACCTTGAGATGAGGAGCACCTGATTTGAAATGCTGCCTCTGGCACTTACTGGCTGTGAGTCCTTTGGCAAGTCTTTTAATATTAGCCTCAGTTTCCTAGTCTAAAAAAAAGGGGAAAATAACATCTTTCTCACAGAGTTGTTGTGAAAATCAAATAAGATAATTTATGTAAATTGCTTTGTGAAACCTAAAGCATTATATAATTTAAGATATATGACACAAATATGGATGTTGTTATTTAATTGTGTCAGTTGTGCCTGACTCTGTGATCACATGGAAAATAGGACACCAATAGTGTCTTTGGGGTTTTCTTGGCAAATTATATTGGAGGGGCTTGCCATTTCCTTCTCCAGAGCATTAATGCAAACAGAGTTTAAGTGACTTGCCCAGGGTCACACAGCTATTAAGTATCTGGTGTCAGATTTGAATTCAGGTCTTTCTGACGCCAGGACCAACTCTCAATCCATTGAGCCACCTAGCTGCTCTCACGCAAGAATGTTCATTTGTTGAAGGAAGGGGCTGTTTTTTATTTTGCCTTTTTACACACAAATGCGCAGGGGCTAAATCTACTAAACAGACAATGAGCATGTGTACATATACACATATGGATCTATACACATGTGTATATATAGGTATAAATACATATAATATGAATATACATATAGATATACACATCTCTATGTATGTGTGCGTGTGTGTGTATACTTATACGTCAGAAGACTGTTAGTTCCTTGAGGGCACATACTGTTTTTTATTTTGTCTTTATATCTTCAATGTTTAACATACATACATACATACATACATACATACATACATACCTAAGTGCATATCTATACCTACATACATACCTATTTATCTATTTACATGTTGTAGTCTGTTGGTAGAATGTCAGTTTCTTGAGGGCAGGGACTGTTCTTATTTTTGGGTTTATATTCTCAGCACCTAATAATAATATTAATATAGCTAACATTTGAATAGAACTTTAAGGTATTGTAAAGCACTTTATAAATATCATCTCATTCGATCTTCCCAACTACCCTGTGAGATGGATATTAAATATGTGCATGTGTATATCCACATGCACACGTAGGTAGGTCATATGTATATATGTGCTGTTCAGTTGTTTCAGTCATGTCCAACTTTTCCTGATCCCACTTGGGGGTTTCTGAGCAAAGATACTGAATGCTTTGCATTTCCTTTTCTAGCTCATTTTACAGTTGAGCAAACTGAAGCAAACAGGGTTAAGTGACTTGTCCAAAGTCACACAGGTAGTGTCTGAGGTCAGACTGGAACTCAAGACCTCTTGATTCCATGCCCAGCCTAGCACTTTATCCACTGTGCCTACCTAGCTGTCCATACATATATGTGTGTATGTACATGTGTATATATATATATATACATATACATATACATATATATATATATATATATATATATACATACATATATACCCGTGTGTGTCTATGTTACATGTGTATTCACAATTGTTTATTTGAAAAGGAAAGAAGAACTTGGAATGAGGAGAATCAGAAAAAATTTTCCTGAAGGGGGTGCCTAGGTGATGAGCCTTGGAAAATGTTAAGAATTTTAAAAGATGAAGGTGAGAAAGGTTCCTATGCTAAACATGGGGGCTAGCACTTGCAAGGCAAAGTGATCAGAGCTGCAAAGCTAAGATAGTGAACAACAACAGGCATGGCTCAGAAAGTCTAATCAGCCTCCAAAGGGGGACAGGGGACAAATGGTATTGGGTGTTAAATACTCAGCTGAAAAGTGTGTGTTTTCTCCTAGAGGCGACAGGATGACACTCGAGTTTCTTGTTCAAGGAGGTTAAATAGTCAGACCTGAGCTTTGGGAATATCACTTTGGCAGCGCTGCAGAGGATGGGTTAGGGAGGAGAGAGTGGAAGCCAGAAGTCGGGTTTGGAGGCTCCTGAAAAGCTCTAGGACATAAGTGATTGAGTAGAGAGAAATGGGCAGATGTAAAATATGCATCGTGGCATGTTAGCACTAAAAAGCATCTGAATAGTTATCTAGTCCAACCTTATTTTAGAGGATAGGTAACTGAAGACCAGTGGTGGGAAATCATTCAATCATACATCTGAAGCTGGAAGATACCTCAAAGGCCATCGAGTTCAACCTTCTCATTTTATAAATGAAAAGTCAGGTCCATGGAGATGAAATGACTTGTTTAAAGTCACACAGATAGCAAGAGGGAGGGATGGGAAATGAATCCAGGTGCTCTACCTCCAAAGCCAGGACTCTTTCTGCTATTTCCTATTGTCTCCCAATGACTTGCCCAAGGTCACATAAGTAATATGTAGCAGGGCCAAGATTTCTGCCCCAGGTCTTCTGATAATAAATATTTCTATTCCAAATGTTTCTATTTTTTTTTTGCCTTTTAGAAATTATGAACTTTATAAACACCAAGTAAAATAAGCATTTCCATATATACATTTTAGAACAGGAGAGGATTATAAATGAAACCAAGAATCTCCTATTATATAGAGCTTGCTTTTCGTTTTAAGTATATAATAAATTCAACATGGAACTTTCAAGGCTGTCCTGCCCCCAATACAGCATCGTTTCTGCTGTGATAAAGACAATAGCCTGGCTGGAGCTGAGGAAATAGAGGGAACAGTGACACATATATGGTGGATATGGGACATCTTTCTATCCCAAAAAACCTAGAGAGGGAAAAAGGAGGCATCCCTTTGCAGTTTCCCTAACATTTCTTTCAGTGTCTTAGGGAGAGAGTTGTCCTGTTAACATCCACTTGTTTTATTCTCTTCTAGCATGTACCTTGTTAACTACAACCTATAAAACACACAGTTTATTCAGTGGAACAGGACTCTGACAGGACTTTCATTTTTTTCTTGGCACTTGAATATTTCAGTTTTCATTTCAATAAAATCACTCCCTCCACTTAAAAAAAAATCCCGTAAATGAAACTCTATAGCTACCAAACACACACAGGAGCAAATTATCTAATTTACAAAAGCATTCCACAGTTTATAGAGGAGTCACTATGAAATTTAATAACCTATTTCTTAATAATAACAATGATTTTATAGAGTGCTTTAAAACTTGCAAAGAACTTTACATGTGTTATCTCTTGACCTTCACAATAACCCTAAGGTAGGTTCTACTATTATTCCAATTTTCCAGATGAAGAAACCCAGGCTAGGAGAAAATAAGTGACTTGCCCAGGGTCACCCAACAAAGTAAGTGCCTGAGGCAATGTTTAAGCTGAGGTCTACCAGTCTGCAAGTCCAGCACCCCATGTGACTGAGCTGTTTGCTGCCCAGTTTATAAAAAGTATTCTAAACCTGCTTCTAGTTTCAGCTTTGCCCTTATCTGTGTGATGCTAGGCAACTCACTTTGCCTTCCTTAGTTCTCCCATTTGAAATATGGGGCTTTTGACTAGGTCCCTTCCAGTTCTAATAGTCTTGGTTATCCCCAAGTGAGAGAGAAAAGATCAAAAAAATCAACGAATGAGTAATGAATGCACATAGCATTTATTAATGCTAGTCAAGTGTCTGAAGTTACATTTGAACTCAGGTCCTCCTGACTTCAGGGCCAGAGCTCTATTCACTGTGCCACCTAGCTACCCCTTGTTATTTCTACAGATCAATTTATATCAGTTTCTAATGTTGAACCATTTGACTTTGGTGGCAAGAAGTTTCTCTTCTGGGTCTTTAGTAGTTATGATTATAGTGCCTGCCGGAGCAGCTTCCAGGCTGTGTCCACAGGGATTGTTCCAAAGATGATGACTAAGGGCACGGGGATTGAAGTATTGCTAGCCCCCAAGCTCTTGGCTTCAGAGTCCAGGGCTGTCTTCATCAAGGCCTGAGGGCTGATAGTGATCAAAATGGGATTGATTTGCCTACTGTGTGCTACCTCTGGTTTCTCTGGCAGGCTGCCCTATTTCTTCAGAAGCTAGACTTTCTTGCCTACCCTGTGAAAGGTGATTGTTAGTCAGTTTGTGGGGATGGCTGGCCCCTTTCCAGATGATATGCTTCTCTGAATGATGACTCTGTACTGGACTGGAAGCAGGACCTATCAGTAGTCCCAGAGGGTGCTGCTTCTCCCAGGGCTCTGGTGCTTATCTGCCTGTTGGTGGTAGTTGGTCAGCAGTTGTCATTGGGGGTGATGAGGAATGTGGACCTTCTCTTCACAAGGATATCTCCCCTCAGTGATGGCTGTGGGGTCTGAGCTGGTGGTTTGAAGGGTGCTACTCTTCCCAAAAGTCTTGGACTCAGGGTCTTAGGCTATCTCCATTGTAATCTGAGGGGAAACAGTGGTCAAGGGAGTCATGGTGATTTGACTTGCCTGGCACAGGCTGCTGCCTGCCTCTCCCTGAGGGTGCAATGCTGATTCAAACAGGATGGCCTGCTGGCCCTGTGTGTGGCAGTTGGCAGGTGAAATGAGTTAACCATTATTGCGTCATTCGTTAATGGAAAATCCAGGATTAGAGACCATGTCTCCTCATTACCAGTCATTTTTTCCTACTAGTCGCCAGTGGAAAATCTCAGAATGGATTTCAAAGGCCATCTAATCTCATCCATAGTTGAACCCATAACCCTTTATCTGAACCCAAGCTGTCATCCAGCCTTTACTTGCAGACCCCCTAGTATCTCCTATGTCCACACATTCCACTTTTCTATAGCTCTGATTGTCAGTAAGGTGGAGTTAAGTAGTAGACAAGCCACCTAGAAAAGAAGCATGAGCACATGCCTTCACCCTCTTATCTCTGTAATGTGACACCAAGGCATTTCCATTTGGCTGCCTCCCGCAGTTCAGATAATAGTGGGAGGTTGGACTGGTTAATATTGGTATTCCTATTTATTTTTTTATTAATATTCATCATCTTTTATAGCTAGTAAAAGTGAGGAACAGGGAAGTTGATATGGCTTTCTAAAAGTCACACGGGCAAGGAGTTTAGGATTAGAATTTTAGAGCTAGAAGGGACCTCAGAGGCCTTTTAGACCAACCCTCTCATTTTACAAAAGTGGAAACCAAAACCAAGAGAGGGTAACTTGCCTTAGGTCACACAAAAAGGAAGTGGCAGATCTGGGATTTAAACACACATCCTGTGTCTCCAAATACATTGTGTTTTTCACTGTTCTGAACACTTCACATGCGTTTATAACTCACTTGATCCCCTCAATAATTCTGAGAAGTAGATGCTGTTATTATCTCTGTCTTGTAGATATGGAGTCTGAAGTGGAGGGAAGTTAAGTGCCTTCTCTAGGATCAATATAGGTGCTGTTATTTAGGAAACTGAGGTATTGCTCAACGTCATATAGCAAATAAGTGCCTGAGGCCACATTTGAACTCAATTCTGCCCAGCCACTATGCACGGGCCACCTAGCTGCCTCAGACAGAGATTTTTTTGAGGGCAGAGACTGTCTCTTTGCCTGGATTTGTATACTAATACCTTAACACATAGTAAGCTCCCCACAGACCAGGACTATGTCTTATATTTCTTTATATATCCCACTGTGCCTAGCCCCTCATGAGGCTCAGCAAAGACATTCAAAAAAGACTGACTTTTTGAAATGCTATTTCCCTATGTTCCCTACTCCCAAAACTTTGCTTTCCTTCTCTCATTTACATTGCAAACTTATTCATTACTAATATTATTCTACATTTATTGAGTTCCAACAATATGTCAAATATGATTCAGAACACGGAATGGGACGTGGCCCCAGCCCAATGGACTTAACAGCCTAAAATGATGTGAGATCTAAGAAGTGGTAGGAAATAGGGAAATTGCTGAGGGAATTTGCAGTGAATACTAATGGCCTCTTGCTCTGTCAAAATGAAAATGAAATGATGGGGAGGACACCCATACTTGCTCTTCCCTTGCAAAGGTAGATTATGTGGATTGAATTCCTCCTTTGGCTGCTAATGATAGCCAAATACAGAAAGCTTACTCATTAAACCTATGTGGTTTTTCAATCCTTTTATTAGCAAATTGAGAGCATGTAAAAATGGCTAAATTCACTGGAGGCGATCAGAACACTAAAGAATGAAGGCTGGTTACTTATTTATGTATTTATCCTGAGAGAGAGGGCATATAATGGAATCAGAGTTGGATTTGAAGTAAGAAAGAGTTGGGTTCAAGTCCTACCTCCTATTCACTAAAACTTTGTGAACATGGGCAAGTAACTTAAACTCCCTTAGCTTCAGCTTCCTGATCTGTAAAATGGGGACAGTACTACCTTCAGTAAGTACCTATATTATACAGGACAGCTGAGAAATCCAATGCATGTCAAGTGCTGTACAAATTTTAAAGTCCCATATACATGCTAGCTATTACTATTTGAAGTAAGAGGTTCTGCTTTAAAAGAACTTAAAACATCAGCAAAAAGAATGAAAAGACATAAATTTCCATCACAGGACTTTTGTTCTGTTCATGTGGAATCAAACGCATATCTGGCTTGTCCTTTGGCCTCAATTTCACTTAAAAAAATATGCCACATGAGACACAATAGATAGGACTGAGGATGCTGATTATTAGTGATATTCTGGAGCTTCCTTATGCTGTAGAGGGGATCTGGAGTTCTCAGAAGCTACACAAGAAGATACAAACTCTGGCTGACGAGGCTTCAGATATTGGCCCAGTGACACCCTGTGTCTACTGTTTAAGGGCAAGCTTAGCTAATCACCAAAATGATGGTCACCTAGGGAAAAATCTTTTGGCTATGGTAACCCTGGAAACACATCTTCCAAAAAAAAAGCAATACAAATAACTACACATTTGTAGAGCACTTCAGAGTTTGCACAATATTTCCTTTCCCAAAATCTTTGTGCAATAAAGAGTTGTAAGAATAACAGACATAGCCCCTGCCCAGTGGGTCTAATAGCCTGAAATATATGAGATCTAAGTGGTAGGAAATAGGAAATTTATACAGAACTTTAAGGTTTGCAAAGCTGTTCATGCAGACTGTCTCATTTGATTGACAGACCATCCCTGGAAGGGAGGTGCTATTATAATCCTCATTTTATAGGTGAAGAAACAGAGGCTGATAGAGATTAGGTTACTTAACCAGTGTCCCATAGCTAGGAAAAATCTAAGGCCAGATTTGAACTCAGGTCTTCCTGAAGCCAACTCCTGAGCACTACTCATTATACTACCTACTTGTCTATTATGATACCTATTTAAAAGATGATGAAACTGAGGCTTAGCAGGGTTAACTGACTTGCCAAAGTGAACTTGGTTGGTCTGTTAAGTGGTAAATGTTAGAACTAGGTCTGCTGACTCCAAATCTGCTGTTCTTCCTTCTATCTTACCAACCTGGAGAAGATTTGTTGTAAACAGTTGCTGACAGGAGGTTTGGAAAAACTTAAAAAAAATCAATGTATATATTCATATATATGTATCTCTACATGTATCTCTACATGTATCTACATGTATCTACATACATCTCTACATAGGTATATGTATGTGTATATAAATATATACAGATATATAGATATATATGTATATATAAAGAGGAAGATCAAAGAAGGAGTAGTACTACCACTTTGGAGTGGTTGGAATTATACTTATAGACAACAGTGATAAGGTAGATATTCTCAATTCTTGTTTCTCTTCCATTTTCTTTGCCAAAGAGAATGATCTTTGACCTGGAAAAGAAAAAAATGAAAATGGCTATGACAGTGTTGATAGTCCAGAGAAGTAGGGAGATATAAGAAGAGATTCCCAAGTACCCTTGGTGAGTTCAAGTCTCCAAGCCCAGATGGCCTATATTCCAGGCAACTGAAAAACCACCACAACTATTTTGTGACTGCTGAGCTATTTTTGGTGATGTCTAAAAAATCTCGAAGAACCAGGGAGGTAACACTGGAGAGGGGAAGGGCAAATATCCTGCTTTTCCAAAAAAAGAAACAGAATGGAGTTTTCAAACTAAAGGCAGTGACTTTGATTGACTTTGATGCCTGGTGAAATTCTAGAATGTAAGTAAAGAGATGGCTAATGAATATTTAGAAAGGAAAGCAGTAGTTGCAAAGAGTCACCATCTCACGAAGTACAAGGAATGTCAGACTACCCTCCTTTCCTTTCTTTGATAGCATTATTAAATTAACAGATCAGAAAAATGTTGTAGGTATTTGTAGGATCATAGGATGACAGCTTTAGAGAGGATCTTAGAAATCATGTAGTCCAATGCCTTCATTTTTCAGATGTGAAAAATGAGGTCCAGACAGTAACTTGCCCAAGATTTTAACAAAGCATTTGATAATCTTTCATGATATTCTTTGGAGGAGGAAATGGCAAACCGCTCCGGTACCTCTGCAAAGAAAATCCCCAATGGAGTCATGAAGAGTCAGACACGGCTGAAAACAAATGAACAGAAACAACAACGTATATTCTTATAAAAATATGAAGATATATGGCTAGATGAGTAGTTTAGGAACTAGTAAACTTAGAAGGTGGTCCCTAGCAGAGTTCCCCAGAGATGTATGCTCACTTCCATGCTTTTACATTTTCCCGACGTCTTGGATAAAGGGATAGAAAACATGCTTATCAAATAGTCCAGTAACACAAAACTGAGAGGAGTGGACGACTGTAGTGCTGGGTCAGAATTCAAAAATATCTTGACAAACTGAACTGGATAAGATGAATTCTGAGAGATTAAATGTAAGGTTACTGTTGTGTTCAACAAAGGGAGGAGGATACATGGCTAGACAGAATGTAACTGGACAGAAAGACGTGGAGGTTTTAGCGGACTGCAAACTCTATGAGTCAGTATCAATACGGTGGCAGGAAACCCAGAGCAATTGTAGGCTGCAGGAGGAGAGGCTTAGTATACAGCAATTAAGATGGTGAGAGTCCTGCTTTTTTCACTTTTGTTTTTATTGATATCTTCTGTTTCTTGAATCACCATAGTTATCCTCAGTATTGCCCCTTCCCCTTCCAGAGAGCCATCCCATATAACAAATAATACTCTTAGAGAGGAAAAATAAATCAGCACGATTGATCAATACATTGAAAAAGTGTACAATGTGTAAGACTTGCGGACCTCCCACCTCCATGGGTTGGGTGTGTTCTCTCATACTTCGTTTGAGTCCTGCTGCATCTTCACGGTCTTGTTACATTTACTTTTGATTTTTGGTGTGCCGTTGTCCTTTCCATTTATATTGTTGCAATACTGTGTATATTGTCTTCCTCAGCCCTACTCTTTCTGGAAAGGGGCTTTCAGTTCTGAGTGTCACATTTTAGGAAGTACCTTGATCAACTGTAAAGCATCTGAGGACGGAGATGAGGACAGCAAAAGGCCATTTGAAGACTTGTTGAAGAAAATGGCGATGCTTAGCTTGGAGAAGTAAACTTAGGGGTGACATTAAAGCTGTCTTCAAGTATCTGAAGAACCATCACTTGGGAGATGAATTAGACCTGTTGTTTGGCTCCAGCGGGCATAACCAGACGCCTGTGGGGCAAGGGCTGAAGATACAAATTTATTCTTTACATAAAGAAAAATATTCTAATGAACAGAACTCCCCAAAGGTGGAAGGGGCTGTCTTAGAAGATAATGAATTTGCGCTCGTTTGAGGCCTTCCAGCAAAAAGTGGATGAGCACGAGATGTCCGGAGGGGTTTCTCATCGGGTTGAGGGTTAGACCAGTTAAGCGCTGACTGAGGTCCCTTCTAAACGGAGTTTGTTGATCCTTTCAGTCATCACTATCCGCACATATTCAGTGGGCCGCCATGTGGAGAGCAGCTCCATAAGTGGTGAGACTTGTTCTGAGCTGCAGTGAGGACAGAGCTCTGGGAGGCTTGGAACCCGAGGGCGATTTTGCTTAATTTTAAAATAATAGAACTGGGCTAACAGGGACGCGTCACCACCCGGAAGCTGGGGGAACACAGCGCAATGCGCAGGCGTGAAGGGCCACTTCCACCGGATGGAGGTGAGCTGAAGGGGAAGTGAAAGTGAGCGGCTGGCGGCTACTCAGGGAGGAGGAGCGGTGAGTTAAAGAGACCCGCTGTTCCCAAAGATGGCCAAACGTGAGGAAGCCCTGCCAGGTGGGAGCCAGCTGTCGGAGATGGGGACAGATTCCATTACCCCACTCTGGTAGAACAAACCACATGGGGCTGCTCGAAGTGCAGTGTGGGCGAGTGGGACCAACCTGTCCTTGAACTTCCCAATGACTAGAACTGTCATTGCAATGGTCAATGCAAAGGGCTGTCTCTTCATTCCCTAGAGGCGCCAGTCCAAATTCTGCCACTAATTAGCTCTGTAACCTGGGGCTAGGCACTTCTCTTTGGGTCTTTGTTTCCTCATTTACAAACTTAAAGACTTAAAACTCATCTCTAAGGTCTTTCCCACTTTTAATGCGCCACAATCTGAGGTTTTTTCACCTCTGAAATCTCTTCCAGATCTAAATCTATGACTATTAGCTTGAGAAGGGAGGTATTATAGTAGAATTGTGCTAAATTATGCCATATAGGCAGTGAGATGCCTCAGTAAAAAGAATGTTTGAACTGGGTCCAGGAAAACCTGAATTCAAATCTCGCCTCAGATATTTAGTAGCTGGGTGACCTTGGACAAGTAATTTGACCTCTCTCAACCTCAAGTTTCCTCACTTGCACAATAGGGCTAAAAATAGCACCCACTTTCCAAGTTTGTTATGAGGATCAAATGAGATCATATTTGTAAAATATTTTGTAAACTTTAGAGTTCTAAATAAATGCTTAGCTATAATCATTGCTCTATAATGGAGGAAGCCGTTTTATGGAGCCAGTCACACTCCCTGAAAGAAAATAACCAAACATAGTAAAAGCAGTTATAAATAACACTGTTGGCCTTTATGGTGAGTGCTAGTCTTACTCCTCTATGTTTGCCTCATAAAACACAGATTCTGTTGTGCTTGGTGCTTGATGAGGATGGGAGTTAAGAGGCTAGTAGTGATGTAAATACCAGTAGGTTGTCCCTGTCTTTCTACAGCAGGCCTGCAAAACCCATGGCCCATGGGCTGTAATGACCCACTACAGCCCACAGGCTGCAGATTGTGCAGGTCTGTTCTATCCGGATCGTATCCCAGTGAGGCTCTCAAAGGTGCCCAGGAAGTTGGTTTTCCATGTTCTTTCCTAGACTACATCTCTCAGCTCCAGGCATTTTCTCTGACTGCCTGGAACACTCTTCCTCCTCTTTTCCAGCTACTGACCTTCCTTTAAGTCCCAACTAAAATTCTACCTTCCACAAGAAGCCTTCCCTAAGTGCAAGGTTAATGGGGAATAAGGTCTTCCCTGCCCATCATGTGGCCTCATGTGGAGCCCAGTAAGGGAAGCTTGCTTGCTTGTAGGAAGGCTTATACACCTTTTGTTAATTTCCAATTAGGCACTGACTCAGGAGGGTTCTGGCTCTGAGCCCATTAGCTGAAAGACTATATATTGTGAGAGGTGAGTTTTTGCTTATGGGGCTCGCTTATGAGAAAGATGTTGTGATTCCCTGGTTGAGACTCTGCGTGGCAGCATGTTCAGAGCTCCCTGACTCCTCAGAGGTAAAGGCTCTCTTGATTCAGTGGTGGATGTAAAGCTTTGATTCAGGTAGTAGACCCCTGTCTGTTGGTCTTTATTTCTCTTCTCTATATTTTTTCTGTTTAATTAAAGAAGATTATTGACCCCTTTTAAGTGCTTTTCTAGTAAAGCAGATAAAAGAACCTTCACTAGCAGCTATCTTAGGTATGCCAGTGTGGTTGCTGCTACACTAAGTAAGCCTTATTAATTCCATTGCTTTCCTTCTTTGTGTAGCTTACTTTGTATTTGTTTGCATGCTGTCTCTCACATTATATTTTAAGCTCCTTGGGTGCAGGTCGTCTTTTGCCTTTTTCTGTATCCCCAGCACTTAGCACAGTGACTGGCACATAGTAAGCTCTTAATAAATATTTATTGAATTGAATTGAACTACTCCTACACTCCCTCTACCATTCATGTTCTCTCTCCCTTTTATGTCTGCCATGTGCCTTTCCAGAGGTATAGCACTTTGATACTGTGGGGATTGGGACGGGACATGTATTGTTGGGGAAAGGGTATTGCATGGCAAAGATTAATTAAAATGCATTGAGATGCCAGTGACAAGCCTTGGCACCCTTGGCCCCATTTCCCTTCAATCCCCCTATAAGACCCTCAGAGAGTTGTCTCTCTCACCATTATAAAATAAAAATTCAGACTACTCGGATATTGATTAAATTACATTAGCATAGAAAGCAGGGAAGTTGTATCTCATTAAAGTCTCCTGTGTCTTATTTAAAAAAAAAAAAGAAAACAAGAATAAAAATTAGCTTGAAGTTTTAGGTGAAAAAGTATCATGATTCTAGTTGATTTTTTTTTTTTTTTACTGAAGGGAAGGTTGATACCTGCTGAGGAGTCTTTCTCAAAACATGAGTCAGTAGATAATATGGAAGCAGCTTGATGGATAGAATGCTTGGGCCAGGGGACCTTAATTCAAATCTAACCTCAGAGACCACCTCCAAGAACCTTCATTTTCCTATCAACTTGAAATGAGGATGATACTTGCATTATAATATCCCTCTTGATTGTTGTAATGAAAGCATGGTGCAAACCTTTAAGTGCTTGCTGCATGAATAATACTATTAGTGGAAAGAACATTGGACTGAATATAAGGAGACATTGTTCTAGTCCTGACTCTATGTTGGTTGTGCAACCTTGGACAAGTTATATTCCTGTCTGTGTCTTGGTTTTTTCATCTGTAAAATGAGATATTTGGATAAAATAACCTCTAGGGACTCTTCCAGTTTTGAGCTTAAAAGTACTTCCCCCGAAGTCTTCCTACCGGGTGATTTGTCCCTTGCCACATGCTGGGGTGGGCAATTTCCAGCTACTAGGACTTTTAAATAAGTGGTCAGGATAGCCATTCAGCTGTTGAGTCCAGGATATCTCTTTCATGGGCTTTTTTTTCCCAACGAGTATGGTTGGTGACTAATTACTAATCTTTAAACCTTCCTAGTCACGCCTGTAGAATTTTAACTGAAGAGGTTTTCAGTATGAATGGATGTTTGCCTCGAATCAGCTAAACAAAGGCCCCTTCTAGCCAAGCACTGCTGAAATTTACTAGCACTGGATCTCTGAGAAGTCAAGTCTACAAGAATCTTCTAGATGGAATATATTTTGAGATGTCAGCTTGCAAACCAATTCCTGTAAGCAAGGAGATAAAAGAGTATGTAAATAATCATTTCCGAATAGTCCCCCTTCTCAACTACTTATCAATTTACCCTCTTTTATCTACTTTTGCCTCCAATTCACCCCAAGATTCCACTACTAGATAAATCTGTTAAAAACCTAGCTTTGTACAGCACTCTCCTGCCCAGAAACCATCAGTATCTCCTCACTGCCTATAGATTAAAGTCCATGTGCTATTCAAAATTCTGTACAAGTTGACCTTTATTTGTCAAATTTTGTTTCCCACGACTTGCCCACACGAATACTGCCCTTCCTAGGACACCTCAGAGGTGTTTTTCCCCTTCTTCTGGCTGATTAAGGTTTGGACTCAGTGACTTTTGAGGTCCCTCATAATTCCCCAATACCATAGTACTCTCCTCTTTTGTACTCCTGGAATAGTTTCTGCCTGAGCTATTCATCTGATATGTAGCCTGTTTAGTTTTGTATTCTGAGTTAACTTTTAATGCTTGCATTGTCTCACTGTGTCTATAAGTTTATGAATGACAAGAGTGGTATCATATGTCATTTAGAATTTAGAATCGTCAATACCTAGCACAGATTTGGAGTCAGGAAGATGTGGGTTCAAATCATGCCTCAGAAATTGACCTAGATATGTGAGTCTGGGGAAAAATCCCTTAACTGGGTTCGTTGAAAAGAAGGCTGGATTTGGAGTTGGAGGACCTCTATTCGGATCCTGAGGATATTTATGTGACCTACTCCCTCTTTACAGTTCTTTATCTGTGGGAGAAGAAGAGACAAGAGCAGCAGTTCTCAAAGTGTGGTCTGGGGATTCCCAGGGGGCCTCTGAGATCCTTGCAAGGGGTCATTGAGGTCAAAACAGTTTTCCTAATAATATGAGAATGTTTTAAATTCTAACACAGTAAATACCAATAGATATAATCCACATAAATGAAAGCTCTTTGGGAGCTCCTAAATAATTTTTAAGAGTGTAAAAGGGACCTGATAAAAAATATCTGAGAACCATTGGACTAGAGGAACCATAAGGTCCTTTCCAGCTCTAATTCTATGATGCTGGAATCCTTTGAAGTTTTCTGAGCATGACTTTCATCATTTGTAAAACAGGGGGGGCACTATCTATAAAACTTTGTCACACAGGGTTGTTATGAGGGTCATAAGACATAATGCATATAAATACAGACTTTAAAATGCCATTTAAATGCCAACTATCTTCAATGTTGTTTTTAGGTTCGTATAAAGTACTTTTAAAGTCCCAGAGTGCTGGATAAACACTCAAACGGATCTGTGATCTCCTCCATTTGGATGTTCACTCTCGTGGTGACCACAAGCCATCTCTGCCTCCCTTCAGTCTCACTCTCCTTGTCTCATATGTTCACAGCAGGGGGTGTACCTAATGTCCTAGAGACCTTTCTCCCTTTCTCATCATATTGAGAGGCTACCAGTGGGACGCTTGGGATACATAAGTACAAGTTGTTATGATTATAATTATTAGCGGCAGCTAGGTGGCTCGGTGGATAGAATGTCAGGCCTGGAGTCAGGAAGACCTAAGTTAAAATCCAACCTCTGACACTTGCTAGCTATGTGACTCTGGGCAAATCACTTAACTTCAGTTTGCCTCAGTTTCCTCATCTGTAACATGGAGATAATAATAGCACCTACCTCCCAGGATTATTGTGAGGATCAAATGAGATGATATTTGTAAAGCGCGCAGCACAGTATCTGGCACATAGTAATGTTACATATTTTTATTATTATAGGAATAAGCAGACTGGTGTTAATGGTCTCATGGTGGTAGAAGCAATCGTTGTCAGTTCAGCAACAAGATATTTGGCACTAAATCGAGACTGTGCTGGAATCTGCATCCCTAAAGGAAAAAAGAGAGCTTGCAAACTGATTATAATGAATTGGGTTTTGCAGAGAACCAAAATTTTTTTTAATAGCCTCTTCACTTTGGACTTCAGATTAAGAGGACAATATTTTAAATTGAATAAAAACAGAAAGAAAGTAGACAGGAATGTGTGAGATTCCAACTCCAGCTCAAAGGATGGCACTGATGAAGAATGAGGGCTGCTGCCACGGGTCAGTGGATCCTGGTTTTTATTACATGTGGGTTCCTCCCAACCCCCATAGATGGAAATTTATTTCCTTAAAAAGACTGAGCATTCTGAGCTGTAGGGTTTTGACTGATAAGGGAGGTAGGAAGCATTGAACAGAGAAACTTGAAATTTATGAGGAGGGCTGTTTCTTGTCTCTCTGGCATTTCTTCGTCACTTAACCAGGGCAAAGGGGTCTAATACTGCTGTGTGTGTGTGTGTGTGTGTTGTTTAGGGGTGGGGGTAGAAGGGTGGGAGAACCATATAGATGCATGAAAAGAACATAAATATCCCCAATCCCTCCTGATATAATTGGACCATCTCATAGAAGATCAGACAAACATGAAGAAATGTTTAATCCAATAATTACAGGCAGGGGATCTTAAGTATTTTATGGCCAAGGAAGCTTTTGGTAATCTAATGAAGTCTATGGACCCTTTCTCAGAGCATGTATTTAAATGCACAGACTGAAAAAGACTTAGAATTACAAAAGCAACAAATGTTATAGAAATACAGTTTTCAAAACAATACAAAATATTTTCAAAATATTATTGAGATCATATAAGTCTTTTGTCTTGTCATCTTTTTTGATATCTTTGAGGGATAGACCTAAGAGGGGTATTTCTGAGTCAATAGTTGAGTGATGCGGGGGGTGTAGCTTTTCCATTATCTGTGTATAGGAAGGGAAATAACTGCTTAGGATTTGTTTAGGTGGTGTTTGTTCAGTTTTACCCTTTGGCTGACTGAAGTCAGAGAATATTCTTCAGGATTCTTTGCTAAAGGGAGATTGTGTCCCTGGCTAAAGGCCAGTAGTAGCAAGGCTCTTTTTTATAACAACAAAGAACTAGAAACTAAGTGGGTACCTATCAACTGGGGAATGGCTGAACAAATTAAGTTAAATAAATGCAGTGGGATACTATTGTGTCATAAAATAATGATGAAAGGAATGATTTTTGAGAAACTTGGGAAGGCTGTACAAACTGATGCCAAGGGAAATGAGCAGAACCAGGGGGATAATTTTTACAGTAACAACAGCATTGTAATGAAAATCAACTTTGGGAGACTTAAAAACTCGATCAATGTACTAACCAACCATGATTCTAAAGGAATGATGATAATCTGTACTACTCACCCAAAAGAGAGGTGATGAATTCAAGATGCAGAATGAGTAATAAAATTTTGAATGTTGACAATTTGATAATTTTATTTTTATGACTATACATATTTGGTAAAAGTTCTATCTTCTTTTTTTTTTCCTTTTAAATTGGTGGGGAATATAAAGGATAGAAAATAAATGCTTGCTAATTGAAAAATAAAATAAAGGAAAAAGAAAAGGAAAACAAACACCAGTATCAAGATTTTCCATAGCAGAGAAAGCATTATCTCCAATGCCAGCCTCTGTGCTTCATTTTAGCTTTCTAAAGTTAAATATAATAAAGGAATAATGGTTCTTGGGGTTAGGCCATTGGTGAATGAAAGCTGCTTTCATTTTGCAAATATGTTGATTTTCCCAAGCCTTTCCATTCTTCAAATTCTATCTAACAATAACTACACGATGACAAAAGAAATGCTACATTTCTATAACATCTCAAAATCTGCAAAATGCTCTCCTTGCAATCATGAGGTGAGGTTGGTAATGAAAAAAGACTGAGTACTGCCCCTCCTCCTCCCCACAATGGGACTGGGTACATGGTAGCCTTGATTAATTCTTACTGACTGATAGAACACTGCTTGTGGGGTGGGTGTTAGAGCTGTCTGCAAATGCCAATGTTGTCAAAGCTGTTCCAATATACTTTCATGTGGCACCACCATGGATGAAGGCAGATGGCCTCAATAAAATAAATAATTGTTCTCTGAAGTGTACTCAAAAGCATAGTGGTTGAAGTTGTTCATTGTTTCTTGCTGAGGTAGATATTGTATTTGTATTTTGGCTTTAATGTTACCCTCTTAAATATGTGAGCATTCACACACACACACACACACACACACACACACAATTAAACCTCCAACTACAAGCACTATTCTGATAATAGACAATTAGGGAAAAAAATCAGTCAAATGTAGATTATTATCTGTGAGACAGCTATGTGGTACAGTGGGCAGAGTGTAGAAGGTGTAGTCAGGCAGAACTAAGTTCAAATCCTGCCTCAGATACTATCTGTGTGACCTTTGTCAATTAACCTCTCTCAGCTTTGGAATCGATGAGTGATGCCGGGAGGGGGGGGTGGGGGGTGGGGGTGTGTGTGTAGCTTTTCCATTATCAGTGTATAGGAAGGGAAATAACTGCTTAGGATTTGTTTAAGTGGTGTTTGTTCAGTTTTACCCTTTGGCTGACTGAAGTCAGAGAATAAACCTATAGTTCCTTCCCACTCTAATTTTAGACTTCCAACAAGAGATTCATATGACCAGTGTATCAAAATTGGATATGAAGGCCAGAGATCGTGTGTGTGTGTGTGTGTGTGTGTGTGTGTGTGTAGCCACATATCTTTTACTTGGATCAACTGGACCTCTCTGCTATTTTATCAGAAAACATAATCAATAGTAGACTTTAAGTACTTTTCCCCCCTTTTATTCTGAACTTAAGAAATAAAACAAGCATTTCTTTAACACAGTAGAATAGGAAAAAAAAGATGATTGTACATGAATGTTCAGCCTTTAAAAATTATTAATATTTATCAAAACTAACTTTCACCAATTCATTTTAGAAATGTATCCCAAATTATGAAATATGAGCTCATATGAAGGAAAGGGGGATGCTTAGCCTATAGAAGCAAATCTTAGGAGGGAAAATGACAATTCTCTTCAAATATTTGACGGGATGTCCTGTGGAAGAGGGGACAGACTTGTTCTATCTGACCCTAGAGAGTAGAACTGGTACCAAGAGGTGAAAGATATAAGAATATAGAGTGACCAAGCAGTAAATAATCATTTATTAAATGCCTTTTGTGTGCTAAGCACTGTGCTAAAGAGGTTGGTTTAATACTAAGACAAGTTTACTAGCAATTAAGATCAGTTAAAAAATGGAATGGGCTTCCTTGGGAGAACTGCAGGTCATTTCTGTCATTTCTGCTCAGGCAACATCAGGAAACCATGTTTTTATTGCCGCAAAAAGGGTAATCTCACCAAAGATTGCAGAAGGAAAAAGTGGGATTTATAGATTAAGAATAGGGAGAAACCTGGGAGGATTCAAGGAAGACTGATGGCATGAAGGTTCAAGGCAGGGCAGGGACCAAAAATTCTGAGGAAAATATTTTTGTTTTTCCTGATCTAAGTATCTTTACCCCAGCTATTCCAGTCTTTGTCTTTCCCCTCACTGGTGTACTACATGTCACTGTAATATCAGTTAAGTTGGGTGTCTTTGATTGAGTCTTACTAGGTGCTAAACCCCAGGCCCAAACCCCTATCTACTAGGTGCTAAGCCTGTGTGGGCGTGAAGCCCTTAGGGTCCTAAGGGGACTTGCTAAGACCAGAGCCAATTGTAGGAGCCTAAGTTCTGGTTGCTCAGATGACATTTGGTGACCACTAAAGAGTGTATAAAAAGAGAGAACAGAGCTATTTGTTTAGGGCTCTCACTCTTGAAGGTGTGTTGGTGTGGAGACTCTGGGCAGCTGTAGTTAAGAGCCCTCCAGCTTGTAAACCCGGATGTTCAGACTTTGTTAAACTCTGGTAACTATGCATTGAGATTTGAACCAGACAAGGTCTGTCTGTTTATGTGTGTAATTTGTTTGTGTTTGCTCTGAAGTTCAGGGTGCTGGCATTTTCCCCTGAACTAAGTAAATGATATTTGTATGCTGGATTAAAGTAAGATTGTTAACCCCTTAACATTGCTTTCCTTAGTAAAGCAGATCAAAAGAACTTGGGCTTGCAGCATTCCTGTTGTTGGGCTTGTGTTCATTTTTCACCCTGACAGCAGCTGCTAGCTGAATTGTTGAAACAGTCACTCTAAAAGATGGTGACACATTGTAGGATTGCTCTAGTTCAGTTTTAACAAGAAAGCCAGAGTCTAACCATATGGCTATTGAGACTTTAAATGTTGTTGGAGTCTCCAGTAAACCCTTCAAGGTCCCCAAATTGGATCCTAGTATGGTAACTATTGGTCTCCTTTACGTTGGGACATACTTTTCTACTTATGCCTAAATCTCCTAAGGATCTGTTAGGATGAGATCTTCTGTGTAAACTAAGAGCAACAATCTCATGTTCCCCTGATGGACCCATTGCATTATCGAGTGAATGCTGCAAAAAGTTAGCCACATTAGAAGGACCTATCTATGTGTTTCATTTCTCTTCTGCTACTGATGACTGCTCCCCCTCCCCCATCCTTGTCTCAGAGGTTGAAAAGCAGAAAACACATTTTAAAGCAAAATAGGTCCCTGGGGTCTGGATGACTGCAGAAGGTAAGTCATTCCTTCCCCAGAGCTTTTATCACCAGGTATACCTGTCTGTTCATAAGGGAGGACATTATGGAACTCAGGAAATGGTCGATAAAATATGATCAGCATGGGTGGCCCCAGGCATCACTACAGTTGCAGTTCACATTGGTACTCCTTGTCTCATTTGTCAGGCATTTAACTAACATGCCTTACAAAACATTGCCTTTGGTAGCCACCCTCTTGCTTCTACCCCATGTGAACATTTACAAATTGATTTCATATATATGCTGAAAGCTGACCACTCTAAAGTTTGTCTTGTTATTGTAGGCCAGCTTAGTTGTTTGGTTTAAGACCATGCATTTTCTGGTCCTAAAGTTACAGCTAGCTATGTTGCTAAAATTTTTCTTAAAGAGATTGTGTCCCAGCGTGGCCAACCAGTGCATATAGATTCAGATAGGGGCTCTAATTTCACTGATTCAATACTCTCAAATTTATTCTTGTCTTGGGATAAATCTTGCGTTTCATACTCCTTATCACCCTAGAGTTCAGGCTAGGTTGAGTAAATAAACAAAGGATCTAGTGTTTATCCTTCTTGCATTGATCTAGGAAATGAAAAATGGTCAACTATGGGAAAATATATGCTTTTTACATTACCATTTGCTTTATGTCTCACAATCATATATTTTAAATCTTTGACATTTCCTTGTTGTTTAATTCTGATGGTGTTACCAGTTCTTTTCAAATCTATGCCTATGCCTCTGAAATTACACTTCTTGCAGGAGGACTGGAAAAGCCTTAATACTATTAATAGACTTCATGGTGAAGTAGGCAATGTTTTGTACCACCTTAGAGCAATTGGACTCCATGGATTCTGGGTATGCCAACAAATTCACCAGAGTGACCCTGATTGATGGTAATAATCTCTGTTACTGAAAATAAAACTCTCCCACAATCAGCAGATTACATTGCTCTGAGGCCCCTAAAATACCACCTTTAAAAGGGCTTTCATACCTTTGATTTAGCCACTTGTAGTATTAATGCCTTCATAAGGAAATTAGAAGATAACAAGCCAAGGCCAATATCATTGACCCAACTTCATAACAAACAAGTTGTTTTTAAATTAAATGGGACCCTTAATGCCACCAAATTTATGATGTGAGGTTGCCACTCCTTTCCAAGTTTTTCCTTTCTGTTCTCCAAGAAGCAAGTCCCTAATGATTCTTCAGATTTAGAAATATTAAAGATGTGTAGATTGACTTTTGCTTTCCTGATATTACCAAAGGACACCATTTCATTAATTCTAAAACCTACCTCTTTAATGGGACTAGAGAAAAGAAATGTCAGTGTTTTTCTTTGGCCAAACTTAGCTCTTGCTGGGCCAAGTATGATGCAACTTTTAGTACAAATGTATTTTGTTGTTTAATCATTTTTATTTGTGTCCAACTCATTGTGACCCCATTTGGAGTTTCCTTGATAAAAATACTGGAGTGATTTGCTTTTTTCTTCTCCAGCTCACTTTATAGTTGAGGAAACTGAGGTAAATAAGGTTAAGTGACTTGCCCAGGGTCTCATTGCTAGTAAGTGTCTGAGGCCAGATTTGAACTCAGGGTGATACATCTTCCTGACTCCAGGCCCAGTGCTCTATCCACTGTGCCACCTAGCTGTCTTTTTTATATGATAAATTAGTAATTGAACCTTTGGGGGAATTAAATATCCTCCTTCAGAGGTTCCTTGGGAACTAGTAGCCCTTGGACAGTTCTTTGTGGCAGAAAAGCTTATGCCACTCTTCCCACAAATTGATTTGGGACATGTGAGATTGCCTAATTGACCCCACCAGTATCAGTTTTTAATCATCCTATAAGATTGGTAAAGAAGCATTCCACTAGAAATTTAAGATCATGGTGGCATAAATGCCAGAAAAGAGAAACAGTAATCCAAAATCTGGTTTTACAACATGGAGGAGGGATAAAGTTCCTCTGTTTCCTATTTCCATATGTTAGGGTTGTTGCTTTAGAGTAAGCTGCTAGAAATCTCTCCCTCAAAATCCAGGAGCTGGCTCAGGCCATAAGTGAATCCACTGACTCCTTTCAAATTGAGGTAGATTCTTTATCCCAGATAGTCATGCAAAACTGTGTGATTTCAGATCTTGTTACTGCTCCACAGGGAGGGTCATGCACCATTATTACCCATTCTGTTTCTATGTTAACTGATCAAGAGAGACAGTAAGAAGTCTCCATAAAATCTAAAAAGTCATAGCAGAAACCCAGTTGTCTGAACAAGATGCAGATACCCCATGGTGGGACACACAGAAAATAAATGTCTGAGGCAGGATTTGAACTCAGGTCTTTCTGACTTCAAGTCTAGCAATCTGTCCACTGTACTACCTAGCTGCTATCTAAAGTTTTAAATGGCCTGGGCCCAGAGTACCTTCCCAGCTTTATTACACATTCCAGCTTTATGTATAGGTCCTTTACCCACTTGATGTTCCAAACTGTTTTCCATACAGGATATTCTATTTGTTTTCTCTATCCCTTTGTACTGTCTGTCTCACATGCCTGGAGTGTATTCTGTCATCACCCCTGCTTCTCAGTTGCATTTTTCTTATATAGTCTCTGTATAGACCTATTTATGTACATGTTGTCTCCCCTGAAAGAATGTAAGTTCATCGAGGGCAAAGACTGTTTTGCTTTTGTTTTAGCATGCCCACTGCCTAGTATGATGCTGAGCACAATTTATCATTGTTGTTTGTCATTTTTGAGGAGGACCATTGACATCACAGGGTGATGTCATGACCTGTGCATGAAATGGATTTAAATAAAACAGAATTGCACTAAGTCATCAGCCTTATTCTCTCTTTCAGAGTCATCAAAGTCCAGTAGCAAGACAAAAGTCAAGACAACTGGCAGTGGCCCAGGATACAGTGGATGACTTTGGCATCTTCTATGTCTGACCAAGCTCTAAGGTCTCCACAGCACCTGCTTCAGTCACCTTTATGGCCATTTGAACAAATTGTTCTTATCTGCTCATTCTGCCAGGGGAGGTCTTCACATGCTTGGGGTAGATACCAACAACTTACTGATGAGTTACCCTCAACCTGGGTTAGCCCATCTGATGAGACTGTTTCCTGGCGTGTGGCCCCCGTGCATGCCATAGCTTCTTGGAGACACAGCTAGATTCTTAATAAATGTTGATTGGTTGTGAGGTTGATCTGTTGACTTCAAATACTAGAAAGATTGTCATGTAGAAGAATGATTAGACTTGTTCTTTGTGGCTTCAGAAAGCCACAGATGGGCAGGTAGTATAGGGAGGAACATTTTGCAAAAATAAGAGGACTAACCTTTTTTTTTTCAGGGGGGAAGGCAGGGCAATTGGGGTTAAGTGACTTGCCCAAGGTCACACAGCCAGTACATGTGTCAAGTGTCTGAGGCCAGATTTGAACTCAGGTCCTCCTGATTCCAGGGCCAGTGCTCTACTCACTGCGCCACCTAGCTGTCCCAAGGACTAACTTTCTAACAATTCTAATGTCACCATAGGATGGAGAATGGGGCACTGGTAGACATGTTGAATAAGAGAATTTATGCTGCCCCATAGCTGAAATAATTGTAGACTAATGTCACTGGATCTAATATGAGTCTTTAAGGGAATCAGATAATGGGAAGTATTTTGTATTGAGCTATCCTTGAGGAATAATATGTGAGAGTGATCAGAATGAGAACAGGGGAGAAGAAAACTGAGACCAGGAGGCACATTGCAGTTGAGGCATCTAATGTTTGATTCTTG
Source organism: Trichosurus vulpecula (assembly GCF_011100635.1). Classification (NCBI taxonomy): domain Eukaryota; kingdom Metazoa; phylum Chordata; class Mammalia; order Diprotodontia; family Phalangeridae; genus Trichosurus; species Trichosurus vulpecula. Next base: position 111,768,532 of record NC_050573.1, read on the forward strand.
ATCTTTTTCCTTTATGCCATCATTATAATACATGTGTGTGTGTGTGTGTATGTATGGTACCTGAATCTTTTCAGGGTCATAGCTTGTGCTGAAGAACTTATAAGTTCAAACATACTGAACAGGAGGATATGATAAAACTGACAAAGTTCCAATTTAGAACTGCCTGCCTGACTTGTAGAAGCTAAGCTTATACCCAATTTCCTATTCTTAGATTGGGCTCTAACAGCAGCCATCCAGTGAGTAACAGACCTGCCCAGCAATATTATGGTTTGGGCTTTAATTGGCAAGACTGAAATAGCAAGCTCCTATCAGTGGGTAAATCCAAATAAAAAAATAGATGCTCACATTTTGGGGCAGCATGGTAGAATGAAAATAATTTTGTTCCTGGTATCAGGAGATGTGGGTGTAGGGAGTATGGGGTATGCTGGTAAATGTTTAACAACCAAGCCTCCTCACCTTGCCCCCCCCACCCCCCGTCCCCAGCCTCATCTGATGCACTCATGAAGCACTTTTAAGTTTAATCTACATAATAATATTTTCTCCAATCACTTTCTCAATCTAGCCAATGAACAAATTGATAAAGCAGAGATTATCTAAGCCAGCTCCAGCATGCCCCTCCTTGTATTAGGAGTACCAACTGCAACAATCATGAACTGAGTTACCCTGGGTAAGTCATTAACCTCTCTGAGCCTCTATCATATGAGGATGGTAATTGAATGCTTTTCTTCATGTGAGGAAAATATTTGTAAATCTCGAAATGCTGTGACAATATGAGCTGTTATTGCATTATGGAAGGTATTCATGAAGCAGGTAGGAGACTAGACAAAAGGAATGCTAAGGACCTTCTTTATGCTGCTTTGAACCTGAATGCTTTCAGTCATGATCTCTCTGGGCCTCAGTTTATGAATCATGGAATGCGTTCTACCAAATTTCTACCAAAGGTGACTGTGACTGAAGGAGGGAAGAAGGGAAAAAAAAGGAAAGGAGAATAAGAGGAGAGAGGGAGAGGGAGATGTAAAGGAAGAGGGAGAAATAGAGGGGGAGAGAGAAGGAGAAAGAGGATCAGGGACAAGCTGAAGGAGAGACATGTCAGATCAGGCTAGTCTAAGTAGAAGGGTTGAAGGATTGAGAAGGACTTGGCAATCTTTTCTCAGGAGGCTATTGTAGCAACAATCCAGCTAGCAGCTGTTGTGGGGGTAAAAGACCAACACAAGCCCAACAACAAGAGTGCTGCCAGCACAGGTTCTTTTGATCCGCTTTACTAAGGAAAGCAATGTTAAGGCGTTAACAATCTTCTTTAATACAGCATACAAATATTATTCACTTAGTTCAGGAGGAAAAGCCAGCACCCTGAACTTCAGAATACAAACAAATTACAAACATACACAATATAAATGGACCAAATCACAATTCATAGCTACCAAAAAGCATCAACATCTGGGTTCACAAGCCGGGAGTCTCTTAGAGCAGCTGCCCAGAGTCCCACGCCACTCTTCCAGTGGCTGAGAGCCCCAAGGGAGAACCCCAACCTCTGGGTTTATGTATCTTGTTCATGGTCAAAGGTGAGTCACATGTGTGACTCACCCACATAACCTGAAAGCATCACGAAAATTTGACTTAAAACCATGTGGTCTAAAAGCCTCTGACATCACAAACATATCACTGAAACCCATCACCTCCTTCCCATGAGGGAAGGAGGTCATCAAAGACTCCTAATTTAATCAAGGAAACAAAGGCCAGACTCTTCAAGGGCACTTGATTAAATAAGTGCTAAAAGAGAAAACAATAAAAAGGTCCCACCTTAATTAATATTACAGGTATTCAGGCCTAGGAGGACAGAAACTTGATCGTGCCCTTAGCAAGGTTCCAGAAGCATAATAAATGCTTATCAAATGCTTGTTGATTTGACTTGATAAATGCTGGTGGAATAATTCTATTGGAAGACAAAGAAGAGATGCGATCCCATATAGACCATGGCTCCTCAGCAGCAAAAAGTGAAAACAAGACCTGAGAAGAGAATGGCCTCTACAATGTGAAACAAACACATTTACCAAAGAAACATGGTCCCATTTCCTAATATTGTACAGAAAGTTGGATACATCTTGGTATTTCTATCTCGGTAAATGTCCTGTTGAAGGAAGCTCCTGCAGTAGGCAATTGCATGTGCAGCAGTTGAACCAGCCCAGGGACTTCCCTGTCCATGGTATACTCCAGCGATGAACTCTGCAGTAGACAATGGAAGCTTTTTCTGCCCTGAATGGGACAGGGAAATCTGCCAGGGGAGAAGAGAGAACTTTTTTCTTGCCAGAGGTGGACAGCCTGAGGGCCAGCATTTGTTGGATCTTTTTATTTTCTTATTGGTTTAAACTACGAATATGGTTTTAAACAAAGAAATTCCTTTGAACAATGAGGTGATGCCTGAGTGGTCTTGAGGGTGGTTTTGTTTTGTTTTGTTTTTCACTCATCCAGACAATAATAACAACATATCACACTTCTATGGCATTTTAAAATCTACAAAGCACCTTCTTTCCAAATAAACTTTTGAAGTAATGCCAACTTTCTTAATGTTTTTCTTTATTTACCTACTTATCTATTTACCTCTGTTTCTTTGTTTCTTTCTCTTTCTTTCTTTCCTTCTTTCTTTCTTTCCTTCTTTCTTTCCTTCCTTCCTTGCTTCCTTCCTTCCTCCCTCCCTCTCCCCCTCTTTCCTGTCCTCTCCTCTCTTCTCTTCTTCTCTCTTCATCTTCCTTCCCCTCCCCTCCTTTCTCCTCTCCTCTCCTTTCCTTTCTGTTATTTTCTTTTCTCCTAGATCTATGATGTCATCTGAATGAGAAAATCCCCCTCTACCAATGTAGATTAGCCAATGATTGAGAGCAAAAGAGCACTTAAGAGTTATCTAGTCAAATTTCCTCATTTCACAAATGAATAAACTGAATCCCAGAGAGATTATGAATTCCTATATGACAAGGCCATTTAGCTAGTGCTCAGAATCCATCAGTCAGTCAACAAATATGTGTTAAGTGGTTTCTATGTGCTGGGCATTATGCTAAGAGCTAGGGCTGCAAAGAAAGGCAAAAGACAGTCTCTGCTCTTGAGGAGCTCACAGTCTAATGGGAGACAACCTGCAAGCTGCTATGTACAAACAAGATATAGACAAGACAGAGAGATAATCAATAGAGGGAAGGCACCACAATTAAGAAGGATCAGGAAAGGCTTCATATAAAGGTGAGACTTTAACTGAAACTTGAAGTGAGTCAGGAATGCCATAAGGTGGAGGAGGGAGAGAATTATAGGTGTAGGGGATGCCTATGTAGGTATATAGGAAATACTTAGGAAAACGGCATAGAGTCATACATAGGAAAATGCCCAGAATCTGTAGATGGAATGTGTGATGAACAGCAAGGAAGCCAGTGTCAAGATATCATAGAGTATGTAGTTTGGTGGTGGTGGGGAGGAATTAAGGCATAAGAATATTGTAAAGTAGTGGGGAAAGCTCATGAAAAACTTTGAAAACAGACAATTTTTAATTTGATTTTGGAGATCATAGGGAATCAGAGTTTATGGAGTGGAGGTCTGTGTGTGTGTGTGTGTGTGTGTGACAAGGTCAGACCTGCACTTTGGGAAGATCACTCTGATAGCTGAGTGGAGAAAGACTTGGGGAGAGAAGTGGGGAGTAATTGCTGTCAGGGAGACCAACAAGCAGGTTATTTCTTTTTGCTAAATATTTTATTTGTTCCCCCAATTACATGTTTAAATAACTTTTAGCATTTTTTTTAAAGTTTTGAGTTCTAAATTTGATCCCTCCTTCCCTCTCCTCCCCCTCCACTCATTGAGATGGTAAGCAATGTGATATAGGTAATATATGTGCACTCATGTAAAATGTTTCCATATTAGTAATTTTGTACAAGAAGACTTGAAGAAAGAAGGAAGAAAGGAAGAAAGAGCGAGAGAGAAAGAAAGAGAAAAATAGTATGCTTCCGTCTGTTTTCAGTCAATATCAGTTCTTTCTCTGGAGGCAGATAGCATGTTTTATCATGCGTCCTTTGAAATTGTCTTGGATCATTGTATTGTTGGGAATAGCCAAGTCATTCACAGTTCTTCATTGTACAATATTGCTGTTACTGTGTACAATGATCTCTTGGTTCTGCTCACTTTACTTTGCATCAGCTTACATAAGCCTTTCCAGGTTTTTCTGAAATCATCCTGCTTGTCATTTCTTACAGCATAATAATATTCCATCACAATCATATACCACAGCTTGTTTAGCTATTCCCCAATTGCTGGGCATTCCCTCAATTTCCAATTCTTAACTATCACAAAAAGAGCTGCTATAAATATTTTTGTACAAATAGGCCCTTTCCCATTTTTAAAAATCTCTCTAGGATACAGACTTAGCAGTGGTATTGCTGGATCAAAGGGTGTGTACTGTTTTATAGCCCTTTGGGCATAGTTCCAAATTATTCTCCAGATTGGTTGGATCAGTTCACAATTTCCCCCAACAGTGCATTAGTGTCCCAGTTTTCCCACATCCCCTTCAATATTTATAATTTTCCTTTATTTTGTCATATTAGACATCTGACAGGTATGAGGTGATACCTAAGAGTTTTTTAAATTTGCATTTCTCTAATCAAGAGTGATTTAGAGCATTTTTTAATATGGCTATAGATAGCTTTGATTTCTTTGACAATTGTTCTTATCTTTTGAGCATTTATCAAATGGGGAATGACTTGTATTCTTACAGATTTGATGCATTTCTCTATATATTTGAGAAATCAGGCCTTTATGAGACATATTTGTTGGAAAATTCCCCCTCTTCCAGTTTTCTGTTTTTCTTCTAATTTTGGTTGCATTGGTTTTGTTTATGCAATTAAAAAAATTTATATGATCAAAATTGTTTATTTTATATTTCATAATGCTCTCTATATCTTGTTTGTTCCTAAATTATTCCCTTATGCATAAATCTGACAGGTAAACTATTTCATTCTATCTTAATTTGCTTAGGGTATCACATTTTATGTGCAACTTATGTACCCATTTTCACCTTATCTTGGTGTATGGTATGAGATATTGGTCTATACCTAGTTTCCACCATACTATTTTCTGGTTTTCCCAGTGGTTTTTGGTCAAATAATGAGATTTTGTCCCCAAATCTTGGATCTTCACATTTATCATATGCTAGATTACCATGGTCATTTACTATAATGTATTGTGTACCTAATCTATTCTACTCTACTTCTTAGCCAGCATCAGATTGTTTTGAAAATTACTGCTTTATAATATAGTTTGAGATCTAGTATGGCTAAATCACTTTTGTTCACTTTTTTCCATTGATTCCCTTAGTCCTCTTGATTTTTATTCTTCCAGATGAATTTTCCTATTATTTTTCTAGCTCTATAAAATAATTTTTTGGCAGGTTGACTGGTATGGTGCTGAATAAATAGATTAATTTAGGTAAAATTGTCATTTTTATTAACTGGCTTAGCCTACCCTTAAGCAATTAATATTTTTCCAGTTATTTAGATCTGACTTTATTTGTGTGAAAAGTGTTTTTTAATTGTATTCATATAGTTCCTGGATTTGTCTTTTTGTGTAGACTCCCAAGCATTTAATATTTTCTACAGTTATTTTAAATGGAATTTCTCTATCTCTTGCTGCTGGACTTTTTTTTTGGCAATATATGGAAATGCTGATTATTTATGTGGGTTTATTTTGTATCCAGCAACTTTGTTAAAGTTGTTAATTGTTTCTAATAGATTTTTTAGTTTATTCTCTATGATTTTCTAAATATATCATCATATCACTGAGCAGGCTATTTCAATAGTCCAGGTGTGAAGTGATGAGGGTCTACATCAGAGTGGTGGAAAGGTCAGGGGAGAGAAGGCAGCATATGTGTTATGTTATGGAGACATATAAGTTATAATATATATCTATATCTCTATATATGATGTTATGAAGGCAAAGTTGATAGGCCTTGAAAACAGATTGGATATGGAGGGTGGGAGAATGAGAAGTTGAGGAGATCAGCTAGGTTGTGAGTCCGGGTGACTGGTAGGATGGTGGCACCCTAGGCAATAATAGGGAAGTTAAGAAGAGGGAGAATATATAGGAGGAAGATCATGAGTTTTATTTTGGACATGGCGAGTTTAACATGTCTACGGGACATCCAGTTTGGGATGTTCAGTGGAGAGGTGGAAATGCAAGCCTGAAGGTCAGCAAAGAGGTTAGGACTGGATAAGTATATTTGACAATTATTAGTATAGAGATGATCACTGAATCCATGGATGCTGAATAGCTGGATAGGGCGATAGCAGTATAGAGGGAGGAGAGAAAAAGATCTGGCAGAGCCCTTTTGGATACCACAGTTAGCAGGCATGACCTGGATGATGATCCAGAAAAGGAGATTGAGGTGTATGGTAAGACAGGAGAATCTGGAAAGGGTAGTGTTCCAAAAGGATAATTGATGAAATCCAAAGCTGTGGAGAGGTCAAGGAGAATGAGAATTGAGAAAAAGTTATTAAATGCATCAATTAGGACACCACTGTAACTTTGGAGAGAATAGTTCCAGTTGAATAGCATCAGGAGCCAGACTATAGAGAATTAAGGAGAGAGAAAGAGGAGAGAAGTAGAGTTACCTATTTCAGAAGGCCTTCTCAAAAAGTTTAGCCACATAAGAGCGATGGGATAAGGTAATGTGTAGATCAAGTGAGGGTTTTTTTTAAGTGTAGGAGAGACATGGGTATGTTTAAAGTGAGTAGGGAAGCAGCCAGTAGACAGGGAAGATTGAAGATAAGTGATAGAGTGAGGAAGGGGTGAGCCACTGGAGAAAACAAGATAGAGTGGGATTATATTATGCACATAGAAGAGGGTTTTTTGTGTACTTGTTTGTTTGTTTTGGTAAGGAAAAGGAATACCTCTTCATGTGAGATGAGTGAAGGCAGAGATAGTGACAGAAGATTTGTGGAAGATGTAATTTGGGGAGGAGGGGAAAATGGCTTCAATTTTTTTTTCAGTGAAATGTAATGTTCTCAGCTGAAAAGGTAGGGGGAGAAGGAGCTTTGAGAGGTTTGAGGAGGGTGAACAAGTTTTGAAAAGCCTCTGCAGAGAGTGAGAAAGTGAGTTAATTAGGGAGGTGTAAAAGAATTGCTTTGCAGCAGTGAAGGTCCAGTTGAGATTATGTAACACAGACTTGTAGTGGACCCAGTCAGCATGGTTTCATGCTACTTTGTTCAGTAATACGTGAGTAGGAGGGAAGGCAGCAGATGGTAGGAGTAATCCAGGCCTGAGAGTAATCTATTCCATATTCTTCAGAAAATAAAATTCAAATGTTATTAAAATACTTTCTTGCACAGGGTACTCTATGTCTTGATGGTGTATTTTTATGCTGGCTGCCCTTGGCCTCCCTCCCGACCACCTCCATGCCTAGGATGCTCTCCATCTTCATCTATGACTCTAGACTCCCTTAGACTCCTTCAAGATTCAGCTAAAATCTCAATTCTCCAAGAAACCTTTCACACTCACACAAAGACTGAGGACCAAACACTACTGCCCCTCTCTCCCTACCTAGCACTATCGTCTTCTTTCGGAAATTATATTCCATTTGAACTATATAAATCTCATATATAGTAATTTGAATGGTTTCTCCTTCCTTAGAACATTAAATTTCAGGCCAAGACCATGTTTTTACCTCTTTTTTTCTTTTATTCTTAGTGCCTGACATAGAGGGAGATCTTAATACTTGTTGACTGAGTGACTAACTAAAACAAGAACTTTGATAAAAAATAATATACATTCAATCAATATTTACTGGTGATTCCCATATGCAGAGTGATTTCCAAGTTACTGTGAGGAGGGATACAAAGTTAGATGAGACAGAGATAGGGATGGGACCTGTAACTTTATTGGTAAAGAAAATTGCCAGATGAGGCAACTCCCTTTACCAATGAAGGTTGTCAATTTTCTTGCAACTTACATTCTTAAAGCATTGCCTAGAGCACTCAGAGGTTACATGACTTGCCTAGGGTCACACAGTCACTACATGGCAGAAAATAGGTGTAAACCCAGTCTTCCTGGCTTCAAAGCCAGTTCACTATACACTGTACCATGTTTCCTCTAGATAAGACTCAATTCCCATGCCCCTGAGCTTGCAACAGTAATAACTTATAGGACTTCAAGGCTTACAATCTAGTGAGAAGATGACAAACACAAATACCATAAAACACAATAAAACTCAAGTGCATTAGGGAGGAGTAAACAAAACACTATATGAGATGTGAAGGGTAAAATTATTAATAATTATAGCCAGCATTTATATGGTTCTTTAAGGTTTGCAAAGCACTCTCTTTACAAATATTTTCTCCCTTTATTCTCACCACAACTCTGGGAAATTGGTGCTATTACTTCTTTGATTTTAAAGGTGAGGAAACTAAGGCAAAGATGAAGTGACTTGGCCAGGGTCACATTGCTCATAAGTGTTTGAAGCTAGATTTGAACTCAGGTCTTCCCTACTTCAAGTCCAATCCTCTATCCACTGTACCACCAAGCTTTCTTAATTATCAACCAGGGGAGATCAAGGAAGGCTTTCTAGAGGAGAATGCATTTGAGTTCAGCTTTAAAGAATGTGTAGGAGTTCAATGGTTCAAGAAAGAAAGAGAAGGGGAAGAAAAGAAAGGAAGAGAGGACATTCTAGGCCAGAATTAGAATGAACTAAGGCATGGAGGTAGGCACCTTCATGGTATACCTAGGGGCAACAAAGTTGTTTGAATAGAGGGCAATACTATGAATTAAGACCAGAAGGACAAAATAGAGTGAGGTAGTGGAGTGCCGTGAATTATAAACAAGTGAAGAAGTTAAAACCATTTGGGAAGCAGTAGGGAGCTACTGTAGATTTTTGAGCAAAGGAGTGACATGAACAGATAGTTCTATGAATCAAAAATACTAATCTCCCATTTATATGAAACAGATTGGGCGGAGAGACAGTGGAAGCAGGAGAATTATTACCGTAGTCCAGACCAGTAATAAGGCTATTAAAATAGTTCAGATGAATAGCAATAAAAACCTGACTAAGGTGATATCAGTGGAAAGAGACTGTCCTGAGACATACTTCAGATGTGGAATGAAGAGGATTCACTGGCTGACTGGATTTGAAAAGTAAGGGAGAAGAAATTGTCAAATATATGCCCAAGATTCTATATACAGAAGACTCCATAAATACAGTAATTCCACAGATAGAAGGAAGAAAGTCTGAAGGAGTAGTAGCTTTAGGTAAACGCATAATAAACTTGGTCTTGGACAGATTAAACTTGTAGTTTCAATGGGGGTATCTAGACAGAGATGATCAGTAAGTATTTGAAGATCTGATGATCAGAAATAATTCTCTTAATTGGCTTTCCTAACTCTCCCCTCTTTCCAATGCATCCTTCACATAGTTGCCAAAGTAATCTCAGTATTGGACTAAACTTGTCACTTTTCTACTCAAAAAATTTCACTAATTCCCTATCACTTTGATGATAAAAACACAAATCTCTTAGTATGGCATTTAAAGGTCTCCACGTTTTGACTCCAACTTTACTTTCCAGTCTTATTTCACTGATACTTACCACTCCCTTTATATTTCCAGCTGAAGTGAATTACTACCTATTCTCCAAACTACTTGCCATGTCCAGGCTCCATGAAATCTCACAGACAATAGTTTCCCAAGCCTGGAATGTACTCATCTCTTCTTCTTATCTCTGCCATCTAGAAGCATTTCTGTTTAGCATTTCCAGATTGCCCTCCCTGCCCACCTCACTCTGATTGATTGTTTTCATAATATTCCTTAAATATTTCTGAAAAACTTTGCTTGGATCTCTCCTTTGTTTCTGTCCCTCCCTATTCAGTAGACTTTACTGAACGCTTGCTATATTCTCTGCTGTTCCCAGTGGGTTCTTGTGGGATAGGCACTTTTTTTCCTTTTATCTTTTTACCTCCAGCACCTGTCATAGATTCTTGCATATAGTAACTGCTTAATAAATATTTCCTATTGGATTTCAGGGAGGTCAAGAATAGAGATCTAGATTTTGGAGTCTTCTGAAGAGAAGTAATATCCATGAAAGAGACCATCAATAGCCGTGCCTCTTAATTGGACAAAAACAAGGAATGGTGGACGCATCAAACCTAAAAGCTGTTTCAATAAATTAAGGCTACCACTAATATTGACTAAGTTCAAATAGGAGTTTTAGTCTTTATGACTATAGGTACAAAATGGAGTGAATAATTTAGACAATTATCTGGGTATTTCAGGTCCCTGAATTATTTCTTTTTTTCCTAATGACTATGTCAAAAGCCAAACTAGGGCCTGAATTTTATTGTGTGTGTGTGTGTGTGTGTGTGTGTGTGTGTGTGTGTGTTTCTTTTATTTTTTTTTTATTTTTAGTGTACAACACTCAGTTCCACAAGTTTTTGAGTTCCAAATTTTCTCCCTCTCTCTCTCTCTCTCTCTTTTCCCTTCCCCTCCATGTAATCCAATATAGGCTCTACATATACCTTCACATTGAACTTATTTTCACAATAGTCAAGTTGTAAAGAAGAATTATAATCAATGAAATGAACCATGAGAAAGAAGAAACAAAACCAAAAAATAAAATAAAAAATTTTTAAAAAAGAAAGAAAAAAAAGGAGAGAGCAAATAGTTTGCCTCAATCTGCATTCAGACTCCATGATTCTTTCTCTGAATGTGGATAGCTTTTTCCATCGTAAGTCTTTTGGAGCTGCCTTTGAACCATGCATTGTTGAGAAGAGCCAAGTCTATCAACATTAGTTATCACAGATACTGTGTGTCTGTAATTGTGTATAATGTTCTCCTGGTTCTGCTCCCCTCACTCAGCATCGGATCATGTAAGTCTTTCTAGATTATTATGAAGTCCGTCTGCTCCTCACTTCTTATAGTACAATAGTATTTCATTACATTTATATGCCACAATTTGTTTAGCCATTCCCCAATTGGTGGGCATCCCCTTGGTTTCCAATTCTTTGCCACCACAAAAAGAGCTGCTATGAATATTTTTGTACGTGTGGGTCCTTTTCCCACTTGTGTGATCTCTTTGGAATACAGTCCTAGAGGTAGTATTGCTGGGTCAAAGGGTATGCACATTTTTATAATCCTTTGGGCATAGTTCAGAATTGCTCTCCAGAATGGTTGGATCAGTTCACAACTCTACCAACAATGCAATAGTGTTCCAATTTTCCCACACCCTCTCCAGCACTTAACATTTTCCTGTTTTGTCATGTCAGCCAATCTGATGGGAGAGATGTGATACCTAAGAGTTGTTTTGATTTGTATTTTTCTAACCAATAGTGATTTAGAGCATTTTTTTATATGATTTTGGATATCTTTAATTTCTTCCTCCGAAAACTGCCTGTTCATATCCTTTGACCATTTATCAATTGGGGAATTACTTGTATTCTTATAAATTTGACTCAGTTTAGGATCTGAATTTTCTAGATAATTGTCTCAATTTTAGGTATCCAAGAGGTAATAGTGCTGCTGGTCAGCCTAGTTTAAATAGCTAGGCACTTCAGAAGATTGAAAACAAGCATAGCAACTTTTCCTTAATTGAGTGGTCAAAATTTCTGGTGAACATAGATATCTAGAACAAAGTACAAGGCTAGAAATAAAGAAAAAAAGTTCTCCAAATAAAAAGTATCTATCTCAGAGCTCAGGTATTTAAATTTTCTCTATATCCCCAGTATTGAGCACAGTCCCTGGCACATAGTAAGATCTTAATAAATGCACTGGCTTCCTGCTTGTTCCACACACAAGCCATTCCATCTCTCCCCTCCAGGCATTCTCTCTGGCTGTCTTCTGTGTCTGGAATGCTGTCCTTCCTCTGCTCCTTCTACTGATCTTTCTGGTTTCTTTAAAGTCCCAACTAGAATCTCACCTCCCACAGGAAACCTTCCCCAACCCCTTTTAATTCCAGTGCCTTCCCTCTGTTAATTATTTTCTATTTATCCTATATATAGCTTGCTTTATGTTTGCTTGCATATTATTTCTCCCATTAGATTATAGGCTCAGGAGCTGTCTTTTGTCCTTTTTGCAACCCTAGCACTTAGCACAGTCCCTGGCACATAGTAGGCACTTAATAAATATTTATTCAATTAATCAGTGAGAAGTCATCTTTTGGGAGCCATGGTCAGGGTCATTATAATGAACTTGAGGGGTACCTTCAGAGGAGAATACTAGGCCCAGCCCAGTTTGCTGCAGGACACTCAGAGGTTTTGTTCATTGAAGCTATTGAAGTATATGGGACATTTGCCTCTACACTTAAGGACCCTGGTTTACCATGCTTTTATTCTTTATGAGACAAAATGACCTTAGTAGAAAAATGTGCTGAACTCACCTCAGATACTTCCTTGCTTATGATCCTGGGTAAGTCATTTAACCTTTCTGAGCCTCGGTTTCCTTATCTGTAAAGTGAAGATAATAATAATAATACACACCTGCTAGGTGCTGTTGTAAAGATCAAATGGAATAATGTATAGAAAATGCTTTGCAAATCCTAAAGAATTATATAAAAACAAACTAATACTGTTGCTGGTACAGCTACCCCTGCGGTCACGATTTCCTTTTTTTTTTTTTTTGTTCCAAACTGATGCTTCATTTGCTGCACAGATTTCTGGCTGACCTTCATCAGCCCCAGTGTCTAATAATTCAGAGGTCAGCATTATCCACAATACCATCCTGTCTTGGGCCTGTTTGTACGACTCAGGTATGAAAGAAAGTACAGAATTGAGGTCATTATCCAGACAATATGATCCCAAACACCTTTGTCCAATAGACACAATGATCGCCGAGACTGGAATTGTCCAGATTATTGTTTGTGAAGAAGAAAATAATATTCATTTACAAGAATCTTGGTGGCAGGCCTCCGTCTGACTGATCATGTAGACGTATGCCCATAGACATCTCATAAGCAGGGCAGGTAGCATAATTGGAATAATTGTCCTATTTGGCTTTAAGAATACCAGATTATCAAGCGAGCAATGAGAATTTAATGAGAGCCTACCTTCTGACAGGTGCCGGGCTAGGTTTGGGGAAATACAAAGACAAAGAATGAGACAATCCTCACTCTCACAGAGTTTATATTCTCACAGGGAAACAATACCCATACTAATAACATTTCTGTAGTGCTTTAAGCTTTGCGGAGTCTTTTACAAATGTTATCTCATTTTGTCTTCATAATAATCCTGAGAAGTAGGTATTGATATTCTCCTCATTTTACAGATGAAGAAATTAAGTAAGAGAGAGGCTGAATGACTTGCCCAGGGTCACACAGTTATTAAGTGTCTGAGGCTGAATTTGAACTGAGGACTTCCTGACTCTAAGTCCAATGATTTATCTGTTGTGCCAACTAGTTGCCTATGATAAAAATTTTATTATAATCATAAATCCATATATAGATCAGGATGACCATATTTCTCTTGTAGTTTCATTTATGGTTTCTTGAAATACAGCACTGATTGGGATTCAAATAGAGCTACTTGACCATGCCCTAAACCAAAATCACACTGGCTTTCACTGATTGGCTAACAATAGGTCCCAATCCAAACCTCACTTGGTCATTATTTGGGTTTTGATGGCTGAAAATGTATGCAAGCAGTTTTCTGTTTTGGCAGAAACTGTCAGGATCTTCCCCACCCAGACTGATTTTTTGTGGCTTTAATTTTTTCTTTTTTTTTGGAGGGGGAAAGGCAATTGGGGTTAAGTGACTTGCTCAAGGTCACATAGCTAGTAAGTGTCAATTGTCTGAGGCTAAATTTGAACTCAGGTCCTCCCGACTTCAGGGCCGGTGCTCTGTTCACTGTACCACCTAGCTGCCCCTAGACTGATTTTTTGACTAGGTAAAAGAGGCCATTTTTTTTTTGCCTCATTTCTTACCTAGCCTTAATCACTGAATGTGTATTGCCTCAGACTGATACCTGGGAAAGACCTTACCTTAAAAAAAGGCCAAGGTTTCCCACTATATCCTGCGCCATTTCCAGTCATCCTGATCTATATCTTGCCACTGGACCCAAATGACTCCAGAAGAGAGGGTGAGGCTGGTGACTTTGCACAGCCCTCCCTCACTTAAATCCAATTCCCTTGTAAGTCAGGACATCACCTTCATGATGTCACTGAACAACAAGTACATGTATGGGTAAAGGGGACTACAGAAGGCATTGGCAAATTCCCTATTTGAGAAAGACTGGGGAGCCTGCTTCTGGCTGAGTTATGTTGACGTGTAAAGGAAGTGCCCTGAAGAGACATTGGTATTTGTGTAGACAGTCTGTAACTTTGTGGTCTGCTCACCACAGGGTGAGTGGAAATATTTTCTTTGGTTTCAGTTGTGGAATTGTAACTGGAGGCACCTTCAAATGGCCTTAGATGGTCTGGCCCATCTCTTCTAACACTGTCTCTTGGTTTGACTCCTTTGCTGATTGTGTTTGGTGAGAGACAGCTCTATAAAGGGAAAGACCTTGGATCTCTTTCCCTTTGAGGTAGACATTTGGCCCTGGGAAACTGGCCTCGGTTTTTTGTTCTTTTCCGTATTAGATGAAGGATTTGGAGACTCTGATCTGTGAGTTTTAAAGGTCAAAGGTCTGGGTGTCTGGTCATCCCGGCATCTGGGCTTTGTAGTCAGTTCAGCATTGCTGCCTTAAGGAAGAAGGAGTTAACCGTAGGACCCAGCCCAGTTATAGCTGAGCCAAAGACTCATTTGGTAGTCATGCTGCTTGTGGATGTGAATTTGGTGGGACCAGTGTTACTTGAAATTGTGCCATGTCTGTGCCTACTTTCTGCTGAGTCTGGGAAGGAATAGGGAATAATAGGCCGCTGACAGGGTGCATCTGTGTCTTATGGGGGAGAGGTTTTTATAAAATCTTTTTTTTGGCTGTATTTTGGAGTTAACTATCCCTTTGTAACAGCTAACTGATAGTAAGAGGTTAAATGGGACTAGGATGTTAGTCACTGGCACCAAACAGTGTGATTGAGGGTGACACAAGTGGTGGGGGTCTGAGCCAGTGGCATTGGAGAAGACACACCTCAAACTCCTCAGAGTACCCCTAGAACCCTGAAAGAAAGATCTAGCCAGCACGACTATGTGAGAGGTGACAGATCATACTCACTACATGTAATTATATGCAAAATCCACAAGAGATAAAATGTAACCTTTTAGGGGAAACCCTAGCATCTGGGGGTAGCTCCTGAGATGGGAAGAGCTGTACCTAGCTTAGATGCAGAGGACATGGGTGACTCTGGCCAAGATAATTATTCTCTATTCTAGCCAAGCTGTCTTGAATTTGTTATGAGGTAGTTAGGTGGCGCAGTAGATAGAGTATTTGATCTGGAATCAGGAATTTGACCTCAGACTCTTACTAGTTGTGTGACCCTGGGCAAATCACTTAACCTCTATTTGCCTCAGTTTTCTCATTTCTAAAATGGGGAAAATAATAACATCTACCTCACAGGATTGTTATGAGAATCAAATGAGATCATAATTTAAGTGCTTGGCATATAGTAAACACCCTACGTGTTTTTATTGTCATTATAACTGTTGTTCAGTCGTGTCCAAATCTTTGTGTCCCCTTTCAGGTTTTCTTGGCAAAGATGCTGGAGTGTTTGACATTTCCTTCTTCAGCTCATTTTACAAATGAGGAACTGAGGCAAATAGGGTTAAGCGTCTTGCCCAAAGTCACGCAGCTACTAAGTGCCTGAGGCCAGAATTGAACTCAAGAAGACAGATCTTTCTGACTTCGGGCCCAGCATTCTATCCACCGCACCACCTAGCTTGCTGCTGCTGCTGCTGCTGCTAGCTGTGTGGTCCTGGGCAAGTCACTTAACCTCTATTTGCCTCAGTTCTTCCATCTGTAAAATGGGGATAATAATAGCACCTATCCCCCAGGGTTATTATGAGGATCAAATGAAATTATCATTGTAAAGCACTTGGCACATAGTAGGTTTTATATAAATGTTGGGTATCATTATTCAGAGTCAAAGAAGTATTGTTTTTGTTTTTTAGTTGTTGTTCAGTTCCGTCTGATTCTTCGTGATCCCTTCTGGGGTTTTCTTGGCAAAGGCACTGGAGTGGTTTGCCATTTCCTTCTCCAGCTCATTTTACCAATGAAGAAACTGAGTCAAACAGGGTTAAATGACTTGTCCAGGATCACACAACTAGCAAATGTCTGAGGCTAGATTTGAACTCAGGAAGATGAGTCTTAGATGCCTCGTCAAAGAAGTATAGTCCTGGATGAAAGAGAGGTGCAGTAGGCAGAGATTGTTTCCTGTCTATCTTTCTATCTTCCAGTGCCTAGTATCTAGGCACTCAGTAAATATTTGGTGATTAATTAATAAGTGCCAAGTGCTGAGCTATACAGGGATGCAAAGATCAAAGCCAAATTAAAAAAAAGAACCTGCCCATATCGTAGTCACCATTTACTATCTATACTTTTACATTTAAGCTTTTTTAAAAATACTATTTTGCCTTAAAAAAAATAAGTTTCTTTCTAATTAGAAAGTTTTTTAAAAGTTCAAAACATGTTTTTTTTTTTCTGAAAGTACTTTTCTGAAGCAAAATAATTTCTCTTTGTAGAGAATGTTCCCTAACAAGAAGGATTGGAGATTGGAGTGGGGAATGGGGGGTGGCATGGGGCGGGTGGGAGGAATGGAGGTGGGGGTAAATGTAGAACATAGCAGAGAAAGCCAATCTGTTCTATTTACTTTGATCGACACACTATAGAGAGCCAAGCCCATAATCATTAGTTGCTATGAGCATTATTATTGAGACCAATTAGACTGAAATCACAGATTTAAATGAACACCCCACATAGAGCTTCCTTTAGTGAGAATTCAGATTTGGCTTTTCCCTGAGACACAGCTCAGCTCCTTTTTGATTGTCGCCATAACTCCCAGTTGAAGATACAACAAAGCCCTTTTTCTGATTAGCAGTGAGGACTTCATCTGTTCTCACCATGTGGAAAACAGTGAAACTGCAAATGGTAAGAAGACAAACAAACCCATACAGATGGTATTTGTCAGTACATAATTCAAGAATAAACAGAGAGGGAAAGATCACTTCTGGCTGAAAGGATCAGGGAAAGCTTCATGGAGGAGGTGAGATGTGAAGTGGGTCTTGAGGAATAGGTAAACTTGAGAAACCCTCCAAAACAATTTGAAATGGGAAAGATTGAGCTGCTATTACTTTCAAATTTATAATTCATGTTTTTGATGTTGTTCAGTCATTTCAATTGTGTCTGACTCTTCATGACCCTATTTAGGGTTTTCTTGACAAATGGTTTACCATTTCCTTCTCTAGCTCATTTTACAGATGAGGAAACTGAGACAAACAAGGTTAAGTGCCTTGCCCATGCTCACACAACTAGTAAGTATCTAAGGCCACATTTGAACTGAGGCCTTCATAACCCCAGGCCTGGTGCTCTATTCAAGAGGAAACATCTTGGAGCCAAGAATATCTGTGTTTAAATCTGGCTTTTGATACACACGGCTGTATGACTCTGGATAAATGACTATTAGTCATCAAGGTGCATTTATTAAGAGCTGACTATGTGTTGAGCACTGCGCTAAGTGCCAAGGATACAGAAAAAGGCAAAAAAAAATTCCTTGTCCTCAAGGAGCTTACATTCTAATAGGGAAGACAACACGTTAAAAACAAAAAACACCCGTATATGTAGGTATATTACCTGTATGTTACCTGAGCTTACTTAATAATCCTATTTATATTACATGCAACATAATAACAATTAATAATGATAATAAGAGTTATCTTTGGTGAGGGGAGAGGGGCAGTCAGGAATCAGGAAATGCCTCTCATAGAAGGTAAAATTTAAGCTGAGTTTTGAAGGAACTCAGGGAAACAAGAGGTGGAGGTGTTGACCCCTATTGGTACTTTCCTCATCTAGGAATTCACTATATTAATGAAATGGAAGGTTCTGTCCTTATCCATATCAAAGAACATTACCTATATTTACAAAGAGGAATAATAGAACCTGTGGGCTAGTTGGATCATGAAGGTAAAAAATTGATATTAAATCCCTACTGAATACCTTACTCCATGCTAGTAGAACACGTGTTTCCTTAGAATTCTCAGGAAATAATTCTCAGTGTAGTCTCTGAGAATCCTTCTCTTGTATAGTAGTGACCTTGTACACCTTATATGTCTTATATCAGTCAGTCAGTAAGCATTTATTAAGCACCTGCTGTGTGGCAGATACTGTTTATCCTCATTCCTTTTTATTCTGTTCTGTCTTATTGTGTAGTTATACATTATTAGATGGTTTTTATGCATCCCAGAAGGCTGCTAGATTACAAGCTCCAAGAGGGCAAAGATCATGACTAATTTACCTTTGTAATTACTTCAAAACAGAGAACAGTGGTTTTTAGATATTAGCAACTTCGTAAATGCTGTGCAGCGAAAGAGTAATTATACTTGACACTTGTTCTTTAAAGTATGCAAAGAACTCTACGTATGTCATCTAATTTGAGGCTCAAAACAACAGCAAATACAGCAAAAATCCTGTGAAGTGAGCACTGTAGTTATTATTATCTGTATTTTGCAGCGGAGGAAACTGAGACCCAGGGAGTTTAATGACTTGCCGTGGGCATATAACTAGTAAGTATCAGAGACAGAATTGGAACAGGGTCCTTGTTGTCTCTAATACTCTATCCATTATGTAACATTGTCTTTAAAAACAAACACCTATGATTCTTGTTCTCTCTCTCTCTCTCTCTCTTTCTCTCTCTCTCTTTATTTCTCCATACATACGTACACATATATACATACATTTACGTATAGACACACAAGCATATATGTATATATAAACACTATAAGTTTAAATTTATTAAAATTAATAAACAAAAATGAGTACTTAACAAAGTGATAGAGTCCATTAATGGTTATCAGAAATTCAAGAAATGCCTGTCAGTCCTGTTGAATATCTAGACCTCTGTTTTTCTCTGTCTGTGAAAATATACACTACAAATACAGAGGAGAGTGGGGGAGGGGATGCACTAATAGATAGATTATTGGAAAAGGTTTCATGGAGAAGTTGACACTTAATCTGAATCTTGAAGGAAACAGAATTCTGAGAGGTAGCAGTTAGGTAGGACCGAGTAGATTTCAAAGGAACTGTTCTGTGAACTCAAGTGGGAAAAAAGCAAATCTTTGTTTTTCACATAGTTGGTTTTCTTTGTAATTCTATATATCATAGTTATGTATTTAAATATTATTCTCAGAAGGGATCTACATGCTTTACCAAATTGCCAAAGAGGGGCATGAGAAAAACAAAACAAACAAAAAAAAACTGTGAAAAACTTTTGCACTAAATGGAAGGCAGTTTCTGAGCTCCTTTGGCCTCCAATTATGTTTTTCTGTCAGATATATAAATAGGAATTCTGTCTTTCTAAATCAGTCTAGTTCAGGAGAATATGAACATATTTTACAGATGGGGAAACTGAGGCTGGGAGAAGCTAAATGGTATACTCAGGTAATCCAGTTACTATATGTGTATCAGGATTTGAAGTTAAGACTTCCTGATTCCATGTCCAGCATTCTATCCCCTGCATCACCTAGCTGCCTCATAGATCAGAAAGATATTTTACTTGGAAAATAAAAGTTGAACATGAAGGTCATAGAAAATGCACTGGAGAAAAATACATACTTTCATTCCTGTGGGCCCGTGCCAGGCCCAGGGCACAAAACAAAGAAAGACAATTGCTGCCTTCAAGGAGCTTATATATTCTGTGAGTGGAGGAAGGAGGAATATGCCATCCTCATGGGTAAATATCTACATGATAATTCGAGGAGGAAGCAAGATACCACTGACAAGTAGAGGAAGCAAGAAAGGCTTTCTTAGGAGGTAGTACATGAGCTAAGCCTCAATGGAAACCAAGGATTTCTAAGATGAAGATCACAGAATCATTCTTTCCACATCATGTCTTGCTTTCTTTTTTTTTTACATTAAATTCTCCATGATGATGTTGAATTAATTTACTTAATGCCACCCTAGGGACCTGAAAGAGTTAATATCTGACTCACTACCAGGCACTGACTTATGGCCTTTGGGGAACAGAACCCTATCACACTTAGAAGCAGAAGAATTTTCATGGCATTGAGAACCTCTACCCAGATTCTAAGTTCATCGAGCTAAATTCTAAAATATTAATTAATATCTTCACCCTCCCCCCTTGCCAGCTCCAGAATCTCAGAATGTTGCATCAGTACTATTTACGGTTATAAGAAAAAGGGAACCGGCATGGGCATCTCAGGCCTAAGTACTCATCCTGGTTTTGCCACTAATTTCCTGAGTAACCTGGTGCAAATGACATCTTTCTGGACCTCAAATTCCTCTTCTGCAAAATGAGAGGGTTGGTTTCTATAGTTTCTTTGATATTTAAATGTAGTTTAATGGTAAATGGGAATTCTTTCTATTTGATGGAGGCATAATAGACCCAATCTTAGGGCTACAAAAGTCTAGCATTCCAGTTCAACCATTCAATTGAGGTGAATAAAGGGGGACCAAAGTTGCTTATATTGTTTTAACCTTTGGTTCCTCAGTGATCAGAATGCAGGAGGAAAGAGAACACTCAAGTTTCAAGTAAACTCAGTTGCCAACAGGACAGCACCAGGTTTAGAGGATAAAGTTAATTTAAAGGTGAGCAATGTGAAGGAAAATACTATCATCCCATGAGGAAAACACCATAAGGAATTGTTGTTATTAATAGTAATAATAGAATCATTTATATAGTGCTTTCACTTTGGCAAAGCATTTTGTACGTTATCTCCTTTGATCCTCATAACACCCTGTGAGGTAGGTACCTTTATTATTTCCATTTTATAGATGAGGAAACTGAGGCTGAGAGAAGCTAAATGGTATACTCAGGTAATTCAGTTACTATATGTCTGTCAGGATTTGAAGTTAAGACTTCCTGATTCCGTGTCCAACATCCTATCCCCTGCATCACCTAGCTGCCTTGTAGATCAGAAGGATATTTTACTCGGGAAATAAAAGTTGAACATGAAGGTCATAGAATATAAGACAGAATATTTAACCTAGAAAAAGAAGATTTGAGGTTGTGTTGGAAACACTCACAATTTTCAAATTTTCAAGAGAGAGCTCAAAAGTCTTCATTGAGTCCCCAGTGCATCTTGAGTCAAGTTCCAACTCCTTTGCATGACATCTTGCACAATCCAATGCTAATTTTATTTCCATGCTCTCTCTGTGGCCACACTATTCCATATATACCAAACTTCTTTCTGTCTCCTTTGCCTTTTCAATACTCACCATTATTTAAAGCCCAATTCAAATGCTACCTCTTCTAGGAAGTCTTCCCTGGTCCCTAGTTGGAAATGTTTTGTTTCCTTGGACTTCAGATAGTTCTTTGCCTGTACACCTTTCTAATATGTTAATCATACAGTAACAAGTTCATAGTTAATTTGTTGGATTTGAAAACATTATCTGAAAGGCTGTCATGTGGAAGGAGTGGTAAATTGGTTTTACTTGTCCCCAGGTAAATTGATTCTGCTTATCCCCAAAGGACAGAATTGGGGGGGGGGGGGAGAGGAAGATGGATGGAAGCTGCAGAGACAGATTTTGGTTCATTGTAAAGAAAAATTTCATAATAATTAGAGCTATTTAGAAGTGACCACCATAAGGGGGTAGTGGATTTTCCATGATTAGAGGTCTTCAAATGGATGTTCGATAGATACTTTCAGAGGATTTCATATAGACAGTTCATGTTCAGGTGCACATTGAACTGTCTAGAAGACCCCTAAGGTCAATCCCAACTTTATGATTCTGTGGTATAGATCCTTGTGCTATAAAGAATTTGAAAATCACCCAATCTCACCCACTCCTTTTTTAGGGAGGAAATTGAATTCTCAAAAGGTAAACCCCAAGGTCATCTAACTATTGAGTGGCCTTCTGATTCCTAGCCCAGGGCTCTTTTCCCTACACCATATTGGCTCTGGTTTTTTTTCCCTCAGCTTTGGCCTTGAATCCCCACCTCCCAGGTCTAGTTGGTTTTCCATCAGTCATCATTGTTCACAAACCAGAAATATCCCATCAAAAAACAAAACCCAGCTGTTTCAAAGGGAACAAAACAACAACTGAATGTTCCATTTTTACTTATCTCCATTTACTTGGCCCTTGTTAATAAGGGAAGAATAATCAGTCTAAATAGAATCTATGCAGCCAGCATGCAAAAAAAGGAGGGGGAGAAGAAATTAGGCCTCCATTGTAAAGACAAAGAAAGAATGCTGGGAGACTATGAGAAGGATGAGATGGGGGAGAATATGATGTATAGGAAAAATGTGGGCCAATGTTTAAGTGATGATGAAGCTTTCAAATGAGGCTATTATTCCTGGACTTTTTCTTCATACATGAATGCATTCCTGATGTCACTAGTGGGGGTGATTTCTCCCGTTGTTGCTGATGGTAACCCTGCTGTGCCTATGTGATTTCTAGCCATTTTTTCATCCCATAAATCTTCAACTGAGTATCTATTCAAAATGATAATGGGAGCTTCCTCTGGATCTTTTAAGATTTTTGAGGTGCAATGTAACACTAGAACTATCTGACTCATTTTTGCTACCCAAATCCTTTTTTTTGATAACCAATGATATCCTGTTTGTACACTCGCTGTTGGAAATAGGTGGAGTCAGCACAAGAAGAGAACTCTGGTCCAGCCTGGACCTGAGAAAGAATCCTCTTGACAATATCCATAGCAAGTAGTCATCCAGTTTTTCCTTCAAGAAGGGAAAAGGAAATATTAACTCCCTAAGCGGTTCATTCAATTTTTGAACAATTCTAATTATTAGGAAGGTTTTCCTTACAGTAGTTTAAAATATGACTCTCTTTGACAACTATCCATTGCTCTCTTGGTACCCTTGGGGGCCAAATCTAATGGCCTTTTCTCAGTCCTCGTTTTTCTTGACCTCACTATTGCTTTTGATGCTGTTGATCATCTCTTGGCCAAGCAAAAACAATTCTAATGCTTGCATGCGACAGTCCTTCAAATGCTTGGATTCAATGTCTTCCCAAGTCTTCTCTTCTCCAAGCTAAGTATTTTCAGTTTCTTCAATTAGTTTTTGTCTGACACGGTCTCGACACCTTTTGCTATGCTGGTTACTATTGTCTGAATGATGCTCATGCTGTTAATCTTCTTCCTAATATATAGTACCTAAGTTTTAGCACAGTACTCCAAATACATCTGACCAGGGTAAAGTACAGTGAAATGATCATGTCCCTAGTCCTAGATACTATTCCAGTATAAATTTGGCTTAAGATTGTAATAGTTTTTTTTTTGACTGTCATGATATTGGGCTTGTACTGTATACTAAAACTACATGATCTTTTCTCACAGAAATTTGCTTAGCCATGCCTCTTCATCTTGTTCTTCTCTCACTCTCTTCTTAGCTCTCTTTAATCTGGTTTTGATCTCATCACTCCACCAAAACCATTCTTTTTGAAGTTACCAGTGGTCTCTTAATTGCCTAATCCAATGGCCTTTTCTCAATGCTCATCCTTCTTGACCTCTCTGTGGCCTTTGACCCTGTCAATCACCGTCTTCTCCTTGACATTTTCTTCTCTTTAGGTCCAATCCTAGTTTTCCTATCAGACTGTTCCTTCTCAGCCTCCTTCGCTGGATCTTCATCTATACCCTCTAACCACGGGTACCTTCAAGGCTCTGTTCCTAGGCCTTTTCTTTGCCTTCTCTTCCATCTCACTTAGTAACTTTATGAACTCCTATGGACTCAATTATCATCTCTACACAGATGACTTCCAGATTGATTCATCCATTTCTAATCACTCTCTTGATATACAGTCTCACATCTCCAATTGCCCATTAGACATGTCATATTGGAAGTTTCATAAACATCTGAAATGCAACATGTTCAAAACTGAAACCATTATTTTCCCCCCAAGCCTCTCTCTTCCTAACTTCCCTGTTATTGTCAAGGGCACCACCGTCCTTCCAGTTACCTAGACTCACAACCTGGGTTTGATCCTTGATTCTTCACTCTGAGTCTTATACCGTCTACATATAATCTCTTGCTATTCCTGTCTTCTACTTTTGAAATACCTTTAAGCTTTAATAGCTTAAAGCTATCCTAAGACTTTTGGAACACACTGTGTATGTCCTTTTTTTCTGCTTGGATGCCCCTGTTACCACAGACCAGGTCCTCATCACCTCTCACCTGGACCATTACCATTCCATCTCTTGATGTCATATCTTTGTACTGGCTGTTCCCCATGCCTGGAATGTTTTCTTCCCTCACTTCTGATTCCTAGCTTCCTTGGCTTCCTTTATGACTCAGCTTGAATCTTACATTCTTCAGGGGGCCTTTGCTCAGGGACAACATGCAGACAACTTTTATAAATGTGAGATAATCAACAGAGGGAAGTCATTAGCATTAAGGGCATTAAGGGGGATTTGGAAAAGCTTCTTGTAGAAGGTGGGATTCAAGTGGGATTTGAAAGAAGGCAGGAGACAGATGAGGAAGGAGAAAGTTCCGGGCCTTGGGGGCAGCCAGATGAAAATACAGTGTCAGGAGATGGAGTGTTGTGTGTGGGGAACAGCAAGGAGAGCAGTGTCACTATATCACAGAGTACACGGAAGGAGTTTAAGGTATGAAACGACTGGAAATATAGGAAGAGGCTAGGTTACGAAGAGCCTTAAAAGCCAAATAAAAGATTATATATTTGTTATGGAGGTAATCAGTTTATCAAATGGGGCTTGACATGATCAGACATAAACTTTAGGAAGAGCAATTTGGCAGTTGAGTAGAGGATGGACTGAAGAGGGGAGAGACTTGTGGTGGGGCGACCAACAAAGGTTTATTACAATAATTTAAAAATAAGGTAAGGACCTCTACTAGGGTGGTAGCAGTGTTAGAGGAGAGAAGGAGGCATGTATAAGAGGTGTTATGAATGCATAATCTACAGGAGCTATGGCCTAAGAGAGTCAGGAGTCAAACATAATAACAAGGTTGTGAGCCTCAGTGAGTGTGGTGGTACCCTCAACAGCAATTAGAAAGTAAGCAAGATGGGAGAGTTTGGGGGGAAAAGATAATGCTTTCAATTTTGGACATACTCAGTCTAAGATATCAATGATGCATCCAGTTTGAGATGTCCAAATAAGCAGTTTGAGATATGAGACTGGAGGTCAGGAGGGTGGTTAGGGCTAAGTCTGACAATTATTAGCATAGAGGTGACAAGTTAATCCAGGGTCACTGATGAGATCACTACTGAAGGAGAAGAGAAGAGGGTTGAGGACAGAACCTTGGAGGGAAGCTCATAGTTAGCATATGTAAATTGGCTGAAGGAACAGCAAAGGAGACTAAGAGAACTGTCAGCCAAGCGGTAGAGGAATGAAGAGAGTAATGCCATGAAAACCTAGAGAAGAAAGAATCAATGAAAAGACAGTAATTGACAGAATCAAAGGCTGCAGAGAGGTCAAGGATGAGCTTTAAGAAAAGTTCATTATATCTGGAAAATTAGGAGATAACTATAAGAAAGTTTATAAGGAAGAATAGTTTTAACTGAAGGATGAAATTGAAAATCAGACTATGTAGAGTTAAGAAGTGAGTGAGAGGAAAAGAAAAATAGGGGAACCAGTTATAGATGGTCTTCTCAAGGAGTTTAGCCTGGAAAGAGAGAAGAGATATAGGATGATGGCTAATGAGGACAGATGGATCAAGTGAGAGTGGAAGAGTAGGTTATGGAAAATGGAAAATGAGTAACTTGAGGAATTAAAGGTTAGGGGTGTTTGGTAGAGGAAAGAAGGATAGTGAGTCACGAGTTGAACTCCTTGAGGAGAGAAAGATGGTGTCCTGGTACTCAGCAGATAACAGCTGCCAGAAACTTGATTGGGTGATAAATATGGATTGAATTACCTCTGAAAGGAGGAGAGGTTGCTGAATAATGGTGGTAAAGGAGAGATTGAAATGGCAATAGGGAACAAGAAATATTCCAACTACTCTACGTCAACTAGTGAGTAAGGGAGTATGAGTGAAAGTGGAATCAGTACTGGAAAAGGTGGCCCAGAAAGCTGTGTTATGAGGAGGAAATCAGGCAAGAGTGTGTTGGAACCAGCTCAGACCACCTCTTTAGAGTTAACTGTTAAATTTTCAGTGAAAGCCTTTGCCCTTTCTGAAATAAGCAAACACTAAAAATCAGGGCTTGATTTATTATTTTGTTAATTGTCTAGACTTGAGAAAGTGATGGAGAAAATGTTAATGATACAGATTAAACTTAAAAATGTGTCCTACATACATTCCCTCCTGCCCCCAGAGTTGGTTGTTAAACATTTACCAGCACACTCCTCAAACAAGGTCTAAGTAAAAGAAGATGGAAAGAATGACGAAGGAAGAGGTTTAAGATGGAAGCAAATTTGTTACTTAAGGAGCAGGCGTTCCAAAGGGCATAGTGGAAAGAACGGGTAGCTTTGGAACCCGACAATGGGGTGAAGGGTTAGGTTGAGGTGAGTGGGAATAAGGGAGCAGTCAGTGGGGGGACAGAGAACAGGTTTTAAATGATGACAGCTAGGGGTTCGGAATAACTGGGATGAGGAAGATGCAATCGGGTAGGAGTTTGTTATAATCATTGAAGACTGAGTTAAAGTAGGTTATCAACTTCCTTAGGGGGTTGAGCCTTAGGGTGGAATCCTCCCAGGATGTTAAGCAGCAGAAGGGAAAAGATGGGGCAGCTTCAGGTGAGGCAGCATTTTGGTAAAGCTATTGCACTTGTAAATATATGTCTGGCACAGCTTTGAGTACTCTTGTAGTTTCCTAATGGAAAACAGAGTCCCTGGAGTGATGGAAGTAGACACATGTCAAAGTCTGTTGTTTTATAGATGTGTTGCTTTAATAGAATAATATTCATGATAAGAAGATGGACTTTTGCATTTGTAATCATTGAAAGCATCATAGCTTTATTATCTACTCTTGTTTTGTACTCTTATTCAGTTCTGGTCCCAGATCATTATTCACCTGGAATGCCTAATGTAAGTACTAGAATCAATGGATAAATTTATAGGCTGTCCATACAGCTGTAAGTCAAAGTCTGGGTAATCCATTTTAAAAAAAATATACTTAGGGGCAGCTGAGTGGGGCAGTGAGTAGAGCACTGGCCCTGGAGTCAGGAAGACCTGAGTTCAAATCCTGCCTCAGACACTTGTACTAGCTGCGTGACCTTGGGCAAGTCACTTAACCCCAATTGCCCTGCCCCCCCCCAAAAAAAACCCAAATTACTTAGTTTTCTGATCTAGATGATGGAAATGATCTTGTTTACATTCCTACAGATTTCACTGAAGTGACTTTGTCTTGCTGTGGGCCTTGATATCCTAATCTTATGTCATCTTCCTATGGAAATATTGCCACTGATGGGGGCTCCTATTTGGATTCTTCCTGGGATATCTTTCATGAGACTAGTAAATATCATGGATAAATAAGTCTCCTATTTTATATCTCACTTGATATTAGTACTTACTGGATTGCTGAACAAATTTATCCCTCTAGTCACATCTGTCATGGAATATCATGTTGTTTTAATGTACATGTGGGAAACATTTTGTTTAAAGAGAGATTTTGGGACAACTTTTTGTTCTTACTGAATCAAATGCTTTTTGTAGATATTAGACACAATATGGTCTTATATTCTCTGCACCTTTCAGTTGATTGTGTTACTTTATAGATGCACTCTGCCAGAAACAATCATATTCAAAAACCCACTTGCCTATTCCCTTTGCATATTTTCATCAAGGATGCCTTTGATGAAGGTATAGACTGCTTTTGAAAGGGTTTGTAATTGCATTGTCCAGATGGCCTTTCCAGACTGATCAGATTATCCTCAGATAATCTCAAATCTCCATTTCTTGATTTTAATTCACAATTTCTTCTTGCTGGTAGAATCAGAGCCATAGGGTGGTCCCTATAAAGGCTGCCTGATTTCATGTTCCCAGGGCATGAAATGAGGCTGCTTTGAAAAAAGAGGCTGCTTTGGAAATTTATTTAATGGTTTCTCCATCTGCTCAAGCATTTTACAAAACCAATTTCATCTTTGGCATTTAGGAAATCATTATAAGAATTTCTTGTCATCCATCCCAATCAAAGCCACAAAGTTGAAATGCTCAGTGCCAACTGTGAGACATTGTTGAGAATTTCTACATAGGCAGAATCTCTGCTTTAGTTTGGGGGGGCATGTTTAAAAAATGAGAACCCAAACCCCACAAATTCTATTGCAGCATGTTTGCTTTTCAGAGTCCAAATAGTTCCCATCAAGATGAGAGAGAAACATGAGCAATCTGTTCTACTTGGTATGATGACGCCTCCAGCAAGCACCCTCTGCTCCCAGTGTCTTCCAAATGCAGTGACCCTTTCTGAACGCCAACAAACCCATCTGGTCTGCTGGAAGAATGAGTGCAATTCTCCCACATCCATCCAGGAACCTCTGTGGTTAGCACCTAGAGTGGAGACCCAAAGCAACCTTATACTGATAGTATGGTTAAAACGAAAGCTTCTTCCAACTCTAAAATTCGATAAGCTTCTGAAATCAGTAAACCATTAAAATCTAAGGGACTGAATATTTGGCTTGGAGTCCACCCAGAGATGTGAATGCCAGCTCCCCTCAATCTCCCTTCAATAGGAGGCAGCATGGCCTAGGGAAAGAACACTGGATTTGTCTTCAGAAGACTTGGATTTGAATTCATGGCTCTCCTATTAACACTTGTGTAACCTTGGACAAATTATTTACTGCCTCTGGGACTCAGTTTCCTCATCTGTAAAATGAGAAATTAATGCTTCATGCACGACGCTCCTATTCCCTGTCACTGCTCTCATAGAATGACACTGAGACCTTTGAGAGGACTAAAATGGTCCATTTTCTTAAGGATCTCACATTCTAAGAGGGGCAACAATATGGTAACAGCTGTGTACAAACAACCTATACAGAAAGAATATGGAAAGTAATCTTAGAAGGAAGGCATTAGTAGTGGGTGAAGAGACCTAGAAAGGATTATGGAGAAGAAAGTGCTTGAGCTGAGCTTTATAGGAAACTAGAGATTCTCAAAGGTGGATGTAAGAATGAAATACTTTCAAGATACAGCCAACACAAAGACAAGGAGAAAAGAGATGAATTGGGGTTTCTTTATAAGTTAATTTATTTATTTTTAGTTTTCAATATTCACCTCCATAAGTTTTAAATTTTCTCCCCCTACCTCCCCTACCCCTCCCCAAGACGGCATCCAATCCAATATAGGCTCTACATATATGTTTCTATTAAACATGGTCTCACACTAGTCATGTTGTATGGAAGAATTAGAATGAATGGGAGTAACCATGAGAAAGAAAAACAAAACAAAACAAAACAAAAAAAGAAAATAGTCTGCTTTGATCTGCATTCAGACTCCATATTTCTTTTTCTGAATGCAGATGGTATTTTCCATCTTGAGTTTTTTGGAATTGTTTTAGGCCCTTGCATTGCGGAGAAGAGCTAAGTCTGTCAAAGTCAGTCATCACACACCATGGCTGTTGCTGTGTACAATGTTCTGGTTCTGCTCACTTCACTCAGCATCAGTTCATATAAGTTTTTTCAGGTTTTTCTGAAGTCCACCTGTTCATCATTTCTTATGGCACAATAGTATTCCATTACATTCATGTACCACAATTTGTTCAGCTATTCCTCAATTGATGGGCATCCCTTCAATTTCCAGTTCTTGGCCACCACAAAGAGAGCTGCTATAAATATTTTTGTACATGTGGGTCCTTTTCCCATTTTTATGATCTCTTTGGGATACAGTCCTAGAAGTGGTATTGTTGGGTCAAAGGGTAGGCACATTTTTATAGCCCTTTGGGCATAGTTCCAAATTGTTCTCCAGAATGGTTGGATCAGTTCACAAGGAGATGAATTGTTAAGAGGTTTTTGGCTAACAGGTTAAACTGTTGATTCATAGTAGGCTTATTTTTGACTAAAATCCCCAGGTCTTTTTCACACGAACTTTTATCTAGGCATGTCTCACCTGTCCTATGGTTGTGCAGTGGATATTTTGAACCCAACTTTACATTTTCCCCCATTAAATATCTTATTTCAACATATGTGAATTTAGGTTACATGGCATAGTGGATACAAAGCTGTTCTGAAAGTCAGAGTGGTCTGGAGTCAAGTCCCACCCCTTATATGTAATAAATACATACTAGCTATGTGATCCTGGATAAATAATTAGTATTTTCTGAGAATAAAATTTGCAAAGCAGGTGCTGTTCTTCATTCTCATTGGGAGTTTCTTCAACAGAAGTACCAATGACATCAACTAAACTGATGAAATAATAGGTTTGATAAAAAAAGTTGTTCCAGGATATAAGAGGTGTACTCCATCCTGGTAAGATCTCACCTGGAATATTGTGTTCGGTTCTAAGTGCCATCTTAGAGGAAGTAATTTTTTTTTTGACACAGTGGAGTACAACCATAGTGATAAGAAGACTAAAAACAATGAGCAGTTGGTTGGTTGGGTGAAGGAACTGGCGCTATTTAGCCTGAGGAAGAGAAACTGTAGTGGGGATATCATAGCTATTGTAAAATATTTGAAGGATTGTCATGTGGAAGGGGGTTTCAAGTTGTTGGTCTCAAAGAGCAATGGGTAGAAATTTCAGAGGCAGACTTCATTCAGTGTAAAGAAAACCTTTAAAAAAAAAGAACTGTGGAAGAATGTGGTGGGCTGTCTCATTAAAGAGTAAACCCTGGAGATACTAGACAGGGGTTATATAACCACATCTAAGGATCTGGTAAAGAGTATTTTTCTTTAGTTATAGATTGGACCTTTGAAGTCCTGTCAGTCAATAAATATTTATTAAGTATCACTAGATATTTAGTAAATATTAAGATGCCAGACACTGTACTAAGTTCTGTGGAACAAATATTAAAACAAATATTAAAAAAAAGATAACCCCTGACTTCTAGGAGCTTTTATTCTAATGGGAGAAGATAGCATATAAAAGGAAGCTGAAAAGAGAGAGGAATGAAGGAAGAAGAGAAGGGACCCAGTACAGAGCCATGATGGAGTCCCTTCCATGGAGTGTAAAGTGGTGGTAAAAGAAAGATTGGTTGATTTGATATTCATCTTTAAATGGAGGCTTTGAGAGTTCTTTGCTTCACCCTCCAGCCCTTCAATCAGTCTCAGTCTGATGAGAAAACCACAGACTAAGGAGGTGAAATAGCTTTCCCAAGGGTACTTAGTTTGTTATTGACAGATATTGGGTGTGACACCTGAACTCTAGGGTTCAGGAGATTGTAATGCTTCTCAAACTAAATTGTCAATTCCTTGAGGGCAGATAATCTTAGACTTCTCAAACTCCTTGCCTGTCTGACCTTGTAATTCCCAGTCCTAACATCTGGCATTCAGTAGTTGCTCAATAAATGTTTTTGATGAATTTCTGTTCTATTCCACTTGGGATACCACAAAAGATAATGGTCTTAAACTGTTGTCAGAGACATGCAAGTTAAATATATCACACAATTACAAAAAGGAAAATTCTATGATTTTATGTTAATGTGGAGTTTGGGTTAGACATGAGAAAACACTTTCTGGCTAAAAAAATAGTGAGGTAGGAAAATATATTGCCAAGGGAGACATTAGTTTTTCTCTTCAGATTTTAATTCACTTTCAAAATTAGTTTTATTGATGCCTCTTGCTTTTACATCATACTTATTTCCAGATACAGAGAATATTCCCTGGAGAACTTAACCCTTTCACCTCTGGAACTCATTCTCTAGGCCCTGTTGTCTCTGCCACAATCAACCATCTCCAAAAGGAAAGAGCTATATTTCGTTGTCTGTTCTCCTGGGTCAAGATAGATTGTTACAATTATTCATTTTTTTTCTTTTTAATATTTTTTCAATTATATTATTTTTAATAATTTTTCATGTTGAAGAAATGAAAAAAAAACTGTTATGCACTTATTTTGTGCCATGCACTGAGAATACAAAGCTCCAGCAGTCATCATTCAGCCTCTGCTTGAATTTTATTTTCTTCTATTTCCTCTGGAAACAAATACAAAATACTCTGTTTGGCATTCAAAGCCCTGCATAACCCAGTTCCCTTCTACCTTTCCAGTCCTCTTACATCTTATTCCCCAACGTGTACGTACTTTTTGATCCAATGACACTGGCCTTCTGGTTGTTCCAAGACACTCCATCTCTCATCTCTGGGCATTCTTTCTAGCTGTCCCCTGTGCTTGAAACAGTTCTCCATTCCAACTATTAGCTTCTCTGGCTTCCTTTAAGTCCCAAACAAAATCTCACCTTTTACAGGAAGCCTTCCCCAAATACATCTTAATTGAAGTGCCTTCCCTCCATTAGTTATTTCCTATTTATTCTGTATATTTTTGAATGTTTGTTTCTATGTTGCCTTCCCCATTAAATTGTAAGTTTCTTGGGGGTAGGGACTGTCTTTTGCCTCTTTTTTGTATCCCCAGAACTTAGCACAGTTCCTGGCATATAGTAGGTACTCAATAAATGTTTATTGACTAATTGATTCTATTAAAGAACCCCTGCAGATCAAAGAGAATCAAAAGATTTCCTTGTGGTCTATTCAAACTAAAATTTCACTAAATAGGTGCTGCCTCAGTCAAACTGAGACCTCTTAAAGACTTTAGCTTAAAAAGGTCAAGGTTTCCCATTTCATCTGAGGCCACCTCCAGTAGTCCTGATTTATATCTGGCCTGTGGACCAAGATGGCTCCAGAGGAGAAAGTGAGGCTGGTGACTTTGCATAGCCCTCCCTTACTTAAATCCAATTCACTCACATGTCATGGCATCACCTTACTGATGTCATGGTCTTCTTCAAGAACAAAGGACAAACAACAACAATACCCAGCAGCAAATAGTACTCATGAGCCCTTGTACTTGAGTTTACATTCTAAGAGATTGAATCAACATGCAGAAGGGAGGGGTAAACAGGAATAGGTATTCTGATTCTTAAAGTTACAGGGATGGTGAGTCCTTGTCAGGGCAATATTGATTTGATTGTGTTTTGAGGCCATGGAAGATATGCATGCCCTGGCAAAGTGGCTGGTAGGAAGGTAGTTAGGGTATGAAGTCAAATATGTCTGGATCCTGCCTAGACATAATGGACCACATGAGCCCTCACCACTTAGCATATGGGGCTCCTGGCCAAGTTCCAGATATGAAACAGTTGAATCTTACTGGGCATGTTCTCTAGTACTTATAGCAAGATGGCAGATGGGAATAGGGCTAGGAAGTTAAATGTTTTTAAACTGTTGTGTATTTTATCCTCTGAATCTGTTCAGATGAGACTCTGGCTATTTCTCTGAATTCTGCATACTCATCATGTCTTGCTGCATGATAACATCTAATTGCCATTTGTTTTGCCTATTGATGGCAGCCCTTTGTTTTGAATATGCTTCACTAAAAAGTGTTGATATGAATATTTTTGTGTACATGGTACCTTTCAGTCTTTAACCTGGGGTATAGTTGATTCTCTAATTTTCTGTGTGAGCCTTTACCTTTCGGATATCTGTGAATGCTACAAATCAAGGCTTGCTTTATTGTGTATTAAAGTAACTGGTGATAAAAATGTTAATACAGACTAAACTTAAAAGTGTGTATTATATACATTTTTGGGGGGGCTAGCTGTTAAACATATACCGCCATATCTGGGTATGCGTCCATTACTAGGATGGCCACGTCTAAAGTTATGAATAATTTAGTCACTTCCTCTTACATAGTTCTAAAATGTTTTCAGCAGCCTGTCTTCCTATATATATATCCTCCAATGCTGACTTTCCAGTTTTTGTAATCTTTGCCAGTTTACTAGATGTGAGATGAAATCTCAGAGTTGGTTTTTTATTTCCCTTATTATTATGATCTGGAACATTTTAAAATCATAGTTTTTGATAGTATGCAATTCTTTTTTTTATCCTTTGACTTCAAATTTATGGGTAAAAAATTCTTAATATTACTTCTGTTTAGGAATTTTTTAAAAAAGGAAGTAGACAGATAGCCTCTTGTAATGCTTTGAGTGCTCTCTAAGAGTCGGGGGATTAGGGGAGTCCTAAGTGATTTTTTCAAGGGTTCATCCAGTCCTGAGATTCCTTATCCCAAATGAGAGGAAAACTGGAGGTTTAGAGAGGAAATGCTTTGACTTGGAAGATAAGCCAGATTGTCCATGTCCCATTCATACAGGTGGTCTAGACATTGCTAATCTGCTGGCCAAAGGTCACCTTGTTAGCAGACCATCTGCAAAAATCCGATTAAATGGTCCTACTATGTGTTTTTGTGACTGGGTAATATTCTCTAGGCAGAGGGATAAAAATCCCCTTTGGGTTCCCTCTGAAGAACAGTATATTCTTTGGAACATACAATTATATTAGCTCCTTTTTGTGTCAAATGAAAATATATTATAATAGCCATACTCCCCTTTATGGCCTGGCTCTGGTCTGTGTCTGTGTCCTCATGGCTTGAGGAAATTCATTGGCTCCCTCAGAGATTACATGAGAAAAAAAAGACATATGTTTTTTAGTTATGCATCTTTATGCATCTGTCACCTTGCCAAGAGAAGCAGCAAAAGCCTCTGGGCCCAGTTTACTTATAGTGGGGACAGATGGTGCACAGAGATAGGGTTACTATGAAAAGTGGGGAAGATGCAAGGGAGAGAGTGATTGGGTAGTCCAAAGGCAAATTGTACCTTCACGATTGGGCCTAAGGCCAGCCCTTCTTCCTTATGAATGTGAGGGTCTTGAAGAGGGAAATTCGGGGTCACTTGAGGTCTCAGCAGCAATATAACTGGCAAGTAACTTTAGCAGGACATATGGAATTTACAGAAAGGTTTGGAAACTGGCTTACTTTGGGAGCCCTGGCAGAACGCTGTATGTTCTCTGTGTCTCTGCAGAGTATGTTCTTTGTGCTCTTGCATCCGAGCCCATCCTTGTGGATATTCTCCTGCTATTTACTAGTCCTGGAAGATCCTGGGCAATGGATAGTGTTGGACTTGACTGTGTCTCGATCCGTTTTCAGACACTTACTAGCTAGGGAACCCAGGGCAATTCACTTAAACTTGTTCAGCCTCAGTTTCTTCCTCTGTAGAATGGAAGCAATAATAACCCTATTTCACAGGGGTGTTGTAAAGATTGAATGAGATACTTACAGTGATAGGGAACTTGATCTATGGTAGCTGCAAGTTCCAGTTTTGTGCGTGTAACTGGGCTTCTGACCATGCCTGGGGAGTTTTGTATGCTGCTGTGAATACAAAAAGAGATGTGACTCTGGGTTGGTGAATGCTGAGCACACAGTGATGAAAGGTGGAGTTGGTTCCAGAGAGACTTTTTAGGAGGGATACATGGCTAGAGATCACTCCAAGGAGAAGGGAAGGAAAGATTGGAAGCTGAAGACATGTGGGGGAAGAAGCTGGTTCCTCAACAAGACCCTGATTTCCAGTTTGCCTCCCTAAAGGTTTTGGAGACTTTCCCTTAGGTGAGATTAGACCTTCTCTCTTGGTTTGAGTTGAGATTTCACCTTTTTTTTCATTTGGGTGGTAGGGCAATTGGGGTTAAGCAACTTGCCCAAGGTCACACGGCTAGTACAAGTGTCTGAGGCTGGATTTGAACTCAGGTGCTCCTGACTCCAGGGCCAGTGCTCTACTCACTGCACCACCTAGCGGCCTTGAGATTTCATCTTGATCCCAATCAATCAATCAATTAATCAACCATTCAATCAACATTTATTAAGCACCTACTATACTCCAGGTCCTATGTTAAGAGTTAGGGATACACAAAGAGGCAAAAGACAGTGCCTGCCTTCAAAGAACTTACATTCTAATGGAGGAAGGCGATAAGCAAATGAATATATACAAAACAAACTACATATAGGATGAATAGTAGAAGATGGGATTTTAGTTGGGCCTTAAAAAAATGCCAGTAGTTGGAATGGAGAAGGGTGAGCATTCCAGGCATGGTGGATAGCCAGAGAAAATATTTGGAGGGACTATCTTGTTCCTGCAACAGTCAGGAGATCTGTGTCACTAGACTGAAGATTATGTGTTGGGAATTTAGGTGTAAGAGGAATGTAAAGGTGAAAAGAGGCTAGGTTATGAAGGACTTTGAATGCCAATCACAGCATTTCATCTTGGATGCAATAGGAGTTTATTGAGTAGAGGGGTGGTATGATTGGATCTGTGCTTTAGGAAAAGTACTTTAGTGGCTGAATGAAGAATGTATTGGCTCATACATACTTTTCTATTCTTTGATGCATTCTGATTTGTAGAACTTTTCCCATCTCTGTTTGCTGTTTTGCTTGGATAAATGGGTTTATTTGGTATTTGTGACAATATTTTGTATAATCAGCATTTGGTGAGAAGGAGCTAAGCCTGTGTACAAACCAAGAATTTGTCTTCCCCTTAGAAATGACCAGGAAGTAGCTTTCTTTCTGAACCCCTTAAATCACCCTCTTAGATCAGAGACCATTGAGGGGGGCTGGTAGATGTTGTTCTTCTCTGATATTTTCTCTTGAAGACTGGAAAGAAGAGCAACAAATCTCATAGCACTCCTGGACCCTGCCCAGCCCTCTCCCCAGTTAATTTGCTGAGAGTACAGGCAGGGTACCCAGGCTCTTCTCTTTGCAGAGGCAAGATCAGTGATTTCTCTCCTTGCCACCTGTGAGCCCTGTCTATTCATTTAGATTACTTATGTTGTTGTATATGTCTTACATGGGCACACATATCTTAGATACAGCTCTCTGATATTTAATAATTTCTCTCAGAGGAGGGCTGTGAGTAGCTGAGGCACAATGCTACAGAAAAGGAGGTAGAAGGGTCTGGAAAACAAACCTTGCCTACCTAAAAGTTTTGTCTTGGATCCTAATTCATCCTGCTATCAAGGCCTGGCTGTCCTTCCCTATCGCTGGCTTTTCATCTGCTATTCTCCCTTGGACTCCCTCATTTTCAGCATAGCACTCTACCTTTCCCCACTCTTTCCCTTCTTTTATGTCTTTCATTTTTATCTGAACCCTCCAGGATCCCTCCTCCTCCTCCTCCTCCTCCTCCTCCTTATCCTAGGGAGGGTACCAGGCACTGTCTTCCCAGCTTGCTGGGTTTACTCATGCTTCATCTCTTCCTGCTTAGTGAAACGTTGCTGACCGAGGTGACTTTTTTATTGCTGCCCTGTGATAAATGTTCTTCTTGCTGGCCAAGCATGGGACAAGAGGAGGGGGAGAAAGTACATTGCTCACCTTGTGATAAAAGTGAAATATTCTTCAGGATCGTTATAAATGCTCTCCTACACTCTGAGAAGATTAGAGCCAAAGCTACAGGCAGAAACCTGCTCACCAACTCTTCCTTGACCTCCTTCAGTGATAACAGCATTCCAAAGAGAAAAAAACTGTGGCCCTTTTCTAGACAGATATAAAATGAAGTGACTCTCTTCTCACTTCTTTTGTTTTAAGGTCTTTTTCCTCAGACACCTAAATTCATCCCTGTACAGCTGATATTTCTCCTCCCAAGTGTCTGTCCTCCCATGAGTATATGCTTTTGATAAGATACTTGAAAACAGAAAAGCCTCAGAGATCCAAAGGGATGCATCTGAAATTGTGGCATTTCAGTCATTTGGGGCAGGCAGTTGGGAAGAAGAAGATGATGACAACGATGATTATTTTGTAAGAAGAAACTCTACTTTTTGGATCCTAGGCAAGTTAAGCTCTCTTTTCCTCATCTATAACAATGGGGGGGGGGGTTAGACAAGATTCAATTAAATTCAACAAACTTGTTAAGCCCATAGTATGTATAAAGCATTGTGCTAAATGATAAAGACAGTGACACAAAAATGAAATAATGTCCTCTCTCAAGGTATTTATATTCTATTTTTGGGGAGAGAGGATGTTAGGTATACAAAGATAAATACAATTATAATAATGTTATATATTATAAATATAATAAAATAAATTCAGATTTTTTTAAATGGAGGAAACAAAATGGTAGGTATCAAAAAAGACTTGTGGGAGGTGGAGGCAGAACCAAGCTTTGGAAGCAATTAAGGGAGTCTATAGAGGTGAGGAGAGAATGTTTTTCAGGGATGAGGGCATAGGTGTGTAAAGGCACCATTCATTTCGTTAGAGTTGGCATTGAGGGAATTGTATTTATTTATTTTTTAAAGGTGAGCATCAATTTTAGAGAATCTTATTTTTATTCATCAAATACTTAGCTAAATATATTTAAATCTAATTATACTAAACTTTACTTTAAAAATATAAACCTCCAAAATGAGAGGCAAAATATATATATATATATATATATATTTTTTGCTGTTATGATAACGAGGAATACACAAAAATACAATTTTCTTGATCTTTCCCTTGAATAGTGAATTAACCCAAAATGACTAAAGAAGATTAAGCTTTCTTTATCTTCCTGTTCTAAAAAAATTAAACATCACTTAACAAGTGTTATGGATTTAAATTCCTCAGTCATATAATTCCAATTACCTGAGGAAGTCAATACTTTTCTCAGCGTACAAAATTTTGATTCAAAGCATCATTGGGACATTGCACCCCTTAGTGTGATTTGTTTTTAAGTATTATCATGGAAAAGTTCTTTCATATGAACAGATTGTGTAAAGTAAAACTGAAAAGCCTTGGAAAGATTTGAAAAAGGCCTGAAACATGGAAGACTGATCCCATCAAACTATCATTCTCTGCTGATGGTCACAGGAACACACTTGTCATAACCCTAAAGCAATCTGATATCAACTTCCAACTCATCTAAGGACACTTTAAATTTGCTGGCAATGATTCTCACCTCACGCCTGCCAATATCTAAGCTCAGCAGTTTCCTCCTTGAATTCACAATTTTTTAAGTCCCTGTTCATAAAGATAGTTGATGTTGGTGACCACTGAGTCTATGAGTCAGTTTTTGTTCGGTTATTTTTCAGTTGTGTCCAACTCTTTATGACCCCATTTGGGGTTTTCTTGGCAAAGTCTAATGACTGATTTGCCATTTCCTTCTCCCTATCACTTTACAGATGTGAAAACAGAGGCAAATGAGGTTAAGTGACTTGCCCAGGGTCACCCAGCTAATAAGTGTCTGAAGCCAGATTTGAACTCAGGAAGATGAGTCTTGCTGACTCCAGGACCAGCCCTCCATCCACTGTGCCACCTAGCTTCCTCTAGGAGTCAGTAGATTGAAGATTTTTTTCCCCTTTTGCTCTTCTTTTTGTATAAAAGTCAAGCTGGGATTAAATGTATCATCGGTAGGAATGGACATTTATTTTTATCTTTTTGATGGTGAATAGATTATTCCCTGTGCATATTTCTAAATCATCTTTTGAAATAGATTGAACATATTCTATTCTACTTCAGTCAGTCAACAAGCATTTTGAAAGCCTTGTGTCAGTTTCTATGATAAATGTCAAGGATACGAAGAAAGGCAAAAACATGGCCACTGCCCTCAAGGAGCTCACGTTCTAATCGGGGGAAACATGCAGGCAGCTTTGCTATTCTTTGCTGTTCTTCAGTCATTTTTCAGTTGTGTCTGACTCTTCCTGACTTTATTTGGGGTTTTCTTGGCAAAGATACTGGAGTGGTTTTCCATTTCTTCCTCCTGCTCATTTTAAAAATGAGAAACGGAGGCAAACAAGGCTAAATGACTTGCCCAAGGTCACACAGTCAATAAGTGTCAGGCCAGAGAGAGTCTCCCTGACTCTAGGTTAAGCACTCTATTGCGCCACCTAGCCACCTAAACAGGTATGTACAAGCAAAATATAGAGGATAAATTGGAAATAATCTACAGAGGGAAGACACAGGGGAACGAGGGGTAGGGACTAGGGACTAAGAAAGGCCTCTTGTAGCCAAAGAACTGTAGAAATTTTTCATATCTATTATTGTAGTAAGTTAGAATCTTGAGCTAGCTTGAAGAGACTTAATCACTTCCCCTACCCCCTATAAAATAGTATTCATCATGTGAAAGGAAAAGATGAATTTGAATGAATTCAGTTCATGAATTATGCCCTTGGCTCTTATTTTAGTGCCAGCAAAACAAATTGTTTCCCTATTCTCTTGTAAAGTTTGTGAAATAATGGAGTAGTTCTATTTTACAGTAGCCACTGGTTCTGTTCTGCATTCCTGTCTTTGAGAAAGTCTTCACTGGAGATTCTATGATTTCTTGTGAAAACGTCCCCATAAAGCAAAAGATAAATAAACAAAAAATAACCCCAGCAAAGCACTTGTGAAATCTGCTCCACAAAGACTTAAAAAGTTTCAATAGCACCCTCTAAAAAAATCAAGGATGGTTCTTGGTTCATTGAATGGTTCATTGAAGTGTATGCTGGAATGGAATTCAAATGATGAACATGGCAATATGCATAGAGAATTTAATGGTTCCTTTATATTTCATTTGAGCTCCTGAAATATTTCCAGGCGTAGTTGATATGCCATTAACACAGACAGATGTCACTGGTGACTAGTCACTTTTAGAAATGCCATGGTTGCTGTTTAACTGGCCAAAAATACACTATCAATTGTTAATTTGTTCCTAAATAGACACAAAGGATTCATCTGCATTATGTTTTTTCATTGTCAAAATACCAAATCACAATGGCCATCTTACATGCGTTGTCTAAAGTTAGTAGTGTTGTCCTCATTAAGACTGGGTTTCCATTGGTGAGGATATGATGTTTTGTTGTACAATGTCTTGCAAGCGCACAGTTGAATTATTTTGAATGTGATTACTCAGATAGCTGAAGTTTAGAGTAGATTATTATACATACTTCTATTATTTTAGCATCGTATCTTTGAAGCACATTTTCCAGGTATGGAGATAAATTCTCTCTCTTAAAATCTTTTGCTTTTTCATTGTGACCCTTGAATGGGCTCCCACCTTTTGCCAAATAGGATAATGTCAACTAGTTGCTCTATTATACTTTAGTTATGTCAACATTTTTTTTTAGACAGATAAGCCTGATTTCCCTTCATTAAAACTTGGCCGTGAAGAACAACTCAACATATGGGATTTTTTGACAGTAGGTGGTTTTAAAAACATTTGTTAGCCCTTTGAAAATCCCTTTCCAAAAAATGCTAGATCACTGTGACCTTTGTTTTCTGAATCATTAGAAGAGAAGAAACTGTGTTAAAAGTGAAACGATGAATCCTCTGAAAGACTGTATTCTAAACACTTGTAATTTTCATAACAATTGGAGTGAATACTTTTGTTTATTCCCTCTTTTACCTCTTGGAAACATGCTTCTTTTAGGGCAATTAGTACCTGAAGATAATTGAGATTTGTGTTCTAATCTATTTAAAAAAATATATTATAGACTGGGTCATCAGATGGAACCTTTATTGACTTTGATAGGAATGACTTTGGCCTGAGCTGAGACAAAAATCTGTTCTTGTTGGTTTTTACTCAGATTATTTTCATCCTGGAGCTGTTGGCAACATGAATTTTTAGAAAATTCTCAAATGAAGATTCTGATTATTGCATTACTATCAGAAAATTTATTGTGGAGTCCGTATAAATCCTGGAATTAATCTCCCAAATCACACTTGCATTGGCAGCTGGGGCCCTGGAACTTGGCTCCATCTCTCCTCTGGACACTAGGGGTAACCCTCAGGGGCTTTAAGTTTCTTCTAATGTACTGCTGTGAGCTCCATTATGTGTTCTCCCGAATATCATTGGAACAATGCACCTTATCATATCATCAGCCGAGCTCTGCCAAGCTTCAGCCCTGGAGCACTCTTGAGTATCTGCTGCCTTTGCTCCAACATGTGTACAGTCGAACGAAAGTGGAGAAAATCATACAACTCTTCTGACTAGGTTCACTACAATTTATATTACACAACTTCATTGCAGCATTGTTGTTTCTGTGCACAATGATCTCCTGATATTTCTCAATTCACTTTGCATTGGTTCATATAAGTCTTCCCATTTTTTCCCCTGAAACCACCCCCATCCTATCATTTCTTAAAGCACAATAGTACTCCATCCCAATCGGATGCCACACTTTATTCAGTCATTGCCCAATTAATGAGCATACCCCTCAATGTCCAATTCTTTATCAGAAAAAGAGCTGCTATAAATATTTTTGTACATGTAAGTCCTTTTCCTTTTTCCTTTGATCCCTTTGGGGTACAGACTGGTAGTGATATTGCTGGGTTAAAGAGTATGTAGCCTTTTGGGCATAGGTCTAAATTGTTCTCCAGAATGATTGGACTAGTTTAGAAGTCCACCAATAGTTCATTAGTATACCCATTTTCCCTTACCTCCTCTAGCATTTGTAATTTCTGATAGGTATAAATTGGTACCCCAGAATTGTTTTAATTTGCATTTCTCTAATCAATAGTGATTTAGAACATTTTTAATATTACCATAGAAGACAGCTAGGTGGCACAGTGGATAGCATCGGGTCTGGACTCAGAAAGACTTATCTTCATCAATTCCAGTCTGACCTCAGACACTCATGTGCTGTGTGACCCTGGGCAAGTCACTTAACCCTGTTTGCCTCGGTTTCCCTATCTGTAGAATGAGCTGGAGAAAGAAATGGCAAACCATTGCAGTATCTTTGCCAAGAAAATCCCAAATGGTGCCACAAAGAGTTGAATATGACTGAAATGACTGAGCAACAGTAGATAGCTTTGATTTCTTCTTCCAAAAGCTGTCTTTTTATGTCCTGTAACCATTTGTCCTTTGGGGGATAGTTCTTATTTTCATAAGGTTGACTCAGTTCCCTATATATTTGAGAAATGAGGCCTTTGTTGTAACATTTTTTGATATTACTCCATTGTTCATGGTACTTTTTAGCAAAATGTAGTTTTGCTGATTATCTCTTTTAATTAGGTCTATTTTTCCTTTGCTTTGCCTTAGATCATGATTCTACCACTGCCTTTTTTTTTTACTTCAGCTGAACCATAACTGAACAAAAACTGACTCATAGACTCAGTGGTCACCAACATCAACTATATTCTTCTTGATTTTTCTGTTGCTTTTGATGCTGTCAATCACCCTCTTGACATTCTTTTTTCTCTAGGCTTTCAAGATGATGCTATCTCCTGTTTCTCCTTCTCAGTCTCCTTTGCTGGATCCTCATCCGGATCACTCCCACTGACTTTGTCAGCTATGATCTCCTCAGCTCCTATGGATTCAATGATTACCTCTATGCTGATGATTCTCAAATGGAATTATCCAGACCTAACCTCTGCTGGTCTCTAGTCTCATCTTTCCAACTGACTTTTAGATATATGGAACTAAATGTCCAGTAGGCAACTTAAACTCAACACTTCTGCGATTGAACTTGTTATCTTTCTACCCGAACTTCTTTTTCAGACTTCTAAGTTTCTGTCAGAGATAACACCTACTTCTAATTACCCACGCTTGCAAATTTGACATCTCACTTACCACGCCTTCTCTCCTCCCACCACCCCCTTATCCAGTTAGTTGTCACAGTCTGTCAATTTCACCTTTGCAACCTTAGGCTGTCCTCACTCAGACTGGAGTATTCTTCCCCCAAATTCCACCTGTTGGCTTCCCTGGCTTCTTTAAAGTCCTAACTAAAACCTGATATTCTACAGAAGCCTTTCCCTTTTGTTGTTCAGTCATTTTTCAATTATGTCTGATTTTTCATGACCCCATTTGGGGTTTTCTTGGCAAAGATACTGGAGAGGTTTTACCACTTCCTTCTCTAGTTCATTTTACAGATGAAGAAGCTGAGGCAAACAGGATTTAATGACTTCTCTGGGGTCACACAGCTGGTAAGTGTCTGAGGTCACATTCGAACTTAAAAAGATGAGCTTTCCTAACTCCAGGCCTGACTCACTATCCACTGT
Organism: Trichosurus vulpecula; assembly: GCF_011100635.1. NCBI lineage: Eukaryota > Metazoa > Chordata > Mammalia > Diprotodontia > Phalangeridae > Trichosurus > Trichosurus vulpecula. The sequence goes on from NC_050573.1 coordinate 111,812,375, forward strand.
GCCACCTAGCTGCCCTGAAGCCTTTACCAACCCCTCTTAATTCTGGTGCTTAATGCTAGCTCACTAACCCTTTCCCTTGTTGCATTAAAAAGCAGCCCTGCAAGTCATAGCAGATGGGAAGCAGTTTCTGAAACATGACCCTGCTCCTATACCAACTTGAATTTTCAGTAATGGCTTTGGCCTTTGCATTGGGTTCTGGTCATGGCAAGCCTTGCATTTGGTCAGAGCAGGTGCCTGATTTCTGTGGAGTTATGTCATAACTCACAGAACCATGAAGGCCAAACAGGATATTTAGAATTATCTTTCCATTCGCCTGGTTTCACAACCTTAGAGTCGTCTTCAACTTTTCATCCTTCCTCACTCACCACATTCAATCACGTGTCATGTCATCATTCTACCTCCATGACATCTCATACCTGTTGGCTTCCATCTACTCATGTGGCTAAAACACCTATTTCAAGGCATTATCATTAGTGTTGATTATCACAATAATCTCATAATCGAACTTCCTGTTTCCACTCACTCCACACAGTTGCCAAATTGATATCCATGAAGAACAACTCTAATCACGTCAATCCCATGTTCAAGAAGTGAAGAAGTATCAACTACCATGTTCAAAAGATCACTGCTGTCTGACACAAGAGATCCCTTGCCAGTCTTCTTACATAGGCTTTTTGGAAGGATATGAAGAGATATGAGCAGGCTTTAGATGGTCCAGAGCAGCAGCAGAAACTGCTGTGTATAATTCCATTGGATCTAGGGATTTCTTGAACCTCACAGTTGTGGAAATTGCTGCTGGAAATTTGTTCTACATAAATCAGAACTTCTGTTAGAGCTGAAGAACCTTTACTTCTGTTGCAGAAGGGTTGGTCTGTGGCTAAATAAGGATTCTAGATCAAGGATCATGTTCATAAAGGTCTTGGCTAGAGTTTAACCCAGTCCAAGTGCTGGTTCCTACACAGAATGTTTTATCCACCCTTGATTCAATACAAAGAACATTTTCAGGCCTGAGTTATATTCAGACTAGAGAAATGGTTCCAGCCTGCTACAATATACCCTCTATTGTTGCTGGAATAAAATATAAACATTTCTCTTTGTTCTTTAAATTCCTTTCCGGTCTAGCCCTAGCCCATCTTTCTAGATTGATTTTACTTAATTTCTCCATGAACATACCAGGCTCCGTTTGACTAGACCATTTGCTATTCCCTTTACATGATAATCCATTCTCTTTCTTTGTGGCTCTGTATAAGTTGTCTCAGGGAAGCTAGGTGGCACAGTGGGTAGATTGCTGGGCCTGGAGTCAGGAAAACTCATCTTTCTAAGTTCAAATATGGCTTCAGATACTTACTAGCTGTGTGACCCTGGGCAGGTCACTTAACCCTGTTTGCCTCAGTTTCCTCATCTGTGCTATGAGCTGGAGAAGGAAATGGAAAACTACTCCAATACCTTTTGCCAAGGAAGCCCTAACTTGGATTACAGTCAGACTCAACTGAAAAAATGACCAAATAATAACAATATAAGTCATCTCCCATGCATACATAGGCAATCAGGTTTTGTGCTCAGGCATATTCTGATGTCTCAAAAAAAGTAACTTTGTATTTTAATTAAATAATATAATCTTTTAGTTTTAAAGCATGGAATGTATTATGAAATAAGTTCTGAGTTCTACAATATAGGTATTGCCGATATGAATAGAAAACTTGTGTCCACTTGCAATATGCTTCCTTACTACTGGGGTACCATATTACCACTGACATTTCCCTTTAATTACTACTATTTCAGACAAAGTGTCCATGTCAGGCATGCTCAGCAAAATGTTTACAGAGATTGTAGTCTTTGCCACATGTGAATTGTAGTGAAATAGCATAACAAGTCCACAGCTTTAAATTTTAATTTGAATACAAAATGCCACCATGTTGTTAAATCAAGAAAAGGAGCAGAAAAACTGAATTAAAATGGAATAGAAGCCTGTCTAACAGGGGCTTAGCCCCTGAGTTTCTCTTCATGGTGCCACCATGTTTGAATACAGTGAATCTGCTTTCAAGTGTGATGATGTGTCATGAAGGGAACTTGTTCCTGACTCAGAGCATGTACAGATATTCTATGTCTGTCCTGTGTACTTATTGTTTAGTGAAGAAAAGTCTTTTAGTTGACTACAGAGCATGAATTGAGTGAATGTTCACGGAAAAAGCTCTAATGGAGGAATTCTACTCTTTCCTCTCTCTGTTGGCCTCTCTCTCTCTGTCTGTCTGTCACTCTTTTCTTAGTGGTAAAATTTTGGGTGGGGAGAAAAGCAGCACTAGTGGCCCACTTCCCCATCCTAGCCAGTACGTAGCCCTGAGTTCATGGCACTGTTGTTTCTTCTGTTGCTGTTATGTTTCCTGTTTCCTGGTCTTAAGTCAAAGAGCACTGGAGATGCAACAGCTCAGTTTTCAACTTCTTGAGCTCTGAATAGTTAGATAAACCACCAGAAGTCCAGTCACCAAATCCAGGAAAAAGCCAGTTCTGAGGGGGCATTCAGCTTTACCTAATTGTTTTAAGGGATCAAACTGGCAGTCAAAATGCCATGTTCTGAGAGCAAGGAGCAAGTGGGCTATTGTCTGTGCTATACATGGAAGTGAACTTGGTAGTGAGAGACATGTTTGTAGTAGCTCTTTTAAGTTTGAACCCACTCTCCCTAGGGACATAAGTAGTCCAAAGAAGAATGTTCCCCTAGTTCAGGATGATGTGCTCGCATTTTTCTCAGGAAATACTACTTTGCTAAAGCTAACTTAATTGATTGTTAATGATTTTAATGAGAAATCAGCTGGTTAACTGATATGGGAGTGTTAGTCATGTATTAGATGATATTGTGGGAATGACAGTCAATAAGCATTTTATTAAGTGTCTGCTGTGTACCAGGCACTGTGCTAAGCCCTGGGGATAAAAAAGAAAGGCAAAAGAAAATCCTTGCTGTTGAGGAGTGCACAATCTAATGTAGAAGACAATAAGCAGACAAATATGTACATAAAAGCTACATACAAGATTAACAGGAAATAATTAATAGAAGGAAGGCACTAGAATTAAGAGGGCTTTGTGTAGAAGGTGGGATTTTATCTGGGACTTTAGGGAAGCCAGTAGACATAGATGATGAGGTAGAGCATTCTATGTATGGAGGACAGCCAGAGAAAATGCCCAGAGATGGAGTGTCACTGGCCAGTGTCACTGGATTGAAGTATTTGTGGTGTATGTGCATGTGAGTGTGTGTACGTGTGTGTGTGTTTGTGTGTGTGTGATATAAGAAGACTACAATTAGGTTGTGAAAAGCTCTGAATGCCAAACAAAGCATTTTGTCTTTGGTCTTGCAGTTGATGGGGGCACTGGAGCTTACTGAGCAGGAGGTGACCTCGTTGCATCAGCACTTTAGGAAAATCACTTCAGCAACTGATAGAATTATAAAGAAAACCAATTATATTGAAATATAATTATTAAAATAAAAAATTTAAAAGTTCATGGACTCCATGTTAAAAACTCCTTCTCTAAGGGATCATCTAGCTCCCTTACCAGTAATAGAGTGGAATAATAGAGCAATGATAGAGTGGAATGCCACTGAAGTGAAAGGAGAAATAGACAAGTTAGACCAGGATAGGTAATGTCATTTACTAGGAAGAACTTTAACTTTGGAATCAAAGAGATGTAGGTTCAAATCTTGCCTTGACCAGTTACTACTTACATGATCTCAGTCACAGTACTTATCTCTCTAGACTTCACTTTCCTTATTTGTAAAATGAAGGGATAGAATCAATGGCTTCTAAGGTTCCATCCCCTTCTACCTGCAGCCCTAAATCTTCTATTATGTAGGGAAGGGATAAATTAGTCTGAAAGCAATAACTCAGGATAGAGCTTGGGGGCACCACAAAATAGTGTGTAGCAATTATAAAGGCTGAAATGAACACTCTGGTAGGTTGATGGGTATATCTTTATTATTGTTGTTATTAATTTTTAATAGGAAAATAGACAAAGCATAAAATCCAACTAAATGATGAAAATGCATCAAGTGTTTTTAGGTGTCTACTGTGTTCAGAAGCCTGTGCTAGACACTGGTGAAGGTATCAAATTTCTAAAGATACTACCCCTCCCATCATGGAACTTTTGTCTGATTAGGGGATAAGATACTAACACAACTAGCTATAATATATAATATTATATGATAAGTACATTAAGGAGGCAAAATGCTACGTGAGGAAGGTCATTGCTGCCAAGGAATGGAATCAGAGAATATTTCTTGACTAAAATGCCATTTTATTTGGGTTTTAAAGGATTCATAGGAATTTCGTAGAGGTAGCTAGATGGCTCAGTGGATAGAGCACTGGGCCTGGAGTCAGGAAGACTTGAGTTCAAATTCAGCCTCAGACACTCACTAGCTATGTGACCTTAGGCAAAGCCACTTAAACTCATTTGCCTTAATCCACTAGAGAAGGAAATGGCAAACCATTCCAGTATCTTTGTCAAGAAAACCCCTTACAGTGTCACAAAGGGTGAGACACAACTGAACAACAACCAAAGGAATTTAGTAGTGGGGAAGGATAATATTTAAGGCAGAAGAAACAGGAATCATTTTAAACAGAATGTTTATTAAGCCAGTTAGTTGAAGAGGGAAGAAAGATTGATAACTTTCCTGTTTTATTACAGTAAGGTTTATCATTTTGTAGGACTACTGGTGCAGACAGCAATACACCTGAAGTTCAGAGGTCAAAGGGACCATTACAAAGGGCTATCAAAGAGATTATAGAAAAGACACAGGTGGCCCTAGAGAAACCTGTATCTCAGAAGGTTGGGGCAGCTAGGCCAGTTCTAGTTGTAGATAAACTAGCTCCAGCCCAGTGTGTCCCATATGTACCACCTTAGCAAGGAGTGGCCTTCTACTCTGGAGCTAAGCAAAGGACTATTCAGATGGTGGAAAGGCAGAAAGATCCAATAGAATCTCCAAGATTCCAAATTAATAAGAAATGTCTGGCCTGATCTTTCGTTAATTGGTTGGTTCAGTTTCTTGCCGATCCCTATTATCTCTCTTAGATTAGGATCATAGATTTATCAATCAATCAATCAACATTTATTAAGCGCTTGTATGCCAGGTATTATGCTAAGTGTCAGGGATACAAAAAGATCATAGATTTAGAGTTGAAAGAGGCCTTATCGGCCACCTGGTCTAATGCCCTCAGATTATAGGCAAAGAAACTTGGGCCCAGATGGGTTAAGTAACTTATTCAAGTTCATTCAGATAATAAGTGTTAGAATTGGGTGTGAAAATCTGCATGTTTTGACTCGAAGTCAGTTCAAGTGGCTGCCTCAATGGGAGGCAGACAGCCCAGATCCCATATATCTACTCCAGAAAAACTTTAAAATAAGCAGCTGGGTTACATAGTGAATAGAGGACTGGACTTTGAATCAAAAAGACCTGAATTCCAATCTAGCTGTGTGACCCTAGTAAAGTCATTTAACCTTTATCTGTCTCAGTTCCCTCATCTGTAAGATGGAGATAATGCACAGGATTGTTGTGAGGATGAAATGAGAAGATATTTGTAAGGCACTTTGCAAATCTTATTGCACTATATAAATGCTAGCTACAGGAATAAATGTTCTCACCAGACCAAATAATAATCAAGAAACTAATGAAAAATCATAGTAAGTGAATTCTTCTACCTCAGAAATGGATAATAGGCAAAACAGAAGCTCAAAGAGAATAAGAAAAAGGCCTATGAACAAAGCCAGCACCAGCAAAGGACAACTTTCCAGCTTTGCTGTAGATGGGCTGGGGACATATGTAGCCTATGAGTCTCTTTGTCTGATGGCACCATAGCCAAAATCCAGAGTTCTCAGGAAAATTAAAATTGCTGTAAGTATCCAGAATGAAGGCATTCAAGTAGCAAGGTACCACAGTCAGGATCACATAAGACCTGGCAACTTCTTCTGTAAGTGAGATCTTAGAATAGAATATTCCAAAAGGAAAAAAAGGCTGACAACCAAAAAGTCCTATAGAGGAAAAATGGACCTCTAATGGACTAGAAGATTTTCAAGCATTTCACCATGAAGGAGAAACTGAATTACAAACAGAAGAAGCAAGAGAAGTTTCAAAAGGTAAATTTATCTGAATAAAAGGAAGGAGCTTTATGATGATTTGATGCTAACTTTTAATGAGAAGAAATATATGTCCCTTTATAACCCTAATAGTTTCAAAGAGTATTGAGAGAATTAACAAAACAGAAGTCCTAAGGATGGATGGGTTATCTTTTAAGGTTTATTTATTTATTAGAGGTAATTGAATTAAGGGACTTGCTGAGGGTCACACATGAGTTATGTCATTTGGTCCTCATGTCTGAGGTCGGATTTGAACTCAGTTCCTCCTGTTTCCAGGACAGGTGCTCTATCCATTGTGAGACCTAGCTGCCCCATCTTTTAAGGTTTTGAAGAATACAAAGAGAATTTCTATTAGAGTAGAGGAGAGGAAGGAGGTAGAATTTACTATTTCAAATAATTTGGATGCATTAGAAGAAGAAGAATATATAAACATGGTGGAAGGGGATAGCAACCATAAGATGAACCTCACTTCTATCTGAAAGAAAGCTTGAGCATACACAACTAACAGATTGGTGAATCAAACTACACAGAAAATCAAGAGGAGATCGTAAGGTGAGAATGTTAAGAGGGAGGATAATACCAGTGAGGAAATAGCCACAAAACTTCCTGATCCCAAAAGGTGAATTCAGAAGGGTGGGGGAGGGAGAAAAAAGAACTAGGATTTAAAGAGCCATTTTAGATTGCCTCTTAGGTAATTTGGGAATGGCTAAACAAATCATGGTGTATGAATGAAATGCAATATTACTGCAGCATTAAAAATGACAGAAAAATATTTCAATGAATCCTGGATGATATAAAGTGATATATCATAATAACACAACAACAATAGTAATAGCTAGCATTTATATAGGCTGTAAGGTTTGCAAAATGCCTTACATGAGTTATGTCATTTGGTCCTCACAGGAAGCTGAGGCTGAGAGGTTAAGAGAGAATTTAACCAAGGCTAAGAGAGAAGTATCTGAGAAGAGATTTGTATTCAAGTTTTCCAGATTCAAGTCTAGCTCTATTACCCGCTGTACCACCTAGTCAGAACCATTTATATGAGGAGAACATTATAAAGAAAAGCTCTATTTCGTATTTGCTGCCCTGACTGGTTTCAACTCCAGGGAACAAAATGTCCCTCCCAGGATAAGCTTATCATTTTTAAACTGACCCCCATATTGCTAACTCAAGCTTTGATTGACACCACCTCCCTCATGCTCCTATCTCCTCTGAATGGAGGGAGGATAGAGTACCAGATGCCTTCCAATGCCCTCCTTTACTGAAAGCAGAAATTGAACCCTACTCCTTCCACTTTTCATCGGCTGCCCTGCCTGGTTTCAATTCCATGGAATGAGATGCTCCCTGGCATCCTATCCCCTCCCAACAACCACTGATTTCCTGCCTTTTTGTGTGTTTTGTGTCCCCCTTTAGAACACAAGCTCCTTGAGGGCAGGGACAGTCTTTATATTAATTGTATCCACAGTGTGTAGCACACCCTGGCACACAGTAGGCACTCAGTGTTTATTGTATTATATTTGAAAAACAACTTTAAAAGACAATCTGATTAATGCAATGACCAACTATGTGTTCTATGATGGATCATGTTACCCAAATTCTGGTAGTGTTGATGGATTCAAGATACAGACAGAGATAGACAATTTTGGACCTAGCCGCTGTGCTTGTTCGTTTTACTTAGCTATGCTTAATTGTTACAATATTTTTCATTTCTTTCAGTTTTTAATTGGGGTGAGGACGAGGGTGGTGCTATTTAGCAATTGTAATGAAAAAATTTTTAAAAAGGATAGTGAATTTTTTTTAATGAAAATGCATAGAAGAGAACAGAAATTTAGAAGGAAGCACAAATAAGCAGGCCACTTTTGAAAGTAATATAACTTTTTTTTTAAAATCAAGTGCCAAGAAATGGAGATTTGTGAATTCATGTGGATTTTAATTTCTGTGTTCTGCTATATGTATGAATTTTTTGGGGGGGAGGCATTTAAGTTCAGAATTATAGATAGATAAATAGTTGGAGATATATCTATATCTATATATCTATATCGATATCGATATCTATATCTATCTATAGATATGATTTAAAAGGCCTTCACCATCTTAATTCTCCTCTCCCTCTGAGCACTGACCTGACTTAAAAATATCCTCCCTTAATGTAGTGCAGAAATGGTCAGACCAGGGCAGGATATAGCAGAGATTTTACTTCCCTTCTGTATACTATGCTTCTCAATGGAGGTTAAAGTCTCTTTTTTTTTTTTTAAATCACAGTGTTGACTCATGTTAAGTTTGTGGTTCAACCCTCCCGACCACCCCCCACCTCCCAAGTCAGAAGACTGGGATGGGGTCCAGGTATTCTGTTTGTTTTTGTAGAGGTGCCTGTGCTGAGTACATAAAGTCATGTGGTATAGTGGAAAGAACTGAGGAACAGAAGACCCGTACTCAGTCCAAGAATAACAAACGTTTATTAAGTACCTACTATCTACAGAGCATTGAGAAATTCACAGTGACATTCAAAATTTCAATAAGACATGGACTGCATCCTTTTGAAGCTTATAGCACGAAGATAAGTTACATATCCAAATAACTACAAAGCTAGATGTATGATAAAGGTATAAGAAGTATATAAAGAGACTCTTTTGTGAAGTCTAAGGTGATAAAGGAAAGGAAATTTCATCCCTTTCCATTTGTAATGACTTTGGTAGTAATCTCTCAGTCTTCCTAAATATAGAAGCCCAGAGAAGTTCAGAAACTCTTGACAGGGAAACTGAGCCACTACTAAGAACAGCAGAATTGGCCAAAAGATCCTTTTCCTATAAGCAGGAAGCTTGAATATCAACTACCTCTAATTCCCTAGGAATCTTTCCTCCTTCTAACTAGCATTAGCCAGCATCAGAGACCAGGTCCAGCAGGCTCCTTACTCTCTTCTCCCAATGCTGAATCCTGCTAGACCCAGAGAAGACCCCTATAACCCCCACCCCAGATGTCCTGGTTGAAGGATAGAATAATGGTAATCAGAGTAGGATTTTTTTTTTACTGTTTTCTCTTTTGCAATGCTAAGACAATTAAGTGTCTTTAATGAGTCTTGCCTTTGTTTGAATTGGGCAAGTGAAGTGGGACCTTTTGTCTTTTGTTTTGGAGTGCTTCTCAGCACTGAGGTAATCAAGTGCCTTTGTTTCAATCAAGTCTTTGATTGAATCAAGAGTCTTTGATGACCTACTAAGTAGGTACTAAGCCCCAGGGCCCTGAGAAGGGTATATATGATCTGAGGCTGGCATTTTGTTTTGGGGCTCTCACTCACTGGAAGAGTGTCATGTGATTTGACCAGACGAGATTCTGGGTGGCTGTCATGGAGCCCCCTGGCTTTGAAAACCCAGATATTGATGCTTCTCTCTCTGGTAACTGTATGTATTGCTATAGTTAGACCGTAGGAAGCCTGTCTACTGGTTTGTGTTTATTTGCTTTGTTTATTTAAGGTATGCTTGTTCATTTCTGTTGTATACTCTCTGAAGTTCAGGGTGCTGGCTTTTCCCCCTGAATTAAATGAATGATATATGTATGTTTAATTAAAGTAAGATTGTAAACCCCCTAAAGTTTATTTCCTTTGAAAAGCAGATCAAAGGACCTCTGCTGGCAGCCCTCCTGTGTGCTGGTGTTGTTGGTCTTACGTGTCCTCACAGTAGCTGCTGGGCAACATTGTTGTTACACGCATTACCTCTGGGGCCCTGGCCGGGCATCTCACTCCATCCAGGACCTCAGCAGACTGCCCTGTGTCCATCCATACACTTCATTTTATATCTGTCCTCAATGAAATTGGCTTCCTTTACTCCAATGTTCTTTCACTCTAAAAGCTTCTCTTTTTCTTTTTTCTTTTTTCACATAGCCATCATTCCCATTCAGGCTTTCATCAGTTCTTGATTGGATTGTTATTATGAAAGCCTCCTTATCCTTATCCCCCCTCAAATTTCTTCCAACTTCAAATCATCCTCCACACCGCTATCAACGATGTCCCTAAAGAGCAGTTACTATATTACTGGCTAATATAGTGCTTACTATGTGCCAGGCATTGTGCTAAATAAGCACTCGGCAATGATTATTTCATTTGCTCCTACCTTGGGAGGTAGGCACTATTATTATCCTCACTTTACAGCTGAGGAAACAAAGGCAAACAGAGTGAAGTGGCTTACTCAGGGTCCCACAGCTAGTAAATGTCTAAGGCTGGATTTGAACTTAGGTCTTCCTGACTCTAGGCCTGATAATCTATCCACTGCACCATAAGACCACAGATTTAGAGCTAGAAGGTCCAGACCTTAGAGATCATCTAGGCCAACTCCCTTATTTGATAGAAAAGGGGAAAAGGCCACAAAAGCTTAAATAATTAACCAAATAGCCCACAGGAATCAATAGATTTGAAATCATGTCCTATTCCAAATCCAGAGCTCCTTCCATTATGTCATAAGGCTTCTGGGATTAAATATAAATTCTTTCTGTTTGGCATTCAAAACTTGTCACAACCTGGTTCCGGCTTACCTTTCCAGCCTTACTACATATCACTGTCCTTTATGCCCTTTAGAATTCAACCCTCCTGGTCTTTCTCACTAGTCCACATACATAATGCTTCATGAGTAGAATGCTCTCCTTCCGTACCTCTGCCTCTTAGAATTCTTACTTTCCATTAAAATTCAGCTCAAGTGCCATCTTCCACATGAGGTCTTTCCTATGTCCCTAAAATAAATAACATGTGTAGAGGTAGGGGGTGATTTTCCTCAGGCCAATTGACATAAGCACAGAAAGTACAGGGCAGATAACAGAACCAACAGATGTGAATATGTTAAACAAAGCACCAGAAGATCCTGATTTCTTTTAGCGCTTTACAAAATGTGAAGTTCTCCCATATTGAATTAGAGGGGCCTCAATTTGGTTATGTCCCTGGTGGCCCTTAAAAAATAGGCTTGATAGTTCTAGAAGGAAGCAACTTCATAGAGTGGGACCCCAGCACCTCTATCAGAGGGCAACAAATGAGGTAGAAGAGATTTCTTTCTATTCCCTACACCATCAGCCAGGATATCCCTGAAGTTTAACTACTTGCTTAGTAAGAGATGCCATATCTAGTCAGATTAAGAGAGAGAGAGAGATACAGAGATAGAGTCAGAGAAAGATAGACAGAGTCAGAGAAAGACAGAGACAGAGTCAGTAAAAAGGTAGCTCCAAGGAATCTTGTCCTTACCAGCAGATAAGAGAACCATGAAAAAATAAGAAAGTTATCCCTGATAGTGGTCAATCCACAAACAAGATTAGGCACAGAGAACTCATCTTACTGACCTGTCCAGAAGAGGTGCCTAGGGGAAGCAGTATGAGAATACCATGAGAAGAAAAAGAACATCAGAGTCCTGTAGCACCATAGATGCGACTATACCCTCTTTACTGTTGCTGTATGTGTTGGTTTTGTTTTGTTCTGAGCAGAGAAGGGGGAAGGAGCAATTCATAATTAATCTCTTAACTATGCCATCTCAATAAATTCAATTCCTTTGGATTAATTGTATCTCCTGGCTGATTTTTAAATTTAAGCACATTACTTGGAGCTTGTGAGCTATAATTTTAGGAGTGCAGCACCAAAGAGTACCTTGGATGAAAGGTAATAATGATGAACATTTGTATTATAATTTAAAGTTGACAAAGTATATACGTTATATTATCTGAGCCTTCCCATAAACTTGTGAGATAGATGCTATTATTCCCATTTCACAGATAAGGAAACTGAGTCAGAGAGAGGTGAATGACTTGACAGGGCTATGCAAGTAGGTGTCTGAGGTGAGATTTGAACAAGGTTCCTCCTGACTCCAAGTCCTGAGCTCTAGCCACACTGCCTTCTTTAGGAGGGACTCAGTCTTCAAAATGTGAATGTCAGATTAGGAAGGTAGCCAGATAGGGAGTACTACAACAGAGGGGCTTTGTCCATAATATATTGTGGTGCCATTTACATCTTCAAGGACTCAATGGAGAGATTCTCCAACTGGGACTCTGTTCTTTGGAAGCCCTAGTATGGCAGAGATCTGCAGAAGGAAAAGTCATGTCTTTCATACTTTTGTTTCAGATTGTGATTGAACAGTGTTCCAGTGAGTTTCCTTTATAAGCCAGACCAGTTTTTAAAATATAATTTTCACAGGATTAAAAGCTTAGCTACTATTACATATTGTATTACTGTATCCATTATGAGTATGGAAGCTGTTATTAGTGTTATAGATATTGTATCCTTAACAAATTCATACCTAACAATGTGCCTTAGCAAACTTTGGGAGCTTCTCCATATTAATCTTTTGTATGAGTTCAGGAAATTTGTCTGAGATCCTTATGGACTATGGGTACATAATATAAGGTTTGCCTGATAGTCCAGAAACCTCATTTAATCAAGAAATTAATCCTTTTTGGGGATCCCCACTGGGGCTCCATCTCTTTGGACACTTATCCAAGTATGATTTATTTAAGCTTGTCTGCCTATCCTAGGCCTATCTGTTTGAAATGTCCTATGTGTTACAGGGATCCCTGAAGCTGTTTCAAGTGCTCTTAAGTATGTTTTTTCGGGTACCCAGAAAAATTTTCACACAGGAGAGTGTGATTTTTCAATTAAAGTGAAGGGGACCCCTATACATGTTGGAAGCATTCCTAGGAACAGGTTTCCTTCTGTGATGAGGGAACTTGACTTTTTTTCCCCTCTTTTTCTTTTTTGTTATTTTCTTTGGTTTGAAGCAGGCCTTTGTAATTAATAAGAAAAGCTGCGAACTATGAGAATTTTGTTGTTATGTCTGTTAAATTGTGTAATTGTGTATTTGAGGGTGAGTGTAAATCTCCAAGTGGACAATCCATGGTAGGCCTAGACCCTCAAAGAAGGATATTTAATTTCTATATTTTTTAAGGCCTATGCCTAGATTTGATATTTTAGTACAAGCCACTAAAGAAGGTACTAGAAAGAAGAATGTGCTGTATGTAGTTTGTTTGTAAATATTTCTTTACTTGTTGTCTCCTCCACTAGATTGTAAACTCTTTGAGGGCACGTACTGTCTTTTACCTCTTTTTGCCGCCCCTCCCCCAGTGCTTTGTACATAGTAGGTGCTTAATAAATGTTTATTGATTCACTGACCAACTCTAAATTAAGTGCCTTTTTGTCCTACGTAGTGGTGCTTTAGGTTTTCTCTCTTGAAGCTTTCTTTCAGTTTCAGTGATATTTTCTGTGATCGATGGCCAAGCAGTTACTTAATAAACCACTTGCTTTATTATTCTACCGTAGCAGTCGAAAAGGCTGCTATATTATCCAAATCTTTGCAAAGTAGGTTTCAATGTACATATGGTTATTGCTGTCTAGTTCTTATTTATGTCAAATGGTTTTGAGGTGTGTTAGGTCTTGGCCTTCCTCAGAGCCATTGTGAGTCATGCAGGGCAGGACACTATTTAGTTCTTTCTCTGGCATTTGATAATAGCAGGAGATGTGGGGATTAAAATTGTCCAGGCTACAAGAAAAGAGACTGAGGCAGAGCTCTAAGCCAATGGCATTTCATTAAAGGATCCACGGTCTCCTCTAATGAAGTAGACCTCAGAACTTCTTCACGATCTGAGTTGCCCCCTTCTTCCTGTACCTTGTTTTTATAGGGTTTGATACCCAAGTACACAAAAGAGGCATGGAAGAATGCAGAATCTCATTGGTTAATGGACCTTGCTTTTGAGGGCCAAAAATGACACAGTAGTGGGCTCACAGGTTGGATGAAGCATGTGGCATCTCCACTGACTAAGTGGTCATAAGATGGTCACCTATTCATGTTGGACAAGAAAGAATGGTCCAGAGGTACAAAAATAAATTGGGAGATTTTCCAAAGCATCAAGGCATCCCACTCATGGTTTTGGACATGGGATTTGAGCAAAACAGGATGGAGATATCTTTGTCAGCATTCTTATGGTTGTGCAAGCGAGCCTCATAACTTGTTAAACAAGTAGTGAACATTACATTAAAGTTTGAGGCCCGCTATAAGAACCTATCTGTCTCTATATGATTATGTAGAATATCAAAGTGATTAATACTGATTGGAAGAGAGTAGGGGTCCAAATGGACTATTTCTCACAGAGGTTTGCAGGAAGCACACATGTAATCATTTGCATGCAAGCAGTTTTCTAATTATATTAACTACTCTCATTCTGTTCAGTCAAGATTCTAATTTGCCGGAAACTTCCAAGCAACAATTTGCACTTAATATTCAGCTCCATACATACAACCTCAAATGAGGAGAAGTCTCTGAAAAGTGGCATTTTCTGTACTTTCAATTCTCCCCCATCACTTACTCACTTCAAGCCTGTAGCAATAGGGCAACTTAAGTACCTTCTATTAAGTACCTTCTATTTGTTACCTCTGTCTCATACATATACAAAATATACTTTGTCTGGGACTGGCTTTACCTCTAGGATTTATTTTTTTCCTGATGAAGATGGGTGTATTGGACACAATTAATCGAGTAGAAAGAACAGCCAAAATATATGATGATGAAATGAATTTCTTGAGTGAGATTTGGCTTATTGCCAGCTTTAGCGAAGAGATTTTCATTGGAGTTCAAGCAATAGGATGAATGCAGCAAGTAGTCAAGGGTTCAGCTCATTATATTTCTAATATAGGAGCATCATCCATTTGGCTGAAACCAAGCACTTAACTAACCTAATACAGTATGTGCCTTTATCAGGAGTAAGGAAGAAGAGTCAGGAAATTCATGAATGAAAAGGCCTTATTTACATATAATTTAAGGGGTGTTCTGTATCTTGAATTTCAAGATATTCAAAGTTCTTCCTAATTTTGCCCCTACTTCCTTTTCAGCCTTTCAGCCTTCCTATAGGTATGAGTTCTAGTCCCAGCTCTATGAAACTTTCTCTAAGGGAAGTGAACTAACCTCTTCCTGAGTTATTACTGAGGCTACTATCTCTACCATTCAGACACTTGTCATACAGCACTTTTTATTGTTAGATAACTTTTCATAGGTATGTGTTATATTTACCCATTAAGATTGTACAGTAAGTTCCTTGACTGCTTGAGGTTGGGATGGGATCTTCTTTATTTCCCCCTCATGGGCTAACATAGTGTCATACCTAGTAGATATTCAGGAAATGGCTGTTGACTTGATTTGTTTATTTTACTTACAACTATCTACGCACAAAAGTATTGACTTAGATCCCTACTGTGAATATCATTGAGCATAGAGTTGGACACACTATACAGATCACCTATTTCATTTTACAAATGAGGAGACTATGTGAAAGGGTGTGAGGAATATGAAAATGGGTGATGGGGAGGGAGGCAGTGACTTCTTCAAAGCTGCACAACTACTAAATACCAAAGCCAATATTTGAACCCCAGGTCTGAAATCTCCCACCCTAGCACTCTTCACTACAGCCTGCTGTCTCTAAGCAGCTTCTTGTTGGTCTTGTTAGGGCAGTGGTATCCTAAATGGAAGCTGTGGTGTGATCCCAAGGAGAGGGTGGTTAACCAGTAGGAGCATTGGAAGAGAGATCACACTGAGTCCTTCTTGCAAGAGCCAGTCATGTAACTTCTCCGACATAGCCACACCTACCCTTCATTCATTATCCTCTAGCATTCTTACTCGATCTTCTTCCTTGGCTATGCAAGTACCCATCCTCCCCACTTTGGAGCTACCTCAGTACACTTACATTCTGGCAGCTCAGATCAGCAGCTGCCATAGTTGCTACTGGGAAAATTCCCCCTTCCCCACCACACCCATCCACAATTACCGAAGATCACCTTATGGCTGTAGGAAGACAATTTTTTTTCTACCGTTGACAAACAAAAAAAACCCTACCAAAATATTTATTTCATCTTTATCTTATTCCTTTAAATTGCTATTTTATGTATATTTTTACAATGTACATAATATATTAGTGAATAGTATATATATATATATGTATATATATAGTACATAAATATACAAAGATTGAGTTATATTCTGAAAATTACTTACTGATACAGTGTACACTGTTTAAAAAAAAGCTTGAGGATCACAGAATTAGAGTTTTAATCTAGAGTGAGCAAGACTAGAACCCAGGTCCCCAGTATTCTTTATACTATACTATCCTACACAAAGGGTTGCCTGGTTCTCCTCTGAAATGGCATCTTGTCCTGGAATGGTTTTGGCTAAGTATTATCCACTTCCCAGATAATCACTGGACAGTGCACTATGCCAGGCCCTTGGGGATAAAGACAAGAATGAGAATCTCTGCTTACATTCTACTGTGAGTATGGAACATCAAGACAAATGCTCTTTCGGCTGGACATCCATGTAGCTGGCATTGCAACGGAACAATAGATGTCCAGGTTAGAGACTGTGCTAGGGGACGTATGTACAGCCTAATGTATGAGTGACTGATAATGGAATGAAGCTTCATCCTCCAGGAAGGATGACATTTTAACAGGTGGCTAGGTGGCATCATAGTGCATAGAGGGCTGGACCTAGAGTCAGGAAGACTCCTCTTCCTGAGTTTAAATCCAGACTCTGACATTTACTATCCGTGTGATCCTGGGAAAGTCACTTAACCCTGTTTGCCTCAAACTACTCCAGTATCTCTGCCAAGAAAATCTCAAATGGGGTCATGAAGAGATGGACATGACTGAAAACAATTGAACAAAGCTTAAAGACATGTCTTGTTGCTATTACTGACTGTGCTACTACTCATGGCTCATACTGCTATTACTTTAAGAATAAAGTAGTGTGGCATAAAAGAAAGAGTTCTGGATTTGAAAGCAGGGGACTGGGGTTCAAATAGCAGCTCTGCCATCTGATCCCTGTGTGACCTTAGGCATTTCACTTAACCTCCATGGGCCTCAGTTTTCTCATCTGTAAAATGGAGGGCTTAGACTAAATCATCTCTGAGGTCCTTTCCAACTCTGGATCTATGATCATTTGGTCAAGCAATAAGCAATTATTAAGTACCTACTGTGTGTCAGGTACTGTGGAAGGCATTGGTGATACAAAGACAAAAAACAATGTCCTTATCCTCAAGAAAGGGAATGGCATGTATACATATAAGTATAAACAAACCACCTACAAAACAGATGAAAGAGAATGTGGAGGCATTAGCAGCTGGTGGTTGGGGGCAGGGAAATTCAGGAAAGGCATCATGGAGGTGGTGATACTTGAGCTGAGCAATGAAAGAGACTAGGGATTCTAGAAGACTGAAGTAAGAAAGGGGTGCATTACAGGTTTGGAAGAAATGAGATGGAATGTCATAGATGAAGAACAGAAGGCCAGTTTCACTGGATGCTGATGTGTATGAAAGTGAACAATTTGTAATCAGCTTTTAAAGGCAGACTGAATCCAAATGCTGAAGGATTTTAAATGCTAAATGGAGGTGTTCATAGTTTACCTTAAAGGCAATAGGGAGCCCCTGGAACTTCTTGAACAGGGGAGTAACATGGTATATCAGTAAGGCAAGATTCATGACCTCGAGGATGACCATGAACATGCCTGTATGGTTTGGAAGTGCAAAGTATGAAAAACTCTCTAGTTAGAAGGCAGAGGAAGTATAACATTTATTTAGACACCAGATGATCAAATCCCAAGACCAATAACTCCAATCTGATATAGTAATTAGATTCCAAAATCAGTAAGCGCACTTCAATGTAGCAACAAGGAAATTATAACACAGAATTATAGCAAGGAACCAAGTCATCCTGTAACCTTCCCCCCTGCTAGGGCCTTCCTGCAAACAATTACTCATGAATCCTGTCTGCTTGCTTGCATCTTCTCCCACAGTTCTTCTGAAAGCCCTTGCAGTTCTCAGAGTCCTTGCAGTCTCTTGGATTCTCTGGATTCTCAGTTCTCCAGTCTCTCAATGCTGTAGATTCTCAGCTCTTTGATCTCTGCTACTCTCTTGTGTGCACTCTCCACTCTGTAGTCTCTCTCAATACCGGCTCTCTCTCAATGTTTGCTGCTTCAATGTCTTCTTGGTGTTCACTTCTCAATTCTCCTTCTCAATTCTGCTGCTCTCAGTTCTGGGATCTCTTTATATACAGTCCTAGCCAGCATCTGATTGGCTAGAAATCAGGTCTCTTTTTGGCTGAATTCATACACATATGATTGGCTAGAATTCAGTGCACATACAATTGGCTCTGGTCTTAGCACTTCTCCTTAGGGCCCTGAGGGTTTTCCTAACTAACAAAAAGATATGAGCCTGGGGCCTCACACCTAGTAAGTAAAAGGTGTGAGTAAAGGTCCTGTTGAATGGGTGGGGAAGATCTTTAATCGCATTAACACTACACGTGGGACACTACCCCTGCTTTAAGAATATCACATTGATTTTGCATGATTGCATAAGTATAACCTATATCAAATTGCTTGCTGTCTCAGGGAGAGGAGAGAGGAGGGAGAGAGGGACAGACTTTAGAATTCAAAATTAAAAAAAGAGAATGTTAAAAATTGTTTTCACACATAATTGGGAAGAAGAAATTAAAAAAGAATATCCCATTGGCAGCAGTTTAGAAGATGGTTTAAATTGGGGAGAGACTTGAGGCAGAGATCAATTAGGATGTTTTTGTAATAGTCTATGTATAAGTTATAAGGGTGTGAAATAGGTGGTGACTGCTATATGAATGTATAGCAGGAGAAAGGCTTGAGAGATATTGTGGTGGTAGGGAGAATTTCATACTTGCAAGAGAGGGAAGGAAAGAAACTTCTCCTCCCTCTCCCCTTATATCCCATGGAGAGGCCAGATGCCATGCCAGAGAGGTGACGGAAGGTAGCATGAAATCCATTAGCCCACTCATCTCCCTCATGACCTAGCCAATTTGTACCATTCTTTCCTGGGATTTTCAAAAGCTCCTGTGACTCTGAAAGTTAATTTTTCTTTCCAAGTAGGGCCCTGGCAACTGGAAAACAAAAACCATTTTTGGGGGATTCAATTATTGATTACTTTGCTGGGGGATAAATTCTGGATCAGTCCCCTCTCCTTAGGAGTATTAACTACTTCCTTTTTCTTTTGGGTGATGTAAGACCTGCATTTGTAATAATTCTATTATGATTATTCAATAACTTTATCACCAAAAGAAAATGTCGGTCAACCCAATTCTATTCCTAACCACCTGCCTGTCCTTGTTACTGAAATCCTTTCAATCCATAGTCTCAGTTCCACTGACACATGAAGGGGAGAGCTAGCTGGTATGGAGAGCTGCTGGGTTGATTGACATAGTGTTTATGTGAGAAAACTATAGTGACATTAGAGTGAGGGTAGTGAGGGCAGTGTGCCCCATGGATAAAGAGGGGCCCGAGGAAAGGCCCCCCAAAGAGAGGGAAGACAATAGATGAAAACTAGCAGCCCCTATAGCAAGAACATTTCACTCACAGCTTCCCATTAATTTGAAACAATATGATTACTGCTGACAGAACATACTTGCTGCAAAAACAAAATACTCCCAGGTTGCTTTTGTTCTAGTATAATATTGGTGTCCAAAGGGCGTTTTATCTTTCTCTCCCCTTAGTCTTTTCAGATTTATAATCACATGGCAAATGGCACAGGGTAACTTTTGGAGGCTTGACTTTATTTCTACTTAAGCTTCTCTTTTGAAAGATAAGAAAGAGGTTCTGGCTCTATCCCAATTTCATGTATCCTGACAAGGGGCCATTTCCCACTAATGGTAATTGGCATTTATATGGGGCTTCAAGGGTTATAAAATGCTTTAAAAATCTTGTCTCATTTAAGCCTCATAGCAACCTTGTGAATTAGATACTGAAAATATTATAATCCCTATTTTACATATGAGGATTCTTATCCCTACATCCACTAACCCTAGGATTATCTCCCACTTGAACTCCGTATATGTATGGAATTATTTGTATTTAGAATGTGAGCTCCTTGTGGGCAGAGGCCACATTTGTTGTTTTTGTGGTTTTCCTCTCTTTGTATCCCCATTGCTCAGCACAATTTTGGGCACTGATTTCTATTGATGAGTTGAGTCCTCAGAGCCTGGCCACATTTCTCCCTCAAGGGGACTAGTTTGCTATTCTATTAGATTCTTCCCTCCACCAAATTATCAGTTGAGAATCATTTAGTCAGCCAGCCCTAAGTAGCTTTTAGAAAGGAGTATTTACTAAAGTGATACAGTAAGAATTTTTTGCACAATAGCCACCCCCCCAAAAAGATGTCTGTGACACACTCTCCCATAAGTACAGAGTTTAGAAGGAAGTAGACTTGCGCTTAGAGATCTCATGTGCAGTAGGGTAAATCACAGCTACTGTTTGCTGAAAGACCCTTTTCCCCACTCATGGAGTACTCAAGAATTTCCTCTTAAGTAAGGTAAATTTACTTCCATCTACTCTTCATTCCTGATACAAACACTGCAGTCCATGATCCAGGGAGGCAGCCAGAACATCAGTGGGAAAATGGGAGGGTCCAACATCCTTCAAATCCTTTGAAACTAGAAAGGTGGGGAGACCTAGGCCAAAGCCAGAGCTAAGGACTTCCTGCCTGCCAGACAATTCCTTCTCAGGGACGTTAGTTTAATGCCATGCTTGCTCTGAACTTTTGATTGAATCCAGTCTTAACTAACTTGATAGATGACATCTGGGGAGTAGCTAAGTTTCTTTGACCTTTCTGACCATGATCCCCATGCCAAGTCACTCGATATCGAAGGACTCTTAACACTTGGTCTAAAAACCTAAGATCTCATTTAATTAAGGTATGAAGGATAAAAAAAGGTAGAATCATTTCATCCCTTCCTTTATACTTAGATGAAGAAACTGAAGCATAGACAGGTTAGAAGACTTATCTAGGCTCACACAGCTAGTAAAAGTCTGAAGCTGTATTTGAACATAGGTCTGCCTGACTCCAAGCCAGTGGGCTACCTAGCTATCTCAGACAAAGTGACCATGCAAAAAAAAAAATGGAAAGATAACTCACAGGTTCTCCCTGGAGAGGCAAATAAAGGAGTTGACAGAGTTGGTTTTATCATGTGCATAGATAAAAGGAAACAGTAATCCTTGAAATATTTCATAATCTTTTATTGAGGTGCTC
This sequence comes from Trichosurus vulpecula, assembly GCF_011100635.1. NCBI lineage: Eukaryota > Metazoa > Chordata > Mammalia > Diprotodontia > Phalangeridae > Trichosurus > Trichosurus vulpecula. The sequence continues at coordinate 111,833,534 of NC_050573.1, forward strand.
CTGATAAGTATTTATTTGCAAAAGACCATCATAAAATAATGACAATTCATGTATCATCATCTGTTGAGCAAGATGAGGAGAGAAATTTATGAATAACTCAATAAGAATTAAATTAATGTGCATTTTACAGTTTGATTACTTTAATGCAGAGGTGTGCATTGGGAAGGCTGGAAAAGCATATGTTGGAAAATACGATTCAGGATTAAGAAATAAGAGACATCAAAGGTTGTAGACCTTACAGAGGTCTATATATAGATATACATAGGTCTGTATGTAGACCTATCTATGTATAGACATACATACAAAGTCTATACATAGACCTTGCCTGTGTATAATGATACATGCTCACACACACATATATATATAATACTTTATATATATGCGTGTGTATGTATATTTGTACACACACACATACACACATAGATGTATACATACACATATGTGTGTACAAACATATATGTGTACATACATGCAAATATAGATATACAAGAAGACAGTCAGGAACCTAGTGAGGACAAAATAATACCTCCATTCCATAAAAACCTGGACTCTATCCCTAGGACCTTGAGTTCTGAGGGGTGGGTTTGCTACTTCATCTTACCAGGAACAGACTTCTACACCACTTTCCAGCCACTTCCAAATCATTCAGTCTTGTACAGACATCTTTCCCCCTTCTAACTCCCCTTTATGTGTTGTCCTTTCCCATTAGAATTTAAGTTCTTTAGAAGCAGAGGCTGTGTTCCTTTTTCTTTTTTTTTGTATTCTCAGTCTTTAGTACAGTGTTTGGAACACAGCAAATGTTTAATGAATACTTTATCATTCATTAAAAAAACCCACAAAAATGAGTGTTACCCTAAGGACAATGTGGGAATATGCAGTGGTTAAGAATAGATGGAAGTACATTGCTAGCAAGGAATTGAGCAAGAGCAGTGTCTTGAAGTGTGGCATCCCAGAAATATATGACTGGAAAAAGAAGGTGGGCTGGTCACATATTTGTAATGTCAAGGGATTTGAAGGAAGCCTCCCAGCATGAGGTGTGGATCCCTTGTTGAAGATTTATGACAGATAATAGACAAGTCATATAGGATGTGAAGACATAGATGGGCTGCAATCTATATCATTAGAGGGACTGCTTATACTATGAGATTCCAGATCTATGGAAGTATTAAAATATAATGTCTGCAATTAGGTTGAGTTGGCACTAGTTGACAGATGAAACCTGATTATAACCTTTTGGTTGTACTAGTTAGATTTCCCATAGATGTGGTGAACTAAGTGAAATATTATAACAAATTTGCAGTAAATTATGATTTTTAAATAAAAAACCTTTATCATGTACTCAGCAAAGCATTTAATAATATTAGCATAAGTGCACAGTTAAATAAGGTATGCCATTTAAGATACCTTTTCTTAAATTCCTAGATCCATCATTTACCTTACTCGCTAATCTTCAACTGTTTTCTTTTTAGGCAGTCCTTTAATGCATGGATAATTTTTTTTAAACTCAGCTTAAACCCTCTATTCTGGAACTTGACAGGACTTACCAGTTTTACAAAGAGAAAGAAAACATAGCCAACATATTATGCTTCTGGTCTCCACGAGACCTTGACTATTTTTGAAGACCTGGATTTCAGACTAAAGTATGTTGTGAAATATATAGATAATGTAGGGCGATTCATTTCACATCTCTATATACCACTGTTCTCTGATCTAAAATGAAGGTGTGAAATTATATAATTTCAAAGATCCTTTCCATTTTGTGATTCTATTTTCCCAGTCTAGTCTTTTGACAGCTATTTTTTTTATTTGAGAAGTTCCCCTACTTTTCTGATCAATACCCTTATCATCTTATTCTAAGCCAAAGGATTAGTCTGCCTCAATATAGACTGTTATCTGAATGACTTTAACCTTTTGAAAGGACTTAATCCCTTTTCTATAGAATATAGCATTTAAAAATCCATTTAAACACGGATTCCACAAACATTGATTGAGAACCTACTATGTGCAAAGCGTAATGCTTAGTGGTATGATTGGGGGGGGGTGGAATATGCAAATCAGTAATAATGACTCATGTTTATATTTTTACTTTACAGTGGACAAAGAACTTACAAAAACCCTCCAAGGAGAGTAGTGTGTTATTATCCTATTTTACAGATTCATTACCTGAGGTCTAGGGAGGTTAAGTGACTTACCTGAAGTTATATAACTAAAAAGTGGGGGAACCTGGAATTAAACTGCTGGATCTGCTGATTCTAAGTTTCAAGTTCTTTTATGTATTAACTCTGACTTGGAGCTTGAAGTCTTGTAGAGGAGATAAAACAGATGAACCAATAATTATGGTACAAGTCAGAATGAATATGTGGATAAAAAGAAGTAAAGGAAGACTTCTGAAGTGGAAAGGGGGACTACTCTCCAAAATCTCAAAACTGGGAGGAATCTTTAGTTGGAAGGAACCCCTTCTGTTCCATATGCATCATGGAGGAGATGACGTTTGAAATGGACCTTAAAAGAAAGGTGAATAATCAACAAGTAAAAAATGGGACAGGTGGAGAGAGAATTCCAAGACTAGGAGTATGTTAGTGCTTACCCCTTAGTCTTCTTATATATGATTCCTGTCCACACACTCTACTCTCCAGCCATACTGGCCAACTTTCTGTTCTTACTTTAAATCGGATATCCCCATGTCTGGAATGTTCTCTCCCCTCATCTCTATATCTTAGAGTCCCTGGTTTCCTTCAAGGGTCAACTGAAGTGTTACCTTCTACAAAAAGCTCTTCTCAATCCATATCCAACTCTGGAGAATGAATTGGGCTACTTGTCCATGGTCATTATGACTAGAATACAAGTTCACAGGATGCCCAGTCCATTTTTCTTCTCTTTTTGTTTGATTCAGCTTCTCTCTAGATTTGATGATCTTGTCCCACAAATCCTTTCTCTTTTCTTCAAATGGGATGATGACTAACTCCAAGCTGTTGCAGGCATTCTGACCCAAAGTTTGATAGCACAAGATGGTTAGAAGGGAAGCATTGGCTTAGTCTACAGACAACATTCTGATGGAGAGTGGGTTGGCCATCCACTGTCTATGTTTGATTCTATCTCCATCAATAAATGTTGAATCAGTGGAGGTTGAATCACCTGATCAATCACTCAATTAGCATGCATTTATTAAGTGTTGGTTAAGTCCAAGGGGTTGTTTAATAGGAGAAATGTCTCACTAACCATTTCTGCTTCAGGTAGTTTAGTTGAATGAAATAATACCAAAGTGTTCTTATTATTGGCCCCTGCTTGGTATTTATTCTTAATTGTCATCCTTTTTGTGGTCCTTATGTTTGTTATAGCCTAGAAAAGAAAATTTTTTTGGAATAGGCCTTTATGTCAATGGGCAGTTCTCTGTTCTAGAGATATCACTTCCTTCTCCCCGGCACCCTCATTCTTCTTCTTTTCTGAAATCCTGACATACATGAAAACATATATGTTTGGAATCTCCTAGCTTAGAGACTTCCAGCTTCCTAATTGGTGCCTTCCTGCCCATGGCATCACAGGTAAGAAACCTGACAATCAGATGGTATGTGCCAGGTGAAATATGCCTGGGTTTGACCACATACCTCAATTTTGCTTAGCTACCCTGATCCTGGAGCTCTCCTGATCTATGATCTATCCTGAACCATGGATGAATTAATGAGTGACCCAGGAGTCCTATCAATGAAACAATCAATGAACATGAGTGCATGATCTCTGATTAGCTAGAATTTGTTGTAATGATGTGTCAAATTTTGACATCATTCACTCTCAAGACCATGTTGAATCCCCTTCTCTGACCATGGTCTATCTGTCATTGGGCTCTAGAAATATATCTGTTTGCATCTTTTCCCTGCTCTTCCTCATATGTCTTTGGAGGTATTATTCAAGGCCCCAATGAGGGGGGGGTCTGGTGTGGGCCTGCAGGTTTGCAGGCATCTATCAATGCACTATTTTGGGGGATAGGTGCTGCTCTAGTACTCTTCCTTTGTTATTCCTTCTCTATCTGTGCTCCCTTGGTTGTCTCTATTTTAGTTGTGGGGCCATTCTTTTTAATGTGCTAAATAAAAGGACCAATTGCTTATTTATTCAAATGTTCCAGAAATGGCATATTGAATAGGGAAACTGGCCTTAGAACCAGAAAAAACCTGGGTTTACATTTTGCCTCTGACAGATACTGACTGTGTGACTTCTTAATGCTCTAGACAATTCTCTAAGACTATAAGTTACAGAAGAAGTGCCAGTCTGCATTGATAGAGCTTCCTCACCCAGGAATTATAGGTTTAGTCCTTATCCTTAATAAAATGTAGTAACTCTGCTACATACTTACCTACATCACTTTACAAGGCCCAGCACAATTCCAGGTACAGTGGTGGTGGTGGTGGTTGTCCTTCATTCTTGAAGAGGACCAAAATGACATTACTATATAGGAGTCAACGTACAGTGTGCCCGACTGTGGCTGAGCAGACAAATGTGAGGTCAGAATGCACATTGGGCACAAATGAACATTTGGAGTGGAGATGTCTCTAAATTCGCACATCTCACATTTCTTTTGAGCTACTGCAATTCTATTTTGCTCATAGAGCACAGAGCCTTCTTTGATGTGGGCAGGCCATGTTGGGCCGTCCTTTTCCACTTTCTCCTATGTCATGCAATCAGTTCTAAAGTTCTTCAGGTAGCTGCTCAATACCAAACTAGATATTTCTATTCTTTTTCTCTATTTCTATTCTATTCTCTGGCTCCATCCACAAATCCTGGAGTGCTAAATGTAAAGGCAACTAGGTGGCACAGTGAATAGAGTGTTGGGCTTGGAGTCAGGAAGATTCCTCTTCCTGAGTTCAAATCCAACCTCAGACATTTACTAGCTGTGTGATCCTGGGCAATTTGCTTAACTCTGCCTCAGTTTACTCATCTGTAAAATGATTTGGAGAAGGAAGTGACAAACCATTCCAATATTTCTGTCAAGAAAACAAAGAGTCAGACACGACTGAAATGACTGAACAACAACAAACATAAGAATGAAATGCAAGAATCTCGTTCCAGGAGCATTTCCAAGTCTTGTGGGCAATAAAAAGAGTAGGCAGTCTCATGAGCCTGGTTAACATCCTCTGGTTTATGACCCATGTCATCGACCCCAGGTTCATTTGGTTCAAAGAAACAGAGATAACAGAAGATCACAGAACGTTAGAGTTCAAAGGGAACTTTGAGATGCTTCCATTCACCCTTCTCCTATTTCAGGTGAGGAAACACCTAGTCTGTTAGGGTCACACGGCAAGGGAATAATCCTACCTGACATTTATAGCACAACCCTTATCTCATTTGATCCTTGTGACAAACCTGTGAAGTAGATTCCCACTTTATTCCCACTGTTATTCTGACTTTATAGATGAGAAAGTTGAGGCTGGAAGAGGTTAAGTGACTCCTCCCTACTCACTCAGCTAGTAAGTGGAAGGGGTAGTATTCAAACACTGACCCTCACACCCCTAATTCCAGGCCCTATGCTCATTTTACTGTCTCCAGCTGTCTCTTAAGGTAATGGCAGGTTCTGAGCCTTGGTAGAACTGCTTTGAGTATAGCTGTGGCTGTAGTTATATCTCATCTGCTCCATGCACCTCATGAATTAGAACTCCTTCCTGAATTAACTATTCTCAGCAATACAATGATCCAAGACAATCCCAAAGGACTAATGATTAAGTCTGCCTCCAGAGAAAGAGCTGATATTGTTTGAATACCGACTGAAGCACGCTATTTTCCAATTTCTTTCTTTCATTCTTTTTTTTCAAGTCTTCTGATACAAAATGACTAATATGGAAATGTTTTATGATTGCACATATATAACCCATATCTGATTGCTTACCATCTTAGGAAGGAGGGAGGGATAGAATTTGGAATTCAAAACTGTAAAAGAAGCTATAAAATTATTTTAAAATGTAATTGGGAAAAAATAAAATATATATTAGAAAAACCCAACAACTCCTTCCTGCTTTGTATCCTAGCTTCATCTGTATGTTGCAGGGTAGGGATGGGAATATCTTTAGGAAGGGAATGGCAGTGTCTCTTCCTTCAGAAGAATGCAACCTGGCAGCATACAGATGTAACTGGGTATGAAGCATAAACGAAAATGCCTCTCCAGGATGCTCCAGAGATAAGTGACAATATCTGTACCAATGCTGGGAGACTCCTGAGTGAAAGATATTGAGCACTTCTGAGATATGGGAGACTTTGTAGCAGTATCCGTTGATTTTTAGAAGTCAGGGAAAGTTAGGAGCTGGGATGGTCCTTCACAATATGATGCCAACCCACTCCTGGAGCCTTATCTCATATTAGCAAGTCACTGTTTAATAATTTTAATTAATTTAATTATTTTAAATAATTTTAAGGCTTGCAAGGTACTATATATATGTATACGCACACAAACACAATACATATCTGTGTATTATACATGTTTGTGTGTATATATACATATATATGCACATACACACATACACATACATACACACATATATATCTATATATCTGTATATATATATCTCATTCGATTGGTGCAACAAGCCTGTGGATAGACGCTATTATCTCCATTTTACAGATGAGCAAACAAGCTAGTAAATGACTGAGAAAGGATTTATACTCAGGTCTTCCTGATTTCAAGACCAGCCCTCTAGCCACCATGACACCTAGCTGCTCCATATTACTTCTCTCCATGCATTTCACCCAGGACTCTCCCAGCATTTTAACAAACACTGTCACTTATCCAGTTGGTCTACTTTCTGTCCCAAATTCACTGTACAGATATTCACCTCCATTTCTTTGTTTGTTCTGTTCCCTAAGTCTAAGATATTCTCCCTCCCATCTCTGCCTTTTGAATTCTTATCCATCCTTTAACGACCAACTCAAATGACATCTCATCCAGGAAGCTTTCACTGATTTTTCTCAGAACTCAAATGAATCAGCAAGCATTTATTAAGTGCTTATCACATTCCACTCATGGTGCTAATCACTGGGTATAAAAAGAAGACAAAATAGTCCCTGCCCTCAGGGACCTTCTCCTCTCTTCAGGGAATACAACACATTTATAGATTCAGTACCAATACATATTTACAGAGAAGTACATCTAAGAAATAGAGAAAATAAATGCACAGCAATTTGGCAAATTGGGGTACTAATAACTGGGTGAATAATTGAAGGCCTCCTGAAGGAACTAGTACCAGAGCTGAGCCTTAAAGGGAGTCTGGAGTTCCAAGAAGTAGAAATAAGGAGGGAGAGTATTCCAGGCATGGGAACTGACCTGTATAAAAGCACACAGGTGAGTGTTAATATGTTGTGAATGGGGAACAGCTAAATAGGCCAGTATGACTAGAGAGACGAGTGTATGAGGAGGAGTAATTAGTAATAAACCTGAAAAGACAATCCAGAGTGAGATAATGAAGGGCTTTCAATAAAAGTTACTCGTCTCCATTTCTTTGGTTCACCACTTCCTGTTCTTTATATTTATTCTAGGCTGGTCCTACTATAGGGACAGAGTCAGAAACCCTTGAATTCAAGTGCATATGAAATTGCCACCCCTTCCCCCCACCACACTCTGATTCAAAAGAATATATATAAGAAATTCTTAATTTGGAATTTCCTTTCAATATGCAATGTGGCATAGCAGAAAGAGCTCAGGAATAAGAGCCACACAATTTCACAGTAAGAAATAGAATTTAAAGAGAGGCAGATTTTAGCTTTCTGTAAGAAGAAACTTCTTAAAAATTAGAACCATTCCAAGAGTGGAATGGGCTGTTTGGGGAGGAAGTCAGCACTCCATTAATAGTGGATGTCAAGTGGAGATAAGCAAATCCAACCCTGAGCATATCCATTAGTCCTGTCTGGGAACAGAGTATGACGCCAAGCCTAATAGTTATAATAACAATAGTTCACATTTTTTAACATGACACTTAAAGTTTTACTGAGTTCTTTCCTCCCAGCAACCCCGTGTGGTGGATTAGGAGAAGCATAACGTCAAAGACGACTAGATAGTGTTTGACCATTGCTAAACAACTAGTTGGGAAGTGAACATTGGGAGGGAAGTAATGGACAGGCTTGTGGTTAATTCTAACTCTTTCATCCAAAGACAAAGGACACAGGCTTGATTAATTTGCATGACAGTTTGTTTCATTTTTGAACAATATTTTTCTGCTATGAGCTAACTGAGGTGATAGAGATCATTAGCCATTGAGAATGGTCATGTTGGTGGTGGTGAGAGTGACTAGGATATTCTGAACCCATCATAAGCTATGTCTGATAACATTTCAATTGGGTTGGACAGAGGGTGTTTCCTGGGCTACAATATGGCCTGTGAACCATATGTTTAACAACTCTAGTTTAAACCACACATACACATACACAGATATGTATTTGGGCGGGGGGGGTTGGCGAGATAGAGCCAAGACAGCAGAATAAAGGCAGGGACTTGCCTGAGCTCCCCCCAAGCCCTTCCAAATATCTTTAAATAATGACTCTAAACAAATTCTAGCGCAGCAGAACCCACAAAAAGACAATGTGAAACAATTTGCCAGCTCAAGACAACTCAGGAGATTGTTGCACCAGGGTGAAAGTAGAGCACAGTCTGGCACAGACCACATCAGTGCAGACTAGGCCCCAGCAAACCAGGGATAGGCCTCACGGTGATTGAATCAGTGGCAGCAATGGTAATTTCCAGACCTCTCAGCCCACAGACTCCAAAGACAACTTAGAAGGGTCAGCAGGAAAGGTCTGTTGAACCTAGGTGAGATTGGAGCACAGTCCAACACAGAGACTGGGCCCCAGCAAACCAGGAGAAGGCCTTGGGAGCCACTGAATCAGCAGCAGCAGTGACTGCTTCCAGAGCTCTCAGACCACAGATGGTAAGGGGGTTGAACAAGTGGTCAGAAGGAGATTACAGGGGTCTCTTTGCTGGAACTAGGGGCAAGACTCTGTTGCTTTGCCCATGCTTAGATGCAGGTTGCAATCCTGGGTGGCAGTCCCAGGGTGAAGAGGAGCACTAGCATACCAACGCTTGTGGCAGTAGTGGAGCAGGGACCCTCCTCACAGTTCCAGAGCAGCAAAGAGTGATTGTGGTCACTCATAGAGGAGAGCATAGGCCAGGAGAATAACATACATATCTCTTTTTATATCATACTGCCATTGAAAAATTGAAAACTTACAGGTCCCTAGAAATATCTCTGAAAACAGCTGCAGTTTGGGACCCTGTAAGCAGAGTCCTACCTAACAAAGAATTAAAAGTCAATAAAAAATAGGCTGGGAAAATGGGCAAACAATAGAAAAAAATTTTGATCATAGAAAGTTACTATGGTGACAAGAAAGATTAAAACACACACTCAGAAGAAGATGGCGAAGCCAAAGCTCCTACATCCAAAGCCCCTAAGAAAAATATAAATTAGTCTCAGGCCATGGAAGAGTTCAAAAAGGATTTTGAAAATCAAGTAACAGAGGTGGAGGAAAAATTGGGAAGAGAAATAAGAACGATTCAAGAAAATCATGAAAAAAGAGACAACAACTTGGTAAAGGAGGCACAAAAAATACTGAAGAAAATACCTTATGGACTTCAGAAAAACCTGAAAAGACTTATATGAATCCATGCTGAGTGAAGTGAGCAGAACCAGGAAAACATTGTACAAAGTAACAGCCACAGTGTGTGATGACTGACTTTGATAGACTTAGCTCTTCTCAGCAATGCAAGGACCTAATACAATTCCAAAGGACTCATGATGGAAAATGCCATCCACATCCAAAGAAAGAACTATGGAGTCTGATTGCAGAGCTATGCAGACTATTTTCTTTTCTTTTCTTTTTTTCTTTCTCATGGTTTTTTCTATTTGTCCTAATTCTTCTATACAACATGACTAATGTGAACATATGTTTAATGGGAATGTATATGCAGATTTCATGCTCTCTTGGGGAGGGGGGAGGAGAGGGATGGGGAAAAATTTAAAACTTATGGAGGTGAATGTTGAAAACTAAAAATAAATAAACTTAAAAAAACCACGCAAAAAAGAAACCAACACCTTAAAAAAGACTAGTCCAAATGGCAAAAGAGGTCTGAAAAGTCAATGAGAAGAATGTCTTAAAAAGAATTGGCCTAATGGAAAAGGAGGCATAAAAATCCACTAAAGAAAAGAACTCCTTAAAAATCAGAATTGGCCAGATGGAAAAAGAGGTACAAAAACTCAGTGATTAAAATAATTCCTTAAAATTACAGTTGAGCAAATGGAAGCTAATGACTTTAGGAGAAATCAAGAAGCAATAAAAAACCTAAAAGAATGAAAAAATAGAAGGCAGTGTTAAATATCTCATTGGAAAAACAACTGACCTGGAAAACAGGTTCAGGAGAGATTATTTTAAAATTATTGGACTACCTGAAAGACATGATTAAAAAAAGAGCCTAGCATCATCTTTTAAGAAATTATCAAGGAAAACTGTCCTGATATTCTCGAACCAGAGGGTAAAATAGAAATTGAGAGAATATACCAATCACCTCCTGAAAGAGATCCCAAAATGAACACTCACAGGAGTATTGTAGCCAAATTCCAGAGTTGCCAGGTCAAGGAGAAAATATTGCAAGCAGCCAGAAAGAAACAGCTGAAGTATCATGGAGCCAGAGTCAGTATAACACAAGATTTAGCAGCTTCTACATTAAAGTATTGCAGGGCTTGGAATATGATATTCAGGAGGGCAAAGGACCTAGGATTAAAACCAAGAACAACCTACCCAGCAAAATTAAGTATAATCCTTCAGTGAAAAAATGGATACTCAATGAAATAGAGGATTTTCAAACATTCTTGATGAAAAGACCAGAGCTGAATGGAACATTTGACTTTCAAATAAAAGATGCAAAAGAAGCATAAAAAGGTAAACAGGAAAAGGAAATTAAAAGGGACTTACTAAGGTTAAACTGTTTACATTCCTGTGTGGGAAGATGATACTGGTAACTCATAAGAACTTTTTCATTAGGGTAGTTTGAAGGAGGATATATAGATAGAGGGCACAGGTGTGAGTTGAATATTAAGGGATGATTATTTTAAAAATAAAATTAAGGCGTGAGAGAGGAATGTACTGGGAGAAAAGGAAAGGGAGAGGTAGAATGGGGATAAATTGTCTTATATAAAAGAGGTAAGAAAAAGTTTTTGCAGTGGAGGGGAAGGGGGAAGATGAAGGGGAATGAGTGAACCTTACTCTCATCAGAATGGATCTAGAAATCCATTTTACCCTACAATAAAGTAGGAAGGAAAGCTGATAAAAGAAGGGGGGGTTATAGAAGGGAGGACAGATGGGGGGAAGGGATAGTCAAAAGCAAAACACTTTTGAGGAGGGACAGGTGAAAGGAGAGAGAGAATAGAGTAAATGGGAGGGACAGGGATTGGATGGAAGGAAATACAGTTAGTAATAGTAATAGTGAAAAAAATAGAAACAATTTTCTCTGATACTTTCTCAAATGTATAGAAAACAGAGTCAAATTTATAAAAATAAAAACCACTCCCCAATTGATAAATAATCAAAAGATATGAACAGTTTTCAGATGAAGTAATCAAAGCTATCTATAGCATATGAAAAGTGCTCTAATTTTATTGATTGGAGAAAGACAAATTAAAGCAATTCTGAGGTACTACCTCATACCTTTTAGATTGGCTAATAGGACAGAAAAGGAATGTGACCAATGTTGGAAGGGATGTGGGATAAATGAGACATTAATGCACTGGTGGTGGAGTTGTGAACATTCCGTAGAGCAGGGCTGTCTAAAATATGGCCCATGGGCTGCATGCGGCCTGCAGTGCGATTTTATGTGGCCCGCTTGTGGGTTTTAATTTTCACGAGTGAAAAAATAAAATAATAATTTGCATGGAATGCATATTAGATTTTTTAATTCCATCACTAATAAATAATCTCGTTGATGTTAATTTTCTTTGATGTTTTTAAGCAGTATTATGGATGGAACATATCGCACGGAATTTTCAATCAATCTGTGGGATGCATTCCATCTGTACCATGCTGACTAGTCAGTATGCACCTACCTTTATACTGCTTTTGTCACTGTGTGTTTTGTGTTTGCTTTCACACTTCACACCTTTGCCTGTTGTATTGATGACGCATGTTCTCGCACTTTCTATTAGTGTACTGCATTTTTTTATTCTGGGTGAGGCCCTCGAATAATTATTTTATTTTAATGAGGCCCTAAGATAACCTAAGGTTGGATAGCCCTGCTGTAGAGAAATTTGGAACTCTACCCAACAGGCTATAAAATCATGTATACCCTTTGACCTAGCAATACCTTTACTAGGTCTATATCGCAAAAGAAATTTTCAAAAAAGGAAAAGGATCTATATGTACAAAAATATTTATTGCAGCTCTTTTCTACTGGCAAAGAATAGGAAATTGAGGGCATGCCCATCAATTGGGGAATGGCTGAATAAATTTTGATATGTTATTATGATGGAATACTATTGTTTTATAAGAAATGATGAGCAGGATGTTCTCAGAAAAGCCTGGAAAGACTTACCTGAGATGATCCACAGTGAAATGTATTGTGTACAAAGTAACAGCAATATTGTGTGATGATCAGCTGTGAATGACTTAGCTATTCTCAGCAACACAACGATCCAAGACAGCTCTGAAAAACTTATGATGAAAAATGCTATCCATCCCCAGAGGAAGAACTGATGGTATCTGAATATAGATTGAAACATACTTTTTAAACTTTTTTATTTTTATTGAGTTTTCTTTTTTTAATCTTTGTTTTCTTTCACAACATGACTATTATGGAAATGTTTTGTGTGACTACACATGTATAACCTATATGAATTGTTTGTCTTCTCAATGAGGGAGTTGGAGAGGGGAAGGCGGGGAGAATGGAGAGAATTTAGAACTCAAAGTTTTAAAAATGAATTTTAAAAATTGTTTTTACATGTAACTTGGGAAAAATAAAATACTAAGTCAATAAATTTTTAAAAATATTAAAATATTTATTTTTCCCAATTATACATAAAAACAATTTTTAACATTCATTTAATGTTATAGGAAATCTGGATGCTTACTCTTTATATTGTAAGCGCTCAATAAAATTTGGTTGTTTCTTTGGTCTAGGAATGATGTAAAATGAATTCATGGAGGGGACACTGGGCACAGTTTCTGGAACTCCTTCCAGAAATTTTGTGTGACTTGACAATATAAAGTCACATAAGGGCATGCCAGGTGTTTCAACAACCCGGCTGGCAGCTACTGTGGGGGTATAAGATTCACCCACAGCCAGCACCCAGAAAGCTGCCAACAGCACAGGTTCTTTCGATCTGCTTAATTAAGGAAAGCAAGGTGAAGGGGTTGACAAGCTTACTTTTAATTCAAATATCATTCAGTTAGTTCAGGGGAAAAAAACCAGCACCCTGAACTTCAAAACAAAATGCAAACAAATTACAGACATCAACAGACTTTGTCTGATTCAAGTCCCAACAGATAGTTACCAGAGTTCAACAAAGTTTCAACATCTGGGTTTACAAGCTGGAGGGCTCCTTAACTACAGCTGCCCGGAGTCTCCTCATCAACACCATCTCCAGAGCCCCACACAAATGGCTCTGTCCTCTCTTCTTATAGGGCTTCAGACATCAAACATCATCTGAATCAACAGAGCTCAGGCTCTGGTGATTGGTTCTTGAGTTGGCCCCTCCCCTTAGGACCCTGAGAGGTTCACATCCACATGAATTACGTTAACATCTAATAGGGTTTGGGTCTGGGGCTTAGCACCTAGTAAAGCTCACTGAGATAAATTGAGTCACTCAAAGAAAACAAAGGCCATTCTGGTTACACCGGGATACTGCTTTTCATGTCCCTGTTAGTGTTAAGCATCTGCATTCTCTCTCATGTGGTGAGTGTCAGTTGCCTACTTATAATCTAGGAAAGTTTCTGGTCTAATGATAACATCTCTTTCCAGATACCACATATTTAGTAGATAGCCAAAAATGTTAACAAGGAAGTTGGTAGCTTCCACAAAGGCTTCATTGAGTGTCAGAACAGAGAGCTCTATGCAAGGTTGAGTACATCTGTGAGAAGAGAAAGGGGATATGAACCTACCATGAAAGTAGGATTTGGAACTATGACCAAAAGGTTATAAAATTGTATATCCTTTGATCCAACAATACCACTACTAGGTCTGCATCCCAATGAGATCATAGAAAGGAAAAAGGATGCACATGTATAAAAATATTATAGTGGCTCTTTTTGTGGTGGCAAAGAACTGGATATTAAGGGATTACCCATCAACTGAGGAATGGCTGACCAAGTTGTGGTATATGAAGGTAATGGAATAGTGCTATAAGAAATGATGAGCATGCAGATTTCAGCAAAACCTGGAAAGTCTTAACATGAACTGATGCTGAATGAAGTGAGTAGAACCAGGAGAGCATTGTACACAGTAATAGCAACATTGTGCAATGATCAACTATGATAGACAGCAATACAATGATGCAAAACAATTCCAAAAGACTCGTGATGGAAAATGCTATCCACATCCAGAGAAAAAACTATGGAGTCTGAATGCAGATTGAAGTATACTATTTTCACTTTTTGTTGTTTTTTGTTTTTTCATTTCTTGTGGTTTTTTTCCCTTTTGTTCTGATTATACGTTCACAACATGACTAATGTGGAAATATATTTAACATGATTGTGCATGTATAACTCATATCAGATTGTCTTGGGGAAGGGGGAAGGGAGGGAAGGAGAAAATTATGGACCTCAAAATCTTATGAAAATGGATGTTGAAAACTATCTTTACATGTAATTGGAAAAAATACTATTAAGTGGAAAAATAAAAAAAAAATTAAAAAGTAATGGCTCAAAGTATGAGGTGAATCTCATTGTAAATAAGGAACTTTTTCTTACATCATAAGAGCTCTCATTCATTTGGCACTTTACAAAAGCACTTTCCTGACAACCATTGAGGTTGTTCAAGTATGTTTATTGCCTTTTTCAGATCAGGAAGCTGAGCTAAAAATGATATGTTCAGAGTTAAACAAGCTAGAGAGCTTCAGAACTATTCCATTAATATTATTTCCAAGATGTTATGTGAACAGACCCAAAGAAAATATTCCAGATTAAGTCAAGGGCAAAGTATAGCATGACTATCACCTCGGTCATAGATACCATGTCCCTTTTTATGAAAGCAAATATAATATTTTTTTTATTTTGTTGGCCTTCATATTCTATTTGTATTGAGCTTCCCTTGCCTTCTGTTTCCTTTACCTTCTCTTCCATTAAAAAAAGATACTTTATTGGCTTTTTTTTCAGCTACCCTATCTGTATCTACTTTTGACCTCCTTTCTCCCACACCCACATCCTTTTTAGATGAACTGAAAATAAAGGATCATAGGGATAAATCAATCTAGAGTTAAAAGGGATCTCGAAGGACACCTAGTCTAAGTTCTTCATCTGACAGATGTGAAAACTTAGGTAGATCACACAGGGAGTAAGCATCAATCATGCCTTCCCCATTATGAAGCTGATTTGTTGAACCTAAAGATTTATATTTTTAAGATAATAATTGTAAATGCACTTAGCACATAACTATATAAATGTTACAATAATAATAATTAAAATGATAATGATTATTTTCCCTATTACACTTTCATCCTATCAGATTTGACCCACTGTTATAATTGTCATTTGATTTGGTCTTCTAGATCTTTTGGATTCTGATTTAGATCCCTCCTAGCTTTGTGTCACCTGAAAATTGGGAATTATTCCTTAATCCAAGCCATTGACAAAAATGTTAAATATCAGTGGACGCGACATTTGAGGTATTCAACTAGAGACCTTCCTACAAACTGACTTCAAATGAATAATAACTATTTTTTGAGTCTCAATCCACTTAACTAGACTATTGGCCAGTCCATCTCTCTTCATCTTCTCAACAAGAGTAACATGGATTTTGACAAATGTGAGGCTAAAAATTAGGTTAATTGTGCATTCAGAATTCCTCTGGTCTATCACTCTAACAACTCTATAAAAATTAGTGAAATCGGTATTTTTGATGATTCTCTGCAGGTTCTCTGTGATCACTGATTCCTTTATTAGATAGTCATTTGCCTTCCTAATACATTCTAGAATTTTTCTAGGACTTAAAGTCAAGCTCACTGGCCTAGAGTTTTCAAGACTCCACTTTCCTCTCTTTGTCTTTGTCTCTATTTCTTTCTTATATGCCCTTCTCTGGTATAATGCAATTTCTCATTTTGTTATTCCTAGAATCTTTTAAAAATTACTTACAGTGGCTCAGAATGTGCCTTTATTATTTCCTTTCATACCCTGGCATGGAGAACATCTGGATCTGGTACCTGAAACACATTAAAGGCAGCTATGGGTTCTCTTAAAATCTCTCTATTTATCTCAAAATTCAGCTCTCTATTCACTATTTTGGTTCTCCCCTTTCTAATCCAAAGTTTATTCTCCTTTGCAAAGAAAGTGGGCAGGATGTAAGAACTGAAGTTTTGGCCCTACTTTGGCCATCATTAGTCCATTCATTCTATGTATATCATCCCATGCTCCCTGAGGAGCAATCCTATTCCTCTTTCACATCCATCCCCCTGCCATAAAGCTCAAACACACCCCTTCCCTCAAACATACCTTTATTGTCCTGAGAATTCCTTACCAGCCAGTGCTTGATACCTGATCTTTATATATAGCTCCAGACACTGTTCTTACATGATGTGACCAGAATGGCCTTTGTTTTCTTTGGGTGGCTCAGTTTATCTCATTGGGTGCTGGGCCTGGTGCTCTTCTGCTGGGGCAGGAAGCCCAGAGACACATGCTGGTGAGCAGAGAACTTCCTGTGTGATGAGTCATGGGGCTGGCTGAGGGGAGGTGTTGACTCCAGAGCCACGCCCTATTGAGTATTAACCTAGGGGAAGGGGCCAACTCAAGAACCAATCGGCCCTGGTCATTCAGGTGGCGCTTGATGATGTCAAAAACTCTATAAGAGGGGAGAAAACGGCTTGAAGATCTCTCTTTTCTTTTCCTGTTGGCGTGGGAGCAGTGACAAGCGTGACTCTGGGCCAGCCCTTGCTCTCGGGCTGAGTCCAGATGTTGGTAACCATGAATTGTATTGGGTCTGTCTGTTGATATTTGTAATTTGTTTGTATTTTGTTTTGAAGTTCGGGGTGCTGGTTCATTTCCCTTGAACTAAATGAACGCTCTGAACCTCAGGGTGCTGGCTTTTACCCCTGAAGTAAGTGAATGAATATGTATTTGGTCTGTCTCTTGATGCTTGTCTGCATGCTAACTGAATGCTGGATTAAACTAAGCTGGTCAACCCCTTTACCGTGCTTTCCTTGTTTAAGCAGATAAAAAGAACCTGTGCTTTCCCGGCGTGCCGGCAGCCTCCTGGGTGCTGACTGTGGGGGGATCTTACGCTCCCACAGGAGCTGCTAGCCGGATTATTAAAACACATGACTATGCCATATTTTTGTATTCTGTTTATGACTTATCTTGCCTCTATTTTTTGCATGTTGTTTTTTTCCCCTCTAAATCTAATGTAGGACAAGCTCACAGTTATAAAGATTTGTTGGACACATATGAAAAATCAAGAATGACGTTAATCAGAGAAAAGAAAGCGACCTTGCCCTTGGACTTAGTTTTTTTTTCTTCCTTTTTTAAAGGGTCCTCCCTCTATGTTTTTTTTAATCTCTTAAAGGAAGAACAAATTACTTTTGGAGCTGAGAAAGTGGGGACCCTGAACCCCCAAAACTATTAGTAGTGTGCTGGATGTTGACAAGACATAATTTAGCCATGGAGAATTAAAACAGGAAGTCATAAGGAGTTTCTAACCCTAAACAAAAGTGAAATCTCTCAGAAAGGTTAACCTTAGAGAGCAGAAAATCTAGTACGTGAAGCAGATTTAGGCCTGAGGGCATTGGCTAGTGAAATTTTGCTCTTTATTCTACCCAAAAACAAAACAAAACAGGAGAGTGCTGAGGATATTCCTTCTGGAGAGAAAATGCCATTTTATCCAAGAAATAAATAAGATGCTTCCTAGTCAGGGGAGGGGAATCAGACTCTGCAAAGATTTTTTTTTTTAATTTTCTTTAATTTTTTCCTCTAGGTCAATGACTGAGTATGTCAAGGGTTCTGTTGTTGTTTTCCTAAAACAGTTGTAACAAGGGGGGGAAAAGCCTGAGGGCTTTAAGCTAAAAGAGTAATGGCAGACCTTATTCATTCTTTTATGAGGAAGAGCTCTAGCATCCCAGCTAAGGACTGCAGCTAAAGCAAGGAAACAGAAACAGAGAAAAGTTCTACAATGTCCAGGGAATCCATCAATGGCAGTGACCAAAGCACCAGATGAAAAGTAGTTGCTGAAGAACAGCCGCAAAGAGACTGATGGAAAAAGACTGGAAAGAAATTGATGCTCTGAAAGAAATTAGATATCTCACAAATACTATATGCCCAGCACGTGTCGTACATCGTATGAGATGAACAAGGAACAGCGCAATGACATCAGCAGAAGTCAGTTGTTTTTGTTGAGTTGTTTCAGTTGTGTCTGACTCTTCCTGACCTCCTATGTGATTTTCTTGGCCAAAGATATTGGAGTGGTTTGCTGTTTCCTTCACTAGCTCATTTTACAGATGAGGAAATGTAGGCAAACAGGGTTAAGTGACTCGTCCAATACCACACTGCTGGTGTCTTAGGCCCTGGCACTCTATTCACTGCGTCACCTAACTGCCCTCCAGTAGAAGTCAGAGGGGCCCCGATAGTACCGGATACATGAGTTTTCCCTCCGTACACATTCTGGAGCTAAACGTGTTACTTACAACTTTTGTTATACTGGGAGAAGTGGAAACTTTACCCCAGGATCATCAGGAAGCTTCCCCAGTTTTCTTCCCTTGAAGTTTTCTAAGAAGCTTGAGAGTTCTAGGTGCTGGGCTCTTTCTCTCTCTGTGTCTGCTTCTGTGTCTCTGTGTGTCTGTGTGTCTGTCTCTCTGTCTTTCTGTCTGCCTCTCTGGAAGATTGTGGTTCTGAAAGCCAAGTCTTTGATTTCTCCTAATAGGCTGCAAGTCTATTATATGTCTCCTATGTCCATAGCCTTCTACTGGAAGGTACAATTGTTAATGGGGGAGAAGGGAGAAGAGAAATCCCCTCCCACCCACCCCTTTGCTTCATTCTGCTAGAAGAGTTTTTGAGAACAGCATCAGTTCGCTCTTCTTAATTCTCTTGGAGTGAGGCCAGTTTGCTTTTTATCTGAGCCACCAGAAATGTGATTAATCTTCTCAGCAAGTTATTAGAAGTTCTTTAAGCTCCATCAGTTCCCTTCATCCCGTTGCCAATGGCTTATAATACTATCAAGTTAATTGTCAAGTCACCAACATTTATTAAGTGCCAGGCTCTGAGCAAAGTGCTGGGGATACAAAGAAAGGCAAAAAAATAGCCCCGGTCTCATAGAGCACACTGTCTAATGGGGAAGACAATGTGTGAGCAATTGTGGACAAATGAGCTACGTTCAGGATAAACAGGAAATACTCAACAGAGGAAAGAGAAATAAATGGAATGAGGAAAGACCTGAGGGAATCCAAGAGGTAGAAATGCATATAAAAAGCTTCCAGTTAGGCAGAACAGCCAGTATAAAGGCAGAGTTCAGAGATGTGGGGTTATCTGTGAAGAACAATCAGGAGATGTATGTGTATACACACATATATATTTATATAGCATACATATACACACATATACAGTGTATGTGTCCATGTAGTATGCATGTATGTATGCGTACATACACATATACGCATATAGTTCCATCGTTCAGTCATGTCTGACTGTGATCCTGGGGACCATAGTGCACCAATGCTGTCTATGGGTTTTTTTTGGCAAAGATACTGGAGTGGTTTGCCATTTCTTTCTCCAGTGAATTAAGGCAAATGAAGGTTAAGTGACTTGCCCAAGGTCGCACAGCTAGTAAGTGTCTGAGTCTGGATTTGAACTCAGGTCTTCCTGACTCCAGACCCAGAGCTCTGTCCACTGGGTCACCTTGCTGCCTACACACACACATACACACACACACACACACACACACAATACACATGTATCTATCCATCTAGCTGTCTATCTATCTATCTATCTATAGATCTATTAAGATGGTATAGTTGACGGGACTTGGCAACTGATTGTTTATTTGGCTGTGTGTGTGTGAAAGAATGAGGAGATAAGGGTGACAACTAGCTTATTAGTTTAGAGGACTGGTAAGATGGCAAAGACTTTGACAGAAATAAGAAAGTCAGGAATAGGGGAAGGTTAGAGGGCAAAGATGAATTCAATTTTGGGCAAGCTAAGTTTAAGATGTCTACTGGACACCTAGTTTGAGATGTCCATCAGGCAGTTGGGAATGGGAGACTGGTAGTCAACAGAGAAGGTAGGGATGGACAGATTTGGGAATCATTTATAAAAGGTGATCATTGAATTCATGGGAATTGATGTTATCACCAAGTAAAATAGTTTAGAGGGAGAAGAGAAAAGGAACCAGGACCCAGCCCTTTGGCATACCCATGGTTAGTGGGAGAACATGGATGATGGTTCATATCAAGGGAGATTCAGAAGGAACCATCAGGTTGGAGGAGAACCAGGAGTACTGTGAAAACCTAGAGAGGAGAAAACATCCAGAAGAGGTTGATCAACAGTCTTATAGGTTGAAAAAAGTCAAGAAGTATGAGAATTGAGATAATTCTTCAGGTCAATTAATGACTGACAATGATCCATATTCAGTTATTGTATTAGCTTGTTTGGGAAACTCTTTTGCACTCTTTTTTAGATTTTTAAGGAAACACCTCAATTTCAGCAGGACTTACCACCTGCGATCCACCTCTTTTACAAGAGAATTACCCATGGTGTATTTAAGGGACTGCTTGAGTGAGCCAATTTAACTATATTTGAAGGCTCATGTCTAATGCTCAAAGACAATGTTGGAAGGTCAGTTTAGAGCCAGTTTTTAAAATGCCTTCAATGCCGAGATAAAGGATTTTATTCTTTTGGCAGGGGGAAGCCATCAAGCATTTCCAAGGAGAAAAGGGACCTGGTAAAATGGTATCCTCAAAAGACTAATCCAGCAGCCTTATAGGCTTCATTAAAAGGAGCCATGACCGGAGGCAATGTGACCAAGAGGCTATTTATTAAGTGGTCCAGGTGTGAAGCCAGTGGCCAGTTCTCTTGGCAAGGAGGACAACTTGGTATCCTAGAGACTTAGTGTCAGAAAATCTGAGTTAGAGTCCTAAGTCACTTAACCTCTCTTGTACCTGTACCTTAATTTCCATATCTGTAAAATGAGATAATACCTATCCCACAGGAACACATTTTGTAGATGTTATAGACGTGTGAATTATCACCATTATTATTATTTTTTTTTGGCAGGGCAATTGGGGTTAAGTGACTTGCCCAAGGTCACACAGCTAGTACACGTGTCAAGTGTCTGAGGGCGGGATTTTGAACTTAGGTCCTCCTGATTCCAGGGCTGGTGCTCTACTCACTGCACCACCTAGCTGCCCCACATCACCATTATTATTAAAATTGCACCACCTTCCTTATACAGTTGTGAGAAAAAGTTTTACTTTATAAATATGAGTTGTTATTCTTGTAGTATAGTAGGCAGCTTGGAGGTGCAGTGGAAAGACTTGCGGTCAGGAAGACATGGGTCCACATCCTGCCCCCCCAATTTATTAGTTGTGGGACCCTGGACACATCACAACTTCTATTTGCTTCAGTTTCCTTATCTGTGAAATGGGGATAATAATAACACCTATTTCCTACAATTGTCATGAGGATAAACTGAGGTAATTGTAAAGCGCTTGGCAAACAACACTATACACGTACCAGCCGCTCTTAGTTATCAGTGTCTAACCTGACAACCACAGGGTAGCATGGCAGAAAGGAGCATTCATTAACTTATTCCTTTTGTATTCAGTTTTGGGGTTTTACTTATTGTTTGTGGGAAATTACTCTTTTTCCTTGTTTCCTCCTTTGAGAACCTCAGGTGTATGCCTGTCTGTGTCTGCCTTCCATTCTTCCCTGAGAAATGTCGCTGGCTGTCACTCAGGCATTGTCCTGTGATTAAGGCCACTTTGTAGCTGGAGGGGACGTTTGACTCCTGTTTAAGATGACATTTTCTTTGTTGGAGCTCTGGGAGTTTTTTTCCTCACCCCCTTCCACTGTTGTCTCTGAGCTCAGATTCCTGTCACTCTGGTCTTAAAAAGAGATAAATCTCTAAAGAGGGGGGAAAGCCAGACAATGTTTTCAGCACTTCTCTGTTGCCAATCTGTTTCTCCTTTGGGAAGGAAGCTCGCCTTGCAACACTTGCTCTGGCTGGTGGCTTCATTAGTGCAGGCAGCATCTGCATGGGGCCCCAGCACAGCTCTCTCTCTCTTAGGATGAGTTCTTTCACATAGGACAACAAAAGGAGCAAAGAGATTTTTCTGCTGGCTTTTTATGTCTTTCTGTCTTTTCTCTGTACGTACGTGTGTACATCATTGTCACCCCATCTCTGCTTTTCTCTTTCTCTAGCACAGAAACAGATCTGTCTACATACACACATTCACTCACTACCTGACTTATCTCACAAAACTATGAATTTCTTGATACTGAAAATCTAGATCTGTTATGACATATTCTTAGGGCCTGGAGCTAGAAGTGACCTTGGAGGTCATCTAGTCCAAAACCCCATTTTAAAGAAGAGGATTCCAAGGCCTAGAGAAGGGAAATTACTTGCTCAGGGTCACCCAGAGAGTGAGTGTAATATGGTATAATAGATAAAAAGGATTCGATCTAGAGTCAGAGCATTTGGGTTCAAGTATGATTTCTGCTACTTTTTATCTGTATGACCTTAAACAATTTACTTTATATTTCTGGGCCTCAGTTTTATCATTTCTAAACTCAGGGCATTGGATTACATGGCCTCTTTCCATATTAAGTTCTACCCATGGCCAAGTGGCAAACCTAGGACTGGGGCCTTAGGTACTCAGTTAGTTTGCTAATGATGCTCTCAATTAATGAATATTCCACCTGTGATTAGAGGCCATTTAGAGCCTGGTTCAGACACTGATCTTCCATTGGATCAGTGATATGGCTATTCCTTCAAATAATGCAGTCTATAACCCATCTGTGCCTCCTGTCCCATGTGAGTCTCACCAATGTCTTCTTATAATTTCATTAACATCTTGGAGGCTTTCATGTTCTCTTTACATCATGAGGATACCAGTGGAGATATGGGCTGTCCATTGAGTATCTCTCACTCTTGATAAGTGACTAGTTCCTCTGCTTTTTCAATTATACATTTCTCTTCCTCTTACTTTAGCCATATGCTTTCCAGGGATATACACATAGATAATGAGGTTGATGGTTTCATTGCCAGAGCTATCTCAGCCTTTGGGAGGCTCCAAAAGAATGTGTGGGAGAGAAGTATTAGGCTGCCTGTTAAACTGAAGGTCTACAGAGCCATTGTGCTGATGTCATTGTTGTAAGCCTGTGAAACCTGGATGCCTTACCAGAGCCAAACCAGAAAATTAGACCACTTCCATTTAAATTATCTTAAAAGATGTTGATCACCTCCAAGACAAGCTACTGGATGCTGAAGCCCTTCTTGAGCTGAACTACCAAGCATTCAAACTCTGCTGCAGGGAGTACAACTCTGATGGGCTGGCCATGTTGTTTGAATGCCAAACATATATTTGCCTAAAACACTATTTTACAGAGAACTCACACAAGGCAAGTGTTCACATGGAGATCAGAAGAAGCAACACAAGGACATTCTTAAGGTCTCTCTGAAGAACTCTGGTATGGATTGTGAGACATTGGAGGCAATGGCAGAGACTCGTCTAGCATGGTATGTACATATCAAAGAAGGAGCTGTGCTCTATGAAGAAAGCAGAATTGTGGTAGCTTAAAAGAAACATGAGAAATGCCAATTTAGAAACATTCCCCTCTCAAATGGTCATATGGACTATTATGCTCAACTTTTGTTAGAGACTTATGAGGTCATATTGGTCTGGTCAGCCACAGCCAGACCTGTACATTGATCCTAAGGCCATAATGTCATTTTGATCCTCTCTACGCATGAAGGATGAACAACAATTAAAACTCAAATGACTTCATGTAGATTCTATGTTTTTGCTGTCAGTCCATTATCATATTATCTCTCCTGTCTTCAAGAAAATTAGAAAAATATGGAACATATTACTTCTCAAACTTATGGATAGGTGAACAATTTATGAATAAATAAGAGATACAAAGCAAAGTTAGGTAAAAAATGGATACTTTCAATTACATTAAATTAAAAGGTTTTTTGTATAAATAAAACAAATTATATCCAAGATTAGAAGGGAAACAGAAAATTTGGAAAAAAAATTATAGACAGTTTACTAGATAAAGGTCTCATATCTCAAATATAAAAAGAACTTTGTCAGTTCTATAAGAATACCAGTCATTTCCCCATTGGATCATGGATCATGCTGGCTTCAATCTTGGCCCTCTGTTCTTCCTTGTCTCTGACTCTTTGCTTCTCTAATGAAACAGGCATTTGAATTAACCCATCAATACCTTAAGTCAAATTAATTTATGAGATTATTTTCCTTCCTAGCAAGACATGGAGGAGAAGTGACATGTTGACTAGGGAAGAGAAGAATCTCAGTGACAGCCCAGTGGGCTACTGAAGTAGAAAGCTTTGGGTATCTACAGTATCACAAGGATCAGAGAGGACATTGTAGGGATCATAATTGCCTGACGTGTAAGAAAAATCATTGAGGCAGAGCTGTGAGCCAATGGTACTTTATTAAAAGGTTCATGCTCCCCTCTAGTGAAGTATACCCCACATCTTCCTCATGACCTGAGATGCCCCTAGTCTACAAGACATTGTTTTATAGGGTTTGATACCCAAATATACAAAAAGGCATGGCAGAATACAGAATTTCATTGGTTGATAGACTTTGCTCTTGAGGGCCAAAAATGACATATCAGCAGGGGATTATCACAAGTTGAATGAAGCATGGGGCATCATGTTGGACAAGAGAGAATGGTCCAGAGGTACAAAAATAAGTTGGGGGATTTTCCAAAGAATCAAGGCATCCAATCCATGCTGGATTTGTACCCAGAATTTGAGTAAAACAGGATGGAGATATTTTTTTGTCAGCATCCTTGTGGTTGTGCAAGTGAGCTTCATAACTGGTAAACAAGTAGTGAACATTACATTAAAAGTTTGAGGCCCATTATAAAGGTCTTCTATAAGAATTTATCTTATCTAATTGTCACTACATAATTTATGTAAAACATCAAACTGATTGATACTGATTGGAATAGAGTAGTGGTCCAAATGAATCATTTCTCACAGCTTATGCCCAAATAAAGGTGGATACTGAGTCAGTGAGGAAGGCTCTGGAGGCAGAATTGTCCAGGGAAGCCCAAGGGTCAGTTGTTTGTGACATAGGTCTTCTAGGTTTTTCAGGGCTTATAGGTTAAATACTCCTTGCTTAAGTGCATTTTCTACATCTGTGTAAAAGCCCTTAGAAGGGGAAGGGGGAGGGGAAGAGAGGAGGAAAGGAAAGGTGGGGGAGAAGGAGAAGGAAGAAAGAAATAAACATTTATATAGTGCTTACTACATGCTAGGAACTATGCTAAATACTTTACAAGTATCACTTCATTTTATCTCCTCTTAAGAAAGAGATCTGGTTAACTCATCTCAAAAGGTTGTGCAGAAGGTGGGGGAGGAATGGAAGTGGAGGTCTTACGTGATTTGGAAGGAATGATTTGGAAATGCCTTTGCTATGATCTGTAAATGTGTCAGGCAGGAGAGGGGAGTTCTACCTCTGGCAAGCAAATGGTAGATACTATCAGCAGGTGAGCAGGCTCCTTTTGTCTGATCTGTGGCTAAATTGACTTGCCTAAAAGATAATTTATGAATCACAACCCTCACAGAGAGCAGTCTGGAAGTCTGAAGTCAGGAAGAAGGTGACTCCTTCTCGTCTGTGGCCCCTACATATTTGATGGCCAAATATTTACAGAGCATCATGTAAGCCCTGTGCTAAGGTTTTTATAAGCATTTTATGAATGCTAATGATATTTTCTCCTACAGGCACCTTAAGCTGAATATCTACTTAATAAAGTCATTGTGAAACCTGCCTGTTATTAATCTCTCAGCACAGAAATAATCCTTTATTCATTTTATTGTTGCTTTCTTACCAGCAGGCTGTGTTTCTGAGCTCCTCAGTGGGACAAAACCTGAGCCGGCTTTGTTCTGGGTCAGCTCAGAACACTGTCTAGGAGAAAAGAGGAAATGGAGTCAAGCAGTTGACACTTGAAGCTATGAGGAAGAGTGGGCAGGTGTGGACAGGCTCTCTTTTTCTTCTTTATTTTTGGCTCTAAATGGATTGCTGTTGAGGCATGTCTGTTCTGAAAATACGTTGAGTCTGTTTGCCGTCTAACTGCATTCTTGTTTCAGCTAAACAACAAGCTTCTTGACAAAAAGACAGCCTAGGTGTGTGTACACACACATACATACACATATATGCATACCTATATGCATATAATATATGATATGTGATGAGAGAGAGAGAGAGGGAGAGAGAGAGAGAGGGAGAGAGAGAGGGAGAGAAAGAGAGAGGAAGAGAGAGAGAGAGAGAGAGAGAGAGAGAGAGAGAGAGAATGCACACACACTCTCTTTACTAGGAGAGAATGGGCTATACCAGGGAAGATAATCTTAAATTCTAAGATGTGAGACTTGATTTAAAAACATATCATCACTGCTTTGTTTAGTTACTTTACTATATTTTTGTCTCATTTTACCAAGCTCTACTTGGGAATTATGCATGGGCTACTATTTTTTGCGTCCTCTATAATGAATGAATGGGTGGACAAATCAATGAATTAATAAGCAGGGAATCAATCAACAATAATAACAATAACTAAGATTCCTATAGTGCTTGCTATGTGCCAGACACTGTGCTAAGTGCTTTACAGTTATTATTTAATTTGGTCCTCACAATAACACTGTGAGGTAAGTACTCTTTATTATCCCCATTTTACAGATGAGGAAACTGAGGCAAACAGAGGTTTAATTGCCTTGTACAGGGTTGTACAACTAGGAAGTGATCTGAGGGTGGATTTGAACTCGTCTTCCTGATTCCAAACTCTTCTTGACTGTGCCACCTGGCTGTGAACAAACATTTATTAATCACATGTTTTGTGCCAAGAACTTTGCTAAATGTTGGGAATATGACAAAAACAAAAACAGTCCTTTCCCTCAAGAAGCTTAAATTCACATGATATACAACTTTTTAATATATTCATGTAAAAGATGTATACAGAATAGATACAAGATGAGCTTAGAAAGAAAGGCACCAGCAGCTGAGGAAGTAGGAGACACCTTGTGTGGTATTTAAGCTGTGCCTTTAAGAATGCTGTGGATCTCAAGAAGCAGGGTAGATAAGGTAGAGTTTTCCAGGCATGGGAGATAGACCATACAAATGCACAGAGACAAGAATCAGAATATGGCATGTAAGGGAGAGAAAGAAGCAATATAGTTGGACTACATAGTGTATACAGGATAGCAATAATTAGGAAGACTTGAAAGGCTAGAGTAGGTCAGGTTGCAAAGAGATACAAATGTCAAAAAAGTTCATATTTGATCACAAAGGTAATAAGGACCCCCCTGAAGTTTATTTAGTAGGGATATGTGACAAAGTCACACTGTGCTTTAGAAAGATCATTTTGGCAGCTAAGTGGGGAGACTTGAGGAAAGCAGCCCAATTAGAAGATTGGTACAACAGTCCAGGCATGAGGGAAAAAAGGGCCTATGAAAGAATGATGAGAAATATCCTAAAGGTAAGAATGAAAAGAAATGGCCACAATTTGGATGTGTGGTAATGAGAATCAGGAGTTGAGGATGACACTGGTGTTAAGGAGTCTGGGTGACTGAGAGGATAGTGTTGTGCTTGACAGTAATGGCAAAGTTGTTAAGAGGAGATATTTTTGAGGGGGATGTAATGAGTTTTGTTTTGGATATATCAAGTTTGGGATGCCTACAGGAAATACAATTTGCGATGCCCAAAAGACATTTGGTGATGTAGGCTTGAATTTCAGAAGACAGATTAGGGCTGGAGGTACAGATCTGGAAATCATGAAGATTCTCAGAGAAGAACAAAGGGTCAGTCATGATCATTGAACCCATGGGAGCTGATAAGATCACAAAACAAAATGGTATGGTGGTGAAAATAGAATAAGGTCCAGGACCTTACGAAGAAAACCAAGGCTAGTGGATGCAACCTGGATGAAAATCTAGCAAAGGAGATTGTACAAGTTAGTTGAGGCATAGTGGCACACATTTGTACTTCTAGATCCTGAGGATGTTGAGGCTAGAAGATCTCTTAGACTTGGAAACTGAATGAAGTAGACTATACCAAATGGGTGTCCACACTAAATTTGACATTATTACATTGGATTCTTGGGAACGAGGGATTCATCAGATTGTCTAGGGAGGAGTAAAACAGCCCAGATAAGAAATAGACAGGTCAAAACTTTCATTCAATCAGTAGTGGGATCAGGAGGTGAGTGGTCTATGTACTCCTGTGCTTGGTGAGGTTGGGAGGAGGAAGAGGAGGAGGAGAAAGAGGAAGAAGAGGACAAAAACAATAACAGAATACAATGACAACAATGATGTTGACAATGATAATAATGACAACTACAAGAAGGAGAACTTGGGGAAATTTTTGAATAGACGGTAGGAGAACCAAAAGAGAAAAATGTCACAAAAATATAGAGAGGAGAGAGTATAGGGGAAAAGAGAGTGGTAATCAAAGGCTGTAGAGAAGACAAGAAAGATGAGGACTGAGACAATGCCATTAGATTTGTCCATTTAGATGTCATTGCAAAGAGCAGTTTCAGTAGAATGATGAGGTTAGAAGCCAGATTGCAAAGGGAATAGAAGCATTTAAGAGGAGAGGAAGAGGAAGAGGAAGAGGATAGAAGAAGCACCTTCTGAAGACAGATTCCTCCAGGAGTTCAGAGATATAAGACTATTGCTAGCAGGGGTTGGGTCAAGTGGGTTTTTGTTTTGCTTTGCTTTTTAAGATGGGAGAGTCATGGACATATTTATAAGCAGCAGTAGATAGGGAGAGATTGGAGATAGGGAAATCAACTGGTATTTCCTTCTTCAGAAATAATGGCAGTATTATGGAATCCTGGGCATAGAGAAAGAGGTGCAAAGTTTGGAGGGAGAATTCAGGTTGGAGAAGGGGAGGGATATGTGCAAAATTTCCTGGGTGGATTGCTAGATGAGATATGTGGGACATGGTTCAGTTATCCCAGACCAGTTAGATCAAATGGTCTGGGTAAGTGTATACCCATTTAGTAACCACTCAATATGGCTCTACTTAAAAATGGGAATTTCAGAACTGAGTGATTTACTTTCTCCGAGGACTTGGGTCACTGATTGTAGAGGTCCAGTACTGAGGGTAATGTTGGGAGAAATAGGGCAACAGTAGGAGGATCCATGGCAATATGACCTAGATAGGTACCTGGATAGGATATGAAACATGCCTAATTCATTCCCTTATCATAGTAAATACTTAATAAATATTTCTTAAATAGAAGAATAAGTGAATGAATATGCAAATTGGTAAATACAACAAAATGGATTCTATTCCAATGCTTAAGTAAGAGATGATAGCAAAGGTCCAGGACTAAGAATCAGAAAATAGGAGTTGAAGTTTCAGTTCAAGCAATTACTAGATTATTCAACTAGTAAGTTGATAAAATTCTTTGAGTCTCAGTTTCATCTTAAAAATGAGGGAAATAAGGAGGGCAGAGCCAAGAGGGTAGAGAGAAGCCAGGAAGTTGCCTGAGCTCTCCCTAGGTTCCCTTGGAAGCAATGTTAAATCAAACCTCTAAACAGATTCTTGAGTGACAGAACCCACAAAAAGATGGAGTGAAACAATTTTCCAGCTTAAGATAACTTAAGAAAGACTTGAAGAAAGGTCTGTCCCACTTGGTTAAAGGGGAGAGTAGCCCAGTGCAGGCAAGCCAGTGGGGGGCTCTTAGCTGCAGCACAGATCAACAACTGAGGTCCCATTGCAGAAGCAAATTGTGAGCCCTGGAACCCCAGCACAACAGGAACAACTAGGCCCCTGGCCTCAATTATAAGACGCTTGGGATGTTGCTCTCTGTGGCCCAAGAACAAAGCTTAACTTTAAAAGTCATGAAAGAGGTTCAAAAAATAAGTAAGAAAAGAGCCCCGACCATACAAAGTTACTATGGTGACAAGGAAGATCAAAACACAAACTCAGAAGAGTACAACAATGTCAAAACTCCTACATGTGAAGCCTCAAAGGGGAATATGAATTGGTCTCAAGCCCAAAAAGTCCTTATGGAAGACCTCAAAAAGGAATTTAAAATCAATTAAGAGAGGTAGAAGAAAAACTGGGAAAAGAAACGAGAGTTATGCAGGAGGATTATGAAAAAATAGTCAATAGCTTGGAAAAGGAAGCACAAAAATTGACTGAAGAAAACAACTCCTTAAAAATAGAATTGGCTAAATGGAAAAGGAGATACACATCTAAGTGAAGAAAATAATGCCTTAAAATTAGAATTGGGCACGTGGAGGCTAATTACTCTATGAGACATCAAGAATCAGTCAAACAAAATCAAAAGGATGAAAAAATAGAAGAAATGTAAAATACCTCATTGGAAATAACATCTAACCTGGAAAACAGATCCAAGAGAGATAATTTAAGAATTATTGGACTACCTTACAGCCATGATCAAAAAAGGACCCTGGATAGTATCTTTCAAGAAATTATCAAGGAAAACTGCCCTGAAATCCTCAAACCAGAAGGTAAAACAGTCATTGAAAGAGTCCACCAATTACTTCCCAAAAAAGATCCCAAAATGAAAACTCTAAGAAATATTGTAGCCAAATTCCAGAATTA
This sequence comes from Trichosurus vulpecula, assembly GCF_011100635.1. NCBI lineage: Eukaryota > Metazoa > Chordata > Mammalia > Diprotodontia > Phalangeridae > Trichosurus > Trichosurus vulpecula. The sequence continues at coordinate 111,864,508 of NC_050573.1, forward strand.
TCAGGCCAAGGAGAAAATACTGCGAGCATCCAGAAAGAAATAATTTAAATATCATGGAGATACAGTCAGGATTACACAGGATTTAGCAGCCTCTACATAAAAGGACCAGAAGGCTAGGGATATCAGATTCTGGAAGGCAAATGAGTTTGGATTACAACTAAGAATCAACTACTCAGCAAAATTGAGCATAATCTTTCTTGGGAAAAGATGAACATTCAATGAAATATAGGACTTTTAAGCTTTCCTGATGAAAAGATCAGAGTTGAACAGAAAACTTGATTTTAAAATACAAGATTCAAGAGAAACATAAAAAGACAAACAGGAAAGAAAAAATGTTATTCAATAAGGTTAAACTGTTTATATCCTTACATAGGAAAGTGACACATAACTCTTGAGAACTATATCTCTATTAGGGCAATTAGAAGGCATATTTATAGAGGGTATAGGTATAAGTTGACTTTGATGTGATGATATAAAAAAATAAAGGGTGAAAAAAAGGATTATATTAGGAGAAAAGGAAAGAGGGAGGTGGAATAGGGTAAATTATATCACATGAAGAGGAACAAAAACCCTATTACAGTAGAGAGAGAGAAGGGAGGGGAGGATTGTTTGAACCTTACTCTCATTGATTTGGCTGAAAGAGGGAATTACATATGCACTTAGTTGGGTATAGGAATTTATCTCAACCTATAGAGAAGTAGGAGGGGAAAGGGCAAATTAGGAAGGGAAAGGATGGGACTTACAAGAAACACATTTGAAACAGAGATACACACAGAATAAAGGTAGAAGGCTGGAGCAGAATATATTATGCTTCAGCCAAAATAATAAAAAAAGGGTAGCAATCCAGATCTCAGACAAAGCAAAACAAAAATAGATCTAATTAAAAGCAATAAGGAAGGAAACTAGATCCTGCTAAAAGGTACCATAGATAATGAAGTAATATCAATACTAAACACATATGCACCAAGTGGTATAGCATCCGAATTCTTAGAGGAGAAGTTAAGTGAGTTATAGGAAGAAATATACAGCAAAACTGTACTAGTGGGGGACCTCAACCTCCCCCTCTCAGAACCAGGTAAATCTAATCACAAAATAAACAAGAAAGAAGTTAAGGAGGTAAGTAGAATTTTAGAAATGTTAGATATGATAGACCTCTGTAGAAAATTGAATGGGGATAGAAAGGAATATACCTTTTTCTCAGTGGTATATGGCATTTACACAAAAATTGACCATGCATTAGGGCATAAAACCTCACAATCAAATGTAAAAAGGCAGAAATATTAAATGCATCCTTTTCAGGTCATGGTGCAACAAAAATATGTGTAATAAAGGCTACAGACTATAAAACTGTACATATTCTTTGATCCAGCAATGCCCCTACTAGGTCTATATCACAAAGAGACTATAAAAAAGGAAAGGGACCCACATGTGCAAGGTAGTTAGACCAGGTTTTTTTGTAGTAGCAAAGAATGGGAAATTGAATGGATGCCCATCAATTGGCAAATGACTGAATAAGTTGTGGCATATGAATGTAATGGAATACAATTGTGCTATAAGAAATGATGAGCAGGGGGATTTCAGAAAAAAAAAAACTGCAAAGACTTGCATGAACTGATGCTGAATGAAGTGAGCAGAAGCAGGAGAACATTGTACACAATAACAGCAACATTATATGATGATCAATTATGATAGACTTAGCTCTTCTCAGCAATACAATGATCCAAGACAATTCTGAAGGACTCATGATGGAAAATGCTATCTTAATCCAGAGAAAGAGCTATGGAGTCTAAGTGCAGATGGAAGCATACTATTTTCACTTTTTTTCTTTCTCATGGCTTTTATCTTTTGTTCTGATTCTTCTTTCACACCATGACTGATGTGGAAATATGTTTAACATGATTGTACATGTGTAACCTATATCAGATTGTTTGTTATCTTGTGGAGGGGGAAGGGAAGGAGAGAGAAAAATCAAATAAAAAAGTCAAAATCTTACAAAAATGAATGTTGAAAACTATCTTTACTGTAAGTGGAAAAATATTATTAAAATAAAATACTATTAATACTAAAATTAATATACTATTAATACTTTAAAAATAAAATACTATTAATAAAATACTATTAAGTAATTTTTTTAAAAGGGGGAAATACTAGATCTGGAAAAGTCTTGAGAGAACATTTATATACATTCCCTCATTTTACAGATGAAGGAACAGAGAGGTGATGTGAGTTATTCAAAGTCACACTACTTCTTGGTAGTAAAGGTAGTCCTAGATTCCTAGGTTTGCTGACTCCAAGTCCTACTCTTTCTCTTCTAGCACAGCTGGTTCTCCACTTTCACTTCACTCCCTCTTCACATAACTGTGGTGTCCTTCATGTAAGCAAAAGCAATGCTACTGCCTTACCATCTGCCTGGAGAAGATAACTTAATAAATTGCCTTGTGACTCCATTCAGCAGCCCTTTGACATCTCAGTCAAAAACACCCCCTTCCTAGTAACCACTCCTCAATATGTGTTGCCTTCTCCAAGTAGAATGTAAGTTCCTTGAGGACAGGGACTGTTTTGCATTTTGTATTTTCATTTCCCAGTACTCTAGAACAGATCCTGTCACATAAGTGCTTTTCTGTTGTTGTTCAGTCATTTCAGTCATGTCCAACCCTTTGTGACTGCATTTGTTTTGTTTTGTTTTTTGTTTTTGTTTTGCAGAGATGCTGAAGTGGTTTGCCATTTTCTTATTCAGATCATTTTGCAGATGAGGCACAAACGGGGTTAAGTAATTTGCTCAGCTAGTAAGTGTCTGAAGCCAGATTTGTACTCACAAAGATGAGTCTTCCTGACTGTTCCTGACACTCTATTTCCTTAGCAGTTCTGGTAAGTGCTTAATCAATGCTTTTTCAACCATCTCTCCACCCATCCATTTGTTAAAAGACCATATATATTGATCATCCATGAGTGGGGCTCGAGCCCCATTTTGGTTGAGCTGTCCACATCTCCTACCTAACCTCCTGTGACCAGATGCATACTTCACATTTGCAGCTCAGCTGGATGGGTGTCTAGTTCCTACATGCCCACAAGCTGCTTCCTTTTAAGAAACCAGAGAGAATGCAGCCACCTTGAGCCTGTTTGATAGACAGAGGGGTGTTGATTTTTCTTCCTTCTCCTATTTTCTTAAATTCAGTGCATGCTTGGTCCCACTTTTCTGGTTTCTGACTGTAATTTGTGCCTAATTTTCATCCATAGAATCTAGAGCTGAAAGACACTATCAAGTATCTTGTGTAATTCCTTCATGCTACAAATGAGGAAACAGCCCTAAAGAGGTGAACTTTCTTGAGGTCATTCAACTAACAAATAGTACAACTGGGTTTTGAACTCTCAGTAGTCCTCTCATTCTAAGCCCAGAGCTCTTTCACTGGTTCTTCATCTCATCCATATTTCTCTCTTGCTCATCCCTTTGACCTGGCTTTGGTATCCTCAATATCCCTTCTAAGTTACTATGTCTCTTGAACATTCTTTATATCTGTGCCTGGTACTGTGTCACTGGCATTCTTTGTCCTTCACAATAGCATTATCCTGGGATCCTGGATTCAGGATTCCTTACTCACATCTGAACCACCTAACAATGCAGCTGAGACATTATAAAGTCTCCCAATAAACTCTGGGCTTGCCATCAGACAGCCTGAATTTATATCTCATTTCTACCATTTATTACCACTTCCTTTGCCCTGTCATCATCTTCCATTCATTTGTATTGGACTTTATAATCCCTCTTTGCTCTTTGCTACTATTGTATGTTACTTACCATACATTATCCATCTTGAATCATACTTTGCAATCGATACCAGAGGTGTGAAGAGCCACAGCATCCTGTGACAGTCTATTTTTGTGGCCTTCAAGTAGTTTCCAATTTGTGGTTAAGCCCTTGTTGTAGCTTTCCAGTGGTTTCATGACTTCCTTAAGCTCCCATCTCTCACAGATTGGCAATGTGTTACTCTGCTTCTACTTATAAAAAGCAGTTGAAACTATCCTTCTAATCTTAAGTGACTGTGGACTAAAAGAATGAATGCATAACACTATTTTTCATTCCCTTCCTGACAATTTCCCAACCAAAGCCAGAAAGTGAAGTCCAAGATTTCAGGAGAGGAGGTCTCTAAACAAACCGCCTGATTGTGGCAGAAGTTCAAATTTGAGCAACACATTTCTAGACTTGATCTTGGATCTTAATGCTTTTGATATTCAATTTCTCTATATGTGAAATGTGGATTATTACTAGATAATTGAATAATTTTGGAGGAAAAATATTTAGGACTCAATGACCAAGTCATGTTTTTAACTAGAATACTAATGTTTAGAAAAAATCCTAGTCATCTGGGCTCTGGGGTATATTAGGAATTTTTCTAATCTAGTATGTATCTGGCAACTAATTTGTAATAGAAAGAGCCCCAGATTTTTAATCAGATGATTTCAATTTGAGTCTCAGCTTGGCTAATTACTATCCAGTGGGCTTGAACAATTCATTTCTATCCTTTAGGCCTTGGTTTCTTCACTTACAGAATAAAAGGGTTGACTAGATGACTTCCAAATTTTGTTCCATAGCTTGAAATCTCATGATCCTAGAAATCATAGATCATAGGGTTATAGACCTATACCTAGAAGCTATCTCTAAGGCCATCTTGCCCAATGCCCTCAGAAGAAGTACCTAAGGAAGGGTCAGAGAGGTCAAAGGGATTAAGGACATAAAATCTATATCAGTGTACTGCAGAAATGATTTTTTAAAGTATTGAATTATTCCTATCCCATTTCACAAAGGAAAAGTCAGAAAATAGGCATGAGTAAAACTCTAAGAGATGAATATCTAAACCTGGTCTAAGATCATAGACATTGTAGGAAAACCTGAGTTCATCTGAGCTCTTTCAATTCCTCTTGGGAGATCTCTCAGACTCAGTGACAAAGATTGCCCTATTTCTGATGTGGGTAAATATTCTTGTAAAATCTTAGGACTGAAAGAAATCCCAGAAGTCATCTAGTTCACCTTACTATTTAAGATTAATCCATTCTACAAGATCATAGATAATCTAGTTTTTGCTTGAAGAACTTCAGTGTTGGGGAATAAACTGCCTCCTGACTTTACCCATTCTACTTTCGGACAGCTTTACTTGTTAAAAAATGTGTCTCTTCTGAAATCTTATTGTTAGTTTCTACTCACTCTTCTTAGTTTTGCCCCTTGGAATTAAGGCCAGGGTTGTGCTGGGGCCTCTTGTTTCCCACTATTTCTAATGCCTTCTCTCAGTTGACTATTTCAATTTTTTCTTGTATTTATCATTCATACATAATCATTTGTCTGTTGTCTTCCCCGTTAGATTGTAAATTCCTTGAGAGCAAACACTATTATTTACCTTTATTTGTATCCTTAGTGCTTAACACAGTGGATGGCAAATGATAGGCGCTTAATAAATGTTTATTGACTTACTGCTCCTACTGGTTTTTGAAAACTGTTCAGTTTTCAGGGTAAGCATTTATACATTGGAAATTGGTAAATGCTACAAATCAGGGCTTGATTTATTGTTTTCTTGATTGTCTAGACTTAAGCAAGAAATTGAGAAAATGTTAATAATGCAGATTAAATTTAAAAGTGTGTCACGAATCTATTCCTCCCCCCCTCCCCCCCCCGGAGAGCCTGTTGTTAAATTCTTACCAGCATACCCCTGGTTCAAGCAAAATGAATCTAATCCCTTGGCCAGTCTCTAAATGCTGGAAAACAGCTACTAAGTGTGCCCTAAGTATTGTCAGCAGGTTAAACACTCCAGATTCTTTGGGTAGTACAATAATAATATTTGGCCTTCCTATAGAGTTCTCCACGTAAGGTGTGCAGAACACTTGTGTTGGTAATCAAAATGGGCTCCTTAGCACTTAGTTCAACAAGTACCCTTGAAGAGTTTGGCCTTTGTTTCCTTTGATTAATTCAGTGACTTTGATTGAGTCTTATTAGGTGCTAAGCCCCATGCCCAAACCCCTATTAGGTGTAAAACCTTAGTGGGTGTGGATTGGCAACTAAAGTGGGGCCCAAGGTGGGGCTAACTCCAGGGAGGGCCTAGTTTACATGTCTGGGAGAGCAGAGGCTCTTAGACCATGTAGGTTTAAGTCCGCCTCTTTGTGACGATTCTAGGTCATGTGGGTGAGTCACATGCGTGACTCACCCCTGACGCTGAAATAGACAAAAAAACCAGGGGCTGGCTGTCTGTTCTTCGGAGCTCTCTTACTCACAGCAGTGGCCGGCGCGTGTTCTGAGCTCCCAGGCTGAACCTAGATGTTGGTAACTATGAAATTGTATTAGGTCTGTCTGTTGATATTTGTAATTTGTTTGTATGTTGCTCTGAAGTTCAGGGTGCTGGCTTTTTCCCCTGAACTAAGTGAATGCTGTCTGTATGCTGGATTAAAGTAAACTTGTCAACCCCTTTAACCTTGCTTTCCTTATTGAAACAGATCAAAAGAACCTGTGCTTTCCCAGTGTGCCAGCAGCTTTCTGGGTGCTGGCTGTGGATGGATCTTACACCCCCATAGAAGCTGCTAGCCAGATTGTGGAAACAACACCTTGCCAATCATCTCATTTGATCCTCCCAATAACCTTATGAAGCAGGTACTGTAATCATTTCCATTTTACAGATGAGGAATCTAAGGTTGAGGGTGTTAGACAAGAGGGTTAGATTGTACAAGGTCACATAACTAGCAAGTGTATGAGTAGGATTCAAACTCAGCTCTTCTGATTCCAAGTCCAGCTCCCTAGCCACTGAGCCATCTAGCTGCCACTTCCCTTATTACGGCTGCTCACCTGCCTCTGGACATCCTGCAGTTTGTTCATGCTTCCATCTTTGATGGATACATGATTTAATGGATGTGGGTCTTACTTTTTGATGGTATCAATTGAAACCCATTCATAGCTTCTCATCCTGAGTGACACTTCTCTGTGTCTTTCCATAAATCCCCCACAGGGAGTTCATCCAAGTTGCTGTGGATCTTCCTTTAAATCCCAGTGGAACAAAGGGATGGGAGATCTATTATCTCTTCCTTTCTCTACATGACCAGCTCATAATATCCTTTTCTGTCACATATTTCCTTCATAACATAACTGTTGCCATTTTTCAATTATATGCCGCAAGTCTATTGAAGTGGATAGGACACTGCTTCTGGAATTGAGTCCTTGATTTCAAATGCTGTCCCTGCCTTTTACAATCTGTGTGACCTTGAGCAAGTTATTTAATCTTCTTGGGCCTCAGTTTCCCTAACTATAAGATGAAGTGATTAGACTAAATGGTTTCTCACCTTTGGTACCTGAAGTCCCTTTCAGACCTAGATCTATGATGTTTCTCTTACATATTATGCTTTAGGTGACCTACAAATTTAATTCTTTGGTGCCAATTATTTGGCACCTGAAGTATTCCAAACTTTGAAACCTGTCTTAACACATACTTAGGAAACTTTAGAGTACCAAAAGCCCAGCACAAGAAAGCAGGATGCAATAAGACAGTCAAGCAAACCTGTTTTATTGAGGGATGAAACAAAATGAAGGGCAGTGAGGGAGAATTTTAGAAGCAGGTTGGGGTGAGTCCTGGGTGGAATTGTCTACCTCACTGGGAGCTGTGGGTAATGGGGAACCTTCTTCCAAGCCAGTAAAATCTGGTAGGTTTTTATGGGCTTCTCATCTGGGTATACCATGCATTGGAGGAAGGGAGTGAGGAAAAATTTGGACTTGTGGTTTAGTGCTAATTCATACTAATAGGTGTAAAGAAGACTCCTCAGATTTGGCAGCTAGTTGTTATCCAAACTCCCCACTGTCAGAAGTTACTGCCGGTCTTACTCTCACAGGGGAACCCAGGTATTTAACTTCTCTGAGACTTTGTCATTTAATGGGTCAGGGAGTCTCCTGTATTCTTTATATAGCCATAACATATCACCAGAAGAATAAACAGCATCCCTTGTTTCAGGAAAAACTTGAGTTCATTGACTGCTGTGAAAATTCTTCATTTGATCCTTGATTCTGTCGATACAGTCTCTGATCTCTTTAATATCCTGGTCACCTGCTCCCCATGCCATCCCATTCAATTAATATCCTTCTAAAAATAGGGCACCTCTGGATTCTAGTTTAAAAAATTAATTCTTTGGATGAAAAGGGCTATAAACATCCAATAAGCCATTATATACAGGCAGAACACTTACTAGACTTAACATAAGCCATCTGCACTGAAGAAAGGAAAGATTTCTTAAGGTCACTCTTTCTATTGCCGATGAATCTTAATAATTATGGCAGCTGCTTGAGCTCCCTAGTTAATCTCCCTCCTTTCCCCTCTCCCTTCCCTCAAAGAAACAAAGCTGCTTATCTGCTAGTGGAAAAATAAAAAATATATTTGGGGTTTGGGGGATAAATATATAGATATCTTTTTTTCATTCACAGAACTCCACAGTCATTAGTCACTTCTATTATGCAAATTGACAGGGGACACAAATAAGGATTTCCCACTTTGAAAATCTCTTTCCTTGAGGAATCCTTCAGATCCTGCCAGGGACCAAATTTCTTCCATGGACTTGCCCTTCTATTTTCCTTAATCCTCCTGGTATGCAGAATGAATTGAGGAGGGAGGAGAAACCAGGAAGGGAGTATAAAATCTTCCCGAAAACTAACTTATCATCTGGACTTTGTGCTGAACCCAGCCTTCTCTGAAGTTCCTTTATCCTTCCTCTTGAATGAATGAATTGCTGTAATCACTTTTGGCTTTTGAAATAAAAGATTGATACTTTGCTCATAATTTATCATTGGCTTTCTCTACCAAAGGAAAAATCTTTGGGACTAACTAGAAAAGTGAGGAAAACTTTGAAGAAATGGGAAGCTTTACCTTGGCAGGAAAGTTTCTTCTTGAATGCATTCATGAAATCCTAGAGGGTTCTACCATAGCTAGGGGAGACATTTGGAGGTTTGTACACTTTAAAGTGCTATATAAAATCTTCGCTATCATCCAGAACAACCATCTCTTTTAAGGAAAGTGAGACCCAGAGAGAGGCCAATCATTCAGTAATGCCTGGCAATCATGTCAGAACCTCTTTGACTCTCAGTCTACTGGTTTTTCCATTTTACTGTTGGTCATAGGATCAGAGACCTGGGGGTAGAAAGGAGCAGAGAGGTCATTGGATCATGGGGTCATAGATTAGAGATGGAAAGGATTACCCCTTCATTTTATAGATGAAGAAAATCAGAGTGAGGGATAGTAGGTGATTCAGTTAAGGTCAACAGGTAGAAAATGTTGAGGTGGGATTCCAACTCAGATCTTTTAACTCCAAAGTCAGTGTTCTTTCATCTATGCCATGCTGAATTCTTCTTTCTCACACAAATAACTAGAAAAGTAAATTGATCCATCCAAGTCTCATGGGATTTCAGAATTGGAAGAGGTCTTTTTGGGCAAGACAAAACCCAGGGAGTTTAAATGATTTGTCCATGCTCTCAGATATAAGTCAATGGCAGAGCAAGGAAGAGAAGCCAGCCAGGCCTCTTGATTTTTGGTCTGCTGCTTTTCCCATTATACTATTATAGGGAACAGTTATCAATTATCAAATAAGTTCAATTAAAGCTTAGTAATGAATGAGGGCTAAGGGCATGGCACTTTTTCTAAGGGATCAGAACCATTGGTCTTATATTAACACCAACCAGAGAAAACAATTAATTTTGCCTTTCTTATGACCTTGCCAACTAACTAGGTGTGAACCACTAAGTGATTTTGTAGCTTGGTTTGTGCATCTGTGAAATCGAAACAGTGATGCATGAGTGATTTATCCCTATAAATTAGGCATTACTTACAGAAAAACCTAATTAATGAAGACTAGTTGAGAGCATGTCAGAATATGGTAGAAAGCATGCTGGATTTAGAATCTGGTTTCAAGTCTCAGCTTTGCCATTTACTACCTGCCTGATCTTGACCAATTCACTTAACCTCTGGGGACCTCAGTTTCCTCATCTGTAAAATGAAATAGTTGTACTAGATGACTTTTAAGTTCCCTTTAAATAATAAATCCAAGGTTATTAACCTCTTCAATGCCAAGTATACCATGTCAGTATGGTAAAAAAATACAAGTCTCTTCACCAAATTATGTTTTTAATAATAAAATTAAATACTTGGATTACAAAGGGAACTGATTGTATGGAAATACAATTATCATGATAAATTTTTAAAAGTTCATAGTTCCCAGGTTAAGAACCCTTATTCTGCATCCATGATGAAGGAATGAATGAGCATTTATTAAGAGACAATTATGCGCAAAACACTGTGCGAACTGACAGAGTCCTAATAAAGCTGCCCCCAACCCGCATATTCTAACTTCCTTATAGGGTCCACTGACCAGCAGGCCCACTGTCCCTATCTAGACAGTCACCCCACTCCCCCACATCAATATCCTAACTTCTTCATATATGCCTCACTGCTCACTAGAAAAACAGTTGTGTCCATGAAATCATATTTCTTACAGAAAGCAGGCGTGTCCGTGTGATGGGATCCCAGCCACTGCCTCTAGCTAGCCACTGTCCCCAGACCCGTTCCTCATATTTCCCACAGAAACAGTAGGTATGCCCATGCACTCAACTACAACCACATCTATCTAGGCACAGGACCACAGTATTTAGCCAATCAAAAAGCAGCACCACCAGGATGCCCAAGCAGGAGGCAGACCCCAAAATGATAGAAGGGACCTTCCCTAAGTAGGCACCTGCACAGTAATAACAAAAGCTGTCCTTTAGGTGAACTTGCGATGTAGGGAGGCTCATTATAGTATCATTATCATGCATATATACCAACCCCCCCCCCAGTGGGTTTTTCTGTGTGCATTGTGGGTAATTGCACACACAGTTTCACTGAGGCTGGGACCCCCCCATTACCTAATCCCTTAACAAACCCCTCCTGCCTTTTTAATATTCATAATTTCTGTTATGTAGTTACATGTTTATCATATAAAAATCTGTCTTGTTTCTCTGAAGTTGCTGGTTCCTCTTGGAACTTAGTCCACTTCATGAGAGGCATCACTCTCAATGAATACCTATACTTGGATTAGAGGTGGTCTGACTCTAAATTCTTTGAGATGGTTCCACCACAAGAAATCATGAAACTGTAACATGAACCTTTTGACATACAAACAGCAAAATGGAGAGAATCTCTGCTCTCAGGGAGCTCAGATTGTAATGAGAAAGACAACACACATAGAATGTTTCAGCTGCAAGTCAGATGGAAAGTTCCCATGGTTCTAAGAGTATAGCATCAAAGCAGATGGTAATGCCTCTTCTTTAACCTTATTTCCACTGATCAGATCATATCGATTTCTGATATTCAACCATTTTAGGTAATGTCGAGGACTTTGGTGGCAAGAGCTATATTTTCTGGGTCTTCAGAAGCTGTGACTTGCTTAATCAGGTAAATATTGACTTCCAGGACCATAACTTACTTTACTGAATCTCAGTATAATACTTTTGCAGCACAGCACACTATGGTACCTTTTTTTCCCTCCCCCCAGGTAGGTGGCACAATGATAAAAAGCCTGAGTCAGGAAGACCTGAGTTCAGATCTGCCCTCAGACACTTCCTGTATTATTTTAGATGAGTCACTTAACCTCTATTTGCCTCAGTCTCCTCATCTGCAAAATGGGAATAATGATAACATCTACATCCCAGAGCTATTGTGAGACTCCAATGAGATTATTGTGAAGTCCTCAGCCCAGTAGCTGGCACACAGTAAGTGCCATATACATGTTAGGTGTTATTGTTATCAGCCATGTGAACCTGGGCAAATCATCTAATCTTGTTTGCCCTCAGTTTCCTCAATTGTACAATGGTGATAATGATAGGACCTACCTTCCAGGGTCGTTGTGAGGATCGAATATGATAATGTTTGTAAAACACTTAGCACGGTGCCTGGGATGTAGTAAGTGACATACAAATGCTAAGTGTGATGATGATGATTCCACTGGGTTGGATAAAACCCACAAATGTACACTCTTTCATGTATTTAGAGTTATAGGGAAAAATGAAAACAAACAAACCACAAAAATCTGTCTCAAAAACTCATCATGACAGAGAGATGACTTTTGGTTCTAAGGGGCCATGCTAATGGAAAGCAAGTTCTGGAAGGTTCTACCAAACTAAAATCCGAGAGAGAGAGAGAGAAAGAGAGAGAGAGAGAGAGAGAGAGCGAGCGCACATTTTCTGTCTGAGACTCGGCTTAATTCAGCAAAAGAGAACCCCGTTGTCAGCAGGTTGGCCAATAGGTGATAAATGCTTTGGCCATGGGGAGCCACAAAATAATGAAAGCTTTAAACCTGCCCTCCATCTTATGGTCCTCTTTCCTCTTTTGCAGTGATGGTGGCAGAGTGATGACAAGGGGACAAGGTGCTAAAAATCATGTTGTTTTTAGACCACCTATAAACACTACTTTAAATGATGTTACTCTAAATGTCATGATTTTTGCTCAGCTCAAATGTCATCTCCTGCCTGGAAAGGCCTTTTTTTTTGTCCTTCTTGTTGCTACTAGCCTCCTTTCCCCAAATACCTTGGATTTATTTTGTATTTATTACATATATACTTATATCTTTACATGTTGTCTTCCCTGATAGAATAGGAGGTCTCTGAGGGTAGGGACCATTTCATTTTTGTCATTGTGTCTCCAGCAATAGTACGGGGTTGGTCTGGCAGCTATAAGTCCTGGAATATATGGGTGTTCAGGGAAGATTAGTACCTTTGCTGTGATGGATGCTGAGTCATTTTCAGGGCTGCTCATTCACCCTTTGTGCCCACATGCCACCCAACTCTCACTTGTGGCTCCAAGAAGCTGTGGCATATGCAGTAGCCACACCCTGGCAAGCCATTTCAGCCAACAGGCTAAATGAGTTTGAGCGTAACCAATAAACCTCAAACATGTTGGTGAGTTAGATGTCTATTCTCACCAGTGGAATAGGTGGAATACGCAGTTGTGAACAATTTCTTCCAATGGGCCACGAAGGTGGCGGAAGCAGGCACTGTGGAGTGCTTGGAGATTGGTTAGACATCAAAGATGCCAAGGTTGTGCACTCACAATCAGTACATGGAATGTATGCATGCTTATGACAACACAAAATCCAGTAGACCTGTAAAAGAAACAGCTTTTGTTGCAAGAGAACTCAACAGATATAATATCCAAATACCAGCCCTGAGTGAAATAAGGCTGGCAAATGAAGGCCAGCTTACAAACTTGGCACTGGATATACCTTTTTCTGGAGTGTCCACGGTGATGGAGAGCACTGTGAAGCTGGCAAAGTTTTTACAATCAAAACTAACGTAGTCAATGGCTTGTATGCCTCCCAAAAGGATGGAATAACAGGCTCATGAAAGTGCAATTGCCCCTTGCAATAAAACACCACACCACCATGATCAGTGTGTATACTCCCATCATGATGAACCCTGATGAGGTCAAAGAAAAAAAATACGATGAGCTGGAGATCCACATCATCAATGTGCATAAAGACAACAAGCTTATAATTCTGGGTAACTTTAACACCAGAGTAGGCACAGACTATCAAACATGCAGGGAATCCTTGGGAGGAATGGAGTGGGAACCAGCAACAGCAATGGTCATCTACTACTGATGACTTGTGCATCTCATGACCTTCTTATCACCAACACTTTCTTCCATTTACCTAAATGCAACAAAACTTCATGGATGTACCCTTGCAGCAAACATTGGTATTTAATAGACTATGCTGTCATAAGAAGAAGAGACAGAGAGGATGTGAGAGTGACAAAGGCAATGTGTGGCACAGAATGCTGGACTGATTATAGACTTATCTTCTCCAAGATAAACATTAACATTCAACAAAAGCAGCAGCCCAAATGAAAGACAACTACCATACGACTTAATTTGAACAGATTAGAGTGCTTCTCTGAGTATAAAGTTTATGGCTAACTTTAAGGGAAAGTTGAGCCAACACACAGTTGGTAACAATGGAGAAGAAAAGGAGTAGGTGGCTTTCAGAGATTTAGTGTACAGTACTGCATTTACTCTTCTGGACCATAAGGCTCGAAAATGTCATGATTGGTTTGATGAAAATGATGGGGAAATTCAGAAATTGCTAAATAAAAAAACAAGAACTCCATAGGGTTTACAAGTAGGATGGTTTGTCTGTCTCTAAGAAGGCAGCCTTTAACTTCATCAAATGCAAACAAAGTTTAGAGTGATGCAGGATTCTTGGCTCAATAAGAAGGCAGATGAAATTTAGTTTTATGCTGATAGTAACAATCCGAAGTGCTTTTATGATGCCTTGAAAGCTATTTATGGGCCAAAGACCTAAAGTGCATCTCAACTACCTAGTGCTGATGTAGTCACATTGATTAGTGACAAGGGCATGATCCTGGAGAGATGGGTTGAACACTTCTATAGAATTCTCAACAGACCATCATTAACCAATGCTGAACCATTAACCATATACCTCAGATGGAAGTCAGTATGATTCTATCTGAACTGCTGACACAAGAAATTTTGAATACCATTAGGCTCCTCTCATGTGGCAAAGTACCTGGTGCTGATTCTATCCAGCTGAGATTTACAAGGCAGGGGATCCACTGCTCATGCAAAAGCTGACTGAAATTTTCTGGGTTATATGGCAAAAGGAGATTATCTCCCTTTTTAGCATGATGTTTTCAGTGATGTTGTCAGATGCTTTCAAGGAGGATGAAAACAGCATAAAGGTCAGTGACTGCGCTGATGGCAAATTATTTAATTTGAAAAGGCTACAAGCCAAGACTAAAGTGCAGGGAGAGTTGGTATGTAACTTTTTGTTTACAGATGATTGTGTACTCAATGCAGACTCTGAGGCTGAGATGGAACATAGTATGGATCAACTCTCTGCCCTTTCTGCTAATTTTGGCCTAACAATTAATATAAAAAACAGAGGTGACCATCATTGCATCATCTATACATGAAACCATTAGCTACAGAAAATGGAAAAATTTTGAATGCTGTGGATAAGTTCACTTATCTTGGCAGTATACTTTCTAGGCTACCTACCAAGCTAAAGGTCTGTGGAACTGTTGTTCTAACTTCATTGTTATATGCCTATGAAACTTGGACAGTATACAAACCTCATGCCAAGAAACTGAATCATTTCCATTTGAATTCCTAGGAAGATTCTGACAATCTTAAGGTACCAGATACTCAGGTCCCTTCTCGAACTAAATTGCCAAGCACTCAGACTCTAGCAACTCTGATGAGCTGGCTGTGTTGTTGAAATGCTAAGTCTATGTTTGCCTAAAAAACTAATTTACAGAGAACTCATACAAGACAAGTGCTCACATGGAGGTCAGAAGAGGCAATATAAGGACATTCACAAGGTCTCTCTGGAGAACTATGGTATTGATTATGAAACATGGGAGGTTTTGGCACAGGATTGCCCAGTATGGCATGGCCACACCAAAGAAGGTGCTGTGCTTTATGAGCAAAGAAGAATTGCAGTAGTTAAAAAAAACACGAGATGAGCAAATTTGGAGACGTTTCTTTTCCCAATGTTTATATGGACTATTTGTGCCCAACCTGTGGTAAAATCTTCAGAGCTCATAATGGTCTAATAAGCCACAGTCAGACACACTGTACCTTGACATCAACATCATGATGTCATTTTGGTCTTCTTCAAGCACAAAGGACAACAACCAAGCAAGTGCTAAATAAATGTTTTTTTTTATTAATTGACTAAATCGTTAAGATAAATCAGTGATGAATAAATTGATATACAACAGGAAGAGAACCACATTAAGACATCCTCCTTATTATGAATGACATCTAAATAAATTAGGAAGTTATAGCTAAATAGAGGGACTGTTCTTAGTTTGTCTTTGTCAGTATGAATAAAAGTCTGCAGAGTTTGTTTGTTTTTGATGTATGTTATGTGGTGACTGGACTCTTGGAAGATGAAGAAACTTGCTCATAGAGAGACTCACAAAGTCACCATTCCATTGGACACTTGGCTACCTAACTTGGTAATGATTATTATTAGGGTAAATAAAAAGACAATGAAGCAAATTAACATCTGTTGCAGAGGACGAAGAAGAAAAATTCAGCTAAGAATTTGGCAGCTATCTCAAGGTCAAATCAATATATGACTTCAATGTGAAATAGGGCAAAAGTGAGGACAATGAAAGATATATTGGAAAAATGTGTTTGGGGATTAAGAAATAAAAGGCTCCAAAGTCCTACAGACTATGAAGAAGACTTAAACATGTAAATCATGAATGCTTTCTTCAAAAAGAGGGTCACATGGTGATCATTGAATGATTTCACAAAAATTGAAACTAATATCTAAACAATTGAGAAACAACTGGTTAACAATTACTTAGAGAAAAAATTCAAAACTGATATCAAATTGGAAGGACAAAGATGAGAAGTGAACATAATTATAACACCTTTAGTCCAATCAATTTAACTGATCTGTTAGATCTTTAAAATGAAAAATTGCTACAAAATAAAGATATTGACAATTTTAATCACCATTCCTTAGTGAAGGTTGAGGATGTAAAACAATCACCATAGCAAGAAGGCCAAAGGAGCTGAGAAACTACCTTATCAAGGAAACATTTGATCTTGCTAGGAGGAGAAACATGAGAGCCACTGATGGCCTTGGTTTAGATTATAAGCTCAATTATAAAGCACTGTGGAAAAGGATGGTAAAAGAATAATTGCTTCATGAGGCAAAAAGCTATGCCATATGATGTCCTAAAATGTAAACTCTATCTTTCCCTTTCTCAATGGTCTTCCTTCAAGTTAAATTAATAAACATCACTCTAAAATCATAAATGCAGGTGTGCATTAACTTGGAATTCCTTATGACCCTATTTTATAACTGCTCAGGGATTTTCTATAACAATCCTTTTTTGAGTAACTCAGATGCATTTATACTATGTGCTTACAGTTGGCTGCCATCAATTCTACTTAATACCAGTCAGCAAAAACATAATCAGCTTTATTTCATGCTATCTGCTTCCTTTTGTGCCCTGCTTTTAAGGCTCATATCGCATTCATGCTGCCATTACCTGTGGCTGACTTTGCATTTCCAATAACATTACTTATGGCTCTGGAAGTTAAAAGATGGTCAGCAGCAAAAGGCCAGCTGTCTGCTCTTCCAGAGCCATTCCTTATGGCTGTATCCTGTGGAAACTACCTGAGGTCAGCGCTTGGTCTTCAGAACTATAGATCCAAGGGCTCCATTAGTCAGTCTAGGCTAAGCAAGTGAGATGTGGTGCTAGATTTTAGAGTCTAGAACAAGATGTTGGTACTCAGTGAAACACAAAGGAGGTTGACCAATAAACCAGAATATTGATTAGGTTATTTACAATGGAAGTGTGGTATCTTCTTTTCCTGGGGATAAAGGTGCCAGGTCCACTTAGGAGATAGGAGATGAGAAAGTTGAATATTGAATATTAAATTACAGCGAAGGAAGTCAGATGCTCTTAAAGAATATTCCTGCAAATCTAGGTTGTTTGCTAAAGGATCCTTCTATATCCTGCACTGTTGGGTCCCAGGACATACCTGGATCTCACTATCCCCCTGAGCCTGTAAGTACTCATTCTTCTTTACAGGCAAGACTTTCACTTTCCAAAAAACTCATTTCATTTCCTTTCATCAAGGCATAAAAGGAAGGAACTCACCTCTATACCTGACCAAGCCACTTCTTCTGGACAGTGTTGGAAAAAGCCTTGTTCTTTATAAGAATACCTCTTAATATATTATTATTCTATCATTATTTATTTATTTATTATTAATATATTATTATTCTTTAGCTCTCCTATTTCCAAACTCCATGCAGGATGGCACCCTGCAATGATAAGCATTGCTGTATCTTTCATACAATAGTATAATTAATTATATTACTGCTTCCCCTCCCTTCTCATTTCAATCCCATTCCAAATCAGACACATCCCACTAGGAGATTCTGGGAGCCTTCCTGTACAGCTCGTCTCAGTCTAATACATCACATCATGGATTGTCAGTAGCCACAAAGTAAAATTACCTCTGTTCTGAGATGATGAACAAAAATCTACTGGTAGCCTACTGTGTGCAGAGCACTGTTGCTAGATTCTGGGGGCAAATAAGGTTTCTGAAAGATAGAGAAGAAGGAAGAGTGTATTGCAGCCATAGGAGAGAACTTGACTGAATGCATGGAAGCAAGAGATTTGAGGAACAGCTAGCGGCCCAGTCTGTGTCTCTCGTTGGATTATTGGTTAAAGGATCATTGGTAACTTTAGAGAAAGTAGTTTGAGCAGCAGAGTAAAAAGCCAGACTTTAGGAGGTTAAGATTTAAGTGGGTGGTGAGAAGGTGGAAACAGGGTAAAGAGTAGCTTGTATTAAGAGTTTATCAATAAAAGGGAGAAAGACACAGAAGGATAGGGTTAGGTCCATTAGGAGAATCAAGTAAATGTATATTGTTTTTAGGATGGTGTAGATCCCAGAGGTTTTGTACCATAGCAGGGAAGAAGAAGTTAATAGATAAGAGAGAAAAGGCAAACAAACAGTGAAACAGTGAAACAACCTTCTGGGGGAAAGTAGAGGTGAGAGGATGCAGGGCATGGGGAGAGCACCTTCCTTGGCAGACACTTTTTTCCTTAGAGAGAAGAGTAAAGGAGGGGAAGTAAGTGCATTGGAGATGATCACTCTGTCAGTGTTATTTGAGGTCAAGGGGCAAGATCGTAACCAACTAAATCAAGAAAAGCTTCCTGGAGGAGGTAACATTTTAATTGGACTCTGAGAAATGGCAAGAATGCAATAATCCAACGCAATCCAATAAACAGTTACTAAGTGCCTGGTGCTAGACTAAGGACCGGGGATACAATTAATAAAAAGAAAGATAGTCTTTGCCCTCAAGGAACTTATAATCTAATATGGAGAGAAATTCAACAGGCAAAGAAGGGGAGGGAGTACTTTCAAGTTAACAAAAGTGTCAAAGGCACGAGGACATAGGACATATTCAAGGCTAGAGAACAGCCTAGTTTTGGTAACTAAGAGGTTAAATGATTTACCCATGGTCATGCACGTAGGAAGTCCCAGAGTCAATATTAGAACTCAGGTCTTCCTGGTTCCAAAATTAACACTCTATTCATTATGCTATACTGCCTCCATTATTATTTAATCAATCAATTAATTA
Source organism: Trichosurus vulpecula (assembly GCF_011100635.1). Lineage (NCBI taxonomy): Eukaryota > Metazoa > Chordata > Mammalia > Diprotodontia > Phalangeridae > Trichosurus > Trichosurus vulpecula. The sequence goes on from NC_050573.1 coordinate 111,883,690, forward strand.
ATTAATCAATCAATTAATTAAATGAATGAAGTATTCATAAATTCATTTTGAATAAGCCAGGGTGCTTATCAGTTAAAGGATCATTGGTAACTTTAGAGAAAGTAGTAGGAAGGTCAGCTAGGTGGTCCAGTGGATAGAACACTGGGCTTGGAATCAGGAAAACTCCTCTTCTTGAGTTCAAATCTGGCCTCACATGCTTGCTAGCTGCGTGTCCCTGGGCAAGTCACTTAACCCTGTTTGCCTCAGTTTCTCATCTGTGAAATGAGCAGGAGAAGGAAATAGCAAATCACTCCAGTATCTTTGCTAAGAAAACTCCAAAGTGGGTCATGACTGAAATGACCAAATAATAACAACAAAGTATAGGAAGGGGAATACTTGAGATAAGTCTGGAAAGATGATCTTAGAATGTAAACTCCTTGGGGGCAGGGACTATCAATAGTGAGCGATGAATTTCTTTCCTTCCTATCTGCCTTTCCATTTTTTTCTTTTCTTCTTTCCTTCCTTCCCTCCTTTCTTTCCTTCCTTCCTTCCTTCCTTCCTTCCTTCCTTCCTTCCTTCCTTCCTTCCTTCCTTTTTTTTCTTCCTTATAGGGTAGCACTAGTTCGTGGAGGACTGTACATGCCAGTATTCCCAGAGTGCCAACACAATACATTGTCCTTTTCTATCATGATCAGGGAAGCTCTGGCCCATTTGATTATTTTGGTTTGCAGGGCACCCTGGCTTATTCAAAGTGGATTTATGAATACCTCATTCGTAATAACAAGTGTTGGCTCATTTTTTATTCGTAGCCTCTCCCTACTATAGGACAAACTGACTTTTGTAATAACGATAGCAAAAGTAATTGTCAAAATAAATGGAGGCAATATAGCATAGTGAATAGAATGTTAATTTGGAACCAGAAGACCTGAGTTCAAATATTGGCTCTGGGACTTACTACATGCATGACCATGGGTAAATTATTTAACGGCTCAGTTACTCCATCTGTAAAATGTTGGGGTGGGGGAGGGAGGACTTATCTCAGTGAACATTGAGGGAGAGGAAGACATCTTTCTAAAATTGTAAATTGCAACTATGAGCATACAGTCTTACCAACAATATTTTTTTATACAGGGTGGTTTGTGTCTCCAGTACTTAGACACTGTTATTTTTCAGTCAAATAGGTTTTTGTGTTGTTGTTTAGCTGCCACAAAAACCTAACTATATATGTTTTTTTCCAAGATTTAGCTTAAAAGTCATCTCCTACATGAATCCCTCTTTTATTACCACCCCACCACAACTAAAAGTGATCTCTATTTTTCATGATCTCTTAACACTTTGTATTTAGCTCATATTAATATAACACTCCAAGATTTGCAAAATGCTTTATGTTCATTATCTCATTTATTTTTTTAAATAGATTTTATTGATATCTTTTATTTTTACACTGCTTACATTCCCCTTCACCCTCCACCCCCAATCTCATTTGATCTTTAAAACAATCTGGTGAGTTAGCTCCTATAGGTATTATTACCATTTTTATGTGACCCAGGATTCAAAGCCCCCCCAAATCTCCTACTTAGATGACCTACCTTGGGTGATGACTCCTAGGGTCAGTTTCCCTCTTTGGCTTGTTGCATCCACACCCTGTAGTTTATTCTCAGGAAATGTCCAAAATAAAGCTTATATATAGTTCGTATCTTGGTTTCCCCAAAGGTGGATAATTTGGTCTGAGGCTCTATTGCAAGAACACAATCTAATAAATGCATATTGTATAGGACAACCTTTATTTTACCCCAAAGAAATTGTGGAAGATGCAAAGGGCTCACAGGAGCTCATAAAACAGATAAAGAAAACACATAAGGACTCACAAGAGCCCATAAATAGATAAAGACACACATAAAACCCTCAAAACAATCCCAACATTCCAGTGCATCTATCTCTAATCCCATTGAGACACTCTGAGGATTGAACTCTCCAGGGAAGATACTAAACAGCCATGATTCACTATAATAGCCTGGGTACAGGAGAGACAGGAAAAATCCATATCTCTTGCAGCCTGTAAGACCCCCAAATGTGGCTTTAATCCTTTTGCTGTAGGAGTCATGTTGCTTACCTTTTTCTTTCCCGAAGAAGGGCATTGTTCAGGAACTCTGTGAGGGATCTTTCTTTAGAAGGCTTGAGGGCTCAGCACTCAACTTCTGAAACTGGCTGGGGGAGAAGGGGAATGGAATAAATGTTTATACAGCACCTACCTCATGCCGACACTGTGCTAAATGCTTTACAAATATTTCATTTGATCCTCACAACACTGGGTGGTAGGGATTGTTTTCATCTCCATTTTATAGCTGAGGAAACTGAGGCAAATAGGTTAAGTGGCTTGCCCAGGGTCACACAACTAGTGTCTGAGGCTGGATTTGAACTTAGGTTTCCTGCATCCAGGCCCAGGACTCTAACCACTGGGCAACTTAGCTGCCACCACAAGGCAATCCCTAAGGTGTTTAATAATTGAACTTCTAGGAAATCAAGCTTCTCTGGCTAGAAGGCTAGATTCTAGTATTACAATGCCTAGTAAGATGAAATCTCCCTCCAATTTTGCTATGTCCATGCTCTACAGGAGGAATGATATGCTCAAATGAATTAGGGGAATCACTCTGAATCATTATAATAGCTAACATTTATATAGGGCTGTGCTAGAGTATTTTAATTATAGTCTCATTTGACCTTCACAACAACCCTGGGAGTAAGTGCTATTCTTATCCCTTTTTACATTTGTTTTTACAAATGAAGAAACTGAGGCAGACAGAATTGAAGTGACTTGCCCAGGCTGATACAATTAGACAGTGTCTGAGCCTGGATTTGAAATCAGATGTTCCTGACTCCAGGCCTGGTACTCTATTCACTGCACCACTTGGCTTCCTTTTTCAGAGAAAGCTTTGACTCAGCAACTTGCCCATGGAAGATTGGTATGCAGCCTGCTTTGGGTCCTGAGGCATCTTTCCTGTGGTAAGATTTTAATAGTAAGGCTTCGGCCACCAAGCATGAACAGATACTAGAGTAAACGACGAATGTATGCCACATAAAGAAGCATGAGGAGAACCAGAGCAGAGTGACTGGAAGCTGGAAGCAGGTACAGATGATCAACATCTAAACCAGTTTGCTTGTAGAACTAAGGATTCAACTTGTCCTTGGAGAGGAGACAGAGATGAGTCAGGGTTGCTCAGGCTCGTGAGTAACCCCTATTACTTAGACATTAAATATCCAAGAGGCTTGTGAGTGGAACAATACTGGGAAAGACCCTATTTTCTGTCTGCCGGAAGTACTATGGGGGTGATTGATGGTTTGGGCTTGCCTTTAGACAGAGGGGAGGTTTGGATCTGAGCCCCTGAACTGTGTTTTATTTGGGAACTTTGAGTTTGCTCTGTCTGGAAAGGAACCATGGGCACTTAGCCCACATGGAATGTTTAAATATGTTTGGTTTTACTTATTTATTTATTTATTTTTGATTAAGGAAATGTATAGAACTGTATCTATTTTCATGAGAATATTCTCTCAAAATCCAGTGGGATTGGGAATAGAAGCTTAGATATTTTTTCCAGCAGGCAGACTCTGAGCAAAGGATCTAAATCCATACTAGACTAATTAGATAAGCTGTGGCACTCATAGAAGAAGTGGAGCTAGATAAGAGAGATAATCAGCTATCTGAGACAGGAGAAATTGCTATGACCTGGAGCACCTTCTGGTGTTGGGTGGAGCAAATAACAACTGTGAGCATGTGACGGACATACCTTCATCCTGATTACTGAGCAGGCAACTGGTCAGCAGTGCTCCCTGGTGGTTAAATATGCATCCACACTAACAGAATCTCAGAATTGGAAAGAAGCTCAGGGTTCATTTAGTTAAATGTTTTTTGATAAGGAATCTCTTCTATAAATCTCCCAGAAAGTGTGCATTCATCCTCCTCTTGTCATTCCTCCGGTGATAGCAGACCAATACCCCCTAAGGTGGCCTACTCTATACTTTCAAACAGCTCTAATTCTCAGGAAGCTTTTCTTTCTGTTGAGTCAAAATCTATTTCCCTGTAATTTCTACCCATTGCTCCTACTTGTTTTCCCTCTGGGACAAAACAGAACAAATATAATCCTTCCACATGACCACTTTTTAAGACTCTTGAGGAATGCTATTGTTGGTCTCCTCTGAGTTTTCTCTTCTTGCGACTAAAATTCCACTTTCTTCAACTGATGTTTAAATGTATTAAATTGCTATTTATAGCTATGGGTTTTGCTGTCCTATGACATTGAGGAGTTGTGTTTTTTTCACATAACTCCTGATTGCCTAAATCCTTTGCATGCCACTAATATTTTTTTTTCAAATTCTGAAATATCCTACTTTAGTTCTATTCAATTTCATGTATTGAAGATCCATTGACTTTTCGCTTGAAACCTTGAGCAATGATACCATTCCTATTTGTAGGGCATGAAAGCCAGTAATCACTGCCCACCCCAGATAATGATAAACACAAAATAGTGATAACACCTTACATCAATTTAGAGATTTTAATTTTTTCAAAGTGCTTTCACATCAACTATCTTTATACCCAGAGGCTGCCTGGGAATTTATCTCAGATTTGCAAATAAGGTCTGTCATAGGAACATTAAAAAATAAGAAGAGAGATCTAGGGCTGGAAGAGACTTCAGAAGCCATTTAGTCCTACCACCTTCCCTGATTATTAAAAGGAGAAAACTAAGCCTGAGAAAAGTTAAGTTTGCTCAAATTTAGACCGATGAGCTCTAAGGCAGGATTTGAATCTCATTTCTTCCGACTTGGCTCAAAAAAAATTAGATACCATCTTCAAGGAGTTTTCAGGAACATCTCTCCTTTCTCCACTATAATAATGGGTATCATTTACATTAGGGGCAGCTAGGCAGTACAATAGATAGAGTGCTGGGTCTGGAGTCAGGAAGACTCATCTTCCTGAGTTCAAATCTGGCCTCAAACACTTACTGCTTGGTGACCCTGGGCAAGTCACTTAACCCTGTTTGCCTCAGTTTCCTTATCTGTAAAATGAGCTGGAGAAGGAAATGGCAAACCACTCCAGTATCTTTGTCAAGAAAATCCCAAATGGGGTCACAAAGAGTCGGGCACGACTGAGAAGACTGAACAACAACAATCATTTGTGTCATATAGCCTTCAGGTTTGCAAAGCAAATGATAAATATTATCTCATTTTCCAAGTATTTAAGTGCCTAGTATTTAATAAGTTGTAGACATTGAGTTGAATATTGGTGATACAAAGAAAAGCAAATATAATTCCTGCCCTCAAAGAGCTCACAATCTCATGGGGGAGATAACAATAGTTAGTAATAACCAACCTGAAGGCTATTGTAATAGTCTAGGTATGAGGTTATGAGGACTTGTACCAGGGGGTGGAAGTGTCAGGTGAGAGAGAGAGAGAGAGAGGAGTGTTTTTAAGAGATGTTAGGAAGGTAGAATTTGGTGACAGAACTTGTCAACAGCTTGAATGTGGGAGGAGAGGGAGTAAGAGACAGTGAGAAATTAAGGATGACACCTAGGTTGTGAACCAGGATGACTGGGTAGAAGGTGATACCTTTAATAGTAAGCAGGAAGTTAAAAGAGAGGAATGGGATGGGGAAATGATAATGAGTTCAGTTTTGGATATATTAGGTTCAAGATTCAATTGGGTTTTAACGCTCGTGGACATCCAGTTTGATATATCCAATAAGCAGTTGGAGATATTAGAATGGCGCTCAGGAGAAAGTTAGAGCTAGATCAATAGATCTGAGATTCATCTGTAGAGAGATTATAATTGAATCCATATGAGCTGACAGGCATTTTTTTCCATGCTGCCTACTTCATTTGTAAAAATACCTTGAAGTCTCTCCCTACTCTAAGTCATCTACCACTAAGCTACCAAAATGGTTTTCCTAACAGGTAGCTCTGCCCATAAGGTTCCAACCCCCAAATCTATAAAATCCAAAGGTTCCCTGGAAGTTTCCAAATCAAATATATTTGGCATATTTGTTTGTTTGGAATTTAAGGTTCTTCGTAACATGGTCCATTTCTACCTTTTGAGTCTTCGGATATATACATATGTGTAAAATATATATATATATATATATACTTACATATATATGTGTGTATATATATATATATATATATATACAGCCACATATACATACATAGATATACTTGTTGACCATTCCATTAGAATGTAAACCCTTCTCAAGTAGGCATTTTAACCTCAGAGGGAGGAAGGTAATGAATATATAGAAGGTAAGTTTTGAACTGAGTCTTGAAGAGCGCCAAGGAAGCCAGAAGGCAGAGATAAGGAATGAGACAGTTCCAGATATGGAAGACAACCCACGAATATGCCTGGAATGAGTTGTTGTTATTGTTTGTCCTTTGTTCTTGAAGAGGGTTATGACATCAGGAAGGTGATGCCATGACTTTCAAATGACTTGGATTTAAGTGAGAGAGGGCTGTACAAAATCGCCAGCCTCACTTTCTCCTCCAGAGCCATCTGGATCCAGTGGCAAGATATACATTAGGATAACTGGAGGTAGCTCCTAAGTTTTATAGATGAGAAGAAAAAGGAGAAACAATCCCTTTCCTCAGGGAGCCTATAAGTTAATGGTGGAGATAGTATATATGAAAATATATGAATATATTCTATATTACTAGCTGTGTGACCTTGGGCAAGTCACTTAACCCTGTTTACTTCTATTTCCTCCTATGTAAAATGAACTGGAGAAGAAAATGGCAAACCCCTTTAGTATCTCTGCCAAGAAATGGGTCAGATATGTATGACTGAAAAAAAAATGACTAAACAGAAACATGCAATCTTTAGTGATGGGAAGAACACTGGAATTGGAGTTAGGATAAAGAAGCCTAAATTCTAGCCCCTCCCTTGTTTCTAGGTAGATATATGATTCTGGCTATCATTTGACTCTTTCTCTTCAATTCCCTGACATTGGAAGTCTGAATGATGCTTTCTTGGAGTTCTTGTGGACAGATTTCAGGATCTGGGTAAGCATTGGATTAGATCGCCTCAGTGGCCCCTTCCAGCTCTAAGTCTATGGAAACCATATAGCACTGAGTGGTGGCTTGAGTGTCAGGAGATATAGCCTGGAAATAATAATATGTACCTAAAATATATATATATATAGTTTGCTATGTACCAGAGACTGTGCTAAATGCTTTACAATAATTATCTCATTTGGTCCTCACCACAATACTTGGAGGGATAATACCATTATCTCCATTTTACATATGAGGAAACCTACAAATAGAAGTGAAGCGTCCTGCTCAGTGTCACACAACTAGTGAGTGTTGAGAACAGATTTGAACCCAGATCTTCTGGACTCCAGGCTTGGCATCCTATCCACTGTGCCACCTAGGTACCTAATTCTAGCTAGAGGTGTGACTTTAAACATGAGCCTCAGTTTCCTCATTTGCAAAGGGAGGGGATTGGAATGAATGGTCTTCATATCCCTTCCAGCTCTATGCTGTGATCTATGATTAAGTTTTGTCCACAGCAGCATTCACAATACCATCTACTAAGGTATAGAGGGATTGCAATTTGTATGGAGGGAGGGAGTATGTACACAATTGAAATCAAAGATTCTTGAAATATGAAAGTATAAGGACAATCTTGCTCCCCTCCCCCATCCTGCCTGCCCTCTGTGGGAGAGGAGATGAAAACAGGTGAGGTTATATAGGTCTTTGTTGCAAGGATTGAAAGGATTTTTCTACGTGGGCTGGGGAAGTGAAATTGCAGACTCGGAGGTCATATGATCAGGAGGTTAGGAGTGGACTGCACCGGCAGGATGAAAGACAAGATGTGCTGGATAAAAACAGAAATTTTATTACTTCAGTCTTGCCTACACAGGTGTCTGAGTGTGCTTTTTGAGCCATGCATGTGATGAGAAATCTCAGTGGCCCTCCTTCAGTATTGTGGCTGCCCTCTAGGAGAAAATAGCACAGAATGAGCAAATAAAGGCACGCCCCATGCCTCAATCAAATGCCAGGACTGAACAAGGAGTTTGCAAGGTCAAACCTTGAATACTTCCAGCAAAGCACAGGTATTTTGTGCAGAGATAATCTATAGAACTCTGCTCATGAATTCAAAAGGGGGGATGAAGAAAGGATGATGAGTGAAACTCCAGGAACTTACAATCCTTGCCTGAGTTCCCTCTTTACTGAAGGAGCAGGTATTGTTCCACAAAGAAGCCCATCTAATCTTGCATGATTCTGAAACTCTAGTGTGTTCGATGCAAGACTTTTAGGCTTCAGGCATAGTGCATAAAAATAAGGGGTGGTGGTGCTGGTGTTACTATATTCCAATGCTCCCCAAACAAATATAAATGGATCCCTCTGAGCTGCATATTGACTTAGAAAACCACAAATTAATATCAAACATGGTGTATTGTATTTAATTTTGTTTAATACTGTTGGGAATTTGACACTTCTCCTCTAGTCTATTCTGGTTGAAGTATTGTGTTCATTTCAGGGCACCACGTTTTAGGAAGGATGTTGATAGTTATAGTCTGTCTAATGGAGATTTACTTTGGTAGGAGGATGGACACAGTCTATATGAAATTGTTGAAATAAATGGGAATATTTCACTTGGGACATAAGATGACTTAGGGAGTTGTATATTCATCTCCAAATACTTGAATGTCATACGAAAGAAGGATTAGACTTTCTTCTACTTAAGGCCACTTGGCCTTAGAGGGCAAAACTAGAACCAACCAGTTTAAATTTACAGGAAGGCAAATTTCAGGGAAATAGAAGAAACAATTTCCTAATAATTAGAGTCATCCTAAAATGGGACAAGCTCCCTTATTGAGTTTTAGTGCACAAAAATTTTAAAGTGGAGATTGGGCAACACTTCGTTTTAGATGAGACTCATCCTTCAGGTTGGACCAGATGATGTCTGAAGGTTATCTCTTATCTCTATAATTATATGGTTCTAGGGTCATACTTTTGAATCATGTGTCAAAAATGCAAAAAGTATTACTTGCATAATTAATGATAATGTGATTATCATTACGTTTTGATGGATCTGTGATATCATTGATATGAGCACTCTCAGGCATTCAGACCATGACCTGTCTCCACCTTTGTAACCAGTCCTTAGCACAGTGCTTGGCACATAATGGGCACTTGGCAAATGCTAGCTGACTGTTCGTTCTCTAATAACACAATGGATCTATTATTTCACCAACATAGGCATTTCATTCAACAATTCTGATCACAACTAGTTCATGTCTGAGCATCTTTTGTGATTCCCATTTGTGTCCTCCCTCATGCTGGAGACCCACCCACACTTTCTCACCCTGTTTAAATTTTGCCCATTTTCTCCAGAGGAGATCCATGAAACATTCAGATTCCTTCCAGATCTCTTGACAGAAAGATTGTGTAAATGGCCATGGAGAATACAACATGTTCATAAATAATCTCTCACTCTTTCCACATGATCATCTGCCTCCTTTCTATATTGGTAATATGTTGCAGCTTATTCACACCCATCATACTCCACTCCACCATCTTTTTAATTCTTTGGAAAATGTGGTATTTTGTATCTCTCAGCCATATAGCACCACTATAAGAATGTTGATATTAAACAAGATGGGTTTTTGCTTTAGAGAGAAGTTTGGGGACCATTAAAATCTCTGTGAAATTTCCCAGACAACCCATCCTTCTTTCTTTTTCCCATTTAATTTTTGGACCCAATTCATTGTTATAATATGAAGCCTCAAAGTCCTTTGGTATTGGACTTTTTTAAAAATTTGTGGATATTGATTACTCAATTCCCCATGTCGGCATGAGGGGTGGAGTTGGTGAGAGAAGAAAAAAAGAGATCTTGCTCTTCTGGCTTCCATCTTTGAGAGTGATATGCCATTCCAGACTCTCTTCAAGTCCCTAGAGGAAGAAAGACATTGGAAAGAAGTTTACATGCATAGGAGCTGGCAATCTCCATCATGTCGCTATTCCTAATCTTCTACGCTACAGACTTTGAGGCATTTCCCCTTGAGTGAGATCTGAGTCTCTCTCTTGGTTGAGCTGCAATGTCTCAATTACAATGGGAGAACTCATACATTCTATATTCTCTGACATATATTTTCCTATTAATATCTTCTATGATTATTTTTTTGCTTTTGTTTTTGCTTTGCTATTGACTTGGATAAGTGGGTTTATTTCCTATTTGTTATGTGTGTTCATTGTAAAACTGGCATTTGGTTGGAAGGGGGTCAAACCTTGGATATATAGATCAGGACTCTTTCTTATTAAGGAATAGCAATCAGGAGTGAAGCTTAAGTTTATGACTAATAATATTGAAAGGAGCAGATGCATATAATTCTAGTCTGGTATCCTTTCTCTCTGAAGAGATCAGAGTAGCTAGCCTTTAAGTATTAGCCTCAACATTCTGCTTCTTCTTCTGGCAGTAATCAAATTCTCCTTTGGAGAAATATAAGGAGAAGGAGACTCTAAAGCTGTTATCTATTCTTGCTTCTCTTCTAGCCACATCTAGATGGACCTATGTGGTCACATGAAAGCTCCATGGACATAGCACATTAATCACACACTCCCCACACCAGTTCATAGCAGGAGTATCATGACTATCACCATCATTATTACCACTGTCAATATCATTGCTTGTTTACTTAATACTCAAATGTTTTTTAGCTTTCTTTGGAAATTCATGCATGGACCAAGTTTTTCACACTGACCTCTCTTGCCAAGTAAAAATTCTGGCATCTGAAACACACAAAACCTATTGAGCAATCCCAGTCCTTCCCAGAAGTCCTGGTGAACTGGCAATCCTGTTCTTTTCCCTATGATGACTAAGTTATAGACAATACAAACATTTTAGTACCAAGGGAAAAAAAGCTAAATTTACCCTGAGTGCTTACTTTAACATCACAGAGTTCCCAATTGCCCTTTAGGGAAAAAAGTTTTCCTGGAGAAGCCTTAAAATATTTGGTTAAAGAAGTAATATTGGAAGCTGCTGCATTTTTGCAGAATTATAACTTGTCCCTATGCCTGAAAAAATTGACATTTCTCAATTTCTCAACATCACTTTAGTAGTCCAGCTAATTAAAATGGCAGGAAACAATTGCTGTGAATGCAGCTTCGGTTTTGAGATTTGACCTTATAAACTGTTAGATCTCTACTAAAGACCCTCCGGTACTTCCTTATGGTGTAGAGGTGACCTAGGGTTACCGAAAGCTAGGTCAGTGAAGCACAAGGCATGATAGGTCTTGCTGAGCTGGAAAGGCTTTGAGTGTGGGCCAAAGAAAGAACTCTGCATCTGTTACCTGAAGATCAGCTAAGTCAAGTGTAGATCAACTCATCATCACAAGGTTGGCCGCCTGGCAACAGCTTTAGCCACCATTTAGGAAGGTTATCAACTTAAGTAAGCATGGAGAGGTTGCAATTTGCATTAGGGGAAGCAGTGCCCACAATGATGAAGTCCCCGCCTTTCAATGCTTTGAAAAGGAACACCCATGTCATCTTTTAAGAGTTAACATTCTATGGTCACATGAAACCCACCCAATTTACTGTAAAAGAGTCACACATATCTGACCCTGAATATCAAACCCAACTAGACACAGGTGAAAATAATACATAATTTATATATTGAATAAAATTTAATCAAATTAAAATCACTTGAACTTTTTTTTTTTACCCTTCTTTGGAATGTGTGGTAGGTAGGATGAATCTGGACCTTTGATTTTACTGGTATAGGGAACTCTCAGCAAGAAAATTCCCTCTACCAATACATATTAGCAACTATTCTACAATTTGTAGTCTTAGAGAATTGCCTGAAACACTGAGAGGTTAAGAGACTTACTTAGGGTCGCATTACCAATATGCATCAGGGGGATCTTTTTCCTTACCCCAAAGACAACTACTTTGCTCCAAGTCAGTCCAACAGTGTCTCTGTCTCTCTCTGTCTCTCTTATTTCATTATTTTAAATTATTTTAAAAAAATGAACAAAAATCCATTCTCTCTCCATCTTCCCTTCTCCCTCCTCCTTCCCTCCTGGAAAAGAAAAAAAAAGAAAAACAAAGCTCTTGTAACAAATATGCACAGTCAGGTAAAACCAATCCCCACATATACCATATCACCCCCAAAAATGTCTTAGTCTGTTCCTTGAGTCCATCATCTTTCTTTCAGGGGCTGGTTAGCATGTTTCATCATTAGTCCTCTGGAATCATAGTTAGTCATTGTATTGTATTTTCAAAGTCATTTTTCTTTACAATGTTGTTGATATCTCCAATTTATTCTGTCTAGATCTTGTTTATATGAAGTTATTTACATGTCATTGCTTGTATTAAACCATAAGCTCCATGAGAGCAAGGACTGTGAGGTTTTGGGGGTTTTGTTTTTTGTCCTTCCTTTGTATCCCAATTGCTTAGAATAGTCCTTCACACACAGTAGGCATTTGACAAACGCTTGTGGACTTCAATTCTTATAGCACAATAGTTTTTCACTGCAGTCATATATTGTAATTTTTCAGCATTTTCCAGTTGATGAGCACTCCTTTAGTTTCAAATTCTTTGATACCACAAAAAGTACAAATGGATCTTTGCCCTCTTCCTTTGATCTCTTTGGGGTGCATGCCTAGTAGAGGTATCTCTGGTTCAAAGGTGGCCACAGTTTAGTAACTTTGAGGACATAGTTCCAAATTCCTTTCCACAATGGCTGGACCCATGCACAGCTCCCCGAGCAGTGCCTTAATGCAATAATTTCCTGGCAATTGATCCAACATTTTCATTGATCAAGTTTCATCTCTGTTAGAAAGCAGAGGCTTCACACACTGAGTCACTAGACTAGGTAACACATCTTTCTCTCTATAATGAGAAGATGGAATGTTACCTCCCAGAGCCTCATTCTCCTGGGCTCAAAATCCTATTGGAACACAGGCCATTCAGCTAGCTACCCGGAACCCATAGGCATCTAATCTGCCTTTGAGATACACTTTCTCTGAGTAGCAAGTCCCTATAATTGTACTAAGCCTTTATTTGACAGAGTTAGAAAGATACCATGGTTTTCCTCAGCATTCACCCTCCCTTGCTCCCATCCCCGAGGTCTGGGTCTTTCCATATAAATGAGTAGGTAGAGGCAGGGAAAAACAAAAACAAAAGGTTAGGTGAACTCACTACGAGATTGCTATTCTGTGCCTTTAATTCTTTTTTTCAAGGTTCTACCTTTCACATATGGCTTCCATATATGTCTTTCACAGTATGGCTGACAACAAGCCCCTTAGGCCACTTTAGAAGACAAGTTAATAATAAGCAGATACCATGTGCCAAGCACTGTGCTGAACTCTGAAGCTACAAATACAAGCAAAAGGAAAGAACAGTCCCTGCCCTCAAGGAGCTTACATTCCAGTGGGAAAGAAAACACATAAAGGAGAGTTGAAGAGCTGGTGGGGAAATGGAGGAGGAATAAAATGAGAAAAGGAACCCATTGAAGGTATGGTGTGAAAGTCCAGAGAGTCAGAAGCAAAGTTGGTAGGGGAATTAAGGTTGGCCTCACTGGGCCGCTCCCCAAATTGGAGGTCTTGGGTGAGTTTACCACTGGATAAAAGGGACCAGCATGACAGAAAAATGTGTCAGACTGAGGAGGCCCCAGGCACTGAGACAATGTGGCAAAGTCCAAAAAGTCAGAAGCAGAGAGGGGGCCTAACCAGGCTGTAAACAAAATTCTCTGTCTTTTGAGTATAGAAAAGTCATTAATAACTGAGAGATTCGGGGCACCTTTTATAGTGGATGGAACATTTAAATGGGGATTCAAAAAATGAGTAGGAATTCAGAGATGGGATAGATAGAAGCATTGAAGTATAGGAAACATTGTAAGCAAAAGTACAGAGAGAGGGTGATGTGGTGCTGAAGAATAAATGAAACACAAGTCGAATAGTAAGCCAAGGGCTGACCACCCCGTCCAGGCTATGAATGAGTGGTGTTGATCCTAAAACCGTGCTATATATAGTAAATAACCCAATTGGCCTATAGTATGAGGAGGAGAGGAGAGTAAAATAAAGCTGTAATGGTGTGATGACATCAGATTGTGAAGAGCCTTGAATGCCAGGGTGAGAAATTTGAAATTTACTTACTATGTAATAAGTAGCTAATGGAAGTTTTTGAGGAGAGGAATAATATGACCATATATATATGTACACACACACACACATACATATACATTATATATACATATACATATTATATACACATATATACATTATACTTATACATACATACATACATATATACATATATACATACATACATATATATATAAAAAAAACCACTGGCTTTGGAATCAGAAAGCGTAATCTCTGATAATAGCTCAGTTATGACTTTTGTGACTTTAGCCAATTCAATGGCTCTGTCTCAAACCTCTCACTTGTAAAATTAGGAGGTTGGACCAGGTGATCTCTAAGGTATGTTTTAGCACTAAATTCTAAAATTCTATGCAAAAGGAAAGTTTATACAATGGTTATATGAAGGATGTACCTCAATGACAGTGTTGTAGAAATAATCCTGGACTTGGAGTCAGAAGACCTGGGTATAAATCTCATTTCTGTAATAGATAAACTAGGCAAATGTAGTGATAGCACTTCAGCTTTCTGGATACATACTACATATATCCAATTGTAGATTACATTTCAATAGCTCTTTAAGGTTTGCAAGGCACTTTAAATATGTCATCTCATTTAATCCACGCAGTAGATCTGTGAGGTATCTGATTTTATAGCTGAGGAACCTGAAGCAAACAAAGGCTAAGTGACTTATGCAGGGTCATATAGCTGTTTAGTGTCTGAGGCAGGATTTGTACAAGAGTTTTCCTGACTCCATGTCTGGCCCTCTAGGTTTGATGCCACCTAACTGATACACACACATACACACACATATCTATATACATGTATATGTATGTGTGTATCTATATGTATATATATTTCTGGGTGAATATATGTATATATATATATATATATATATATATATATATATATATATATATATACACATCCACGTACTTGTATGTATGTATACACATATGTTTGTGGACATATATTTAAACCCAGGTTGGCTTGAATCTGAGTCCAATTTTCTATTCACTATACATTACTATGTGTGTGTGTGTGTGTGCGTGTATGTGTATGAATGTATGTATGTGTGTATAGGTTTGTGTATGTGTGTGTATTTAAATTGAGTGAGTACGCCTGGCAGAATAGAAATAATGAAGTCAGGAGGAAAAGGTTTGGGGGACTGTGGGGGAGTCTTAGTTTAGGACACATTGAGTTTGGGATGGCAAAGGGACATTCAGGCAGAAATGTCCTTGAAGGTCTGCAGTTTAGAGGTGTGATCCCAGTTGGAGATTTTTGATTTGGGAGTCTTTCTCTAGAGATGGCAGTTCAAGCCATGTGAAAGAATTATCTTGCCAACAGAGACTGTATAAAGAGAGGGAGATTGAAAGTAAAAACTTTCAAATACCTATCTTAAGAAGTTTGGAAAAAGAATAAAAGCTAGTGGTCATAGGGAAACTATTTAAAGAGGTTCAGGAAAACCTGAATATATGGCACCTCAAAAGCCAAGGGAGAGAGAAGACAGCAGTATTACATACTGTGTAAAGGTCAAAGGGGCTGATGCTTGAGAAAACACATCCGGTAGAATGGGAAGGATGGAAACCAGACTGTAAGGGGTAGAGGAAACAATGGATTGTGAGGAAATAGAAGCAATAAGTATAGATAACTTTTAAAAAGAAGTTTGGCCATGAAGGGGAGAAAAAACAAAACAAAAGAGGCAGTAGCTAGTTAGGGAGAAAGATTAAGGGAAGACCATTTGAGGATTGGTAAGACTTGAACGTGTTTATAGGCAGAGGTAAAGGAGTGAGTAGAAAGGGAGAAAGGGTTGACTTCCTCCCTTAGGAGTAGAGGGACAGTCATATTCCTGTAATATGAGAGCTCTGGAAGCCAAAAGGACCTTGAACTATTAGTATCTAGTAAATAAACTTCTGTTGCCTCCAGTCTAGACCTCTGTCTGCCATCGATCCACATTGTTCCTGCCTCATGGGTTTACAGCAGCCTCACTCAGTCATTCAATGAATGCCCATGGGGTAGATTGTTCCCTTCCAGTTGCTGCAGAAATTCTATAGATTTTCTCTAAATTTTAGCCTCAAATGCCAGGGAATAATTTGCATAGGAGCCTAAGCACTAAAGGTAGAGTTTCCCTTATGTAATCAGTATAGGTACCTTATTATAAGCATTGAGAAAAGGATACCCTAGAGCAGCCCATGTTCTCCAATGTAATTAATTTCCAGTCAATTTCCAGAGCTACAAGGCATCATTATCTTTTCATCAGGGTGGGTGATGTGCCATCCATGTGCAGAAGTACTGAACCTGCAAAAGGCTTTGTTTTTGGTAATATTGCTGGTGAATCAGCCCCAAATCCTGATTCAATGTCTAATGGTGCCTCCATCTATCTCAGTTCACTGGGAGCTTTTGGCTTCCCTGTTTACATTTTGTCGTCTGCTCTTTGGTCCCTGGATGGCCCAAAAATGGCACTCATTCTACTTAGCTCAAACAGATGTCATTTCAGGGAGCAATAAAGAAGCAGCTGCAGTGGCACAAGAAGGACTCTATAACTGTTTCTACAGCTGATTGTCGGGAGCTGTTGGCTTTCTAAAAAAAAATGGAGCAAGCTGGTGATAACTATTCTGCCTGAGACTCACTGTTGTAGAGAGGCAGCACATTGTAGTGGAAAGTACACAGAATTTAGTCTGAAAATATATGTCCTGACCCAAGCTCTGCTGTTTACTATCTGTCATCTTGGAGCAGTCACTTGACCTTTTGGATCCTCCATTTTTGGTGGAGGTGCTGGGATAAAAATATCTGTATTATAAATAGAGGTAGGTTCTTTTCATGGCTAATATGAGAAAAAGCACTTCATAAGACTTAGAATGCTATCATTTATAGCTATCAGTTGAATAGCACCTTAAGGTTTGCAAAACATGATCATGTTATGTCATATCATGTCATGTTATGTTAAGTCATATATCATATTGATCATATTACATGGCAGCAAGATGGCACAGTGGACAAAGCACTGGGCCTGGCATCAAGGACTTGACTCCAAATTTGGCCTCAGACACTTACTAGCTGTGTGAACTTGGGAAAGTCACTTAACCTTATTTGCCTCAGTTTCCTCATCTGTAAAATCTGGAGAAGGAAATACCAAATCACTTTAGTATTTCCATCAAGAAAACCCCAAAAGGGGTCATGAAGACTTAGACATGACTGAAAAAACAACTAAACAGCAAAAACAACAACATTGTATCACACCACATCACAAAAGGTATAATAGTTTCAATCTGTACTTTAATTCTCTTTCACTCTTGTTAGGGTCCATCTGTGGAGGAACCAAAAGCTTTTTTCCCCTCATTCTTGCTGCGGTCCTTTAGAGTCATTTACCTACTCAGCCGGAGCTCCTATTTGTCCTTGAAGCCCCACCATCCATGGAAAGGATAAATATTTAAGGGTTTCTAGGACTGGTAGCCCTTGGAGTCCAGTGGAAGGGAAACTAGTGTGATTTGGTTTATCTCACACTCTTTTCATTTCATTCTCTTCACCTTGAAAAACCTGTGCCAATTCTGAGTCTGGCATTTTCTCTGAATGCCATTCCCATCTGCCATTTCCCTCCTCCCCCAAACAAGCTCTGGTGCTAAGCATTTTAGGAGGCAAATCAGGGAGAGAAAATCATGTTAGATGACTTCTGGCAAAAGAGTAGTTGGCTATATACGTTTTTCTCCCTTCATTTGGAAACCAGCCATAGGTAATTTAAAAAACCTCAATCTGTTGCCCAAAGAAATCTGAGGGATGGAGGAACAGTGAAAAGGAGATAATTCCTCTGACCATTTAGACCCAGTGGGAGATGATGAAATGTACAGAAGAAATACTAACTAGGAACTAGGAAAGGGAGGATCCAAATGGTAATAAGCCACCATGAGTCTATGTGGAATTGGGGAGAGACCCATTAGTAAAATACAAAGAGAAAGAATTTCAATCACTCCCTGAAATATCTCTTATATGGGAACCCTGGTGCTATAGGGAATAGTGTTCAATGTAAGGCTTAAGAATAGCCTTGTTGCAAAAAGTTACACCATAAAAACTGTAGAAGAGGATGAGATAAGATAAATTTCATAACTATGGCTAAGAGGAATATATATAACCAAACAAGAGACATTCCTCAAATGAATAAATGATCAAAGGATATGAATGAACAATTCTCAAAGGAAAAATTGCAAACTATTATCAACCTTATGAAAGCTTCCTTCAAATCTTTAATAAAAGAAATACAGATGAAAACACTGAAGTTCCACCTCATGCCCAGAACATTGAAAAGATGACAAAGATGGGAATATTCAAGGCTAGAGGGCCTATGAAAAGACATAAATTCTAATACATTGTTGGTAAAATTGTGAATTGTTCTGAACTGAGGAAAGCATGGAGTGCTAGACTTGAGTCAAGCAGATTTTAGCTTGAATCCTGCCTCAGATACACAGTTGTGTGACTGTGGGCAAGTCACTCAATCCATCTGAACCTGAGTTCCCTTGTCTATAAAATGAGGGGGGGCGGGGCTAGACTTGGTGATCTAGAGATCGTCAAGGGCCCTTCTAGTCATAAACCTATTAAAATAAGATGATCCTATGCTAAGGGAAAAATGATTAGTGTTCACTCCCTTCGAAACAGAAATTCCACTTCTAGTCATATACCCAAATTTGGTCTAAGACAAAATTTGGATCCATCTATACCAAAATTGTTATAGCAGTATTTTTGTTGTAGTATCAAAGAACTAGAAATAAAGTATATGCACATGGATTGGGGAACAGCTAAACAAACTGTGATACATGAATGTTATAGAATATTATAGAATCTTTTTTTTTGGCAGGGCAATTGGGGTTAAGTGACTTGCCCAAGGTTACATAGCTAGTGCATGTGTCAAGTGTCTGAGGCTGGATTTGAACTCAGGTCCTCCTGACTCCAGGGCCTGTGCTCTACTCACTGTGCCACCTAGCTGCCCCATTATAGAATCTTAAATGACAAATAACAGGAGTTCAGAAAAGCATTGGGAGTGTGTCTGTGAAATGATGTAACATGAAGGAAGCAGAATCACGCAGATGATACATAACAACAATTACACCAAACACCAAAATGAAGCCTCCTGCTTTCCTTACAGAAGTGGGTGACTTTGGTGCAGAGAGAATACTATGTTTGTGGCAGAGGGAATAGATTCAGAAATGAAGGTGATAAAAACAAAAGATAACATGAAAATGAGATTTTTTAAATATTTTCATTCTTTTTTTATTTAATATTTTTAGTTTTCAGCATTGATTTTCAAAAGAGTTTGAATTACAAATTTTCTCCCCATTTCTACCCTCCCCACCACTCCAAGATGGCATATATTCTGATTGCCCCATTCCCCAGTCAACCCTCCCTTCTGTCACCCTACTTCCCCCATCCCCTTTTCACTTACTTTCTTGTAGGGCAAGATAGAGTTCTATGCCCCATATATTATTTCCTAGTTGTATGCAAAAACTTTTTTTTGAACATCTGCTTTTAAAACTTTGTGTTCCAAATTCTCCTCCCCTCTTCCCTCCCCACCCACTCTCCCTAAGAAGGCAAGCAATTCAACATAGGCCACATGCGTATCATTGTGTAAAACCCTTCCACAATACTCATGTTGTGAAAGACGAACTATATTTTGCTCCTTCCTATCCTATACCTCTTTGTTCTATTTTCTCCCTTGACCCTATCCCTTTTCGAAAGTGTTTGCTTTTGATTACCTCCTTTCCCTATATGCCCTCCTTTCTCTTGTCCCCCCTATTTCTCCTTCCTCCTTCTTTCCTGTGGGGTAAGATACCCAATTGAGTGTGTATCATATTCCCTCCTCAAGTCAAAAGTGATGACAGCAAGATTCACTCATTCCCCCTCACCTGCCCCTCTTCCCTTCCTATAGAACTGCTTTTTCTTGCCACTTTTATGCAAGATAATTTACCCCATTCTATCTCTCCCTTTCTCCCTCTCTCAATATATTCCTCTCTCATCTTTTAATTTGATTTTATTTTTTCAGATATCATCCCTTCATATTCAACTCACCCTGTGCCCTCTGTCTATATATACATATGTATATTCCCTTCAACTGCCCTAATACTGAGAAAGGTCTCATGAATTATACACATCATCTTGCCATGTGGGAATGTAAACAAAACAGTTCAACTTTACTAAGTCCCTTATGATTTCTCTTTCTTGCTTACCTTTTCATGCTTCTCTTGATTCTTGTGTTTGAAAGTCAAATTTTCTATTCGGCTCTGGTCTTTTCACTGAGAAAGCTTGAAAGTCCTCTATTTTATTGAAAATCCATATTTTGCCTTGGAGCATGATACTCAGTTTTGCTGGGTAGGTGATTCTAGGTTTTAATCCTAGCTCCATTGACCTCAGGAATATCATATTCCAAGCCCTTCAATCCCTTAATGTAGAAGCTGCCAGATCTTGTGTTATCCTGATTGCGTTTCCATAATACTCAAATTGTTTCTTCATGGCTGCTTGCAGTATTTTCTCCTTGATCTTGGAGCTCTGGAATTTGGCAATGATGTTCCTAGGAGTTTTCTTTTTGGGATCTTTTTCAACATGTGATCAGTGGATTCTTTCAATTTCCATTTTGCCCTCTGGCTCTAGAATATCAGGGCAGTTCTCCTTGATAATTTCTTGAAAGATGATATCTAGGCTCTTTTTTTGATCATGGCTTTCAGGTAGTCCAATAATTTTTAAATGATCTCTCCTGGATCTATTTTCCACGTCAGTGGTTTTTCCAATGAGATATTTCATATTGTCTTCCATTTTTTCATTCCTTTGGTTCTGTTTTATAATACCTTGATTTCTCATCAAGTCACTAGCTTCCACTTGCTCCAATATAATCTTTAAGGTAGTATTTTCTTCAGTGGTCTTTTGGACCTCCTTTTCCATTTGGCTAATTCTGCCTTTCAAGGCATTCTTCTCCTCATTGGCTTTTTGGAGTTCTTTTGCCATTTGAGTTAATCTATTTTTTAAGGTGTTATTTTCTTCAGTATTTTTTTTTTGGTCTCCTTTAACAAGTCATTGACTTGTTTTTCATGGTTTTCCCACATCACTCCCATTTTTCTTCCCATTTTTTCCTCTACTTCTCTTACTTGCTTTTCCAAATTCTTTTTGAGGTCTTCCATGGCCTGAGACCAGTTCATATTTTTCTTGGAGGCTTTTGATGTAGGCTCTTTGACTTTGTTGACTTCTTCTGGCTATATGTTTTGGTCTTCTTTGTCAGCAAAGAAAGATTCCAAAGTCTGAGTTTGAATTTGTATCTGTTTTCGCTGCCTGTTCATATTCCCAGCCAACTACTTGACCCTTGAGTTTTTCGCTGGGGTATGACTGCTTATAGAGTATAGAGTACTTTGTCCCAAGCTCGAGGGGCTGTGCTGTTGCTTTCAGAACTTTTGTACACAGCAAGCTCTGCCACACCAGCACTCCTCCTCCCCCAAGAACTTCCAACCTGGACCTGACTCAGATCTGAGCAGGCTCTGCACTCCTGCTTGAATCCGCCACTTAATTCCTTCCCCCCCTACCCCCACCTGGGGCTGGAAGTGACTGCAGCTGTAGTTCTGTAGCTGCACCACCTCTGCTGCCCCCGGGGGTGGTGGCCAAACTGTGAATTCCTTTCACTCTGCCCCTGCAGTTTTTTCCCACTAACCTTCTCTGTTGTCTTTGGTGTTTGTAGGTTGAGAAGTCTGGTTACTGCCACAGCTCACTGATTCAGGGTGCTAGGGCCTGTTCTGTCTACCTCCCCGGTCTGGTTGGTCCAGGCATGGCCCACATTGGGCTCTGCTCCACTCCGCTCCCAGCTCTGTGGGATAGACCTTACCCAGAGACCATGTAGGCTGTCCTGGGCTGGTGCCCTGCTTCCCTCTGCTATTTTATGGTTTCTGCAATTCTAGAATTTGTTCAGAGTCATTTTGTATAGGTGTTTGGAGGGTCCTGGGGGAGAGCTTTAGGCAAGTCCCTGCTTTCAGCCGCCATCTTGGCTCCGTCCCCCCTGAAAATGAGATTTTAAAGGAATATTGTATGCATTTTAAGCTAGAGGTGTGTTACTGAACTGTAAATACACCTATATGGTGCCAAATGAGAGTCAAATATTAGGAAGCTGGGTCTATGGAAAAGAGAATTTATCTTGGAGGGGTGGCAGACTTCTGGGAAGACAGTGAACATGGCCTATAATAAAATCATCAGTTGCTGGGAGCTGATGGAGTGGCAGAAAATGAAGTTATGGAGGACAGTAATAGACATCAACAGCAGGAAATAGTGACTGGTATTGCCAGGTGAGAACAGCTGGAGGTGAAAACTGTTAGAAAAAGACTGCTTTGTGGAGAAAACACTGATACAGAGAAGAAAAGCCTGACCACTCCTTGCAGGCATCCCATCTAGAGAAATTCTGACAGTGCAGGCCTCTGGGGGAGGGTAGCCATTTGGTGGGGTATATGGGTTGTTCAAGGAGAACTAGTATCTCTCGTGTGAGGGTGTATGTAAGGTGAATTTTAGTGCAAGTAAGGTAGATTTTAGTGTGTGTGAAGTGGATTTTTGTTATTATATCTTAGAGTTCAGTTTCTCAGGATCTATGGCCATAACAACCTCAGTTTCCCAGGATCCGTGGCGATAACAATCTCTGTTTCCCAGGTACTAGATATTAGTTCCCAGGCCCATGGTTCACAACATCTCCACCACACTAGCGCAGCATTATATAAGGATAAATAATATAAACCTGTGCTGAAATTGTAAACATCCACTGCGACTGCCCAGTGAGATATATAGATGAGGTGATGTAAACTTGGGAGGCTATTGCTGGCAATATGTCTTCTTTGTCTGATGCCCTATAAAACAGGTGGTCAGTGGTCAGTGAGTTGGGGAACCTTTATGGTTGAATGCACAAGTTGGGATGCTGTGCACCTTGATTGGCCCCCATCAAGGATCAGGATGGGGGGAATCTGTGTTTGCCTCAACAGGCCCCCACTGAGGCTTGAGGGGATTTAGGGGAACCCTTTAGGGTTGAATGCACAAGTTGTGCCTGTCTCAATTGTTCCCATCGAGACGTAGGGGTAGTTGCCCCCCCCCGCCCCACCTGCCCCTGCAAGAAGGGTGATTAGAGAATACTGTAGGAGTTTGTAGTGCTTCTGTTATCAGCAATACTGTTAGAGAAAATTAGACTAGAATAAAGCTTATTATTAACCCCTTTGAAGCTGTCTTTCCTGTCTGACCAAATCAAGAGCGAACCTGTTAGAGGGGGGAGTCCAAACCTCCCGTGCCTCCTGTGTATTATCTGTCTAACAGAGGGCTTGCCAGACCTTTTTCAGGGCTACTCATTTACCTTTGTTGTATACTTAGAACTCAACTCCTACCTGTGGCTTCATGAAGCTGTAGCACTTGTGGTGGCCACACCCCAGTAAGACCCTCTCTGCGGTCTGGCTAAACCGATGGCCCTCAGTGAGTCAGGGGGATGTTTACCCCAAGCATGTGAAGACTTCCCCTTGTGGAATGAGGAGATGAAAACAGTTTGTTTCAATGACCATGAAGGTGGCTGAAACAGGCACTGTGGGGTGCTTAGAGCTTGGTCAGACATCAAAGATGCCAGGGTCATCCACTGCATCCTGGCTCAATTGCCAGTCAGCTTGGCTTTTGTCCTGCCACTGGACTTTGATGACTGGAAGAGAGAATGAGATTGACTACTTTGTGTAACTCTGCCTCTCTTAGATCCAATTCATGTGCAAGCCAAGACATTACCCAGTCATATCATTGGTACTCTCTGAAAAGAGAAAAACAAAAAAACCAAACAAATCCCCCCCCCCCCCCCAAAGAAAAGAAACCCAGAAACAATTGCTTTCTATGTACTTAGATGAGAATCTTTTCTCTTGTAAAAAAAATCATATTTTGAGCTTTGTGAGTACAAAATTGAAAATTACTTTAAATTTAAAGTTTTTTAAAGTTAAGTTTTCATTAAAATCAAGCTAGATTTAATATTCCTTTTAGAGGTTCCTACCCCTTGTAAACATTTTTCACCACTCACATCTGGGAGAAATTTGCCTAAAGGTCAAGCTTTTGTCTTGTAATTACTTCCACCTTTGCAACCCAAACCCACTTTCCAGAGAAACTTGATTAACTTAAAAGGTCAAATCTCATCAATTTAAACTACTATAGCAACTCTCATCACCTGAGAACCTTTGTCTTGTGACTGGAAATACATGTCTTGGCTTTGGTTAAGGGGGTTGCAGAAGGGGAGGTCAAAATGATGTAATCTCAACTCATTGCATCATCAATAGCCAATCGGAAGAAGACACACCTACGTTGCTTGGGATTTTGCTTCGTGGTCTTGCTAATTGTTATAAAAGATCCTGTTAGCCCTCCCACAAGGTCTTTGGTCATTGGGAGAGGCCATTGATCCAGTTTATTAGCTATTGCTAGCTTAATTATTTAAGTGATCCTGCTCAGAACTTTGTCTTTCAGAATTTCTATTCTGACATGAACCTCTGCATTTGAAAGGTAGGGACAGGACCTTGGATACAAAGTTTTCTAGCTATTAGAGTGGAAGAAATGTATCACAAAAGTGAGAAATCCCTCAATATATAACTTACTGGGCCTTTGAGTCAAGCAGCATCTTTTGAAACAATTGTGGGACTGTACAATAGAAACTTAAGTAATGAGTCTTTATCATGTTCAGTGACTGAAATATAGTGGAAATATTGGCCAATACATCAAGTAGATTAGTGGTAAAAAGTCATCTGAGATTTTTACGGAGGCATGTTGGCATAGGCAAGCTAAGATTCCATATAGCCATAGAAAAACAGTAATTTTTAGATTTTGAAGAGGTCAAGCCAGGCCTTCACTTTTCCTTGTTGAGTTGGATGTGACCTGCCACCATGCAGTGTCCTGTCCAAAGGAGGCTGCACAAAAACACAGCCTATTCCTTAATAACTTGTGTCTCTGGGAACCCAACTTTGTGCCATTCTCTCAGACTTTTCTGTGGTTTCTTCTTTCATCTCTCCTACTAGGCCTGATATTTTCCTCTCAGTATCCCATTCCAGTCGACTTAGTTCATCATTAGTTTCCATTTTCACATATGTCTTCAAGTCATTTTCCATGTCCTTCCCCTCCCCCACCACCTTGCTCTTCATGACTTCTTCCACTAGTTAACAAAGATTTCCCAGTCTACCTGAAGAGAAGGTGAAAAAAGTTTACCCCTTGCTTCCAACAATGTGTCTTCATCTGGATTGCAATAGACAACAGTCATGGTTGTTAATGAAAGAAAGATAACACTGGCAAAGGATTTTACTGCATTTCCCCATCACTTGCTTTGGTCACCATCCACATTCTCCAAATAGCTTTCAACCTTGCAAGTGCCTAATAATAAGGGAGCATTGAGGCTGAGATGACTATGTCTTGAGGAATTTCTATGCTATTGTTTATTTTGGGGGGAAATATTTATTTAGTTTTAGTTTTCAACATTCATTTCCACAAGATTTTGAGTTATAAATTTTCTCCCCATCTCTTCTCTCCTCTCCTCCCACCCCAAGATGGCATGCACTCTGATTAGCCCTTTCCACAGTCTGCCCTCCCTTATATCACCCCACCCCAATGCCTTATCCCCTTCCCCCTTACTTTCTTGCAGGACAAGACAGATTTCTATACCCCATTGCCTGTATATCTTATTTCCCAGTTGCATGTAAAAACAATTTTTGACATTTGTTTTTAAAACTGAGTTTCTTCTTCCCTCTCCACCCACCCTCATTGGGAAGGCAAACAATTCAATATAGGTTATACATGCTTCCTTATGCAAAACACTTCCATAGTAGCCATGTTGTGAAAGACTAACTATATTTCCCTCCATCTTATATCGCCTCCAATTTATTCTATTTCTATTTCTATTATGTCTCTTTTCAAAAGTGTTTGCTTCTGACTACCCCTCCCTCAATCTATCCTCCCTTGTATCATCCCCTCCCCTCCTATCTCCTTCCCCCCTACTTTCCTGCAGGGTAAGATACCCAATTGAGTGTGTATGTTATTCCATCCTTAAGTCAAATATGATGAGAGTGAGGTTCACTCATTCCCTTTCACCTCCTCCCCTCTTCTCTTCCATTATAATAGTTTTTTCTTGCTTCTTTTATGTTAGATAACTTACCCCACTCTATCTCTCCCTTTCTCCTTCTCTCACCCCTTAATTTCATTTTTTAGATATCATCCCTTCATGTTCAACTCACCCTGATATTCCCTTCAACTACCCTAATACTGCTCATGAGTTACAAATATCATCTTTCCATGTAGGAATATAAACAGTTCAATTTAGTAAGTCCTTTATGATTTCTCTTTCTCATTTATCTTTTCATGCTTCTCTTGATTCTTGTATTTGAGAGTCAAATTTTCTAGTCAGCTCTGGTCTTTTCATGAAGAATGCTTGAAAGTCCTGTATTTCATTGAATGTCCATATTTTCCCCTGAAATATTATACTAAGTTTTGCTGTGTAGGTGATTCTTGGTTTTAATCCTAGCTCCTTTGACCTCCAGAATATCATATTCCAACCCCTCGCTCTCTTAACGTAGAAGCGGCTAGATCTTGTATTACCCTGATTGTACTTCCACAATACTTGAATTGTTTCTTTCTGGCTGCCTGTAATATTTTCTCCTTGACCTGGGAACTCTGGAATTTGGCTACAATATTCCTAGGAGTTTTCCTTTTGGTATATTTTTCAACATGTGATCAGTGGATTCTTTCAATTTCTGTTTTGCCCTCGGGTTCTAGAATATCAGGACAGTTCTCCCTGATAATTTCTTGAAAAATGATATCTAGGCTCTTTTTTGATCATGGCTTTCAGGTAGTCCAATAATTTTTAAATTGTCTGTCCTGGATCTATTTTCCAGGCCTGTGGTTTTTCCAATGAGATAGTTCACATTGTTTTCTATTTTTTTATTCTTTTGGTTCTGTTTTATAATATCTTGATTTCTCATAAAGTTATTAGCTTCCATTTGCTCCATTCTAATTTTTAAGGAATTATTTTCTTCAGTGATCTTTTAGACCTCCTTTTCCATTTGGTCAATTCTGCTTTTAAAGACAATCTTCTCCTCATTGGCTTTTTGGACCTCTTTTTCCATTTGAGTTAGTTTATTTTTAAGGTGTTATTTTCTTCAGTATTTTGGGGGGTCTTCTTTGGCAAGCTGTTGACTTGTTTCTTCATAATTTTCTTGCATCACTCTCATTTCTTCTCTTACTTGATTTTCCAAATCCTTTTTGATCTCTTCCATGACCTGTGACCAATTCATATTTTTCTTGGAGGCTTTTGATGTGGGACCTTTGACTTTGCTGTCTTCTTCTGGTTGTATGTTTTGATTTTTGTCACCAAAGTAAGATTCTATATTGTACCATTTTACACTGTCTGCTCATTTTCCCGGCCAGTTACTTGCCTTTTGAGCTCTCTGCTTCTAGAGTGGAGGGTGCTCTGTCCCAAGCTCCAGGGGTTTTGTGCAACTGTTTGCAGAGCTACCTCTATAGAGGTACCTGTATATTTTCAGTTCTTCTAAGGTGGTATGATCCAAGGAGAGGTGTTTTCTCCTCTCCTGGCCAATGCTCTGGTCTGTGAGTGACCTCAAGCACTCTTTTCTACCTTGGAACTATGAGGAGGATTCCTTCTCCACAGCCACCATAAGCTCTTCCACACTAGCACTCCTCCTCACCCCAAGATTGCCACCCAGGTCTGAGACCCAGATCTAAGCAGGGCAAAGTAAGAGAATCCTGCTTCAGTACCAGCAAAGAGATCCCTGCACTCCTGCTCTGACCAGCTACTTGATCCCCTGCCTGTCTGTGGAGCTGGAGCTCCAGAAGCAGATGCTGCTGCTGCCTCTGTTGGTGCAGCTACCTCTGCCACCCTGGGCCTGGGGCCAGACCTTGCTCTTTGTCCAACAGAGTTTTCCCACTGACCTGATAAGTTGTCTTTGGCATTCGTGGGTTGAGAAGTCTGGAAACTGCCACAGCTGCCAGTGATTCAGTGCCCGGAGGCTTGCTCTGTCTGATCTGCTCTGGCCCAGTCTGTGCTGGCATGGCCCACACTGGGCTGCTCTCCACTCCCAGCAACATGCAATGCAGATTCCCAGTGCCCTTCCTGGTTGTCTTGGGCTGGAGATTTATTTCACTGTCATTTGTGGGTTCTGTAGCTCTAGAATTTGTTTAGAGTCAGTTTTTACATTAATATGGAAGCATTTGGGGGAGAGCTCAAGCAAGTCCCTGATTTTACTTTGCCACCTTGGCTCTGCACACTCTATGCCATTGTTGAGGGCCACATGAAGAACTCACCCTAATCAGACATGGGACCTAACCAAGTGCAAAGGAAAGTTGAATTTAGGATGCAAAATTATATAAGAGATGAGAAAGTATTTGAAAAAGTTAAAAGTTTTATGCTCATACAAGCTACAATTGGAAGGGACCTTAGAATTCATTCAGACCAACTGCCTCATCTTAGTCATTACAGTTAGTAAATGTCAGAAATGGAATTTGAATCCTGGTTTCCTGACTTCAGGACCAATTCTCTTAGCACTGTATCACAATGATTCTATTCATTCATTGATTCAATAAGATTTATTAATTATACTCTGTTGAGTACTGGGAGATTGCAACCATAAATATGACATAGTCCCTGCCCTCAAGGATCTTACAATCTCTTAGGTGATATAGGACACAAATACAAACAAATTTAAAATAAAATAGAATGTAGTCATTGAGCGAAAGAGCTACAAAAGGACTAAATAAAAGAGTATCAAATGAGATAATATTTGTAAAGCACTTAGAACAGTGCCTGGCATGTAGTATTTGTCGTCGTTGTTTAGTTGATCAGTCATGTCTGACTCTTCATGGCCCTATTTGGGTTTTTCTTGGCTAAGATACTAGAGTGATTTGCCTTTTCTTGCTCCAGCTCATTTTGCAGATGAGGAAGCTAAGGCAAACAGAGTTAAGTGACTTACCCAAGGTCATACAGTTACTAAGTGTCTGAAGCCAGATTTAAACTCAGGTCCATCCGATTCCAAGGCAAGTGCTCTATCCACAGTGCCACCTAACTTCCCCTAGTAAGCATTTTAACAAATGCTTATATTCTTCTTTCCTACAAACAAGGTGCTATAAGAATTCATAGAAGTCAGTTCCTATGAAGGCTCTGTTCTAGTTATAATAATGAGGGAAGGCTTCATGCAGATCAAGACATTTAAGCTGGGCTTTGAAGGATGGATAAGCTGTATGAAAAAAGATCAGAGAGAATTCCCAGGAAAATGAATAAGGAAGCCGGGAAGCAGGAAAGAATAAGGCTAACATAAAATTGCTATTATTACAGTAAAAATTTAGTTATTCAGCATCATTCGTGAAATCCAGCTATCTATAGCTTAGGCCTTTAACAATAATAATAGTTTGCATCTATATCACACTTTAAGATTTTCAAAGTACTTAACGAATATCTCATTTAAGCCTTACAACAACTCGTAGAGGTATTATCCTGATTTTTTACAACTGAGGAAACTAAGTTAATCAGAATTTAAGCAACTTGCCCAGGATTATAGGGCTGTCAAATGTCTGAGGATGGATTTGAACTCAGCTCTCCGTGACTCCCAGTTCAGTGCACTATCTGATGAGCACTTAGTTGCCTTTTGAATGTCAAAACTTGTTTTTAATTAAAATTTTAATCATACTCAATATACACCTTTCTACATTTCTCTACCTTTTTTTTTTTGAATGCAATTTATTTATTTAACATATTTGGTTTTCAGCATTGATTTTCACAACATTTTGAATTACAAATTTTCTCCCCATTTCTACCCTCCCCCCCACTCCAAGATGGCTTATATTCTGGTTGCCCTGTTCCCCAGTCAGCCCTCCCCTCTATCACCCCCCTCCCGTCTCATCCCCTTTTCCCTTCCTTTCTTGTAGGGCAAGATAAATTTCTATGCCCCATTGCCTGTGTATCTTATTTTTTAGTTGCATACAAAAACTTTTTTTGTTTTTGAACATCTGATTTTAAAACTTTGAGTTCCAAATTCTCTTCCCTCTTCCCTTCCCACCCACCCTCCCTAAGAAGTTGAGCAATTCAACCTAGGCCACACATGTATTATTATGTATAACCCTTCCACAATACTCATGTTGTGAAAGGCTAACTACATTTTGCTCCTTCCCAACCCATCCCGCTTTATTGAATTTTATCCGTTGACCCTGTCCCCTTTCCAAAGTGTTTGTTTTGATTACCTCCACCCCCATCTGCCCTCCCCTCCATCATCCCCCCGCCTTTTATTTTTTTTTTATCTTCCTCCCTCTTCTTTCCTGTGGGGTAAGATACCCAACTGAGTATGTATGGTATTCCCCCTCAGGCCAAATCTGATGAGAGCAAGGTTCACTCATTCCCCCCTCACCTGCCCTCTCCCCTCCTCCCATAGAACTGCTTCCTCTTGCCACCTTTATGCGAGATAATCCACCCCCTTCTATCTCTCCCTATCTCCCTCTCTTAGTATGTTGCTCTCTCATCCCTTAATTTCATTTTATTTCTTTTAGATATCTTCCCTTCATCTTCAACTCATGCTGTGTCTGCTCTCTCTCTTTTACAAATATATATATATATATACATACATATATATATATATACACATACATACACATACATACATATAGACATAGATATATACATACATACACATTCACTTATATATACATAAACATATATATATATACATATACATATATATATATATATATATATATCTATATCTATATATATATATGTACATGCATATTCCCTTCAACTACCCTAATACTGAGGTCTCATGAATCTTACTCATCATCTTTCCATGTAGGAATGTAAACAAAACAGTTCAACTTTAGTAAGTCCCTTGCAATTTCCGTTTCTTGATTACCTTTTCATGCTTCTCTTGATTCTTGTGTTTTAAAGTCAAATTTTCTATTCAGTTCTGGTCTTTTCACTGAGAAAGCTTGAAAATCCTCTATTTTATTGAAAATCCATATTTTGCCTTGGAACATGATACTCAGTTTTGCTGGGTAGGTGATTCTAGGTTTTAATCCTAGCTCCATTGACCTCCGGAATATCGCATTCCAACCCTTCGATCTCTTAATGTAGAAGCTGCCAGATCTTGGGTTATTCTGATTGGATTTCCACAATACTCAAATTGTTTCTTTCTGGCTGCTTGCAGTATTTTCTCCTTGATCTGGGAGCTCTGGAATTTAGCAACAATATTCCTAGGAGATTTCTTTTTGGGATCTATTTGAGGAGGCGATCGATGGATTCTTTCAATTTCTATTTTGCCCTGTGGCTCTAGAATATCAGGGCAGTTCTCCTTGATAATTTCCTGAAAGATGGTATCTAGGCTCTTTTTTTGATCATGGCTTTCAGGTAGTCCAATAATTTTTAAATTATCTCTCCTGGATCTATTTTCCAGGTCAGTGGTTTTTCCAAGGAGATATTTCACATTGTCTTCCATTTTTTCATTCCTCTGGTTCTGTTTTATAATATCCTGATTTCTCATAAAGTCACTAGCTTCCACTTGCTCCAATCTAATTTTTAAAGTAGTATTTTCTTCAGTGGTCTTTTGGACCTCCTTTTCCATTTGGCTAATTCTGCCTTTCAAGGCATTCTTCTCCTCATTGGCTTTTTGGAGCTCTTTTGCCATTTGAGTTAGTCTGTTTTTTAAGGTGTTGTTTCCTTCAGTGTATTTTTCAGTATTTTTTTGGGTCTCCTTTAGCAAGTCATTGACTTGTTTTTCATGGTTGTCTCGCATCCTTCTCATTTCTCTTCCCAATTTTTCCTCTACTTCTCTAACTTGCTTTTCCAAATCCTTTTTGAGTTCTTCTATGGCCTGGGGCCAGTTCATGTTTTTCTTGGAGGCTTTTGTTGTAGGCTCTATGACTTTGTTGTCTTCTTTAGGCTGTATGTTTTGGTCTTCTTTGTCACCAAAGAAAGAATCCAAAGTCTGAGACTGAATCTGGGCGCGTTTTCGCTGCCTGGCCATATTCCCAACCAACTAACTTGAGCCTTGAGTTTTTCAGTGGGGTATGACTGCTTGTAGACTAACGAGTTCTATGTTCTACGTTTGGGGGGGAGGTGCCAGCTCTGTCAGAGCCGCACTCCTCCTTCCCCAAGGACCCCCAGTCCAGACTGGGCATAGATCTTCAGCAGGCTGTTGCACTCCTGCTCTGATCCGCCACTTAATTCCTCCCACCAGGTGGGCCTGGAGCCGGAAGTAACAACAGCTGTAGCTGCCCCACGTCCACTGCCCCCGGGGCTGGAAGCCGAACCGCGAACTCCTTCCACTCCCGCAGCTTTTCCCACTAACCTTCTCCGCAGTCTTTGGTGTTTGTGTGTCGAGGGGTCTGGTAACTGCCGCAGCTCACATATTCAGGGCGCTAGGGCCCCCTCCGCCCGGCTGCTGGTCTGGATCGTCCACGCCGCTCAGGCTGGGCTCTGCTCCACTCCGTTCCCAGCTCCCAGCTCCGTGTGGAATAGACCTCACCCAGAGACCATCCAGGCTGTCCTGGGCTGGAGCCCTGCTTCCCTCTGCTGTTCTGTGGGTTCTGCCGTTCTAGAATTGGTTCAGAGCCATTTTTATAGGTTTTTGGAGGGACTCGGGTACGGAGCTCACTCTAGTCCGTGCTTACCAGCCGCCATCTTGGCTCCGCCTCCATTTCTCTACCTTTTTAGCTGCATATTGTGATGGAGACATTCTAATATGAAAGACGAAGCCTTGGTTCTACTCCTGGCATTCTCACAATTAGTTGTGTGGCAAGTCACTTTGTCTTTCTGAGACTCGGTTTCCTCATTTGTAAATGAAGAAATTGAATTCAATGATCACCACTCAGGTCTAAAATTCTTTGGAAAAAACTTCTTTTTTTCTTGATCCTTCAGGTTAACCATCATGAACAAAAATTATTCTATTGGGCTACCTTCAGGGTCTGTTGGTCTTTATGGGTCAGTTTTGGTCCATATGAAATTCCGAGATTGGTTTGCTTTTTGTGTTCCTATGTTTCTTTTTTTTGTAGTTTAGTTCTGACTCTTAATTTATCAAGAGGCTGTCAACTCTTACCGCTTGCTGCTGTCAGGGTGTCTGCCTCTAGCTGATCCTTTCTTCTTCTCTTACCCAGGTGCATACCTATTATGCACAGTTTAAGAAACTAAAACAAAACAAAGCAAAAACTCAAACATTTTAGAATAGTGTGTAAAATAAAGAAGTAGAGCCCCAGGGTCTTGTCAATGAGCAATACAAATGAGTTTTAGTGCAAGAACTTTGTAATGTCTATTTCCTACTGCTCCAAGACCTTGTCATTTTCACTTTTAGATCTTAGTTCTATATAGTTGAAGTTGCTGGATAAGCGACCTCTAGATAAATGTTGCATATCATATTTTATAACTATTAATAATAGGAAAAACACCACCCCTACACTCCTGTTTCAGTTAAATAATTTTTAACAAAACAGCTTTATTGTTTAATTCAATTGAAGTATTTTAACGAACTTCATTGCAATTTAACTCAATGCTAATAGAAGTGATTTTTAACATAATTTAATTGTTGTTGAACTCAATACAAAGTGTTGGTTTTATTCATTTATCTCCATTAAGCATTATTAAGCTTCTCTTCAAGGGAGGGGAGGGAACAAGTATTTATTAAGTTCCTACTATGTGCCATACACTCTTCTAAGTACTTTACAAATATCTCATATGATCTTCAAAGCAACCCTGGGAGGTAGATGAGGCTATTATCCCCATTTTACAATTGAGGAAATTTAGATAGGCTGAGGTTAAATGACTAGGGTAACACAGCCAGTAAGTATCTGAGGCTGAATTTTAATTCATCTTCCCAACTCCAAGCCAAGTGCTCTGTCCACTGTGGTGTTAAAAAGAGAAGGGCAACCGTATTTTCCCTTATTTGAAAGTTTATGTCATTTTAGGACGTGTGAATATTCAGTTACATATAATCCTTTACCCCCAAGGTGTTGTGCATGGGCAATCATAATTTTGGAATAAGTGTATAGATGTGGTTATACAGAACCCTTATCTTTTGTCTTTACCCCCAGTATAATGCAAGGACTATCAGAAGACAATAAAATTTGCCCTATCTTAAATATCTGAAACCAGTTGATATCTGGGACCAACAGATTCAGAAGACTCTGTCCACTCTTCTAGACTACAACAAGCTGTCTCGAGATCAGTGGATGACCAGTAGTAAATACATTTTGACCGTGTATTTCAAATATTCCATAAGTACCTGTGAAAAAATCACTTGTATTCAGAAGACCATATGTTCCATAGAAGCTTCCTTTCTCTACATGTCAACTGGTGCTTCTCCCTCACCTTGTCTTCTATCCATCAATTAAATAAAGCCTATTGTTGACTTGTACCCCAAATTTTAAATACTTTATTTTCTTGCCATGACAATTTGAACGAGAATCCTTGACCATCTGATGACAGACCAGCTGATTTACAGATGAACAGTTTTCCACAAATATGCGAAAAACATGAATGTTTACCAGGGTGCCATAAAAGAGATGGAATTGTAGCATTAACCTGGTAGGTCTTTCTTGATGGTGTATTCATTGGTTGGCTCCACTAAATTCCTTTTCCAATAACTCACCATATTAGCAAGGTGACCTCTGAGCTCTCTACGGCTGTTATCAGAAAAGTGAGTCCTACCAAAGTGGAAAATCAGCCCAGTGATGGACCATGTGTCTAATGAATGGATGGCCAACCTAGATAAGTTTGTAAAAGCTTATCTCCGGTATACTAACTACTAGGAAATGACAGCATTTTTGACAACAGAAACTTTTGAAGGATGTCTGCTAAGGGTCAAGATGAGTAAGGGAGGGGCTTCATGTCCTTTTTTTTTGGAAGGAGTATTCACACTATTGAAATCATGGATGTTTTGACATGTTTATTATCTGGGCGTTGTACTGTGGGCACCTGGCTGCTAAGACTTCAGGGCAGCCTATAAAGTTCCACTGTGGCTGCTAAAAAGACATTTTCCCCAGCAACATTTTTGAAAATCCTTCACTTTACTGTGCCTCTGTCAAAACAGCCTTGGGCTACATCTGTACAGTGCCAGACATAAGTCAATTATCCAGATGCTGCAACACCTCACCTAGCTCTAATGCTGCAGCTCAGCAGCCTCAGTGATTGGGAGCCCCACTCTCAATGAGGAAGGCAGTGAAACAAAGGATTCTGAGCAGCCCAAATGCAGCCCATTAAACTATACAATATAGCTCACATACTGTGGCCATAGGGGAGCCCTTCAGGCTCTCACTCAGAGACTATGTGCTCTTGTATACACAGAGTTCTAGCCATCTTAGCGACCTTCTTTTCCAGCCCAAAGCACATTAGACACAGAAAATTAGAAAAGGGAAGGGAGAGCTTCCTAGAGGAAGGCAAATCAATAGCAATGAGAAGCAATAACTAGACAGTGTGGGAAGAAGTAGGGGAAAAATTACATAAAGCAATATTGCAATTCAGTATAGCAAACACATCAGTAGAATGAAATCATTTTGGGGGTAGGAGGGGAAATGGGTATTTGTATCCCCAGTGCCTGGTCCATTACCCTGTACATTTTTTCTACACAAAAATGCTGGTTGATTTAAATTACCTACTGTGTGCAGGCCAATGGACTATCCCTTGGGATACAAAAAGAGAAAATGACACAATCCCTGACCTCAGTTACTTTACAATCTTGGAGAAAGACAAAGGACATGCACACAAATAAATAAAACTTATCTCTACCTCAGAATTCCCTCTTTCTGTTGAGGTCTCCATTAGTTTTCCCATTCTCTTGAAATCAGGGTTTGAAACCTTGAAACCATCCTTGTTTCTTTCCTTTCCCTTACCTCCTGCAGCTGACCAATCACCTAGTTTTTCCAGTTCCATTTCTATACCATGTCTCGCATCTGCCTTCTTCTCACCCTAGTCCACAAAATTTTCACTTCTCATAAAGACTAGTATAATAGTCATCTAATTGGAAGAGTCATTCCAGATGCTTTCATCTAGAACCTATCCTCCACACAGCTGCCAAAATCATCTAACTAAGATCCATCTATCAGCATGTAACTCCTCTGCTCAAAAACTTTTCGGGGTTCTCTATTGCCTAAAGGATAACATACAGAATTCTGAGGCTGGCATTAAACGCCCTTCACAGTCTTGCTCCAATCTGCCTTTCTAATCTTTGGTAATATTATTTCCCGTAGTGCATTTTGAGTTCCAAACTGTACTACCATCTATTTCTGAGTTCCACATTCCATTTAGAATATCTATGCTTCTGGGGTACATTGTGTGATGACAAGCCCTTCTTATATGAGCCCTTTTCAGGGCTGCTCATCCATCTTTGGGGTCCACTTCTCATCCAGCTCTCATTTGTGACTCCAAGAAGCTTTAGCATAAGCAGTAGCCACACCCTGGTAAAATCCTCTTGGTAGACAGGCTAAACCAGGATGAGGATAACTGACAGGCCTCAAACTTGTTGGTGAGTTAGGGGGATGTTAACCCCAAGCACATGAAGACTCTCCATGGTGGTATGGGCAGATGAAAATAATTTATTCCAATGGCTTCGAAGGTGGCTGAAGCAGGTGCTTGAGCTTGGTCAGACATCAAAGATGCCAAGTCCATCCACTGCATTCCAGGACATCTCCAGTCATCCTGACTTTTGTCTTGCCACTGGACTTTGATGACTCTGGAAGAGAGAGTGAGGCTGAAGATTTTGTGCAACTCTGCCTCACTTAAAGCCAATTCAGGCACAAGTCAAGACATAGTCCTATACTGCCATTGGTTCTTTTCGAAGACAAAGGATAAAGAACAACAACCCATGCTTTTGTATATGCCATATTCAAAGCCAGAAATGCATAAAGTCTCCATTAGTGCAAATAATGAATCTCCCTGAAATGGTCACATTGTTCATTACTAAGAAGAGATAAGCCTATCAAAGTCAGTCACTGCACAATATGGCTGTTACTGTGTACAATGTTCTCCTGGTTCTGGTCATTTCACTCAATGTCAGTCATATAAGTCTTTTCAGGATTTTCTGAAGTCCGCCTTCTCATCATTTCTTACAGCACAATAGTATTCCATTACATTCGTATACCACAACTTGTTCAGCCATTCCCCAATTGATGGGCACCCCCTCAATTTCCAATTCTTTGCCACCACAAAAAGAGCTGCTATAAATATTTTTGTACATGTGGGTCCTTTCCCCATTTCTACAATCTCTTTGGGATACGGACGTAGAAGTGGTATTGCTGAATCAAAGGGTATGTACATTTTATAGCCCTTTAGGCATAGTTCCAAATTGTTCTCCAGAATGGTTGAATCAGTTTACGATGCCACCAACCAACCATGCATTACTGTTCCAATTTTCCCACATCTTCTCCAGCATTTATTATTTTTCTATTCTGTTATGTTAGCCAACCTGACAGGTATGATGTGGTACCTCAAAGTTTTTTTGATTTGCATTTCTCTAATCAATAGTGATTTAGAGCATTTCTTCATATGAGTATAGATAGCTTTAATTTCTTCATCTGAAAACTGCCTGCTACTATCATTTAACTATTTATCAATTGGGGAATGACTTGTATTCTTATGAATTTGACTCAGTTCTCTTTATATTTTAGAAATGACACCTTTATCAGAGACACTGGTTGTAAAAATTTTTTCCCAGTTTTCCACTTCCTTCCTAACCTTGGTTGCATTGGCTTTGTTTCTGCAAAACCTTTTCAATTTAATGTAATGAAAATTATCCATTTTGCATTTCATAATGTTCTCTACCTCTTGTTTGGTCATAAATTCTTCTGTTCTCCATAAATCTGACAGGTAAACTATTCTTTGCTTTCCCAGTTTGCTTATAGTCTCAGCCTTTATATCTAAATTATGTACCCATTTTGACATTATTTTGATATATAGTGTAAGATGTTGTTCTATGCCTAGTTTCTGCCATACTATTTTCCAGTTTTCCCAGTAGTTTTTGTCAAATAGTGAGTTCTTATCCCAGAAGCTGGAGTCTTTGGGTTTATCAAACAGTAGATTACTATAGTCATTGATTTACTGTGTCTTGTGTACCTAACCTATTCTACTGATCCACCACTCTATTTCTTAGCAACCTAAAATTATTTTAAAGACAAATTGTACAAGGTAAGTACTCACATGGAGGTCAGAAGAAGTTGTATAAGGATACACTCAAAGTCTCTTCTGTATCAAATGTGAGACATGGGAGATGCTGGCACAGGACCACCCAGCATAGCAAGCCCACATCAAAGAAGTTGCCATGTTCTTTGAGCAAAGCAGAATTGCAGTAGCACAAAGGAAAGATGAAATGTGCAAATCTGGAGATATCGCCATCCCAAATGGTCATTCAGACTATTTGTTCCCAACTTGTGGTAGAGCTTTCTGAGTTCATGTGGGACTAATCAGCCACAGATGAACACATTATACTTTGGCTCTAACATTATGATGTCATTGGTCTTCTTCAAGTATGGAAGAACAAACATTTCTTACATGGATTCAGTAAGCTTGTTTCATGCATGCATATATACATACACACATATGCACACATAAACATCAGTATATGTGTGTATATACGATTGTATAGGAATATATACGCACATACATATATGTATGCATGACATTTATATGCGTAGTCACAGACACATATATGGTCTACATTTCAATGTAACTATTTTCTTTTGCAATCTTATATATTTTACTTCATTCATTAAAAGACGTTATTCTGAGAGGAGCTTTACCAGACTGGAAGAGTCTATACACATACACACACACGCATAGACAGACGGACACACACATACAAATATACATTAAGAACTCCTGTAGATAAAATCTTTAATGTCACTTTTTGTATTCAAGTTTTCATTGGTGATATGCTAAACTCTATTTGTGCTCACCATGTCCTTTGGGTCATGTATGATTTAGCTTCTCTAGAGATTCAAGTGTTACATGATTAATAAATATATAGAATACAGAGAAGAATATTTGTGTTTCAAAGTTATGTCCTTGTTTCTGAGAGTATGGTGCAAGTTTCCATATGCAATCTAGTCCTTTTTCTTCCTTAAGGCAGCTAGGTAACACAGTAAATGAAGCATTAGGCCTGAAGTCAGGAAGAACTGAGTTCAAATTCAGCCGTAAATACCTATTAGCTGTGATAGGTAAGTCACTTAACCTCTGTTTGCTTCAGTTTCCTTAACTAAAAAATGGAGATACTAACACCTGCCACTTAGGGCTGTTGTGAAGATCAAATGAAATATTTATAAAGTTCTTAGCACAGTGTTGGGAACATAGTAGGTAGTATATAAGTGCCTATTTCCTTCCCCTTCACTCATTCGATTCTGAGTTTGGATAATTGTTCATCCAGTGTCTGCCCAATTTGTACATGCTTATGTACCAGCTTTGTTTGTTTCTCATCCAACTCCATAGCACTGTCTAGACAATGAAATTGTTCATTTCTTTTGATTATTCTTTTGTTAGTTTGTTTTTCCCACATGAATAGTTAGGCTAAACTCTCATGAGAGATTTTGACTCATAAATATCTCTTCAATATTTCAGGGTATGATGCACTCAGCAAAATGTAACCCATTACCAAGAGCATTTTGAAAGTCTTATCATCAAATTGAACCTAAGTTTTATTTAACCTATATTAGGCATTCTCCATTATAGTGAGTTTGACCACAGAAGGCATTTAATAAGAACTCCCTGAATTGAAGTGAGTTGAATTAACCAACTCAAATGAAAATGAGGTAAGGACCCAGAAAAGGCCATGCAGAAAGGAATGAGAGATTGTGGAGGGAAGGTTTTCCTCTTTCATTATATTCTGGTCAATAACACAAGGAATCACTCAAATGGTTTAAATTCTTTTAAAAATGCTTTGTTGCTTAAAGAAATAAACAATCAACCACCTGGAAAATACTGCTATCTAGAATAACAAATTCCCTAAGTTTTCTGTATAGCAAAAATTTTATTGGATTTTTGTATGTAGCATTTAGGACTCTCCTTCTTAACAAATAGATTAACCCAAGCTCAAGGTAGTTTATAGATCTAGATCCATTTGAAAGCATAACACATGATGTGTTCATTTTAACTAATCAGAGAGAGGATATGATTTTTTCAAAGAAAGTCTATTTCATAAAATAATATAATAACATAAGTGATAATAGTAAATTAATAAAACTGGGGTGCAGTTTCTAAGAAATGTATACCACAGGAGTAGGAAGAGTGGGCATGCATAGAGATCATATGTTGGGAGCCCTTATGTATAGAATATACATGACTAGGGGCCAATATGAAAGGATAATTTGTGCCTCTGGCACTAATAGGGTAGAAGGAAAAAAGTGTTGTCTTCTTCACCCAGACCCATTCCTACACACTGGGAGTCCCTTAGTTTGTTAATTTTTTTTTTTTGGTTATCAAGAAACTCCTTCCTCTGCATCCTCACTCACTATTAGCTTTCTGTTATATGAAAATTCTCAGGATACCATGGCACAATTTGGGAAAAGGTATCTGAAATGATTTTGTTATGGACACCTATTGGATCACACAAAGGAAGCTGCAAACTATCTGAGGGCAGGGATAGGGTCTTCTCATGCTTTGTTATAACCAATCCTGGCCATAAGCCATATCCGACATAGTAGGATTTCAGGGAAACACATATTCTGTGCTTGTTCAAAAATACCTCCCTCCCTACAAGCAAGAGAAAAACTAAATCTAGAGTCTGAAGGGATCTGAGAGACAGTTTGTTCCAACCCTCTAATTTTAAAGATGAGGAAATTGAGGATCGAAGAAGTTCAATTTGCTTCTCAAGGTCACACACAGGTAGCCAGTTTCAGAGGTAGGATTCTGCCCAGTTCCTCTGATTCTGGGGTAGGGTGCTTTGCTCTGTACCAACAATTCAATTCAACTTGATTCAATTTGTTTCAATTCCATTCAGCAAGCAGGGAGAGAGGCAATAAATCTGTTGTTATTCATTCTCCACTCGGCCACTAAAGTGATTTTTTTTCTAAAATGCAGCTCTGAACATGTCACCCTCCTACTTGA
Organism: Trichosurus vulpecula; assembly: GCF_011100635.1. Classification (NCBI taxonomy): domain Eukaryota; kingdom Metazoa; phylum Chordata; class Mammalia; order Diprotodontia; family Phalangeridae; genus Trichosurus; species Trichosurus vulpecula. The sequence goes on from NC_050573.1 coordinate 111,924,867, forward strand.
TAAACTCTCGTGGCTTCCTATTGCCTCCAGGAACAAATATAAAATGCTGCTTGGCAAAGCCCTGCGTAACCTAGCCCCCTGCTACCTTTCCAGTTTTCTTACACTTTAATTCCTAACTCGTACTCTTTGATCCAGTGACACTGGCTTCCTGGCTGTACCATGAACAAGACATTCCATCTCTTGGCTCGGGGCATTTTCTTTGGCTGTCCCACATGCCTAGAACATGCGCTCTCCTTTGCTCCAACTACTGACTTCCCTGGCTTCCTTTAAATCCGACAAAAATCTCATTTTTATCAGGAAGCCTTCTCTAGCCTCTCTTAATTACACTGATTCCTTCTTTTAGTTATTTCCTATCTGTCTTCTCTATAGCTTGCCTTGTATACATTTGTTTTCTTTCTCTCCCCTCTCCCCACTTTATTCTAAGCTCTTTGAGGGCAGGGATTTATCTTTTGCCTCTTTTTGTATCCCCAGCACTTAGCACAATGTCTGGCACATTGTATGTGATTAATGGATGTTTATTGAATGAATGAATGTAAATAACTCATAGTCAATGGAAGAAAAAGGCTCCTCCCAAATATGTGGTAGGCCAATGTGTAATGCCTATGCATATTCTAGTCCTACCATTTCCCAGAAGCAATATCCTAGTGTCTTCCACGTGGATGTCATCTTAGCAAATTAATGATGTCTGTATATCATATGTCAGATCTCCCCCTTCCCAGATTACATATGTAAAGTACTTTGCAGAGCATAGAGTACTACATAAATGCTAGCTATTATTGCAATGTCAAGTCATATTACTCACCATAATCCAAAAATATCCTGCATTTATTTTATCTTTTTTTATCCCTTATTTATCCTAATCTCTCTGCCTGAAATAACCTCTCAAGGTCTGGCTGTCTCAAAAGTACTAGGAAAAGAATGTGCTGCAAGGCAAATTTTTGTGTCTGAAAACAGCAAGTTCTGTAAATAGTTCAGTAAATAGTTTATTCGCTTAGTTACTCTGGGCTATTCACTTAAACCCTCTGTTCCCCAATTTCTTCATCTATAAAATGGGGCAATAATACATTCATTTCCTGGCTAATAGGAGGAAAGCACTTTAAAAAACTCAAAGCAGAATCTAAATATGTTATTTTGCTCCTCTTCCAAAGTCCAAATTAAATGTCACTTTCTTTATTGAATTTTCAGAGGAAATGTATTATAATGGAAAGTGCATTGGATCACATCCAGGTCACAAAGTCCTGGTATCAAATTTTGCCTCCAAGAGTTAGTAGCCGTGTCATCATGTACAAGTCACTTAATCTTTCTGAGCCTCATTTTTTCCTCATAATAATGATAATAATAAATTGTAGCAAATATGAAAACTATGTAATAACTATGTAGTTACTATGCCTTGAAATTGTGGGGAGATTCAAAAGAGAGTTGTACTACACAGTTAGGAAAATCAATACGTCCCCCAAATTCTATTATTTTCTTGGTGCTTTGCAAACCTCACAACACTTTCTAAGTGTCAATTATAATAATAGTAGTTATAATAATAATTATTTACATAGTACTTTGAAATTTACAAAGTACTTTATAAATATTACCTCCTTTGATCCTCACACAACCCTGAGAGGTAGGTGGTATTATTATTCTCATTTTATGCCTGAGGAAACTGAGGCAAACCATGGTTAATTGACTTACACCTAGTAGTAGTATGAGGTCAGAATTAAGCTCAGGTCTATCTGACTCAGGGTCCAGCACTCTAGCTGCTTCTGATATTATTATTATCCACTCGTCTCAGACATAATATCTGCCTCCTCAAATCCCTAAGAGATTTTTTATTGTTACTTCTATTGTTCTTCATTTTTTTTTGGTGGGGGGTGGGGTGGGACAGGAAGGGGGGGAATAGGCATGGTGAAAATAGTTTTGGCCTCCCAATAGAGAAACCCTGGTTGAACATACTTATTAGCCATGTGTCTGTATGCAAAACCCTTCATTTTTCTGAGCCTCAGTTTCCTAATCTGTAAAATAGGCGTTATGCTATTTGGTTTACCTAACTTGAAGGTGAAAAATGTTTTGTAAACAGTTTAGGGTTTTAAACTCTAAAGAAATGTGAGTTCTTATTATGTTACTAAGTGAGTGTTGAGTGACCATGCTTCATATTTGAATGGACTTCCTCTCCCAAGGCTGTTTACTACTTATATTGAGAAAAATTACAGGATACTTCATAAGCTGAGAGATGCCAATGAAATATGAGGATGCCATGGGATTTTTCATGCTTTCAGTGAAAGGATCATTATTTTCCTCTAAATTTTATTTTCCTAATTCACATCCCCCAGCTTGCCAGCACAGTGAGAAATCATTGGAGAGGCAGTTCCTCCAATAGTGGATGCAGAAGAATTTGCATTTGCTATAAATAATACACATGCATTATTTCATTGGTGCTCATTGTTTTTATATTAAAGAAAAAGTGAAGAGGGTGCTAGCACTTACGCTCCTTACTTATTGCTTCTTGTTAAGAAGTTTTGAGAAAAATGTTTTCTTGGAAATTATGGAAAATGTGAATCCTTTTATCACTAAAGATTTCTGGGTGTAGGCATCCAGAGAGTCCACAAAGCACACTGGACTTGGAGTCAGAGGATCAGCAGGAAACATAAGATTAAATAACACCCTCTATACGACTCACATGCTCACAAGAAATTAATTTCTCTGTCAGTTGCTTCATTTGTAAAATGGGGATACTAGTATCTCCTACCTCAGAATGTTATAGTGGGCAATTCACTTTGTCAAACTTTAAAGTGTCACAGAAGTGTAAGCTATCATCATTATTAAGGCTGAACCAGGTCCTGGTGGCAAGCAAGGGGCATTCTAATAATGTTATTTCCAATCATGTAGACCCAGTTATTAAATGAGACATATTACTTATCTGATGTGCTATTCCTTGAACATGGAGAAGACAGAGGGGAGTGGAGAAGAGTACCCCAGAGAGCTTTAAACATATTTAGGCTATGTTTATGAAAATCTCTTTATTCTTAAGCAAAAATATTACTCAGGAGAAAAAATCTAATTTTAGGGATCTGATTTTCAGTTATGCTCATATTGATATTTTGAAATATAGGGGCCATGTCTATTATTAGCATCTTTCCTTTTCCTTTCTCTTTTTCCATTGCCCCTTCTCCCTACCCTTTTTTCCATTTTACTTTCCCTTTTTCTCTTTCCTTTCTCCTTTCCCTTTTCCTTTTTTCTTTTCCTTCTCTTTCCATTTCCTCCCTTCCCTTCTCCCACCTCGCCTCAACTTGCTTCATCTCATTCTATCTTATTTCATTTATAATTATAATAATTATATCTTACCTGTGTCTTCTACTGACTTGCTTCTATACATTTGTCTTGGCTAAGTACTAAACATTAGCTTAATCCTGCCAAATTGGCAAGATCTCCTGACCTTTGACCTAGGGAGCAGCAAAAGTGCAAGTATATTTTCAAGGATGGAAATTTTAGTGACATTATGAGGCAAACCAGTCACTGCCAGATCTTTTCAGTGTTTTCTGTGTACAAGACCTCAGGAGCCCAGGCAGAATAGTCCTTCCCAAAAGACCATTTTCTCCCATCCCAAGAGCATTCACATCACAGGGAAAAGGCATTCATAGTCACAAAAGAAAAGACACCAAGAAACATCTGACCCCTGCAGTCATGCTGTGATTATATGAGAACAGTTAACTTTTTTCCTTCTCTTTCCTCGAAGCACCACACAGGCAGGTGGTAAGGGCTGCTATCAAAATACCAACAATAGAAGTCCAACTTTTCTCTGCTTATATGTGCTGACTACAGGTAACGCCAGAAAGGGAGAGAGGCTGGAGTCCTTAGAATTACCTAATCTCAGAATTGGAAAAGACCCCAGAGGCCATGCAATTTAACTAGCACTTCTGTGATGTGGAAAATTGGAAGTGTTGGGAAACCCCTTCAGATCTTCTTTAAATCATCTTCATGGAGCATGCAAGGCTTGGATCCATGGAACATGCATTGAGCTAAGCTGATCTCCCCTGACTAATTTCTGTGACACATGTGGTTCGGTCCCGAAGACTTTGCACTTTGGGATTGATGAAGCAATTTCTTTATTTGTCCTTTAGTTCTTGTTATGTGATGTGATGAGGAAGGAGGATACTAAGGACACTGAGCCAAAAAGGATTGACCAGTGAGCAGCAAGAACTGCCATTCAGTAGATCTTATTTAAATTCTCTTCTGAATGTGTAGTTTGTGACTCATAAAAGTTCCTCCTTTGAGCAGGGGAAGGGAGGGAGGCTCCCTCCTTCAGTGCAATGACTGCTCATGCATAACAGCAAAAGTATGTACACATCTTGGTGATCCTGAGACTTAATCTCTAGGCCCAGACTTTCTCTTTTGACTTGGAGTTTTCCCCCTGAACACAGGTGACGAAAAATCCATCCTAAGGTGACTACCTCATGGAGGCTGGATGTTCAGAGTCATTGATGGGTCTAGGCGACTGGCAGTGTGAAATACTTCTTGCAATCATCACAATGGTTCTCAGAGGAGATGACAGACTACTAAATGGATGATGAGTCATGGCCTGGCTTGCCAGAAGATTAATCAATCAATCGACCAATTTATTTTGAGGCAATTGTTCAGCCAATATAGAGCCACGATGAAGGTGAAATGGTAAATGTTCAAAAGTCCTAGAAAATTTTTTATGTTTAAATATTAACTTCAATGGATAGTTTCATTAGACTTTATATATTATCGTATAATGTTTTAAGTTTTTATCAGCAGTGTGTTTTAAACATTTCTTTTGTGTGAGAGAAATACATAATTATTCTCTACTTGATCTGCCTTGTACATTGAATACTTATACCTCATTCAATTAATTGATAAAAGTTTTAAATACAACAGGGCCAAGAACAGACCCCTGGGCAACTCTAATATGAGTCCTCCTTCCAAGCTGACATTGAAGCACTAATGATTAATATTTGAGTCTGGCCATTTAAACAGTTCTGAATCTAATTTTACTATCATCTACTTCACATCTCTTCATCTTTTCCACACATTCAAAAATACCATTATAGCATATTTGTTAAGCCCTACTAAAATCTAGGGAAACTCTTTAGACAGTATTCTCTTAATCTACCAGTCTAGAAGAGATAGGAATGGAAATTGGACCTATGAATAGAATCTCTAATTTAAGGAGAAAGTCCGAGCGAAAGATGTCTTCATTTTACTCTAAGATCATACTCAACCTATCTTCACTTTCTCTGCCATGTCTCAGTGTTGAGACCTTTCCCCTCCCTCACATACTTTATGGCTCTGTTTTATATATTGTCTTTCCCTTTTAGAATATAAGCTATTTGAGGGCAAGAACTTTATTTCTTTCTGCTTCTATTTGTATTCCCAGAACTTAGCACAGTGTCTGGCACATAGTAAGCACTTAATAAATGCTTATGAATTGACCAAACTATGATTGAAATGCTTTGGAGAACTTCCAGGTGAGAAAACATCTATCAGTTCAGGGCAATGTCTTCTCTATAACTTAGAGAGTGGTTTAGAACAACATGAGGTTAAATGATTTGTCCAGAGCAACAAAGTCAATATGTAACAAAGGCACAGCTTGAACCCAGGTCTTCTAGCTCTCTGTCCATGACTCTTTGGCTGCCTCATTCTAGTAAACATATCAAAAAGAAAGAAAGAAAGAGGAAATAAAGTTAGCTTGCCGTGAACTTTTGTAGATAAAATCATTCCTGCTCTTTGTCATTGTTGCTTTCTTTGCTTTTTCTATTTTTTTTCTTTGATTATGGTGATTTACTACTGGGTATGGCCTGCCTAATCTAGTCCATTGATTCGCCACTATTTCTTAGCCAAGACCAGATTGTTTGATGATTACCACTCTGTAATATAGTTTGAAATTTAGTACTGCTAGTCTACCTTCCTTCACATTTTTCATTGATTCCCTTGGTATTCTTGACTTTTTTTTGTCCTCCCAGAAGAATTTTGCAATTTTTTTAGCTGTATAAAATAACTCTCTGGTAGTTTGATTGGTATGGCACTGAATAAGTAAATTACTTTAGGCAGAATCATCATACTGATTATATTGACTCAGCCTGCCCATGAACAATTAATATTATTCTAATGCTCAGATCTGTCTTTGTGTGAAAAATGTTTTGTAATTATGTTCATATAATCCCTGGGTTTGTCTTGGCAGGTATACTCCTAAGGATTTTATAATGTCTATAGTTACAATAATAAATGATATTTCTCTTTTTATCTCTTCCTGCTGAGTTTTGTTGGGACTATATAGAAATGTGTATGATTTATGTGGGTTTATTTTCTATCCTGCAACTTGACTAAAGTTAATTATTTCAATTAAGGTTTTTAGTTGACTCTCTAGGGTTCTCTAAGCATACCACCATATCATCTCTCTGCCTGTTTTTATTCCTTCAATTTCTTTTTCTTGTCTTACTGCTATAGCTAACATTTCTAATACAATATTGAATAATAGTGGTGATGATGGACATCCACACTTCACCTCTCATCTTATTGGGAAGGCTTCTAGCTTATCTCCATTAGAGATAATGCTTGCTGATAGTTTTACATAAATACTAGTTGTCATTTTAAGAAAAACTCCATTTATTCCTATTTTTTCTAGTGTCTTTAACAGGAATGGGTGTTTTATTTTGTTAAAGGCTTTTTCTGAAACAATTAAGATAATTATATGATTTTTAATATTTTTGGTCAATAATGCTGATAATTTTCCTAATATTGAATGAGTCCTGGTATAAATCTCACCTACTCATACCATATAATCTTTGTGCTATATTGTTGTAATCTCCTTGCTAGTATTTTATTACATATATGTGTGTATATATATGTATATATATATATATATATATATATATATATATATATATATATATGTATGTATTTTGCATCAACACACATCAACACACTCATTAGGGAAATTGGTCTATGGTTCTATTTTTGCTCTCCCTGGTTTAAGCATCAAAACTAAACTTTTGTTACAAAGAGAATTTGGTAGGACTCTTTTTATACCTATTTTTTCAAGTAATTTATGTGGTATTAGAATTAATTGTTCTTTAAATTTGGTAAAATTTACTTGCAAATCCATCAGGTCCTGGGGATTTTTTTCTTAGGAAGTTTGTTTACAACTTGGTCAATTTCTTTTTTGAAGATAGGGTCATTTTAGTATTCTATTTCCATTTCTGTTAATCTTGGCAATTTATATTTTTGTAAATATTCACCCATTTAACTTAGATTATCAATTTTTCTGGCATATAATTGGGTAAAGTAACTCCTAATAATTGCTTTAATTTCATTAGCATTGATGGTGCATTCACCTTTTTTATTTTTGATACTGGACATTTGGGTTTTTTTACAAATAAAATTAATCAATGGTTCATCTACTTTATTTTTTCATAAAGTAACTCCTAGTTTTATTTATTAGTTCAATGGTTTTAAACTTTCAATTCCATTAATCTCTCCTTTGATTTTTAGGATTTCTCTTTTGATGTTTAATTGGGGATTTTTAATTTGTTCCTTTTTAATTTTTTTTAGTTGTGTGCCCAATTCATTATCTGCTCTTTTTTAAAAAAAAATTATTTAAGCATTTAAAGATATAAATCTTCCCCTAAATACTGCTTTGGCTGTATCTCACAAATTTTGGTATGTTGTCTTATTTTTATCCTTATCTTTAATGAAATTTTCAATTATTTCTCTGATTTTTCTCTTTGACCAACTTTTTTAGGATTTGATTATTTAGTTTCCAATTAGTTTTTAACCTATGCTCCCATGGCTTTTTATGAAATATGATTTTTAATGCATTAAAGTCTGAAAAAGGTGCATTAAACTTTTCTGCTTTTCCGCATTTGTTTATGAGTTTTTTATGCCCTAAAATATGGTCAATTTCTATATACCTTATATTCCCATTCAGTTTTCCCCAGAGGTCTATCATACCTAGCTTTTCTAAAGTTCTATTCATCTCCTTAACTTCTTTCTTGTTTATTTTGTGGTTAGATTTATCTAGCTCTGAGAGGGGAAAGTTGAGGTCCTCCACTAGTATGGATTTACCATATGTATACTATTTTCCTTGTATTCCTATTTTCCTTCATTTAACTTTTCCTTTAGGAATTTGAATGTTATACCATTTAGTGGATATTATCTTTGGTACTCATTACTTTGTTGTCTATAGTACCTCTTTAGCAAGATGTAGTTTCCCCACTTATCTTTTTAAATTAGATCTACTTTTGCTTTTTGTTCATCTGAGATCACCATTATTACCCCTGCCTTTTTTTTTACTTCAGCTGTAGCACAATAGATTCTTTTACATCTCTTTATTTTAACTCTATATGTGTCTTTCTATTTCAAGTATTTCTTTATAAACAACACATTGTTAGATTCTGGTTCCTAATCCAATTTGCTATCCACTTCTATTTTATAGTTGAATTCATCCCATTCACATTCACAATTATGAATACTGACTGTGCATTTCATTCCATATTATTTTCTATATATCTTTATCTTTCTTTTTGTTCTTTCCCTCCCCCAACATCTGTTTTGCTTCTGATCACTTCCTCTTTTAATCTGCCTTACCTTTTCTCATGCCCCTCCTTTCTTTTAATTTCCTTCCCTTCCTAATTCCCTGTTGGGTAAGATAGATTTCTATACTCGATTGAGTGTGCGTATGTGTTCTTCCCTTTTTGAACCAATTCTTATGAAAGTGAGGTTCAAGTATTACCTACCCCATTTTCTTCCTCACTGTAAAAGCTCTTTTTTGTATGCCTCATTTGTTTAAGATCATCCCCCCTCAATCTTCTTTGTCCCCCTCTCTTCTCCCAGTCCATCTCTTTTCTCATCCATCTTTTTTTTAGATCATCCCAAAATAATTAACTCACTCCCAGGCTCTCTATGTAGAATCTTTCTGTCTGCCCTAGAAATGATAAAGTTCTTAGGCATTACACATATCATCTTCCTACATAGGAATGTAAACAGTTTAATCTTACTCATTCCCTTATGATTTCCCTTTCACATTTCCCTCATTTTGAGTATTGTATTTGAAAGTTAAATTTTCTATTCATCTCTAGTCTTTTCATCCAGAATGCTTGAGAATTCTCTATTTCATTAAATATCCATTTCCCACGCCCCACCCCCACTGAAAAATGATGCCAAATTTGCTGAATAGGTTATTCTAGGTTGTAATTCTAATTCCTTTACCTTCTAGAATATTATATTTTAAGTCCTCCATTTCTTTAATGTATTAGCTGCTAACTCTTGTGTGTTCCTGACCATGGATTTATGGTATTTTAATGTTTCTTTCTGGATGTTTGAAGTATTTTCTCTTTGATCTTGGAATTCTGAAATTTGGTTATAACATTCCTGGGAATTTTGTTTTGGGATTTCTTTGAGGAGGTGATCAGTGGATTCTACTTTATTCTCTGGTTCTAGGATATTTTGGATAGTTTCTTTTATAATTTCTTAAAATGTGATTTCTAGGCTTTTTCTTTGATCATGGGTTTCAAGCTTTCCAGTAATCCTTAAATTATTTCTATTCAGATTGTTTTGCAAGTCAATTATTTTTCCAATGAAATATTTTGCATTTTCTTTTCTCTTTCTTGATTTTATTTATCATTTCTTGATGTTTCATAAAGTCAGCTTACACTTGCCCAATTCTCATTTTTAAGGTATTACTTTCTTAATTGAGTTTTTTAATATTTTTTTTCATTGGGCCAATTTTTAAGGAATTATTTTCAACAGTGAAGTTTTGAACCTCTTTGGCCAATTCTGTTGTTTTAAAGTATTATTCTCTCGCTCTCGCTCTCTCTCTCCCTCTCTCCCTCTCTCTCTCTCTCCATGTGTCTTTTGCCAGGCTGTTAATATAATTTTCATAATTTTCTTGTATCACTCTTATTTCTTTGCCCAATATTTTCTCCATCACTCTTACTTGATTTTTAAAATAATGATTTTACCTCTTGCAGAAATTCTTGTTGGATTTGTGTCAAATTCATGTTTTTTCCTTTGAGACTTTGCTTATAGTTTTTTTATGTCATTGCCTTCTACTTTGTGTCTTCATCTTCCCTGTCACCATAGTAGCTTTTTATGGTCAGGTTCTTCTTTTACTGTTTGCTCATTTTCCTGAGCCTATTTTTTGAGTTTGAACTTTGTATTAAAGTTAGGCTCTGTTCCCAGACTGGGAGTAGGGAGGGGGCACTATCTTAAGCTTCAAGATTTTTTGCATTGTTGTTTTCAGAGCTAGCTCTAGGGATTTGGAAGTTTTAGGTTCTTCTAAGGTGGTGTGATCCAGGGAGAGGTATGGTCATTGCCTTGCTGGTCTGTACTCTGGTCCCTACTCAGGAAGTGTGCCTGCTGCCTTACAGCTGCACGTGATGCTGCTTCTCAGGGTCCCTGTTTCCTTGGGACAACAAGCAATACTGCTCTTCAGGGTTTCTGCTCCCTTGTGAACAAAAGTGCTACTGGTTCTTATGGTTCCTACTCCCTTTTAATAACAAGTAAAAGTGTTCCTCAAGACAGTATTTCTCCCTTTCTCCCTTGAGACAGCAAACAGTCCTCTCTACCCTGGAACTGTGACCTAGAATTATGTATAGGTAATGGAGTTTCCAAACATTGTGTTGTCTTGCACTCAGTGCTAGCACAGGAGTCCCCTATAGTCTCTTTTTTGACCAGTTCTCAGATTCCCCTACTATCTGTCTCTGGCTTGACAGCTCCCAAAGCTGCTCTTTGCAAGGCTCATGGCTGCTATTGCTGCCTTATGAGCTTTGGTCCAACCCCTACCCCAGTGTCATAGATCACTCCTTCTGACCTCCTAAGTTGTCTTGGACTGGAAAATGCCACATCCTAATCGTTTGTTGGCTCTGCTACTCGAGAATTTGATATGAAGTATTATTTTTAAATTGTTTGGAGGGGAATGTTGGGAGAACTTGGCTGCTTCTTCTACTCTACCATCTTGGCTCTGCCCCCAGAAGTGACTCTATCTTTCCTTTTTTGAAAATTAAGTCAGCATTACCCTTTTCTAATCCTGTGGGTTTTTCTCACTGTGGAGATTTTTTTTAAATCCATAATTTTTAAAAGGATCATTGACAGTGTTTGAAAAGTCACATGTGCCAAATCTTTCAGTACTCTGGGATATATCTTATCTGACCCTGGTGACTTGAACTAATCAACAGCAGTCAGGTACTTGTTTAACTAGTTCTCTACATACCTTGAGTATAATTTCCTTGGAGCTATTTACTATACCTCTTTTCTTCCTGCCCCAACAGTTCATCTGCAGTACCTTCTTTGTTATAACAAAAACAATAATGTATAAAATGACAAACCTGTGTTTTGGTTATATTTCTATTATGTGGAATCATCATTTTTATGCTTTAGCAAATAAAAATGTTGAATGAGCTTGAGTTCCTATGGCAAACTTAAAGATTTGAAATACAAATATACCAGCAGAGATTCAAATACATTTTTTTCATTATCAACAACCAACATGGGATTAATCAATCATCTGCACCTGTGTGTATGTCACTGTGCTATGTGCTTGGAATAAATAGGTGAGTTTCAACTTGGGATAACATCTTACTTAAATCAAAGGAAAAATATCCTTAACCATAAATGTATCAATAGGGGCCTGATTTTAATTAATTTGTCAACTATTATTTCCATCTGTGTACATCAGCTAGTATCACACCTTTAGCTAGGTCTCTATCATGTGCCATGGTTGAGAAGAGATGACTTTTTGCTTGTATTAATCTCCAAACATTCTGAGACATCTGCCTCAGAATTTTGCATATTTCACATTTCATAAAATATTCAGAATTTTGCAAAGTGTTAAAATGTTCCTTTAAAGGGACAGCATGTGGGTGGAAAGGAGCTTACTCCAAACTCAATGCCAATTAGGGAAATCATTACTGAAGTTTCATTGCCCCTTCAATCTTATAAGTTGACCGTATAGGATATGCCTTATCATGGGCTCTACTCTCATTTTTGAATTAAGGAAGACATTCCAATATTGTAATCTTGAGAATATATTTGAAAATTAATGCCCATTACAGTATTCTAACCCTAAACCATGTTTGGAGAACAGAATATATCTTATTTGATGTAAATATCCTAAGAAGTTATTGCATCTTACATGATATCTTATATGATGTTATGGTCAAGATGGTTAGGAGGGAGATCAACTGACTCATTCAAAAAGGGCCTCAGAGGGCATCTGAATATGGGTCAGGTAACCACAGGTCTAGTCTTAATGTTCAGGTTTATATATCACAAAATCATTATAAAACATGTTATAGAAGTAGTTAAAATACCTAAGTTTGATCAGGTTCTTGGGAACAAACTTAATGAATTCAATTTAAATCAAATCAATGGACACTTATTAAGCATCTTCTATTTGCTAGGCACTATGGAAGTAATGGTGATTCAAAGTCAGAATTAAGTAGTACTTGTTCTCAAATAGCTTATATTCTACTGGAGACTAACACCATGTTCTCAGATAAGTAAATACAAAATTGATGTAGCCTAGGTTTGGTCAAGCAGACCATGTGGTGCAGTATACTAGTTGACAACACTGACAACGCCTTAACCTTCATCCTGTTACTAATTCTCTGATTGATTCTTATGGAATTAAGGGGTATATTCTGATATTTTCTCATAATGCACAATATCTTCAATTAGACCCACCCAAGCTTATAAAATAAACTCAGAAAAAAGCCAAAACTTCCTTCCTCATATGATTTCTCTCTTTCTTCTCTTTCTCATAGTCTTAAGTAATGATCCATGTTCCTAGCTATGAAATACACTAACAATATAATAAACAACACCAATATATTTAAATATTTAAACAATGCATTGCAGGGAGAAAGATCATAGCTAGAATCACCAATAACTGTCAACTTCATCTACTTCTCTATTCTTGAGACATAGTTCTACCATTCAGCTCTCTCAGGATGGCAGTCAGAGTTGGTCAATCCTCTTTAGTACTCCTTCTCTACAGCCTTACAGTGAAGCTCAGTTCTGCCAGTAATTATCTCTTAGCTTCTCTCAAAGATGATAGTTAACTCTCTAAGCCTCTCGAAAAAAGAACTTTTTCTTAGTCTTTCCTCTCTACCCAACATAGTCTTTCTTCAACCATGAGAGGTAATAATCTCTCCAGAAGAAGATTCAACTGTAATTCTTTCCCAAGCTTCTATTCCCTCTTATAGATATGGTAACAATTTCCATAGTTTGCCATGAGAGGAAGCATTAAAGCTGAGAATCCATTTATACAACATAAATATAACATCATTCTTGAGGGGGAAATATAAGGGAATAAACATTTATTAAGTGCCTACTAAAAGCCAGATTTTATTCTAAGCACTTCACAAATATTATTTCGTGATCCTCATAACCATCCTGTGAGGTAAGTGCCACTTTACAATTGAGAAAACTGAGGCAGATAGGGGTTAAGTGACTTCTGCAATATCGCTCCATAAATATCTGAGATCTGAACCCTTAACTCCAAGTCCTGTGCTATATTCACTGTAACACTGAGGATGGAAATCTAACAAAGGCAAGTATCATGAAAGATCTCTTAAAGGAATTATCACTTGAGGAACTAGAAAATCTCAGAGGGGAAGATAAGAAAAGGGAAAATTTCAGGGACAAGAGACAGCCTGTACTAAAATATTGTGATTGGGGAGAAACCAAGTAGACAAAATTGACTGGAAGTAGGATGTGTGAGGGGGAGTAATTGGAGAGCAATGTGGCAAGATAGGCTAGAGGCAGATTGTGAAAAGCTTTAAATACCAAACAGATACATTTTTATTTTGTCCTAGAGGCAATAGGGAGCCACTGCAGGGGAGTAATAATTCAGGAATATCAATTTAGCAGCTGGGTGTGAATGGATGGAAGAAGGAAGAGAATGGAGTAAAGTAGACCAGTTAGGAAGCTATTTTAGTAGTCTAGCTTCTGAGAAGAGATCATGATATGAGCTAGGGTGCTGACTATAAGTATGGAAGATTATAATACCATGAACAGAAACAGGAAAGTTAGCAACAAATGATACTTTGGGGAGAGGGTGAGAGTGAATTCTATTTTGGATATGTTGAACTTGATATGTCTATGGAAAGTCCAGGTAGAAATGTCTAGCAGGAAACAGGTAACACTAGAGCCCAAGAGATATATTACCTTTGGATATGTAGATTTCGGAGAAATATGCATAGAAATGATAGTATGAAGAATGGGAGCCAATGAAATCATCAAGAATATTGCTAACCAAACTCAGAAGAAACTGATTGATAAACCAATGTGCTGCTTTATTAATCTCTAGTGAAGAATGGCACTTATCAATCAGCCCAAGACACCCCCTCCTGATGGGCAAATCCAATTAGCAGATCACCCTACCCCTCAAAAAAGATTTTTAGGGAGTATAGAATCAAAAGGAAGAGGACTAAATTTTCTTTATAATAATAATAATATCTGACATTGATAGAATTCTTTAAGGTTCTTAGTGCTTTTGGCAGACAATAACTCATTTGACTTCACAACACTCATAGGAGGTAGATAATATTATTATCTCTATTTTACACGTGAGGAAACTGAGACTCAGGAGCAAAAAATGTGCTCCTACTCACACAGCTAGGTATTGTTAAAGGTGGGTTTGAACCTGTGTCTCCACTGATTTCAAATTTCTATAACACTATAAGGTTTGCAAAGCACCTTCTTCACAACAAGCCCATGAATTAGGTAGTGCAAATGTTATCTTCACTTAATGGATGAAGAACCCGAACCTTTGAGTTGTTAAATTACTTGTCTTGGGGCACACAAACCACTAGTGGATGTTGGAGGTAGGAATCAAGTGTAGATCTTTTAAATGATAGTCCAGTAGGCTGTCCATTAGGTCCATGTTGCCAGATGGATTATCTTTTTCTGCTATTTCTGTATAAAGAATATTTCTGCAACTTGTTGTCAGGTATCAGAGTCCCCTCTGCTCCATGCAGTGCTTCAGGCACATTAGCTGGTTTTTGTCCTCTAGTATTCCCTTTTTCAGTATTTTTCTTCAGGCATACACCCTCATACAATAGCTTGTCCGCCACATTTCATCATGATGGACAAGACTGGTTATACTTTATGGCATTACAAGTTATCATATGTGCAAGTAGCTCATAAAACATTTTACATCGAAGTTTTCCTGAGAGATTTTAGGAAATAGTCTAGGCCAGTGACTGCAATTTAGGAAACATCCCAATCTTATTAGCAATTTATACAGAGAAGCAGATTTTGGCTGGGTGTAAGGAGAACCCTTCCTCCTAAACTTCCTAATCATTTAATGGTGTCCAAAAATGTTATAGGCTGATGTGGGAAGTAGTGAATAGTGGATTCCCTATCACTAGAGGTTTTCGAGAAGACAGAATGAGCACTTATAGATGTTTAGGATGTTCCCATTCCAGCAGTAGCTTGGACTAGATGGCCTCTTAGGCTCCTCATAACTGTAGGGTTCTCAGATTCTAAGATAATTATTAGTTATATTTATGGTGGCACTAGGAATACCTGGGTTCATATCCTGCCTTTGACACATACTGGATACATGATCTTGGACTTAACCTTTAACTGTTCTAGGCAATATTCTAAGTCTATAAGTTGCAGAGGAGGTGCTAAGCTCAATTGGTAGACACTTCTTCACTTGGAAGTTCCCCATGACAATGAAATCCAACAGGATCACAAATCCAATACTTATCCCTATTCTTTTAATTCTTATTAATTTCTATTTCAAAGCCTGATACTTTCTGTTTTTTTGTATCAAATGAAATCCCTTATATATGTTCTTTCTACCTATTAGTATGTGAGCTCCTTGAGATCAGGGTTGTCTACATTTTTCTATGTATATCCCCCAGCACCCAGTGCTTTACATATACTAAACATTTAATCAGTGTTTTGTTTTTCCTCCCTCCCTCCCTCCTTCCTTCTCTTCCTCCTTCCATTTTTCCTTCCTCTATGTCTCCTGTCACTCCCTTCCTCCATCCTTCCCTTCTGCCATCCTCCACTTCCTCCCTCCATCTCTCCTTTCTTTCCTTCCTTCCTTCCTTCCTTCCTTCCTTCCTTCCTTCCTTCCTTCCTTCCTTCCTTCCTTCCTTCCTTCCTTCCTTCCTTCCTTCCTTCTTTCCTTCCTCCTTTTCTTCTTCCCTCCCTCCCTTTCTGCCCTTCTTCCCTCCTTCTCTGCCTACAAGTGTAAATGTTTAGCCTAGAGAAGAGAAGGCTTAGGGTAGACATGATAATTGTCTTCAGATCTTTGAAGGGTTTTTACATGGGTGAACAGTTAAGCTTTTCTCTTTGGTCCCTGAGGACACAATTGAGAGTAAGAGAAAAAGTAACAAAGTGCCAAATTTTGCCTGCATATAAGAAAAAAAACTTCTAAGTAATTACAGATATTCAAAAGTGGATTGGGCTGTCTAGGGAAATAGTGGATTCTTCCTTATTGAAGATCTTTAAGCAAGGGAAGGATGATCACTTGTCAGGTATAGTATAAAGAAGATTTATTTTTTTGATATGGGATGGACCAGATAGCCAATAAGGTTGTTTCTAACGCTGAAAGTTTGTCATTCTGTAACCATATGCAATATTGAAGAGAAAGGAAATTCTTGATCATCTTATAGCATATGGACAATTCTTTCTCTTTAGAGCCACTAGCACCACAATAACTAGGCAATCAAAATTAGCAAATGCATTAAATGTGTCCTCTCAATCCTCTTTAATTTATTTTTTATTTTTATTTTTTGCAGAGGGGCAGGCAGGACAATTGGGGTTAAGTGACTTCCCCAAGATCACACAGCTAGTAAGTGTATCAAATGTCTGAGGCCGGAGTTGAACTCAGGTTGTCCTGACTCCAGGACCAGTCCTCTACTCACTGTGCCACCTAGCTAGCTGCCCCAGTCCTCTTTCATTTATTTCATCATTTGTTCATTCATTCATTCATCAACTATTTTGTGAATGCCTATTGTATGTGAGGTCCTACAATATTGGGTACTTATCATCATGTCACATGTCCTTCTCTAGTGATACTCTAGACTATGTGAGATAGCTGGTAATAGATGCATGCACACCTAGCTAGTCCTTCATACACACACACACACACACACACACACCAGACGGGGTGATAAATTTTCTTATAGCAAATATTTAAATTAAAAATAGCAAAATTTCTGCTGAAGATTTCCCTTGTAAACAGTACTCCCTTATCTCAGGAAGGCAGCTTGACTTTGTCAGTACCTTTCATACCTCCACCACCTAAACAGTCTAACTTATATAAAGATTCCTTTGCAAAAGGGGGATTATGTGAATATAGATGGGACAATGCAGATACATTAGAAGTCACACTTTGAGGTAACAGGAAACATCATGGTGTGGTGGATAGAATACTTACCCATGAGTCAGGCCACCTTGGTTTCAGTGCCAATGCTATTACTTTGACCTTGGAAAAGTCACTTCTTTCTGAGCCTCAGTTTTTGCATAGTAAAATGAGCGAGTTTGGTAATGGGAAGATCTTTCAATTTTGTGCCATTGGTCATGGGCTGGAAGTTTTGCTATTTACTCTTTAATCTCCCAGCTCAACTAAGTCTTTGGATTTCTCTGCCTTTCCACCAACTGCCTTGCTCACCTCTGAATGTCTCTGTCCTGAGGCCTGCTCTCTTGACTGGTGAGTCTATGATGGAGATCACCATTTCTTAAAGGGTCCCAGTCATGTTGCTTATTTCACTATCAGTTCAACTTACTCTCTCCACTGCTCTAGCTCCTCATCAGCTGCCCCTGGAATGATAAATAATGGCTCGTACTTCTATGGCATCTTAAGTTTTATAAAGTGCTTTCTTGGGATCAAACGGGCAGGGTAGGTAGTGGAAGTCTTATTGCACCCACTTTACAGACAAAGAAAAAAAGTTCAGAGAGGTGAAACAATTTTTCATACAAATAATAAATTTCAGAGTTGATACTAGACCTTCTCTTCTTACTCTAAATGCCCAGTGTAACACATTATCCCTCTAAACTTCAGAAATTAGCAACACTTGTTCAGTCATTCAGGCATGTCTGACTCTTCATGACCCTCTAGACCATAGTATGGCAATACTGCCAATGAGATTTTTTTTTGGCAAGGATATTGGAGTGGTTTGTGATCTCTTTCTCCAGTGGGTTAAGGCAAACAGAAGCTAAGTGACTTGCCCCAGGTCACACACCTAACAAGTGTCTGAGACTTGATTTGAACTCAGGTCTTCCTGACTTTAGGCCCAGCACTCTATCCACTGAGCCACTAGCTGCTTAACAATCTTTAGTATTATTCAATTAATTCATTTGATCAATGGTAGGTGGTATTTTCCAGGTGTGTGAAACCACCACAACCATCATAATTTCTCCTCATGCCGCACTAGAGATGGTCCTATCCAGTAGTCTGGAGAGACTTCCAGGCTACTAGTGCTGCCTGCAATGTGAGTCCTCCCACTGTTGTTCAAGAAAGCAACCCTAGTGGAGCCAGGTCCCTGTCATCATCATTACCACCACCACCATTACCATTACTACCCAAAACAACAGTAATGCCAACAGCTGAAGGGCCATGACTGTAAAGAAGGGAAGCCATCTCAGCCAAAGCTATATGGGAAGCCTGAGTCCAAAGAGTAAGAGTTATGAATTGGATGGATAACTGTCTACACAGTTGCTGTGTTCTCTACCTTTTCAGCAGTTATGGCTACTGAGAACCTGGAAAAGAAAATTCTCACCACCAAATTCCTTGGCACTCTCAAGTGGTTCAATTTCAGAAACAGATATGGTTTTATCAATCAAAATGACACCAAAGAAGATGTGTTTGTACTTAAGCCTTATCTCTCCTCTACACTCTAGCCAAACTAGATTACTTGCCATCTGGAATACTGGGATTTCCAACTGCCTTTTGGCAGCCAAACCCTCCTGTATTTGCTAAATTCCTTTAGAAAGTGATCTCTTTAAGAGCAAGGAGTCTCTCGCTTTTTTATTTGTAATCCTAGTGCTTTGCACATTGTAAATACTTTTACATTCATTCATTCTTTCATTTATTCATCCTCTCATTTGTCATGGAGTATTAGCCTTGAGAGATGCCTGAAGAATAGTTCAAAGCTTGAACGTTTGAGAAATCAGACTTTGAGAGATAGAAGATTTTCCTGAGCAACATGTCACCTGAAGGAAGAAAATCATCATCCACATGGCTTGTGCAGACAGAGAGCAAAGCCATGACACAATAGGGCAAGAGATATGGATATATATAAAGTAAGAACATAGATAAAAGATGTGAATACCCCCTGCTATTACAAGAGGTCTGAATGGAAAAGAGTTATCTATCTTAAACCTCCAAAAGGCATTGTATTCTTGGGGTGTTCAAACCACTGGAGACATTATGAGTCTGTGAGGGATGGCATGCTCTTCTGAGAGAGCTAGGGGAGTCACTGGAATGTTAGAGTGTTTCCCCAATGGCAGCCCTGAGTTTATTTTTTTTCTTTTTTTAAATGTATTTAATATTTTAGTTTTCAACATTGATTTCCACAAGATTTTGAGTTACAAATTTTCTCCTCATTTCTATCCCCCCATTCCAAGATGGCATATATTCCAATTGCCTCATTCCCCAGTCAGCCCTCCCCTCTTTCAACCCACTTCCCCCCCATCCCCTTTCACCTTACATTCTTGTAGGGCAGGATAGATTTCTATGCCCTGTTCCCTATATATCTTGTTTCCCAGCATGCAAAAAACAACTTTTTTAAAAAAAATTTAAGCATCTGCTTTTAGAACTTTGAATTCCGAATTCTCTCCTGTCTTCCCTTCCCACCCACCCTCCCTAGGAAGTCAAGCAATTCAACATAGATCACACATGTAACATTATGTAAAACACTTCAACAATGCCCATGTTGTGAAGGGCTAACTATATTTCCTTCCATCCTTTCCTGTCCCCCTTTATTTAATTTTCTCCTTTGACCCTGTCCCTTTTCAAAGGTGTTTGCTTTTGACTACCTCCTCCCCCATCTGCCCTCCCTTCTATCATCCTCCCCACCTTTTTATCACCTTCCCCTTACTTTCCTGTGCAGTGAGATACCCAATTGAGTGTGTATGTTTATTCTCTCCTCAAGTTGGATCCAATGAGAGTATGATTCACTCATTGCCCCTCACCTGCATCCTCTTCCCTTCCAACAGAACTGCTTTTTCTTGCCACTTTTATGTGAGATAATTTACCCCCTTCCATCTCTCCCTTTCTCCCTCTCTCAATATATTCCTCTCTCACCCCTCAAGTTTATTTAATTTTTTAGATATCAACCCTTCATATTCAACTCATCCTGTACCCTCTGTCTATATTCCTTTCAACTCTTCTAATACTGAGAAAGGTCTCATGAATTACACAAATCATCTTTCCATGTAGGAATGTAAACATAACAGTTCAGCTTTAGTAAGTCCCTTATGAATTCTCTTTTTTGTTTACCTTTTCCTGCTTCTCTTGGTTCTTTTATTTGAAAGTCAGATTTTCTATTTAGCTCTGGTCTTTTCATTGAGAAATCTTGAAAGTCCTCTATTTTATTGAAAATCCATATTTTGCCTGGGGCATTATACTCAGTTTTGCTGGGTAGGTGATTCTTGGTTTTAATCCTAGTTCCTTTGCCCTCTAGAATATCATATTCAAAGCCATTCAATCCCTTAATGTAGAAGCTACTAGATCTTGTGTTGTCTTGATGGTATTTCCAGTATACTCAATTGTTTCTTTCTGGCTGCTTGCAGTATTTTCTCCTTGACCTAGAAACTCTGGAATTTGGCAACAATATTCTTAGGAGTTTTCTTTTTGGGATCTTTTTCAGTCAGTGATTGGTGGATTCTTTCCATTTCTATTTTACCCTCTGGCTCTAGAATATCAGGGCAGTTTTCCTTGATAATTTCTTGAAAGATGATGTCTAGGCTTTTTTTTTGATCATGGCTTTCAGGTATTCCAATAATTTTTAAATTATCTCTCCCAGATCTATTCTCCAGGTCCAATGAGATATTTCACATTGTCTTCCACTTTTTCATTCCTTTGGTTCTGTTTTATAATATATTGATTTCTCATAAAGTCACTAGCTTCCATTTGCTCCAATCTAATTTTTAAGGTGGTATTTTCTTCAGTGGTCTTTTGGATCTCCTTTTCCATTTGGCTAATTCTGCCTTTCAAGGTATTTTTGTCCTCATTTGCTTTTTGGAACTCTTTTGCACGTGGGTTAGTCTATTCTTTAAGTGTTATTTTCTTCAGCATTTTTGGGTCCCCTTTAGCAAGTCATTGACTTGTTTTTCATAGTTTTCTTGTATCACTCTCTTGTATTTCTCTTCCCAATTTTTCCTCTACTTCTCTTACTTCCTTTTCCAAATCCTTTTTGAGCTCTTCCGTGACCTGAGCCCAATTCATATTTTTCTTGGAGGCTTTTGATATTGGCTCTTTGACTTTGTCGACTTCTTCTGGCTGTATGTTTTGCTCTTCTTTGTCACCAAAAAAGGAATCTAGAGTTTGAGTTTGAGTCTGAGTCTGTTTGTGCTGCCTGTTCATTTTCCCAGCCAACTACTTGACCCTTGAGCTTTTTGTCAGGATATGGCTGCTTGTAGAGTAGAGAGTACTTTGTCCCAAGCTTTAGAGTCCAAGCACTGCTGTTTTCAGAACTACTTCTACTCCACCATCACCCCAGGCTCTGTCCCAGCAGCCCTCCTCCTCTCCCAAGAACTGCCAACCAGGACCACAATATAGATCCAAGCAGGGCACAGCAAGAGAATCTGCCTTTGTGTCCACAAAGCACTCCTTGCACTCCCACTCTGATCTGCTGCTAGATTCCTCTCATGGTGTGAGCCAGGGATTCAGGAAGTGGCTGATGCTGGAGTTCTGGAAACAGCCTCAGGAGCTTCCAGCTGCTACTATGCCACTGATGCACCACCTCCTCCACCCCCAGAGCTGGTGGCCAGACTGCTCAGAACTCAATCCCACAGTTTCCCCCTAACCTACTCTTTGGTGTTTGTGGGTTGAGAAGTCTGGTAACTGCCACAGCTCACTGGTTCATGGCCCCAAGGCCTGTTCTGGCTGACTGATTCTGAGTCTGGTCTGTCCCAGAGCTGGGCTGCCCTCCGCTCTCAGCACTGTGTGATAGACCCCTTCCCGGCAACCATCCAGGCTCTCCTGGGCTAGAGACCTGTTTCCTTCTGCTGTTTCATGGGTTCTGCAGCTCTAGAATTTCTTCAGAGCCATTTTTACAGGTGTTTGGAGGGATCCGGGGGAGCTTATGCAGGTCCCTGCTTTCCAGCTGCCATCTTGGCTCTGTCCTCCATTTTTTTTCTTCTGAGAGTTAGCATGGGTGCTTTACATGTTTTCTTTCTTTGTTATTCCCCTGAAAGTCCCTCATATGTTCTGCATTTTCTGTTGAGTGAAATAATGGCTGTCCTAGATCTGATATATATTAGTTACCTTATTAAGGAGAAATTGAATGTCCTAGAGGAATGCCTCACTACTCTTTGGTTTATCAGTGAGAATAAATGAAATGGTAAATTAAAGAAATACATCATTATTTTCATCACTGTTGCCAAGTGAATCAACCAACCATCAAACATTTATCAAGTACCTACTATGTACCAAGCACTATGCTAGGTGCTGAGGATATAAGTACAAATGTTGGCAGTATGCTATAGTCAAATGTTGACTATATACCTCTCAAGGAGCTTACATTCTAGTGGGGGAATAATATCTATATCTACTTATTCATCTATATATATATATATATTTTATACTTCTATATCTATAGATATAGATCATAGAGATCATAGAGCTAGAGATAGAAGTATAGATATAGATATGTATGTATTTATATATGTGTGTATTACTTTAAAATTTTAGTATTATATATTGGTATTATAATTTATGTACTGCTATATTATACACATATATTATGGTGTTACTATAATACATAATAGTGTTACTATATCACTATATTATTTATTAGTTACACAGTATGTCTTATATGTGTATATTAATATATCGCATGTATATTACTCTATTACATATATATTATAGTAATATATAATATATGTGTAATATTGTAACATTATTATACATCCATACATCCATACACATCTCTCTATGTCTATCTATCTATCTATCTATCTCTCTATCTATCTATCTATCTATCTATCTATCTATCTATCTATCTGTCTATCTATCTGTCTATCTATCGGTCTATCTATCTGTCTATCTATCTATATCTATCTACATAGCTATCTATCTCAGGTTGAGATAGAGGACCTGTGCATTTGGGAGGAATCAAGAAAGGCTTCATGGAGACAATGGTCTTTGAGATGCATCTTCACAGAAATGAGTCAGAGGGAAGGAAGGAGAGCATTCCAGGCTTTTGGGGCAGCCAGTGTAAAGGCACGGAGATGGGAGTTAGAGTGTCATTTGTGAGGACAAAAGAGGTCAGATTGTAAGGACTCTGAGAACAAAGAATACTTGAAAATGAAAAGCTAGATGAGAAGATGGCCTCCTGATAGAATTCAGACTTGTGGACCATAGTCTAAATTACTGGAAGGATGGTCTCTGGAGCAAGGACAATGAATTTTTATTGAATGTTAGGAAAAATGTATTTGCCTGGAGACTTGTAGATCTAATCAAAAGAGCTTTAAGCTAAAAATGGAATCTGAAGTAAAAAGCTGCCTACACATAACAATCCCTCCCAAACTAGCTTGTATATGTATGTATTTATTAACTTTATGTCTATACCCTATTTACATATTTGCATAGGTGTACATACACACGTGTGTATATACACATAGGTACATACACATACATCACGTTCACATATTTCACACACACATGTATATACGTACATCACATTGTCATATATTCACACATATACACACATGTATATATACATACAACACATTTGCACATATTCACATATACACACATTTTTGTCTCACCTATTAGAGTGCAAACTCCTTATGCACAACAGTTGCTTCATTCTTTGCACGTATAATCCCACTAGAACCTAGCATAGTGCTTGACACATACTAAGCCGCTAGATGGCATATTGCATAGAGTGATGGATCTGGAGTCAACAAGGTAAGTTCTAATTCTGCAATGAAACACTAGCTATTTGAATATGACAAATAGGTCAGCCTCAGTTTCTTCATCTGCAGAATGGGAATAATAATAGCACTTGCCTTCCAGGGTTGTGAAGATCAAATGATATAATACATGTAAAACACTTTGTAAATCTTTAATTACTATGTAAGTGATAGTTATTATCATAGTAAATGAAAAGTATGACTCTAAATGAAGAATGTAATGGGAGGTGTCTAGTAATGCAAAAGAAGCAATATGCAAAGAGGGCAACAACGGTCCTCATGGTGTCAGATAGTGACACACAAATATAGAGTTTAGATAGTAATGAACCAAACGAACTAGAAATAAGCTCCTTGGGATCAGCGGCTGTCTTTTGCCTCTTTTTTGTATCGCTAGTGCTTAGCATAGTACCTGGTATGTCATTAGTGCTTAATGAATGCTGACTGATTGATTGATCGGAATAGAAGACAGAGCAACTAGGACAAATAGAGAGATGCTAAATATTGAAATGGTTTACCACTTCCTTCTTCACCTCATTTTACAGAAGAGAAAGCTGAGGCAAAAAGAGTTAAGTGATTTGCCCAGGATCACACAGCTAGTAAGTATCTGAGGCCCACTTTGAACTCGGGCCTTCCTGACTCCAGGCCTGTCCCTCTATCCACTGTTCCACTTAGCTGCAAAATGGGATAGGCTTTCACTTAAGGCAATATCATGTTCCCCTGTCTTCTCCTGGACTCTTTAGTTGGGGTTGGGGGTCACTGGCTGATGTTATGTTGAAGATTTCTGTATCCCAGCACGGGGTTTAGCTAGATAGCACTTGAGCTCCCTTCGGTCTCTGACTTTCTTTTGACCTATGATCCTATGATTCTCACAAAACAAAAGTATCTTTCTGACCTTTGAACTCTCATTATAGTTTATCTATACCTAAATGTCTTATTAAAAACTTACATTTACAGAGCACCTTATGACTACAGAGGTCTTTCGCAAGCATTAATACTTTGCCTCAAATATAGAGCGCCCTTTCTCCTAAATCTTCCTTTTATATTACCTGGGTTATTGCTTCTAATTAACCATGGATCCCAATTGCCTTTTGTCAGGGTAATTCCTGCACAATGAGTAGAAAAATTAAGAAGTCATAAGTGGATCTGCTGGGTGACTGGATTTTAACTGAGTGGGAAGGAATATTTTCTGAAGCAATTTTCCATGGCTTAGAATAAAAAAGTGCCATCTTTCAGACATGATGGGTGATAGTAAAGGTGGAATATTGTGGGAAGAAGAAAACAACAATGAAGGTGATGAAGGTTGACACAGTGGTGTTAATAAAAATGAATAAAATACATTTCTTTGAATTAACGATTATAAAAGCACTTTCAGACTAAATAAGTTTTCATTAATAAGATGATTTTATATTATTAACTTGTGTATTTTCCTTTCAGGGAGTTTTTAATTAAGGAGGAGAGCTTATATTCAGGGGGTAATCTATGATTTATGCAGTATAGTATTTTATTTGGACCTCAATAGCGCTGTCAGATAGGCAAAAGTCTTTAAAAACTGAGGCTGAAAGAAGAAGTTATTTGCCTGAAATCCTAAGCCTCGTAAGTGGTGAAGCAAACTCTTAGGTTTTCTAGCTGAGAAATGTATTAAGTAGTGGAAAGAAAATAGGATATTTTGGAATTGTAAGACTTTGATTACATATCCCAGTTTGGCTATTTACTAACCATGATGTTGGGTAAATCTCTTCTGCTACTCAGAGCCTCAGTTTCATCCTCAGTAAATGAGGGATGGGGGAAGAGAGGAGGGAAAGGACTAGGTAACTACTAAGGTTCCTTTTTGCTCCAAGCTTATGATCTTGACACATGCATATATATATATATATATACACACACACACAAACATACATCTGCATGTATATGTGCGTATGTATGTGTATAGATAACTTATCTTTCCTTATAGATTATAGGCAACTTGATTAGAGGATCCATATGTTATTTTTCCTCTTAAGACAAGGCATAGAACCTTGTTTAATAAATATTTGTTGAATTGAATTAGATTAAAATGAACATGAATTATGTAGAATTCAATGACTTTAAATAGGATAAAATATATAAACAAGAAAGTTAGTGAGTAGCCATTTTCCATCTTCATTCTGAAAATAGTAGTAAGGGATTAGGGTTTTGCAGAAACATTGGCCATCATCATCAGTTGGCAAATTTTGGAAAAGATTCCAAGGGAATTGGTCATGTTTCTCCCTAGAATAGTATTAAATAGAGCATACGCTCATTTATTTGGTGATTCGGCAAGGAGATAAAACCACTCAATACTTAAATAAATTAATTTGGGCTATTCACTGGAAGATCAAACACTGAAGCTGAAGCTGAAATGCTTTGGCAAGATAATGAGAAGATGCAACTCATTGAAAAAGACCCTGATATTGGGAAAGATTGAAAACGGGACATCAGAGGATGAGATGGGTAGATAATATTATGGAACCAATGAACATGGACTTGGACAGACTTTGAGAGATGGTGGAAGATAGATGGGCCTGCCATGCTTTGGTCCATGAGGTCACAAAGAGTCAGAAATGACTAAATTACTGAACAGCAACAACAACAACAATAATCCTGCTGGTGACAGGAGAATGGATTACATGACTACAAGGATTGCTTGATAGTGTAGCTGAAAGAGCATTGGGCTTGCAGTGAAAAAACATCTTCCAGCTCTAAAGTGGAAGATCTAATCATTCTATGACCTTGGTTTAAACCCTGGCTCTTCCGGTTACTAATGATGTGACGACTATAGACATATATATTTTAGTTGCTCTGAGTCTCCTCAGTTTCCTCATTTGTAAAATATGACAGTAGGATTTTCATTACTTTCCTCACTGGATTGTTGTAGGATCCAATGAAATAATACACATTAAGCATTTTGCAACTGTCAAATGCTATATGAATGAGAGTTATTATCATAATTGTAGTGATAAAATTTAGTAACCTGCCACTCAATTTGCAGCTAAAAGTCATTACATATAGATGGAAGATTGGACCCTGTGTAATTGATAAATTTCAACTGTATAATCTGAGAATCTCCAGGCAATTTATGTCTACAACCATCTCTACAACAGCAAGAATAGATCATAATTAGTATCCCAAGACAATGGGTATGAGATCCAGAAAGGCCAACCACTTTGAAGAATTAGGATTTTATATGGGTGAAAAGGAACAAAATGGATGAAATTGGTTTAATGTTAGTTTTCTATCACCAGAGGTCTTTAAGCAGAGGCTTGCCAGGGGGTGGTAGAGGAAAGTTTCATTCAGGTATAAGTTGAATTAGATGAAGGATTCTTAACCTAGGGTCCATGAACTTGTGTTTATTTTTTAAAAAATATTTTTATTAGCCATATTTAAATAAAATTGCTTTCCTTTGTATTGCTCTATATTTTATTTTATACATTTTAAAACATCATTCTGAACTGTAGTCCATATGCTGCACCAGACTGCCAAAAGTAGTGTCTATGACCCAAAAGGTTAAAAACCCCCAGGACTACATGATCTATGAGGTCCCCTCCTGCTGTGAGGTTCTGTAATTCCAAAAGAGGCTTGGAATAACTAGAATCAGTCTGTCAAACTATTTTTCCTAATTCATTAAGAAACCAAAATTCTATTCCCTTTAGAATTTGCATTGACTTCCTTCATCCGACATTTACGAGTAGTTAGTACACCATAGTCAGACTATTATAAAATGGTGAAGTTAATTCAGCTCACTTGACATTTCAAATGCCTCCTTTCTACATTTTGACACCATCTGCCTCCCATTATTCTGCACCTTCTTTTTCTGAACCTTTCTTCGTCCTCAATGGTATACTCTCCACATGCCCACCCATCACCACAATTCACGTCTCAACTTGCCAAGGTCTTAATACTCTCTTCTTACGAAAACCTGCTCCCCATGAACAACTTAAACAACAATGGTTATAGTGTACTATAAATTTATTTACTTTTTTGGTTCTTTGGCAGGGAAATTGGGGTTGAGTGACTTGCCCAAGGTCCAGTGTCTGAGGCCAGATTTGAACTCAGGTTCTCCTGACTCCAGGACCAGTGCTCTACTCACTACACAACCTAGCTGCACCTGTACTATAAATTTAACTTGAGGAAGCCATATGAAATGGCAGCCAAAACAGCTTAATAGAGTCTAAGACTGCTTTAATAAGGGCACATATTTAGTATTAGGAAGCTGATACTGCCATTGTACACTGCTCTAGTCACAACACATCTGGAGGCCTTCTTTCCACCGCAGGTAGGCACAACAGCTTGGTAAGGAAACTAGAAAAAAACAGATCAGGTCTACATGAGAGTGAGAGAACTGTAGATGATGCTATGTGAGGATCATTTTATAGAACTGGGTTATTTAACCTGCAGAAGAAATGAATTAATGGGGGGCATCATAGATGTTTTTAAGTGGGAGAAGGTTTCCCATGTGAAAAAGTAATTAGACTTGTTCTACTTGACTTCAGAGGATAGAGCTAGAAGGACAGAGTTCAACTTAAAATAATTACCTAACAACTAGAGTTTGCGAACACAATGAGTTGAGAACATTTTTAAGGTCCTGATTTATCCCAATGGAGGTGTCTATGCAGAGGCTGGGTGATAAGGATGTTGTGATTGCAATTCCTGCATTGGTAAGACTATTAACAAGATGGCCTTTGAGGTCCCATCCAAATCTGAGAGTCTATGACTCTGTGAAAGACTCTAAAATTAATTCATAATTAAACTTCAACAACTAGTAAAGCAAAGTATTACTTTTCACAGGAGTGTTTACATTGGGCAAACAGCCTATTTACCTTATTCCAAAGAAAAGAAGGTTTAAGGAAAGAATTTCATCTACTGGTGAATTGGGGAAGGGGATTTTCTTGGAGCTGTTTCCCTTCCTGAAATTTAACTACGTTAAGAGCCCTGAGTTGCAAATTCATTTTCCCCTCTCACTTTGGTCTCACATCACATGATTTTAGAGTTGGAAGTGACAATAGAAGAAATCTAATTCAACCTATTCCCCAAA
Organism: Trichosurus vulpecula; assembly: GCF_011100635.1. NCBI lineage: Eukaryota > Metazoa > Chordata > Mammalia > Diprotodontia > Phalangeridae > Trichosurus > Trichosurus vulpecula. The sequence continues at coordinate 111,954,028 of NC_050573.1, forward strand.
GGAATCCCCACTATCATATACTAGACAACAGCTCATCCAGCCTCTGCTTGAAGACCTTCAGTGAGGGGGAACTCAGTATCTCTTGGGGCAACTTATTTCATTTTTACATAGCTCAATTGTAAGGAAGGATTTTCCATCTCCCTTCCGATTCCCACCCAAAAATATCAAGCTTAACTTTGTCTCTTTGCAACGTCAACCAGTAGCTCCTGATCTTACCCTTGGGGGCCAAAAAGAACAAATCTGTTCTTTCTTCCATGTGAGAGAATTTCAAATACTTGAAGACAGTTATTATATCAACAGTAAATCTTTTTTTTTCCTCCAGGCTAAATACACCAATTCTGTCAAGTGATTATCCCTGTTACCTCCACCCCTCAGCCTTCTCTTCTCCATAAGCAGCCCTGTTTCTTTCAACTAACCTTTGTGTTATGGATACCATGGCCTTGAGACTATTCATCATAATGATAGACATTCTGTGGACTCTCTGTGCCTTAACAATGTCCTTACTAAACCATTATGTCCATAACTAAACGTGGCACTTCAGAAGTTGTCTGACATAGTACAGAGGTACTCATATCTCAGTTGTGGAAACTAAGCTTCTCTTAATGCATCCCATGACCCCCTCTTTTTTTTACCTGACACATCACACTTCTGATTTATATTGACCCAGAAATTTACTCCCAAGATCTTTTTCCAATAAGCTGCTATCCAATTAAGCTTCTCCCATACTATGTTTGTGATAGAAATTTCTTTAATGAAAGTATAAGACTTTATGTTTATTGTTATTGAATTTCATCTTATTAAATTCAGTCCAACATTGTCATGGGATCATAGGATCATAGATCCAGAGCTAAGAGTGATTGTAGAGATAATCTAGTCTGACCCTTTCTTTAAAAAATGCAGAAATTAAGCCCAGAGAATGTTAAATGACTTATCCAATGTTAAGTTCCTATCCACAGGTAGTAAGTGGCAGATCTGGTTTCAAATTCAGGTCCTGTCACTTCAAGTTAATCATTCATCTGGTTAGGGAGGAAGGGAAGACAGGGAATAAGAATTTATGTAGCACCTACTATGTGATAAGCACTTTAGAAATAATTTCTCATTTGATCCTCACAATAACCTTGGAAGGTGGGTGCTATTATTATCATCATTTTACAGTTGAGGAAACAGAGGTTAAGTGACTTGTTCAGGGTCACATAGATACTTAGTATCTGAGGTTGGATTTGAACTTGTCTTCCTGACTCCAGGCCCATCTCTATCCACAAAGCCCCCTAGCTGCCATTGTAGCACATGCCTCTAGTCTTGTTGTAGAGGCTAGAATTAGCCCCTGGTGAGGTTCTACTCCCAGGGGGATAAATATGGTATGAAGTTCAGGCATGGATTCTTGATAGAGTAGCCACATGGAAGAGAGGGGCTTTCTGGGAACATTTAGGGCAGTGTCACCTGCCTATCAAGGAGTCCCCCAGACTTTATCAGATAACAATGTTAGCTGCTTTCATCAGGAATTACACGTTACGTCTTGGAAAGCTGTGTGGACCCACACGAAATCACTCACCTAGTTAAAACACTGTGACCTTAGGAAGGTTCCATTTTTTTCTAGATGGAAAGCACCATACTTCCTTTCACACTTTTTGTGTTTTTGTGTGAACGTTTTATTTCACGGTGCATATTTATTACAAGAGTTTTGTTTTCCTTACTTTTGCCTCAATGTGAAGCTGATGGGATAGGGAGAAAATAAATGTTTGCTAATTAGAGGGGAAAAAACAAACAAACATCTTTTTGAGAAAGAAAGAAAATATTGGTAGCTTTGAGAGAGCCTTTTTTCTTGTAAAGGGGTAGCATAGGAAGACAGATTTGATTGTAAGGGATTGGGAGGGCCTCTCAACAGAATACCTGGAATCACTAAAATTAAGAAAAACCTTTAAGCCCATTTTTCATTAGCTCCCTGTTGTCCCCAGTTACATAATTTGACACTTGAACATCATCATCTCTTCTTTGTACCAGTCTCAGAGAAAAAGGTGGCTGCTCTCCTCATCAAACCAGAGCCAGTTCCCTTCATTCCAGCTCCTTCTCTCTTCACTGGGAGCTTACTATCTCTTTGATCAGGGCCCAAGACATATATGCCTGTCGAGGGGAAGGGAAGCCCTTGCCTTTCACCTCTAAGTCAGTCCTTGTGGCAGCACCCCACCTCAAAGTGTCTTCTCAAGGCATTTCAGCAGGCTCTGGGTCTACTCCTTTCAACAAGAGGAAAAGATTCAGTAAGTCAAGTCCTTCCCATCCTGATTTGACACCATCAAAGTAGGGGTAGGCCCAGGGAGGCAGTAACATCAGACCAAAGAGCTCCTAAGGTAAAGCAGGCATCAAGGGCAAGGCAGGGATATTGATTAAGAGCTGCTAAGGGAGATCCTAAGTCCTCCTCTCTGTGCTGTCCTCATAAGGAGGAGAGATTTAAGCAGTCATTGATTCTACAACCTTCCACAAATTTCCTGCTTGGAAGGAGAGAGCTTAGGGCTGATTGGAATCTGAGAGCAGCAACCAAGACTGTTGTTAAGTTGTTTCAGTCATGTTTGATTTTTTGTGACTCCATTTGGGGCTTTCTTGGCAAAGATACTAGAGTGGTTTGCCATTTCCTTCTCCAGCTCAGAGTACAGATGAGGCACTGAAGCAAACAGGGGGAAATAACATGCCCAGGGTCACAGAGCTAGTAAGTGCCTGAGACTAGATTTGAACTCAGGAAGATGAGTCTTTCTGGCTCCAGGCTTGGCACTCTATCCACTAGTTGCCTGAGCAACCAAGACTGTGCCTAGGCAAAGTCTTTATCCAATATTGACCAAGGAATAAAATGCATGATGCAGAGCTTCCTCTGTCTTCACCTTTTGCTGCTGGTGGTGGTTGGGGGGTGATTTCAAACAGCCCTCCTGGAGATAGCATCTGGGGAGGTCTAGTCAGGGAAGGCCTTGGTCAAAGTCTCTTTTCTTAGAATTCACTGGGGGTCAGCCAAGGAGGTCAGCCTAGGTTGGGAACAGTACCTGTCTCCTGGATACCAGCAGTCACTTCAGGTCTCCAGTGTTAGGAGGGAGTGAGGTAGAGTCTAGTATTATGTACTTTGAAGCAGACATGATAGGGATGCCCAGACATAGCTCGTTGTCTAGCTGGGCAGTAGCCATTGTTCTGTATGGGCAAAAGCTAACACCATCAATTCTGAGTTTCCAGTTGAGAAAGTGACTAGGCTGTGCCTCTGACCCAGGGTTTGTGACCTCCTCCCCTGCTCCTTCTCTTGCCACAGTCCAAGTCTGTTCCAGAAATGACATACTGCAGGTGGGGATTGGTGTACTGCTTCCCTGAAAGCCATCCTGTCTGTCCATTGCCCTCTTGGGGTCTTGAGAGAGAGGGAGCAGGGCTTTGTTCAGGCCATACCCCCTGAGAGGCTAGTAGAGACAGGTCAGGAAAGGGAAATGGGGTAGAAGGGCATCCCTGAGGGGGGGATGGTCTGGTAAGTGGCCTCTGGGCCTGTGTCTCTTCCTTGGCCCTTCCCTCCATTCTCCCTTCTGGCAGCCCACTTGACTATGCCTTCCCACAGAAGGACAACCCCTATCATACCTTTAAAGATCTTTTGTGATATTTAATCTTCTAGAATGTTAACTATCCTTTCTAGTTTTGTGTCATCTGCAAATTTGACAAGCATGCCATGTACGTCTTTATCCAAATCACTGATAAAAATGTCACACAAAACTGGGACAAACAGAAATCCCTAGGGCACTTCATTTGAGATTGGAGGCAACTTGACATTGAACGATTTAACAACTATTCTTTGAGTATGGTCATTCAACCAGTTCTGAATTTATCTAACTGTACTAACACTTAGCCCAGTGGTGTGAAAATCAAATAGAAACCAAGGTCAAAGATCCCTACAGGTTATATATTGACTTAGAAAACCACATATTTTTTTGAAAACCACATATTAACATTATCTATTCTATTTTTATTTATTTTGTCAAATATTTCCCAATTACATCTCAAACCAGTTCTGTTGCTGTGTTTGACACCTCTGATTTAGCCCATATCTCTCCACCTTTTCCACAAGTCTAGTCTGAGAAACTGTATCAGATACTTCACTAAAGCCTAGGTAAACTATGTCTACATAATTTTCATCACTTAATAATTTAGAAACCTTGTCAAAAAAGGAATAACATTAGTCTGACATGACTTCTTTTTGATGAAGCCTTTCCAGATTTTTTTGAATCCTGCTTTTTCTGGATATTCATTTATCATCCCTTCAATTATCCACTCTAGAATTTGTATAGTAATTAAAGTAACTCTAACTGGCCTATAGTTCGATGACTCTATTTTCTTTCTATTTTTTTGAAAATTGGGACAATGTTTACCCTTCACCTGTATGGCAGTATCTCTCCTGTTCTTCATGACCTTTCAAGTAACACTGGCTTAGCCATCGTATCTGTCAATTTTTTCTTCAGGATCTGAGAATGCTTCTTATCTGGAAATGGTGACTTAGATTCATTAAGGTAATCTGGTACTCTCTTACTATCTCCACAATTATCTTGGGTATCTACTTCCTATTGATCATTCTGTCATTTATAATGTAATTGCTATTCCCTTTGGGAAAGAAAATAGACATTATGGGGATATAAAATGGATACTTTTGATTACATTAAATTTAAAAAAAGTTTTTTCACAAACAAAATCAATACAGCCAAGTTTAGAAGTAAAAAAGAAAAGTGGGAAAATTTTATAACAAATTTCTATGATCAAGTCCTCAGGAGTCAAATACATAAAATATAAGTTATTCCCCAATAAATAAATGGTTGAAGGATACGAACAGTTTTTAGATGAAGAAATCAAAGCTACATATAGTTATATAAAAATACTCTGAATTACTATTGATGGGAGAAATGCAAATGAAAACAACTTCGAGGTACCACCTCACACCTATCAGACTGGCTAATATGACAGGAAATGAAAATGACAAATATTGGAGGGAATGTAGGAAAATTGGGACACAAATGCAGTGTTAGAGTTGTGGACTGATCCAACCATTCTGGGGAGCAATTTGGAACTATGCCCAAAAGGCTATAAAATTATGCATTCCCTTTGACTCAGCAATAGCACTACTAGGTCTGTATCTCAAGGATATTTTTTAAAAGGAAAAAGGACCTATATATACAAATATATTTGTGGCAGCTCTTTGTGGTATATGATTGTGATGGAATACTATTATGCTATAAGAAATGACAAGAAGGATGCTTTCAGAAAAACTTGGAAAGACTTACATGAACTGATGCAAAGTCAAGCAAGCAGAACCAAGTAAACATTGTACACAATGATAGCAACAATGTACAATGATCATCTGTAAATGAATTAGCTATTTTCAGCAATGCAAGGATCTAAGACAATTCTGAGGGACTTATGATAGAAAAACTGATGGAGTCTGAATGTAGATTAAAGTATTTTTAAACTTTCTTTTTTTTTCTCTTTTGGCCTGTATTTCCTAACAAAGCATGACTAAGATGGAAAAAAGAAAAGAAAATAGAAATAAATGAGTCTTGAATAGCTTTCCTTTCTCTCTTTTGTTAGCTGTCATTATGTTAACCCCCAAAGCCATGGTCCTACCCCATCTTTGATCTTTCTCTTTGTTGTAATTTAGCTATTCTGGGGTTGGTGGTGCCAATACTCTTTTCTTGTCCTTGGGTTCCTTTCCAATCTCAACTTATTTCTAGCTTTGAAGCATTTTCTTGGCATGATTTTACAAGGTGGTGCCATAATGTTATTTGCCTTTTTTCCATCTACAATTCATATCACTTTTAAATCTAAATTCATCAGTGAGTTCCCTGTGCAATCACATCAGTCTCTTCAGGCAATTTGCATTTTTCCTCCCCATTGAAATTACTTCCCTTTTTGTATATAGATTTTCACTCTTGAGGGTTTCTTAATCTCTTTCATGACTGAATTGTCCTATAGAAGTTTAGCTCATGAGACTAAATTTTTTCTCCCCAAATCTTTGAAGCCTGCTTTTCCAAAACTTAGGATAGATCTCATACTACATCCAGCTTCTTCTCTATCACAAATTCTAGGAGAGAGTAGCCATTTCTCCTCAATATTTCCATCTTATATGGAGCCATTTCTTTCCATTTAGTGAGAATTACATATAGAACAGAATTCTACCTTGAGGGTTCCTCTACCTTTCGAATGATGAAATTATCATTAAGTCGAGAGAGAGATAGAAGGAACCTCAAAGAACTTCTAGTCCAAATGGCACATGAACAGAAATGGCCTCTACAATATCACAGACAACTGGTTTCACTTCTACCTGAATACACCCAGTAAACTGGAAGAAGTCCAATTCATTTTTGGACAGCTATGATTACTTAGCTGTTTTCTTCCCTCTTATACAGCTCCAAAATCTGTCCTCTGAATAGTGCAGTGCAAAGTACATTGGTTCAGGAAGGAGAGGACTTGGGTTCAAATCCTCTCTCTGATACTTTATAAACTCCCTTGAGTCTTATTTTCCTAATCTACAAAATGAGGGGAGGGGGTTGGACTAGTTGCCTTCAGAGGTTCTTTCCAGGTCTAATACTGTGGTTCTCTGAATTTCCATATATTGGCTCTTAATTTTGCCCTCTAAGGCCAAAAAGAACAGATCTAATTCTATTTTTACATGACAACCCTTCAAATAATAAAAGATTGCTATAATATTCCTTTTAAATATTCTCTTCTCACTAGAAATCCCCAGTTCCTTCAACTTATACTTAACGTTGCTTGATGTCCAGTTCTCTTATCAACTGGTTGCCCTCCTTTGTACTGTAAACCATCTAGATCCATTTCATTGTTCTGTCTAAAATATGGCAACTCAGAACTGAAGACATTACTGAGCAGAGGAGAATAGTAGAGAAGAGTTATGGCATCCTTTTTCTGGGCCCTCTGCTTCTCTTAATGCAATCTAAGAGTATGTTGCCATTTGAGGCTGCCCTGTCACCTCTTTTTCTTGCTTTTGCCCATCTCATTAGACCAAATGATCATGGACTCTCCATAAATACACTGGCAGTTTCCCCCAGATATATCGCCATGGAAACCAAAACAAAGGGACAGAAAGAAAAGTCTGAGTATCTCACATTCCTTTGGCCCTGCTGAGAAAGTTGAATTTTCTCATTTTTCTTTTCTTGCCCACATTGCCTTTTTTTAGGCTCTGGGACTGTGGGCAAGAACTTAATTTCATGGATGCTTGAAGGGTCTTAACTTTTCTTTCAGTTTAGGACCCTGCAGTCACCAAATCAGTGGATTACAGATTGCTAGGCTGGTACTGGTATGCCTTTGATCTAGGGAGAAGGGGAGGTAGGCAAGGTGAATTGACATTCTCTTCCTAGTTAATTAGGTTTTCCTAGAGGAGGAGACAGTATGTATTGCAGTGGTGACTACTTCCTAGTCAGATATCAGATACAGAACTGTGCTGGATCCCTGTGTCTCCACTGGATGGTCACAGAATTTCCAGCTAATTTAGAGTCTATCAGATACCATCATCAATCCCAGTCAGGACTGCTGAAGTGAGGCATTCTCCTTGAAAAGATGGATCTTCTGTTTTGAGTCTTTCATAGAGTTTATATAAACTTGTCATGTAAAAATTATATTAACTGAACTGAACCAAACAAATACACCTGGCTTTTGTATACACTTTTGATATTATGACCAATAAGAGTAATAACAACTCACATTTATATAGGGCCTTAAGGTTTATAAAGCAGTTAATTCACTATTACCCTGTGAAGTAGGTGAGGCCAGCACTATTATCCCCATTTTATAGGTGAGGAAATGAGGCTTAAGCATGGTTGTGCCTGCTCTAGCGTCCCTTACAGAAAGGACTGTTGAATTTTCAATGTGAGCATTTATACCTTAGAAATCAGCATTCTCTACAAAATGGGTTGATTTATTGATAGTCTAGACTTAAGAAAGTATTACTAATGCAGATTAAACTTAAAAGTGTATGTGCATGCATTTCCCGCCCCCCCCCCCCGCCCCCAGAGAACCCTGTTGTTAACATTTACCAACCATGACCCTGTATTTCTCTATAAACACAGCTTGAGCTCATAAGGAATGTAGTAGAAGGCTCAGATAATGAAGATGTCACCAGATTGGTGACTGGAGATTAAAAATTAAGAATAAAAACAATGATGATAATAATAAACAGTTGGTAATTTACAGATTTTGAAGTCTGCAAAATATTTCGCATCCATGATATTATTTAAACCTCACCGTGCCTATGAGCTCAGTTAAGTATGAAGTCATACAGTTAGCAAGTATTAGACCAAGTGGTATTCTGAGTTCATGTTCAGAACTTTTACCAGAACAACTGTTATGTACCTCAATGAAAACAATAGTAATGCTATCACAATGTATTACAAATAATACCAGAACTGGAGCCAAAAGATCTGGCTTTGAATCCAGCTTCTATAGGTTTTCATAACTATTTAACCAAAAGTGGTTACCCATTTGGGAAGTCTTTTTAGAGACAGGAAATTCTCTAACTGTCTAACACATGGAAAAGTCCATTCTGCTCTTACAAGGAATATTTTTTTTTTATATCAAGCCTAAAACTAGTAGAATCATTATTTACTGTGGCTTAACATAGGATAGACAGACAGACAGATAGATAGATTGATAGATATAGATATAGTTATAGATACAGATACAGACCGAATTGGAAAGTACCTCAAAGTTGAGGTGCTTTCATTTTGTAGATGAGGAAACTGACGTATAGAGAGGTAAAATAACTTTCCTAAGGTTACACAGGTTTTAAGTAGTAGAGCTGTGATTCAAACCCAGATTGACTCCAAGCCCAGCACTCTCCATTCCATCAGGCTTTGCATTTCACCAGACTTTCATCCTTTGACCCTAATTCTAACTCCTGGGTCCAGGTACAGGAAGTCCAACCCCGAGGTCATTTCAGGGGTTACTTCCTATTGGAAGTTTTTTCCTGATTCCCATAGGTGTTAATGTCTTCTTCCTTGAATCAACCTATTAAGCATTTATTTAGCACCTACCATGTTCTAGGCACTGCACTAAGCACTAAGCTACCTCAATTTATATTGTATTTTCTTACCTTTGTTAATGTTTTATTACCCTTCCTCCTATGTAAAGTAAACACCTTGAGGGCAGGTGGCTATTTTTTTTTCCAGTTGGTTTCTTTTTTGCATCCCCAGAATATAATTAACTTGATTCTTCCAGCTGTGTTTCCATCCCCAGCATAGAATCACAGCTCATTCTTTTAAGCATTTGAAGAACTTTTATGTGAAAGAGGGAATAGATTTGTTCTGTTTAGCCCTAAAGGGAAAAAACTAGGAGCAAAGGGAAGAAAATATGGAGGGAATTTTTAGTTTGATAGGGGAAAATACCTTGTTAATAGTCAGAAATGTGTCAAAGTGGAAGGGGAAGCCTTGCAAATCACTGAGAACTAATTCTCACTTGGGGTCTTCAAGCAAAAGCTGAATGGCCATTTGTCAGATATGGATTGTATTAGAAGGGACTGTGATGTTCCATCTGGCTCTGAGATCCTGTGTCATTGTATTTTCCTGGCTCAGCACACAGTAGGACACAACACACAGTGGGTTTGAAGTCTGTAGTCCTAGCTTTTAGTTACAATGCCATTGTGATTGTTAGCCTGGTGACTGGATAGTCCAGTGACAAACCTTTACATTCTCCAGCACAGCTTTTCCAACTCAGTAACTAGCCCTGCTCTGGAAAAACAAAGGCCCGACTTTAATAGTCTGAGGTGGCAGATGTACTGATGATGTCATTAGTTGATGGGTCCAAGGCTGCAAAATTTATTGAGCTGTGGTAGGCTGAAAACCATGATAAGGAAATGTGTTTATTGAAGAAACCATTCCTGGATAATCTAAACTCTGACGGGGAAAAGCCTCATTTGCAGAATTTAAATAATGCAGTTTCTCCACCTGCCATTCATAGATAGTTCTTAACCACTGCATGCAGGCTCCAGGGATTAGATACTATCTCTGTTTCTACATCAGTGGCTTGAATGTAATGAACATCTCCTGGTTTGGGGAGCAGCCAGATGTGCCTCAGGACAAGCCACTGCAGCAAACCTTGAACAGACATCAATAGGGTGAGTAAACTATATATTCACTTGCTCTCTGAATTTTCACAGTGCATTTATTCATAGGTATGCTCTATTTTTTCATTTTCTTTTTAGAAGAATAACATTATTTTTGTTTCAAATTGTTAAAGTTATCATTCATACAATAATAAGCCAGAACTTAGAGAGATGGTATAATCTAATGGCAGGAACAATGAGTTTGAAGTTTGTATTCCTAGCTTTTAATTCCAGTGCCATTTAATAGTGATATGACCTTGGATAAGTCACTGAAATTCTCTGGAACCTAGTTTCCACTTCAGTAAAATAGATATTGCCATCTTCCCTGTCACCAATGTTCTCAACCTTTAAATTATTCTTGAATCCTTACCCTGCCTCGCCTTCCGCATCCAACTGACTGCCAAGTCTTGCCTATCTTACCTCCGCAACATTGCTAGCATCTGTCATTTCTTCACTTATACAACATCTTCCTTCAGGGGTGGGGAACCTGTAGCCTTGAGGCCACATGTGGCCTTCTAGGTCCTTGGGTGTGGCCTTTTGACTGGGTCTAAGCCTTTAAAGCTTTCTACTATCATGCTCCCACCTAACTTTCTAAGTTTTTATCAAATTAATTCACTTTATACACTTCATTCTAACCAAATTGGTCGGCTGGTTTCTTAAATGCCTGGGATTCCATCATACCTCTTTGCTTTTGCAAAATTAGTTTCCTTTGGGATATACTTCCTCCTCACCTCTTGCTTATAGAATCCCTTGATTCTTTCAATTTTTTTTAATTTAAATTTATTTATTTAACATATTTGGTTTTCAGCATTGATTTTCACAACAGTTTGAATTACAAATTTTCTCCCCATTTCTACCCTCCCCCCCACTCCAAGATGGCATATATTCTGGTTGCCCTGTTCCCCAGTCAGCCTTCCCCTCTATCACTCCCCTCCCCTCTCATCCCCTTTTCCCTTCCTTTCTTGTAGGGCAAGATAAATTTCTACGCCCCATTGCCTGTGTATCTTATTTTTTAGTTGCATGCAAAACTTTTTTTTTGTTGTTTTTGAACATATGTTTTTAAAACTTTGAGTTCCAAATTCTCTTCCCTCTTCCCTTCCCACCCACCTTCCCTAAGAAGTCAAGCAATTCAACCTAGGCCACATGTGTGTCATTATGTATAACCCTTCCACAATACTCATGTTGTGAAAGGCTAACTACATTTTGCTCCTTCCCAACCCATCCCGCTTTATTGAATTTTCTCCCTTGACCCTGTCCCCTTTCCAAAGTGTTTGTTTTGATTACCTCCACCCCCATCTGCCCTCCCCTCCATCATCCCCCCCCTTTTATTTTTTTCTTATCTTCCTCCCTCTTCTTTCCTGTGGGGTAAGATACCCAACTGAGTATGTATGGTATTCCCTCCTCAGGCCAAATCTGATGAGAGCAAGGTTCACTCATTCCCCCCCCACCTGCCCTCTCCCCTCCTCCCATAGAACTGCTTCCTCTTGCCACCTTTATGCAAGATAATCCACCCCATTCTATCTCTCCCTATCTCCCTCTCTCAGTATGTTGCTCTCTCATCCCTTAATTTCATTTTATTTCTTTTAGATATCTTGCCTTCATCTTCAACTCATCCTGTGTCTGCTCTCTCTCTTTTACATATATATACACACACACACACACACATATATATATATATATACATACATACACACACATACATATACACATAGATATATACAAACATTCACTTCTATATATACATAAACATATATATATATATGTATATACACACATGCATATTCCCTTCAGCTACCCTAATACTGAGGTCTCATGAATCATACACATCATCTTTCCATGTAGGAATGTAAACAAAACAGTTCAACTTTAGTAAGTCCCTTGCAATTTCTGTTTCTTGATTACCTTTTCATGCTTCTCTTGATTCTTGTGTTTGAAAGTCAAATTTTCTATTCAGTTCTGGTCTTTTCACTGAGAAAGCTTGAAAGTCCTCTATTTTATTGAAAATCCATATTTTGCCTTGGAACATGATACTCAGTTTTGCTGGGTAGGTGATTCTAGGTTTTAATCCTAGCTCCATTGACCTCCGGAATATTGCATTCCAAGCCCTTTGATCTCTTAATGTAGAAGCTGCCAGATCTTGGGTTATTCTGATTGGGTTTCCACAATACTCAAATTGTTTCTTTCTGGCTGCTTGCAGTATTTTCTCCTTGATCTGGGAGCTCTGGAATTTGGCGACAATATTCCTAGGAGATTTCTTTTTGGGATCTATTTGAGGAGGCGATCGATGGATTCTTTCAATTTCTATTTTGCCCTGTGGCTCTAGAATATCAGGGCAGTTCTCCTTGATAATTTCCTGAAAGATGGTATCTAGGCTCTTTTTTTGATCATGGCTTTCAGGTAGTCCAATAATTTTTAAATTATCTCTCCTGGATCTATTTTCCAGGTCAGTGGTTTTTCCAAGGAGATATTTCACCTTGTCTACCATTTTTTCATTCCTTTGGTTCTGTTTTATAATATCTTGATTTCTCATAAAGTCACTAGCTTCCACTTGCTCCAATCTAATTTTTAAAGTAGTATTTTCTTCAGTGGTCTTTTGGACCTCCTTTTCCATCTGGCTAATTCTGCCTTTCAAGGCATTCTTCTCCTCATTGGCTTTTTGGAGCTCTTTTGCCATTTGAGTTAATCTATTTTTTAAGGTGTTGTTTTCTTCAGTGTATTTTTCAGTATTTTTTTGGGTCTCCTTTAGCAAGTCATTGACTTGTTTTCCATGGTTTTCTCGCATCCTTCTCATTTCTCTTCCCAATTTTTCCTCTACTTCTCTAACTTGCTTTTCCAAATCCTTTTTGAGCTCTTCCATGGCCTGGGACCAGTTCATGTTTTTCTTGGAGGCTTTTGTTGTAGGCTCTATGACTTTGTTGTCTTCTTTAGGCTGTATGTTTTGGTCTTCTTTGTCACCAAAGAAAGAATCCAAAGTCTGAGACTGAATCTGGGTGTGCTTTCGCTGCCTGGCCATATTCCCAACCAACTAACTTGACCCTTGAGTTTTTCAGTGGGGTATGACTGCTTGTAGACTAACGAGTTCTGTGTTCCACGTTTGGGGGGGAGGTGCCAGCACTACTCCTTCCCCAAGAACCCCCAGTCTGGGCTGGGCTTAGATCTTCAACAGGTTGTGCAGGCCTGCTCTGATCCGCCACTTAATTCCTCCCACCAGGTGGGCCTGGGGCCAGAAGCAGCAGCAACTGTAGCTGCCCCACCTCCACTGCCCCCGGGGCTGGAAGCCGAACTGCGAACTCCTTCCACTCCCGCAGCTTTTCCCACTAACCTTCTCCGCAGTCTTTGGTGTTTGTGGTTTGAGGGGTCTGGTAACTGCCGCAGCTCACATATTCAGGGCCCTAGGGGCCCCATCCGCCCGACTCCAAGTTTGGTTGTTCCACGCCACTCAGGCTGGGCTCTGCTCCATTTCGTTCCCAGCTCCCAGCTCCGTGTGGAATAGACCTC